>NC_139067.1:3344260-4090995 GCF_965140915.1 Aythya marila | reverse complement strand
ACCAAAGGTAGAGCCATTTTGACATCCTCTTGGAGAGATTTAGCATCCTGAGTGTTCCCTGAGGTTTAAAGCTACCAACACACTGCTCTGCTCACAAAAGTCACGCTCTGGCTACACAAAAAGTCCATCTTACACGAGTTACTTCAACCATTACAAAATTTATTAAAAAAAAAAATAAGTTTACACTCCTGAACGCTTCACTCCAGGTTCAGGGAAAGGGGTACACTAAACAGGGCGGGTTCGGTCTCGTCACAGCGGGTTTCACTGGCTCTACACTCGCTCCAAAGCTTCCAGCATGATGATGCTGTTCCCTCGTATTACCTGCAAAGAGAAGGCGAGAGCAGTGAGGTGACAGTCTAAAATGTGGCTTTTTTTGGGCACAGGAGTTGTGGCTTTTTAAAACGTGGCTTTTTTGGACACAATTGATTAAAGTTTGTGCAGCGGTGCAGAGTTTGTTGCCCCCTGCCCGCAGCACTCACCACCATGCCGATGTTGTTCTGCTGCCCTCCCTGCGCCATCTCCACGCACTCGTCGATGACCAGGTTCATGAAGGGATCGAAGCCCCGCAGAATGCCCTGCACGTGGCGGCCGCCGTTCAGCTTCACTGCAAGAAACGCGTTGGGTGTAAAGGGCAGGCAGCTGCTCTCCCCGCAAGGGAACTTCTATGTTTATTTTTTAGTGTGTGAGGGGAAATTAGAGCATCGCATCGCCGTGGGGCCAAAAAAACTCCTTAAAGCAGGAGATGGGATGTGGGTTGGCATTAACAGGGCTCAAGGGGGGTGATATGGGGACACAGCGCGGTGCTGGGACTCACATGAGAGCTTCTTGTCCATGAACCTGCAATGAAAGGGAAAAGAGGTGAGAGGTGCTGAGGTGTGTGGGGAGGGATGGGGGGGAAGGGGGGAGTCTGAGGGGGAATGGGGAGGGGCCTAGGGGGAAGAGAGGGGTCTAGGGGGAGTATAAGGGAAGGGGGGGGGGGGGTCTGAGAGGAAAGGGGGGGTCTGAGGGGGGAGTATAGGGGAAAGGGGAGAGTCTGAGGGAAAAGGGGAGTGTGACGGGGGATCTGAGGGGGGAGTCCTAAGGGGGTGGGGTCTGGGGGAACGTGGGGTGGGTCCGAGGAGAAACAGGGGTGGTCTGGGGAGGAATCTGGGGGAAACGGGGGTGATCTGAGGGGTAAGTCTGGGCGGTGGGGGGGGTCTGAGGAGAAAAGGGGTCGGGGGAGGGGGGCACGGCCGCCATGACACCGGGCCGCGGGGCATGCCGGGAGCCCAGCGGGCGGCTCCGTGCCCGCCCCCCCTCAATTTTTCCATCTCCCCCCGGCCCCGCAGCCCCTCCCGGTGCCCCCCGTCCCGTCCCGGTCCCGTCCCGGCCCCGCGCTCACTTCTTCAGCTCTGGCGGGTGCGCCTTGCTCATGGCGTCCCCTCAGCGCCGCCGGCCCTCACTCACGCAGCCGCCCGCGCCGCGCTCTGACGTCAGCACGCCGCCCGCCTCGGCCAATCGCGCCCGCCCCCCGCGCCCCCACCAATCACGCTCGGCCCTCGCCGCCCGCCCCGCCCCCCCGCCCTTCGCGCCTTCCCGGCAGCCAATCAGCGGCGGCGGTGGGTGGGGGGGAGGTGCAGGCGCGCGGCGCAGCCCTGCACGTGGCGCCGCGGCACGTGGCGCTGGGCGCGCGGCGGCACCACCGGCTGCAAAGGGGGCATTGCACTGGGCATTGCACAGCCGCTGTATTGCACATTCTTGCACCTGCTGCATTGCACATTATTGCTTCCTGCATTGCACCCCTGCTGCTCTGCAACCCCACTGTGTTGCATGTTGTTGCACCCTGCGTTGCACCCCTGCTGCATTGCACATTATTGCACCCTTGCTGCATTGCGGTCTGCTGTTATATTTTTTGCACCCGCTGCATTGCATGCCTGCTGCATTGCAAGTTACTGCATCCACTACATTGCACTTTAATGCACCCCTGCATTGCACACACCTGTACAGCACACCCACTGCATTGCAAGTTATTGCACCCACTGCGTTGCACATACCTGTACAGCACACCCACTGCATTGCACGTTATTGCACCCACCGCATTGCACACCTGCCCCATTGTGAACTCCCTGCACTGCACACCCACTGCAATGCATGTTACTGCATCCACTGCACAGCATGCACCCTACATGACATGCCTACTGCACTGCACACCTGCTGCATTGACCATTATGGCACCTGCTGCATTGCATGTACCCTGCATTGCACGCTACTGCACCAACTGTATTGCACATTATTGCACTCGCCGTACTGCGTTTTATTGCACCTCCCACATTGCACACACACACACTGCTGTCCTGCCCCATGCACACAAACCAATGGTCAGCCTACCCATGTGCAGGCTGTGCTCAGCACACACACAGGAGCCATGCCTCCATTGCACACCTGCACAGGGATCACCCCTCCATTGCACACACACACAGACACACACAGGGGGCACCTTGCACGCATGCAACCATCACCAAATGCACCCACTGTGCACACTTTGGGGGCTCACCCTACACCGTACAAAGGCATCACCCGATCCGTTGCACATCTGCACGGCTCCCCCTGCACCCCCTGCATGGCTGCTGCTGCAGGAGCTCCCCCCCCAGAGGGCTGCAGCCCCCTGAGCACCCCCGCGCTCCCCCCAACCCCGCAAGCAGGCCGAGTGTGGCTCCTCGCCTTTAATGAGCGCGCCGCCCCCGGCGCCCCGCTACTGCCGGAGGGCGGCCAGGCTGTCCTTCATCTTCTTGGCCATGGCGGGGATGAGGCGCAGGTGGTCGTCCCCGCAGGCGGCCACGCAGGCGTCGAGCTGGGCGCGCACCCGCGCCTCCGTGCCGCCCGCCTCCAGCGCGTCCTTGGCTTTGTCGTTGCAATGCAGCGTGCAGCGGCTCAGGCGGTCCTGCACGGGGACAAGGGGACACAGAAAGGGGGTCAGCAGGCTCAGGCAGCCCCCCACCGGTGCCGTGCACCCTGCTCTGCACTGTGGTTGTGTTGTTCCTCACCTGGAAGCGCTCCAGCTCGCCGGTGACGATGGCTTGTGCCTGGGCCAGGGGCGCGTGGCACCGCTCGATGCACTGCTGCACCTGCTGCATGGAGGCCGTGCTGTTCTCGCAGCACCGGGCGCTGCACCGGAACATGGCTCCCTGCAAAGAGATGGGGTCAGCAAGGTGCAGCCCTCCCCCCCCCCCAGGGAAGCCCCCCACTTTGTGTGAGCGCCTTGCAGCAGGCAGAGCCCGCGGTGCTGCTGTGCATGGAGCTGGGTGCGACCCCCTCGGGCACTTGGGGGGGTGTGGGGGTGCACTGGGGGGGCACAAAACTTGCAGAGAGCATGGGGGGGGGGGCACAAACCTTACACAGGGTGGGGGGAGACAGAGAGCTTACACAGGGCATGCACTTGGGGGGCACAAAGGTTGCAGAAGGCATGAGCTGCAGAGGGAGGAGGGGGGCACAAAATTTGCACAGGACATGCTGGGGGGTTGCACAAACCCTGCACAGGGTTGGGGGGGGACAGAAAGCTTACACAGTGCGTACGTTTGAGGGGCACAAAGATTGCACTGGGCAAATAATTGGGGGGCACAAAGGTTGCACAGGGCAGGCACTTGGGGGGGTGCAAAGATTGCACAGGGCAAATAACTGGGGGGCACAAAGGTTGCATAGGGCAGGCACTTTGGGGACTCTGGGCTTGGACTGGGAGGCACTGGGCTTGTACTGGGGGGCTCTGGGCGTGCAGCAGGCATGCACAGGAGAGCCGAAGAGGTTGCATGGGGGGGGCAAGAACTGCACGGGCCGGGGGGGCTTTGCTCGAGCAGGGGTAACTCGGAGAGGATGGGGGGGCGCGGGGGGTCCCTGGGGGTACCTGCATGCCGCGGATGCTGTCCCGCTCCAGCTCCTGCACCGCGCTCTCCACCGCCGCCTGCACCCGGCCCTGAGCCTCCTCCGCCATGCCCGGGCCGGCCCCGGCAGCACCGCCCCCGGGGCGGGGGGAAGAGGGGAAGGGGAGGGGAAGAGGAGGGAAAAGGGGAGGGGAGGGAGAGGGCGGGGGGAGCCCCGGCACCGCCCTGCAGGGATGGGGAAAGGGGCGGGGAGAGCCCCGGCGGCACCCGCTGTGCAATGCTGCAAGGGTGTGCAACGCTGCAAAGGTTTGCAACGCTGCAGCAGCGTGCAACTGTGCGATGATGTGCAATGCTGCAACGACATGCAATGCTGTAATGGTGTGCAACGCTGCAACAGTATGCAGTGCTATAACCGTGTGCAATGCTGCAACAGTGCAGAATGATGCAATGGCATGCAACGTTGCAGCAGCATGCAACATTGCAACTGTGCATAGCGCTGTAACCATGCACAATGCTGCAAAGCATGCAACGCTGCAGCACCTTGCAGCAGTATGACAGTGTGCAATACTGCAACAGCGTGCAGTGCTGTGACGGTGTGTAACGCTGCATGCTGTGCAATGCCACACTGGTGAGTGATGCTGCACGCTGTGCAGCACTGTAAGGATGTGTGATGCTGTTACAGTGTGCAATAGTGCATGTCGTGCAATGCTGCACACCGTGCAATGCTACAGTGGTGTGCAATGCTGCACCAGTGCACTGTACTGCACGAGATGCAATGCTGCATGCCCGTGCAATGCTGTGCTGCTGCACGCCATGCTGCTTTGCACCCCTGTACCACCATGCAGTGCTGCTCTGTAACATATTGCACTGCTGTGCCCCCCCCATGCAACGTGCACACCCTGATGCAACACCCAGCCCGTGATGCAATGCCCGTACAGCACCACAGAGCAAGGGCTGGTCTCACCCTCCCTTACTCTCGGTGCTGAGCCTTTACCGAGCCCTTCAACCCCCCCCAGCGCTGCACTGAGCCCCCGCGGCCTCATCCTGCTCCTGGCCTGGTGGCCACATCCCCAGTACGGGGCCACTGCCAGCCCCGGCCCGCCCGCGCCCGGAGCCACCGCCGTGACGGCGTGGGGCAAAAATCCGGAGAATGCATGAGCCAGCAGGAGGCTGCGGGAGCTGGCGGACACGGCGGAGCACCAGCATGCACGCACAACCCCATTTATCCCATCCCGGACCCCAAAATGCAGCCAGGGTCCCGCAGGGCCCCCCCGTTACTTTGTAAGTCCAAGGTGCAAACGTTGCCGTTGTTTCCATCGCTGCAGGGTGGTGACACCGCGTTGCTGCCCCTAAAGAGCTGCAAGCAACTTCCTTCGGGGGCTGCCACCCTGGAGCTTAGAGCAAAAAAGAAAAACCCCAAAAGGGACTCAACTCCCTCCAGAAACCAAACCGTGAGCACAACACCAGAGCCCAGGCACAGCCTTCTGAAAAAAGTGTCCTTTATATCACTTAAATAACTCTAATCCAGGTATATTAGGGGGAGGGGGGAAGGGAAAAAATAATAACAGGACAGCCGATCACAATAACATATTATAGAAATCAAAATTAATTTAAACCACACAAAATAAATTAAAACATTAAATATTAACTTTCAGTGCAACATATACAGAAGACAGAGTAACCATGACTAAAAAAAAAAAAAACAACAAAAAAAAACAAAACCAAGGAAAAAAAAAACAAACAAAAAAGCTTCGGGTCGGTTATGATAAAGACTACGGAAAGGATTAACGAGTCGACGGGAAGTTAGAGCACCGGCTTGAGGAGGTTCCCTAGGATTACGGTTCGGTTTTATTCGTCCTAAAAAGAGCAGATCTGTCCCCAAAGGTCCGTGCGGCGTTGGGGCTTTGGAGGATTGCCGAGCTGAGGGCTCAGCGGCACTTTTTTTTTCCAGCAGGCACGCTCGTAGAAAAATAAACCCAGTGACCCGGCGCTCGGCTGGGTTTGGGTTCTCTTTTTGCCTTTTGGTTAAAAAAGAAGAGAAAAAAAAAGAGCATTTGAAGGAAAAAAACAACAACCAGAAACACAAATTAAGCTTTCCAGGGGCCGGTTCCGCAGCAGGCAGGATTTTGGGGCGTTTTCCCCCATTTCCAGCACTCTGGGCTGAAAGCTCTGGCGGTGGGGACAGACGGCAGTAGGAGCTGGATTGTCGAATGGAGCGGGAGGCACTGGGAGGTACTGGGAGGCACTGGGAGCTCCTCCTCTGCCAGCGCCCGCTGCGTCGGTTCCCCCGCTGCCGTCACCTTGGGGAAGGGGGACGTGGGCCCTCCGCGGGGCTTGCTGCCATCCCCCACGGTGGGGAGGAAAAAAAAACAGGAAAATAAAAATAATAAAAAAAAAGGAAAATAAAGAAAAAAAGAAGAAGAAAGGGGAAAAAAACAGGGAAAACGAAGGAAAGAAGCTGTGTTCATCCCCGGCGCGGCGTCCTGGCTCGGCTGCGGCAGCTCCGGCTGCGTCAGACGACTGCAGGAGAAGAAGAAGGAGGGAGCGGGGTCAGGGGGGGCCCCGCCGTGCCCGCCCAACCCCGGTGCCGTCCCGTACCCGTCTCGGCGTGGCAGCAGGACGCGCCGCCCTTCAGGAGCCCGGCCGGCTTCTCCTGGCCGCAGAGGGGTTCCCGGCAGCACCCGCAGCGCTTCCGCAGCCGGCAGCAGCTGCAGGACAAAAGGGAGGCGGTGATTGAGGTTTGGGGTCCTGCGTCGCACCCCAAATGTCCCCATCGGGAGCCGTGGGGCCCCCCTACTCACTGTACGAGCACGCAGACGGCGATGAGCACGACCGAGGCCACCACGGCCACCACCACCAGGGCGGTGATCGTCTGCTTCTTCTGGTTGGCGGCCACCACGGCCAGGAGGTCGGCGTGCTCGCAGCGCGTCCCCACGTACCCCGAGTGGCACCTGCAGCGGGACGAGGACAGCAGTGTCACCCCTGGGGGGCAGGGACGGGTTCAAGTCCCACCCCTTTGGGGAAATTTCAAGCAGAAACTGTGCGTTTGGGGTGCTTTTTCCCAGCCAAACCCACGCTGAAGTTAGGGGTGGTGTCGGCACCCCGCGGAACGGGGCACGTGCCACCCTGTGGTGCTGCAGCTGGGATTTTGTCACCCCCCTCCCCATATGGCAGCACCCCCAGATCATCCCGTGGCACCAGCAGGTCCTCGGGATCATCCCTTGGTGGCTCTGTGGCTCCTCATCCTCACTCCAAATCCAAATTTGTGCTCTGAGGCACTTCTTGGGGGGCTCAGTACCGTTCTCCCCCCTCTCCGAAGCGGCTCTTACACGCACGCCGGCTTGTCCTCCTGCACGAGGAAGCGGCAGGTCCCGTGGAAGCAGAACTGGCTGTGGGAGTCGGGGCACTCATTGAAGTGGGACCGCACCGCCGCCGCCACCGGCGGACCTGCAGCAGGGAGAAAAAAAGGATGAAAAATAGAAAGAAATTAAAAAAAAAGGTATTTTTTGCTATTTCGGCGTGACTGCTGGATGTCTCCGTCCACCAAAATGAGCCCACATCGGTCCTACCCAAGCTCCCCCGTGGGAAATAAGCCTCGCAGGCACTAGAGGAATTTACTAAAGAGCTTAAAGCTTAAAACGGGGGTGGAGAGAGTTAACCAACAGCCTCGGGTCTGCCCCAGCCCCGAATTTGGGGAGGGAGCAGCGCCGCGCGCCGGGGATGCTGGTTTCCATTACGCCCCGCGCTGGTTTAAATTATCCTCCGCAGCAGAGACGGAAAACAAATATCCTGCTTTCGGATTAGCCCTCGCATAAAAGCACATCCGATCGCTGTCGTTTCAAAGCCACCTCAAGTTCCTGTTGCCGTGAATTTATGGCAGGCCGGGGTAATTAAACCCACGTCTGCTGAATGCTTCCGGGTCCTGCGCGAGGCGCAGCGAGCAGAGACCCCGCACGGGCCTGGGGAGATGCTCGGATCCCCAAGGTGGGTCCCAGGGCAGCATCCTCGGGTAGCCAGGAGCTGGGATTTGGTTTTGTTTTTGGAAAAAGGCTGCTGGCTTCACGATGGCATCGCCAAAACCCAGCGCAGGCAGCGGTTGAAGTCCCCGACTGCTCTGGGATGTTTCCTCTGCGAGATGAAAGCTGCAGCGCATCGAGCCCCTCGCCACAAAAACCCCATCCTCGGGGGTGGTTTCATCTAGGAGAGCCCGGTCCCTCCCTGCTCATGACTTCACCCTCCCCAGCCCTACAAAAAAACAGCCCTTTGGGGGGATTTTCATGCACACAGACAAGCCTTAAGGGAATTCATCCCAAGTTTTTGCAGCCCAGCCACCGGTTGTGCTCACGGGAAGAGGTGCCCGAGCGGCACAGACGGATGGGGATGAGATGTGCCAGCCCCTGAGCATCCTGCACGCACCACTCCATCCTCCAAAACCCCAAATTATCAGGGGAAAAAAAGCCTTGTTCACCCCCTGCACCGCATCCCAGGGGGAAAAACATCTCGCAGGGACCTGGAACAGCACCGGTAGGGACGGCTCGGAGGCGTTCAGCACCCGCGGGGGCACCGCGTCCTCCTGGCCCTCCTGGCTCGCATTAAGCAGCCGCCGGCGCTCGCAGCTGCCGGCCACATTGCAGCCACGGTGCGGGCAGCACCACCGAGCCCTGGCCCAGGTCCCAGTGCCCCAGCTCCGGCCGTTTTCGGGTTCGTGGGGCTCAGCTTCACCTCCTGCCCCGTCGATGCCCAGCCAGACGCTTGCTCTGGTGCTTGGGGAGCCGCTTTCCTTCACCACGTGCCGGCAAGCACGGCTGACCCATTGCTTTTCCCAGCCCGGAGAGGTTTCAGATCCCTGCCAGGAGCCGTGGCTGCTTTTTAACCTGGTGCTGGAGGAAACGGGCTGCTCGCGGTCCTGCCGAGGCTGCTTCGCTTCGAGCAGCCACAAACCACGAAACGCCGCGGCAGCCGGCTCCATCCCCACGGCAAAACCGCCTCGTGCTGCTTCTGCCCCAACCTGAGCTGGGGAAACAGCGGCGAGGAGAAACAGAGGGGAAGGCTCCCGGCTCCCCATTGTGCTGCTTTTATGAATGAAGCGATTTATCGGGCGCGAAGGGCTCGGTGCCGCCGTGAGCCAGCGTCAGGCACCGGCCCTGAGGGAGCTGCGGGGTGGCTGGCGAGCAGCATCCCACCTCGGGGGCGAGGGGAAGCAATTCCTCTCCCCAGGGCTTCCCAAATCGCAGCCCCTGCAGCCTCAGTGCCCAAATTGCCCCGCTCCCGGCCGAATCTGCCGCAAAGCTGCAGCAGGACCAGGTTTCCCCACGTGGCAAGCGTCTGCTCTCTAGGATGCCGCCCACAAGGAGGGAGTTTTGGAAATCACCACCACAGAGCCCTTTTGCCTCGCTCCCTGGGGTCTGGCACTGCTTTTTGCTCGGGTGGGAGGCTGCAAACCCAGCACCAAGCATGGAGCAGCTCTTGCATCGCTCCCCCCTGCCGAACACCGCCCGGTTTGGGACGCCGAGCCGGGCACAGGGCTGCTGCTCCGGCACAACTCTCATTTTACAAACCAGGGAAAATAAACCAGGCAGCACTCGGCTCTGCTCCTGCACCCCGGGCATCGCCCCAGCGGCATTTCACGCTCCAGCTGGTTTCAGATGGAGCAGCCAGGCTCACACCACACCTCCGGAGGCTCAGGGCAAGGTGCTGCCCCAGAACCTGGCCACAGCAAAACCTTTCTCCTTCCAGCCAGCACCAGGGCATCGCTTATCCTCGAAGCTTTCTGTTGGGATAGCTGCAGGGAACAGGCCTGGTCCTGAACGGAGAAAACCGCCCCGAATTCGCCCTGTGTGGCCATGCCCTGCAGCCCTGAGCTCTCCGCTCCCGCCCCTACGGCACCAGCACCGCAGCGCCCGCAGCACAGCGAGGGAAACCAAGCAGGAAACCTCCAAATCACCGACGTGCTGCTGTCCCGATGAGGAGGAAGGGGAAACCTGACCGCAAGCACCACGATGCCTTGCCCCTGGTGCTAACACATCGCAAGCCCCGATGCTCGCCAGGGCTCCTGCGCCCACCCGGAGCCCGCGTGGCTCTGCAGGAAGCCATCGTGGGCTGGGTTACAGCAGATAAACCACAGCTGGGTTTTCTTTGTTGCTTTTCCAGTGGCATTATCGCGAGTAACAAACTCACCGCTCAGGGCCGACGTCGTGTTCTCCAGGGCATGGCACACGGCTACCAGCACGCCTGCGGAGAGAGGGCAGAGAGCGGTCAGAGGAGCTGTCCCGACCCAGCTGGGACAAAAACTCTTTTGGCTTCAGAAAAGAAGTAAAAAATTCCCCTAAAAACCCTAAAGAGGATCCCAAGATAAGCAGCACAGGGTGTGCTGTGCTGTCACAGCACCTGCAGGACACCTGCTCGCCCCAGCTCCAGCCTGGGCAACCACGGGGCCGTGGCTGCGAGCCCAAGTGGCCCAGCATCTCCTCAGCCCTTCTCCAGCCACCCCCGTGGGTGCCAAAATCTCTGCTCACAGACACACAGCCCCCAAATTGTCTCTTTTTGCAGGGAAAAAAAAGGGTTTGGGAAGCCCCACCGGCTCCGAGGGTTTAAGCGGGTGGCTCGGCCCTGGGGTGTGAAGCCAGCCGAGAGCAGCAGAGCCTCCCACAACCTCTGCCCGCAGACCCCTCTTTGACCCAATTACTCGCACGGCTTTAATTAAATCACGCAGAAAGCTTCAGCTGAAGGCAACGAGCACGAGACAACACCAGGAGGCTTGCTCCCGCGGCTCACCAAACCGAGCCAACAACCGCTCCGTTCATTTTTCGGGGCGTTTTTCCCCATTTTGGCTTCTCCCCACCAGCCCCGGTTGCACCTTGCCCCACGGCACCGCAGCCCCTGCCTGCCCCCGGTGTTTTCTTCCCAGGGAAGCGACATTTGGGGCCGTGCCCTGCCTCCTCCCAGCTTTTTTTTTCCCCCCCTCGCACAGAGCTGACCTGGGTTACGCCAGGGCTGGCAGCGGGAGATGCTCGGCCGGCGCAACGTCCTCCCTGCCCCTCTCCCCTCCTTCGCGCGAGCCGAGGAAACTCCGGGCGTTATTTTGGGAAATGGCTCATCCCTGTGTCATAGGGCGGTCGCATCATCCCCTCCTGCTTTCTTGTTTGGCCAGCCCGGGAGCCCGCGCTCGGCCCCGGGGGCTCCGGCGGTGACGCCCCCGCCGCTCTCCACCGATGGGCACAGCGCCCGCCCGCGCTCGAGCCGTTTGGGCCGGCCGAGCCCAGCCAAAAAAGCAGCCCAGCTCACCCCGTGAGCTCACCCCGGCCTTATTTGCTGCTCCACCTCCCCTTTGCGTCACCTCTCGCTCTCCGCTTGGCAAGGGTTTCGTGGTTCTGACGCCGGTCGAGGGCCGCTCCTCTCCCCCCGTGAGTCCCCTGAGGGCTGGGGCCGAGCTCTGCGTGGACACGGGGCAGCCCCCCAGCACGGCGCGTTCCTGCCCTTATCCCACCCCCCAATCCCAAATCCCTGTGAGCAGGATGGAGACGCTTTCCCCAAAACCCAACCGCCCCAGCCCTACGCCACCTTTCCCAGTGGGATCTTCACGCCTGCTCCCGGCCCCGTTACCCCGGCCGTCGTCAAACACTTCCCATCTTTGTGCCACCCATCGAGTTTGGGAAGGTCTCAACAGCAGCATCAAGGAGCGAAGATCTCCCAAAAACTCACCTTCCTGGCACAGGATGCCCGGTGCTCAAGACACAGGTTTGCCAATGGACCCAGTCCCACCTCATGCCTGGTTTTGCCCCCATCGTGGTCCCAACCACGACCACCACCCCTCCAGGCGTCCCCATCCATCCCAGCCCCATTTCCAGCAGCTCAGGACCGGTAACTCTGCTCCTGGAGCTCCCGCTTAGCGCCGTGGGTTGTTCCCTGCCTCAAGTTTTCCCTCCTAATCAGCTTTGCTCATGTTTTCCCCTCGGCTTTGGAGATTAGCCCTCTGCAGCCGCCAGGTGCGTATATATGGAGCGGGAGAAGGGCGAGGGGGAGGAGGCTCCGGTTTCCCTCGTTATTTTAAGCAAAGGCTCCAATCTATTGTTTGGATAAGGTTGAGAAAAGCGCTCCTACCAGGACGCGGCGGCGGCTGGGCACCGCAGAGACTTAAACAAAATCGGGCTCGAGGCCGACAGAAGCCAGACGGCCCCGGGAGCGCCACCGCCGAGGGAAGCCAAGAGCTGGCTGCGAGGGGAAACCCGCGGCTCGGCCCCAATGTGGGCAACCACCGGGGCCGGGGAGGAGCTCAAAAACCCCACAGGTAGCAAAGCAGCGGGAGCAGCAGGGATCTGGGTGTCCCCAAATTGAGGGATCGAGGCTGGGGCTGCCGGGACAGCGGAGTTTTGGGGTGGGTGCTCGCAGGAGGGATGCTCCGTGCAGAGCTGGAGCCCTTTGGGATAGGAACCGGGGGTCTGGGGGTCTCTGCAGGGAGTGGGATGGGAGCAGAGCAGGGAGATGGGGGGAGCACAAAGAGGGAGACGTGGGGTTGAGACCCGCGGTGGTCCCGAATCCAAGCGGCGCTCACCTCATGCTGCGTCCCCCCCAACCCAAGCACAACCACGGGTCCCCCCGTGGCTGACCCCAAGCAACTCACAACCTTTTTCCCTCCAGGATATCAAAGCGAGAGGGATGCAGCCCAGCAAACGGCCCCCCTGGAGCAGGTCCCCACCGTCCTCCCCATCCCGAGGGGCTCCCCGAGCATCGCGAGCGGCACCTGCACCTCCGCCGGCTCCGGCCTTTTTCTCATCGCAGGGTGCCCCCAGCGAAGGAGCACCGGGCTTTTTTAATTGCAAAGCAGGCTCCGGCTAATTAAGCCTAGCCTAGAAGAAATTAAAGGCACTTAGCGGGCTCCTTCGCCGTCGAGGCCGTCGGCTTCGCAGCCGAGCTCCCAGGGGCGAGGAGCGGTTCAGGAAAACACCTCGGGGAGGGAGGGCAGCCAAAAATTTTGGGGAATTGGGGAAGAGGAGCGATGCTGAGAGCTGCTTTGGCTGCTGGTGCCTCCGGGTGATGCTCGGGGGGCTCTCCGCTTCGTGGCTGAACCCTGTAGGATCCCAAAACCCCCTTTAGGGGACCGGGGAGCCTCAGGGAGGGGGGTCCAAAGGGGCTCCAGCCCCGCGGTACCACGGAGCCCCCCACCCCAAAAAGCTCCGCAAAGCCGGCCCCGAGCGTGCCTCAACCCCGCTCCCGGCCCCGTCCCGTGTCCCCCCCGACCCCCCCACTCCCACCACCACCATCAGCACGTACCCAGGGCCAGCGCTGCCGCCGGCATGGTGGAGCTGGAGGTGGCGGTGGCCGTGGCGAGCGCCCAGAGCGCGGCGGGGCCGAGGGGCCGGGCTCGGAGCCGGCGGAAATGGGCGCGGACTCCGCCGCCAGCCACTGCGGGCCCCGAGGCCCCGGCCCCGGGGCGGAGCCGCCCGGCCCCCCGCTGCCCTCAGGCCCGGGGAGCTGCCTGGAGCTGCCCCTTGCTGGGCTCAGTCCCTTCAGTGTTGTGTTTTTTTAGTGTTTTTGGTGTTTTTTGGGGGTTCCTCCACCCCCCCACGCGGGGTGATCCCCTCACAGTGACCCCCCCCCTCCCCTCCCCGGGGGCTGCCCCAAACACGCTCGCCCCTCACTCCCCCATTTTGGGGTCGCCTTTTGAAGCCTCCCCCTGACTTCGCCTCAGCGAATTCCCCCCCCCCCCCCGCACACACACACACGGGGGTCCCCAAACCCTCTCGCTTTTTGGCAGTGGGTTTGCTCGTAGGAGGCGAAGGGCCGGGAGGAAGGCAGCAACCGGCCCTTCCCTCGGCGTGCAGCGAGCCGCCGGATTGCTTCACTAACCACAAGCGCATTCCTTCAGTTGCTGCTGGCCAAGAGCCTACGCCCCTTCCTCTCCGATGCAGATCTCACCTTGGTGATCCAAGCCTTTGTCATCCCGAAATCAATAGGGCCGCGCCGCAGCAGAGGCCACCTGGGAGCCCGGGGCAGGGCAGGCGGCGGGGCTGGGAAGGCGGCACGGGGCCCCCCATGATAGCAAACGGGGCGGCGGCGAGCGCGTCTGCCTTGGGGAATTGTCCCCAAGGGCCCGTGATGGGCCACGTCCAACCCTTGTGCTTCACTTGGGTGGCTCCTGGGATGGGGGCTGGCCTCGAGGCATGGGGACGAGTGTGGTGGCATGAGGGGTTGCGCATGGTAGCACGAGGGGATGAGGGTGGTAGCACTCGGGGATGAGGGTGGTGGCACAGAGGGGACCCCCCATGTGGGGCCGGTGCCGCAGGGACACCCCGCGGCCATGCCCGCGCCGAGGCAGCGTCTCCGCGGCAGCCTCGCAGCGCACGGGAGCTGCTCCCAAGCCTGTGGTTTGAGCCGAGCCGAAACTTCCAGGCGTTCCCAGGTGATACCATCTTCTTTTAGCATTTGAAAGCGGCTCTGCGCAGACGAGGGGCTGGGAAATCGCTGCTCCACACGTTTCCAGTCCCCGAACGCCTAGCGCTGAGTTTTAAGCCCAAGCGTTTCAGCGCGGCAGACACCACCTAGCTCCTAAAATCCCGCTTTTTCGACCCACAGGGCCAACACCGTGGGCTGCACAGCCTGGGTGGGCTTTGTCCATCCCCATGCTCCCACCTGAAGCGGTTCAGCTCCAGCACACCCTGCTGGGGATGGTCCCCCTGAACGTGGCAGCGATGGGAAGTGGCCAGCACCGGGACACCGCTCGTGGGCAGATGTAGCCGCTGGGAAAAACAAGAAATAAGCAGCTGCTGAGATCTGGGGTGGCTGCGGGGCCGGGCAGAGCTTCCTCCCATCCCACAAGGGTCACCAAAACCTCCTCCAGCAGCAGGTGATTCAGGTCCTGGCCACCAGCTGGAAGCACCTGAAGGAAAACCAAACTGCGCCGACCCCGGCTGCAGCCCAGCGCAGGCCAAGCCACCCTGTTTCCCTCCATGCTTGCCTTTCTCCCCTCCCACGTGCTGATAGCCGTGATCTTTATTTGTAAATAGATGCTTCCTCGTTTGCAATATTCCTCCCACTCCTGGTGTGAATCACTTGTGGAAGCAATTGCTGCCTCCGCAAAAACTGGAATTGTGGCAATTCGGAGTGAATCAGGGCAGGGTAACAAAGCTGCCGGGGTAGGGGCGGAGGAGGAGAGCTCAGCAGTGGAGCAGCCGGGGAAAACGGAGAGCAGGAGGTGCAGAGGAAGCTGGGGATGCTGGCAAATCCTAGAAAGCCGGCCGTGAGGTAACAGGCAAGTCGTAACAAAAGGCAGCCTTCCTCCACGCGTGAGGATGCTCTGCAAAAGAGCAGCGGTGTAACAGGGCAAAAAACTTGGCTCTGAAGTCGTGTGCCAGCTGGGTAATTGGAGAATTCCGCTTAAAAGGAAAAAATATATATATTTTTTAAATTTTTATCCCCTTAATTTTAATAATTTTAATCAGATGCCTGTAACTACTTTTAAAAGAAGGGGCAATTCTGCCAGCCAACGAGCTGGGGTCGATAATGCCAAGCAGCGGCAGGTTTGCAGCCACGCAGAGCTGGCCCCTGCCCTCTCCCGAGGATTTTTGGGCTGTGCCAGCCTGGCCTCACCCTCTGCACCGCTGCTTTCTGGCCACGAGCTTCACAGCCCTGCAACCAGCAGCGGCTCCGGCCCCGGCTTTCACATCGACTGGAGATTTTCATGCTCTTCCCACTGTTATAAAACCGCAAAAACAATTATTTAATTGTTTCTCCCAGATGCTGGCAAGGTGCAGCCAGTGCTGGGAGGCTGGGTGTTTTTTTTTTTTTTTCTTCTTCTTCTTTTCGAATTGCTCTTTGTCAGTGGCTTATTCTGGGTTTTGAGATTAAATGGGTTATTTATGGGCTCCAAGTTAGGTGGAACCAACGGGCAGATTCTGCCTCGCTCAAAGCCGCGGCGGAGACTGGAAGCCTGCAACCCAAATCCAGCACTCTGCCCTAACGAATCAATCAATTTAGGGCAAAACCCTAAAAAAAGGAAACTATAAAAAAAGATAATCTCATTTTTCACAAAATTGGGAGGATGTGATAGTCTTATTATTTATTTATTTATTTATTTTTAACCTTTCCTTTGCCTTCCAGCAACTCAGCTCCCTCGCAAGCAGTTATCGAGGCTGGAGGGCGATGGCTCAGACCGCTCTGCTCTCAGAGGCTGCCGAGTGAGAAAACCAAAGCAAGGGCCTGGCAGAGCACAAACGGAGCCGCTACTTCAAGCAATTACCCACAGCAAATCGAGCCCCACGCCTGGACGGTGCAGAAGCCACAAGGAGCACTCAAACCTCACTTAAGCCCCTGTGATAGAAGGGGAATTTTCTGGCTCAGGGCATAAAGGCGAGTGTCACGGTTCGGAGGAACCTCTCGGCAGGACGAGCTCCTTGTCCGTCCGTGCCACAGAGATGCCTTTAATCTCAGCTTAAAAATATTCTGACGTGGCGGGGGAAAAAAGGAAAAAAAAAAAAAAAAGAAAAAAAAGTCCATCTATATCCTGCCCCGCAGCAGCATGTAACAAGGGGGCTGTGTGTTTGTGTCCAGCATAAAAGACTCCGGCCGCGTATTTATCTTGGATTGTGAACGTGAAAATTAGGCACAGCGAAAACATCGCCTCTTGCGCTCTCCGCCCCCTTCCCTGATTTCTCGCACAAACCCAAATTGTAGCCGCCGGGATGTTTTTGGCTTCTGCTTTGAAGGGAGAAATCAATCAGGTGGCAGCAGCCAGCGGAGGCTCAGGCGTCCCCCTGTTTATTTTCTTTACGTATGGTCCCAGGATAAGTTAAATATTTCGCCCAAGGTCAGCGCTAACTGGTGTGGTGTTGGCTGCTCGGGAGCTCACGTTCCCCTCCCGCAGGCTCCCCCCCAAAATTTGGCGAAGCCCCCGCGATGCTCAGCCCCCAACCCCTTTCCCCACCACCCCAAATTTTGCCCTTGAGCCAGGCTGCCCGTGCTCCCACGAGCTCGGGCTGGGCTCAGAGCGCATCCACCCAGCCCCTCCGACGTTTCCTCTGGCGCGTAAGCCGCCTGCCTGCTAAAAATGGGGGCCTTATTTCATTTTTTTTTCCTGGCTTTATCTTGCAGCGACCGGTTCTGTTTTTCTGCCAGCTTAAAAGGCTCTTTCATAGCCGGTATTTTCCCCTGTGAATGTACATTTTATTCAAGTCCTTTTTTTTTTCCTAAATAACTTCTTGGGGTTTTGTTCCTTACCAGACATTTTCTTTAGCTCCCCAAATTATGTTTATGGACATTCTTTGCAGCGAGCCTGTATAAATAAAGGATTTTTTACCTACGGGCTCCTCAGCTCAAGCCCGGCCCTTGTCATTGCCACTAAAAAGGGCTTTGTTGGCTGCATTAACGAAGCTGGTTTCAGGCTGGCACCTCTCGAGCTAGTGTCAATAGTGCAACGGGCTGTTAGCAGGAGGCTATATTACATGTATTTATCTTCATCCAGCAGCAGCAGGGCTGGGATGGGGGCTGCCCGGTGCGATGTTAAGCAAGCAAAAAAACTCTCTTTTGGTGCAAGAGGGGAAGGCGGCAGGGACGATGCTCAGCGGGGCAGGAGGTGGCTGTGGGGTCCCCCCGCCAGGTGTTGTGGCTGCCCTGGGGTTATGGGCTCGCTGCGAGCCGCTGCGGTCGCCCGTGGCCGAGCTCATTTCCCCCGCAGGTCGGTGGCACGACACAAGGGGCATTCAGCTGCGGTGGCGAGAAACCCAGCTCGCACTTGTGCACCGCTCCCGGCTGCACGTCGGTCCGTGCCCTTAAAAATCCCGAGGCTGTGGGGTGGTTTTCACCCCCCGGGGGGGTGGCCAGGCTGCTCCGGGAGCATTGCAGTGGGCGGCTTTGCAGTGGGACCCCGTGAGCAGCAGCAGCGGGAGGTTTTGGGGTGGCTTTGCTGCTGGAGCAGCTCCCAAAGTGCTGGCTGAGCACAGCGGGCAGGTGCCAGGAGGCTTGGGATAACCCCACAGCGCAGGTGGGACCCGCTGGATGAAATATCCGAGATGTTTAGGCAAGCCATTCAGGCTAGGGAGGCCTTCCCCTGCCCTTTCTCCCTTTCCAGGGTAAACCGACCTCTGCATTCATGGGGGAAAAAGGAGCACAGAAGGCAGGACCTGCGGCTGAACAGAGCCCTTCAGTCTCCAGGCCATTAATCCTCCGCCACGCCAGGCGCCACGGCAGGTCACAATGCACGGCACATGCCTGAGCTTGATGCATTTGCCCTCGTTCTGCTTGTTTATCCCTCGCTCGCACTGTGCCCGTCCAACGCCGCTCGCAGCGCTGAGTCAGCGCCCGCCAGAGCAGCGGGGCCACCGTCGGCGCGACCCCGTCCCCGTCCCCGTGCACCTCCTGGAGAAAAATTGAGGGTGGACGGGGCAGGAGGATGATGCTGGACGTGGGAACGTGCCTCTGCCTCCCCAAACGAGGAGCTGCCCCGGGGGGGAGGCCCCGCGAGCCCACCGCCCACGGGGCTGACTCACACCCCCAAATTCCGAGGAGGAGATGAAGGCGAAGGGATGGCAGCGCCCCGCAGCTCCCGGGACGGCCGGGGGAGACACGGGTGAGTCAGCCCAGCAGGAACGGCAGGAATTCCTCCTGCCAGCCCTACCTGCCCGGGGAACTCACACACAGGTAGAACAGGTCCAGTTGTTCTCCGCTGCCATAACTCCTCCGGGATGAGAGAGACCCTGGAGGGGATCAGATGCTCCCCAGCCCTTGGAGATCCTCCGAGATCTCGCAGCACCCAACACCTGCGTTGCCTGAGCAAGACAAGCATCAGGAGTGAGAGAGGGCTTGGATCCGCACCAAAGCCCAACACGATGTCAGCGCACAGATATTTGCACGCTGCCTTTACACCCCGTAGCCTCCTGCTTGACTGGAACAAGCCCTGAGCTTGGCTCAGGGGTGGGAAGAGACTGGAATGAGCCTCCTACAGACAGGAAGGCTAAGCCGTGAAGGCAGCCACGGGGCTGTGCCACCCATGGGGAGGTTTGTGCCAAGCACAGGAGGTGACACCGGGAGGCTGGGCTGGTGACAACGCAAGGCTGGGTGCTAACGGGACAAGGAGCTCCGTCCCCGTGGCCGAGGGACATCCGAGGCTCATTTTAAGAACTGTGCAGGGTCTGGAGCCCTCCTGCCAAGATCTCACCGAAGGACACGGAGCCTGTAATAAAACATTTGCCTCTCTGACAGAGCTGCCTGGGGCACGGCCCTGCAGTGCGGAGCCAAGGCAGCGGCCGGCAGCAGAAAGACGGGCAAACATTTCGGCTGGAAGAGCCGGGGAGCCCCGCGCTCGGCTCACGTGGCCGCCGGGGCTTGACAACACTGAGCCGATTTTGCTCGCTTGCAAAACAAAAATTCGCCGCTGGCCCGGCTCCAAGCCTGGAAAATTTCGAGTGCAGGGAGCAGCCTTGGCAAAGCGGGGAAGCCGATGGCAGGGGCTGCGTGCGCACGCACGGAGCCGCACAAACCCGGCCTGCAGCCGCTGCAGCAGCGGTGCCACGGCACGGGGTGATGCAACCACCTGGGGACGTGAGTCAGGGCCGGGCTCTGTCGCAGCCCAGCAGCTGAGGACGTGCCCCGGGGAGTGACAGAGCTGGCGCAAGAAGGGGAATTCAAGCAGGGAGAAGGGAATGAGCTTTCTGGGGATCGTTGCTATTTCGGGGCGAAGCTGCAATGGTTTCCTGGCGTGTGACGTCGCGTCCCAGCTGGGTGACGGCTTCTGCCCCAGCGCAGTTGGTTTCACAAGAGCTGCTCCAAGAAAACACCCACATCAGTGCCTGCTGTGCCCGCCAGAAGTCACGCGATGGCTGCTTGGTTTGGTTTCCACACCGTAAAGGTGCTGGGAGCCCTCCCTCTGTCCTCACGGGGCAGCAAGCAGCAGGTGCAGCCCCAGCAGCAGAGCCGAGCGCCCCCAGCTCCGACCCCGAGCCCCGGCACACGCAGCTGGCCACCACATCTCGCCTGCATGCCCTGCAAAACTCCCTCGCAGACGGCCTCGAAAGGCCAGACAGCATGAGAAACCCCCCTAAAAAATGAATCCTTTTCATCTGTCAAGCACAACAAAAAGCTTGCTGCAGAGATCTGTGCCACCCAGCCCCGCTCGGATGGAGGCGCGGATTCGGCGGGCACGGTGGCAGCGCGCGGGGGCCTGGCAGCACCGGCTGCCCCTCGCTGGCTGCCCGGCCCTCGGCAGGGCCAGGCATTTAAACGGGCTGAAAAAGAACCGGAGCACAAAACGCCGCACAGAGCATCACAAAGGCGGCCTGACGTCAGGGAGCTGGGAGGTGAAAGGCTCCGGGCCAGGAGAAGGGAAGCTGTGTTTGAAAAATGACAATTTCTGTCTAGGAAATGCAAGGGCCGTGAAAGGAGCCCTTCTTCGGGGCTCTCCAGGAGCCAGGGAACAGAACAAGAAAAGTCTTTGAACGGCTCTGTGTGCTGCTCGGCAGCCTGCCAGGAGGGCTCGCGGGAGCCCGGCGGAAAAATCTCTGCAGGCTCGCTCGGGGAGACACCGAGCGCGGGCGGCCCCGGGCCAAGCTCCTCCTGTGGGGCAGGGAATGCCGTGAGCACCCGGCTTCTCCCCGGCTCTCCTCTCGTTTTTGCAGATGTGAGAGCTGGGGGACAAGAGAGAGGAGGAAAAAAAACCCTCCTTGACCACAGGCTCCCTTGGTCAGTGGAAGGTTTGCCTCGACCCAATGTTGTGCCACTAATGAAGTGTCTAGAAATGATGTCCTGTTAAAAAACACGGGTCATTCGGAGTGAGACACAGATCATTTGGAGTGTTTTAGATAAGGGCCATGCATCGCATCCCACAAATGCTCTTGAGATGGGGATTTGCCTGCTGGGCTCGCTGGTACGTGGGCTGCTTGTGCCATACCTCATTGCCGACATTGAGGTGATGCTGAAATGCCAGGGCAGGTGGGACAGGGATGGGGGAGAGCAAACAGCACCCAATTCCTTCCCGTGGGCCCCAGGGGGACCCAGGCTGAGCCACAGAGATCACCTCCCTCAGCTCCACCTGGCACAATTCTCATTTCTCTCCTATTTGCTCCCCCAAACACCATTATGCACCTAAAACCAGAAATTAAAAGACAGAAGAGGACCTGGCAGGCTGCTCAGATTCCCCCAGCTGGGGCTGCTCCTCTGAAAACTGCCGCCAGATGAGCCGTGCTGGCTGGCAGAGCACAAAAGGCCACTTCCCAAAGGTCTTCGATTCTACTTTTTTAAGTCCTTTTTCGCTGAAAAGGGAGCCAAGCGTGGCCTCGGGGGTGACCTGCTCGCCCCGGCTACCCTGAATTCTCTGGCCTCCTGCAAAGTCCCTCGGATGCCAGCCCAGCATAAGGTTTAGCAGGAGGAAGAGGTTTTGAGATATTTTATTATTTTATTTTATTTTAGGCTCTGCAGCTTCAGGCCAGGCTGCAGAGCCAGGAGCCACGCAGGGCACAGGACCAGGACAGCCCAGCCTGGGGTCTCCCCTCGATCTGGGCGCACGCAGCGGGTTGCTGGGAGGATGGTGCCATCTCCTGGCACCGCAGGGCTTTTCCCACCCAGCAGTCACACCTCATCCACCAGGAACCAAGGATGTTTTCCCCTGCGAAGGGCCAGAACCGAGCTCCTTTGACACAGGCAGGGAAATTGAGGCACAGAGCGGTGCCACCGCTGGCCCACGAGCACCGGCAGCCAGGGAGCTGCAGCGTGTCCCCCTGCTGTCACCTGGGGACCCTCCTGCCACCGAGCCCAACCAAACCACCCGTCCCCTGCATCCCACCTCACCTCTCAGCACTTGTCCATGGGGCAGTCGAACCCCAGCTCCTGGGGTGCTGCCATCGGGCAGATTTGGGGGACGCTGGAGGAGCGAGCAGCAGCACAGCACAAACTGCAGGGTCAGCTTCTGCCTCTCGCTTAAATCCAGGAATAAATTGAGTTTTCTTTGAGACCTCTGAAGAAGCGATACCAGGAACAAGTCCATCTCCAATGTCCATCTTGCACTTCGGAGAAGAAATCCTCACCTTCCTTAAGCACAACCTCACAGGCATGGTTCAATAGCTGAACTGCAAAAAAAGCTACAAAAAAAGATGAAGCTTTTTAGTTCAGGCTGAAACAAAACAGGCATCTTTGGGGGCTGCAGAGAAAGAAAAAAAAAACAGCCCAAGCACAGAGCTGCAGGCCAGCCCGGAGCTGGTGCTCACACTGGATGCCAGGCTCAGGTTGAATTCCTTGCTCAACTTCCCCAGTTTTCCTCCGGGGCTGTTTCCAAGGGAAAAACTGCTTGGAAACAAAATGCTCCCCTCCTAAATCCCAGCCTGAAACGCTGGAACACTTCCAAAATGCATATTTTTAATTGTCAGATTGCGATGTTTTGACATTTATGAGTGTTTTCTCCTCTTTGGCCAAGACTCTTTGTCGAATTAAAAGCAGCTCCACAAAAAAAAAAAAAAAAAGGAAAAAAGAAAAAAAAAAAAAAGATGTGGTCCTTTTGTCGAGAAACATCCACTGTGTGCAAATGGAATAATTACTTACAGTGTACAGGCAAGTGATTCATCTGTGCCCTGTTTTAAAACAATGTGGGAATCTGTCCCCCTACACTCTTGTAATACCTTATAAATTGCTGGGGATATAAGAGGGCTCGGAGATACGAGAGGCCCGTGGAGAGCACTTGGCAGGAATTGTTTCCATGCATGAATAATGCAATACCATATATATATATATATATTATTTTATTATTATTATTTTTTGCTTTGTTCCTCAAACTTGCTTTAAAGTTCAGAGGAGCTGGCAAGAGTCCACAAGACTGTAGTATTTCCAGCTTAGATTAGATTGAGAAACTTGCCTGCGCAGCACGGCTGCTGTTAAGCAATTTCTGCCCCTGGAAATCTGCTGGTGGCTGCTGCCAGTGCTCCCTGTCCCCAGGAGCTTTGTCCCTTGTCCCTTTGGGGGACTCGGTGGGGTTGGCAGAGATAAGGGCAGCCCCGACCTCTGTCGTGACACCCCAAGTTTAGTGGGATGGCCCATGGCTGTCTCTGCAACCACGAGCTTGACTGGCATCTTTTAAATGCCAATTTGGTGCATTTAACTCATTCAGCTGCAAATAATTCATGCATTCTCTTGTTCAGTGGATTTTCAGATATTATACATTGATTTTGGGGGGAGAATGGGTCGGTAGTTCTTCAGATACAGAGGGCAAAAAGAGGTAAACCACTGAATTCACTTATCACAGGTAGAAATACCCATGGCAGACTAGGAGTGCCTTCACCTGGCACAAAAGCCCTGCGGAGTATTTTCCATCACAGCTTTGGAAGGATTAACTTTCACCCTACACAAGTTTTCCCGATAACCATCGCAGCTTTTCTTCTTTAACAGCTTTCTGCTGTTCCTACAAATCATCCCTTAGATCCGGGGCACACTTCTTATCATTAAATGCGTAATCAATCACTAATAAGCCCTAACGATCCAGAGGTAACGATAAGCTTTTGGTCTGTTTTCCATCAGACACTCATCCCCATTAGGACGGAGCAGTTCACACATGCAGCTTTCCTGCTTTTCTCCTCTTTTTCCTCACAAGGCACAGCAGAAAAGGGTTTCCCCATCCCTCTGCCACTCCCTGGTGGCTTTCTAATGAGGAGGCAGGACAAAAATAAGGGAGCTCTGCGTGTGACAGTGCCCTTAAGAAATTCCTCCTGGGGTTCACACGGTTTGCTCTCTGCATTGCAACCCGCTCCCACACGTCACCAGCTCCAGGAAGGGCAAAGTCCGCTGCCGACAGCTGTCCCAGCTACCCCAAACACAAGCCAGGACAGCACACAAACCTTCCTCGCCGCCCGACGGCACCTGGGAGAGCAGGGCACGGCACGAAATTCTCTTCTCGTTAATCAGCCGGGGAATATCCTGCTTCAACAGAGCATGCAAGGCACACTGTGGGCAAGGAATGTGGCTACCGTGACACAAAGAGCTACTTACAGCACTCATAACGACATGGAATAATAAGCCTAAAAAAAAAAAAATAAATAAATAAAAAATAAAAGAAATAGGGGAGGTGATAAAATGAAGCTTGGGCTTCAGACGCATATTTGCAGGTTTGGATGCTGGAGGAGGTGGGAAGGGGATTTACCTGCTAAAACATGCAGGCTGCTCTCTCTAGCTGCCAGGAGCTGAAGAGGGAAACCCAGCCACGCTTGGCATGAAGATTTCAAGGGGCTCACACACTCCCCAAAGTGACACCACTCGGGTTTCTCCCTCTTCTCTTGCAGGATTCTGGCAGCCAGGTGCTGTGGCTCAGCACTGGAAGCGTCCGTGCAGCCCTTGCAATCACCAGGAAGGATTTTTTTACAGAACCCAGCTTAACCCGGAATTTTCATCCCTCAAAGGGGCTCAGAGCTTTTGTTCTACGTGAACAATGAAATCATTTCTCCCTTATTAGATCTGTACACACAACCCCAGGTTGCAAACACGGTAACAAACGCCAGCTCCGCTGACAAGTAATAAACTTCAGCCAAAGTAAAAGCAAAACGCATACAGCCGGAGAAACATTTGATTATCCTCCCTTGCCACATCCAAATTAAATTCTTGCTACAACCAAAGAAAAGCTGGAGCCGTATTCGGAAGCCCAGAACAAAAAAACAGCTTGCAGAGAGAACAGCAACGAGCTGAGTACCAGCCTGACACACTGCAAGGCGCCGCTCTGCAAATGCTGGGACCAGCAGCAGAGATTTTATAAAATCTGCATTTTAAATTCTGCATTTGCTGACCTAGAAGCATCCTGTCCTACACATCCTGCTGCCGTTCCCAACCCTGCTGCATGATGCTGCTCTGCTTAGGGCCTCACCTGCGGTGCTGGGGTCACCCTGGTTCCTCTCCCAGGGGAGCACCCTGCTCTTGCTGCTCCCTGGGGCTGGGTGCCAGGTGCCAGAGGTGCCTTCAAGGGATGCTGCCAGGCCGATGAGCCATCCTAAGGCTTGGGAGGATGACAGGCATCAGGAGGTTTGCTTACACAGCCAGATGTGTCACTTCCTCCACACCTTCCAGCAGGGGCGAGTCCAAAATGTCCTCAGGGAACACACACAAACCTTTTATTTCTTTCCCACTTTATTCCCCCAGAGGAGGTATGAGAGTGGGGGTTGTGGCTTGAGGTCCGCTAGGATGCAAAAAGACTTCAGATAACTACAGCCTTTTGGGGTTTGGGGCCTTAAGCCTTACTGCTTTATAAGGTAGGCTCCTGAAATGCTTTAGGAAATTCACTAATCTAAAAGAAGGCGTCAGGACAGCAACTTCCCTAGAAATAAATCCTCCTGTTTCACTGTTGTGGCAGCGAGGTTAGATGAGGGGCAAGGGGTTGCAGCTTCTTCCCTCAAAATGTTTTGCAATAATGGTAAATGCCATTAGATGTCAGTGTGGTCTCAGCTGTGGGGCAGGCAGGCTCTGCTCAGGAGGAGTTAAGGCAGATTGTTTATCTCTGTGAGGTAGAAAGCAAAACCCAGCCCCTTCCTTCCACCCAGCTGCTGGGGGGTCTCTGTCTCACTGCCTCGTCCCGAGCAGGACCAAAATGCAGCCCTGGGCAGCCGGAGCCTGCTCTGCTAAAGGAAACGAAGGTATCTGCAGGATGGTTTACAGCAAAAAGAACAAAAAGGGGTTGAATGTAGAGCATGCAGAGAAACAAGATTTGACTCAGAGTGGCCAGCATTAAATATCAAAGACCCATGACTACATTTTCTGATGCTGCTGTCTTGCAAAGCCCAAACTACAAATCAGCTGCTCTTCAGCTGCCCAGTTCTGCAGCCAGCTTAACACCACGGGCCACGATCCTGCAGGGTGCGAGTGCCTGCTCAAGGTCACTGCAAGCTTCAGGGCCCAGAATATTTTAAGACCTGGGTCTGGACACCCCTTAGAAACCAGGGCTGAGGCCAGGGACTGACCTTTAACAAAGAGGCAGCCTTCGTCCAGCATTGCTCTATCCCTGAGGTCCTTCCCTGCTTAGAAGCACAGGAGATGAGGCCAGCCAAAACCTCCAGTTTTTGACTCCAGGAGCTGGAACTTGAATACAGTGTATGTAAAAAATAGAGCTGGGAACACGAGCACCTTGTTAATATCTAATCCTGAAAGCAAGGGTCAGTTGACTGACTCATAAGTTCAATGAAAGCTGCACCACTCCTAAAGGTGCGGGCTTTATCATCGCAGTTTTTCAGCCTGGGAAGTGAAAACATCACTGCTTACCCTCAGAGACAACCCCCCCACACCAGGAGACTGGGAAGGAAAAGGATGGCTCTTGCTTTTTATTTATGTATCAGGAATTCAGAGGAACAAACCAGCACAAGAGTCGCTTTGGCTGCTGCAGAGCTGGAACAAAATGGTGATGGTGCATCTTGCTGCTCCTTGCCACTTCCACGGTTAAAAGCTCCAGGTATGTGGAGACTTTGGTGACAGTGGCATGGAAGCTGGTAGCAGAGGGAGTTGTCTTCACATGCAGAGCAGTTTTGAAACCCCCTGTCTCCTGAAGGGATACGTTTATGCTGTTCCTTCCACCCACTGCTTAGTATTATCACATTTCACAGGAGTGTGAAGTATCTGAACAAACAGAGCTGGGGAGCTTTGAAAAAATGCTACAAGCACTACCTACACCTTGCTGCAAATGTCAACAGGAATCAAGAAGTTCATTTCCTATGCAAGCGAAGTCTTCAAAGCAAGCCCCCCTCCTGTTTTCAACCAAAGGGAAATGCTGCTGCTGACTGCATTAGGCTCTGGAAAGGCGCAGCTGGGATAAACAAAGGAATGTAAATTTGGCCGAGGCATCCAGCACTCTTTCATTAGGTGGCTCGAATCTCCTGGTTTCTGACAAAGCTCCCTTTTGAGTGTCTTAATTTGCTTTACCTTGAGATGGCTTCATGTGAACGCCGCTCCTCTCGTGGGACCAGCCTGGTGCTGGGTGCTCCTTCCTCTGTTAGGTTCGGTCACCGGTGGTGGCTTTGGCCAGAGATGGAGCTAGGTGAAAGCTCATGTGCAGTGCCAGGGTTTGCATCTAGTATTTAGGCTAGCACAGGGATAAACACTCCAGGCGTTAGGAAAATGGAGCCTTTTAACATTCCTGATGACTGTCCATCCATTTTCTGTGAGATTATGATAATGCGAAGGCTGTCATCATGCACTTGTCTTCCTGTTGCTCTTCAGAAGAGTGATTTTGGAAAGCATCATCATCTTATACCACCTTGACAAAGGTCTTGCTGTGATTCTCTGGGAACCCGCTGTTGCTCAGATGCACCCCAGGAGGCACGACAGCATTTCAGTTGTTTCGGCGTGGGCGATTGTAACGGTGTCAGCAGTGCACGTTGCTAATCCAAACCTGCTTATAGAAACTGGGGGATGCTTCAGAGCCTGCAGCATCCCCTCGGCACCCTGCTATGGGACTGCAGCCCTTCTGCTCCCCTCTGATGTGTCCCGTTCCCTTTGATGTGGTGGAGTGAGCCCTGATAGGGATGAGCAGCCTCCGGCAATTGTGCTGGGAAAATTAAACTTCCCAGATCTTGAGAACACACAGCAGAGAAAATGTGTGAAAAATTGAAATGACAAGGTTATTCAGGTCGTTTCTTTAGACAGCTTCAGCCTGGATAGGTGGCAAAGTAAGGAGAGCAGCTGAGATCCCTCTCCTAACAAGGAGGATTTAAAACATCTACTTGAAGCCCAAAGCACTCTCAATTCATGGGCCAAATCCTAAATTTTGGTGGGTGTATCCCCAGTAGCTGCTTTTTACCTTGTTTTCCCCTTCTGTCCCCAACTCCTTGCAAAGGCTGGGCCCTTACCACACCATCACTGTCACCTTAAGAGGGCTGCTGATGTTTTATGGGCCCTTTCTGCTTGTTCCACCAACACAAGGGTCCCAAAACAAGTGTTGGCAGGTGGAGCATCCTGGGGCGTAGGCAAATGCAGAGCCTCTGAACTTCGCCAGGGATAAAACTTAGTGCTGCGGCTTCTCAGATCCTTAATGGCAAAAGCATGAAGCCAAAGAACATACGGTTCGTTTTAAAAGAAATGCTATTCTGTTTGATTGGAAAAAGTGAAAAAATCACAAAGAGCCCATGCTGCCTGCACTGTGTGGGAGGACCTGGACCTCAGCATGAAGACGTGGAAGAGCTTAATCCTACAGCTATAAGGCACAGCTGACCTGTTTCAATGGAGCTGGGTATCAGTGCATCTGTCTCTGGAGCTCCAGAGAATTAATCATTCAAAGTATTTTACATGCAGACTACTTCTTTTGTTGAAGTGGAGATTTGTGGGAGAAATCCAACTGTAAAAAAAAAAAAAAAAAAAAAGATTTTCAGGATTTTATCAGAGCCTGGAAAGCAACTGTATTTCATTTAATTAACTTCTAATTTTCTGTATCTGTTATTTGGCAGAAGGGTTGTGTTTCTCCCTCTCTCTCTCTTTTTTCTTTTTCTGTAAGGAACATTGGAGGAGTATTTCTGACAGGAGTGAAACAGATGCAGAAAGTTTTCCAACTCAGCTCCATGTGTATTTTTATCATGGAGGTAACATAGCATCATCCGAATACAAATAGGCAAAGGCTGTTAGAAAGGAGACCAATAATTTGGATCATTCTCCTAAGCTGCTCCTTAAGGGGCCTCCCAAATATTGGTTTATATCCTCACTTTTGTAGGACACGTGGAACAACAGCATATGCTTTAAGAAAGGGAGGCTGAAGCATGGAAAAGGGTCTAAGGAGCTGGGAGAAGGCAAGAAGGGATATCAATGGGGAGGGACCTGGTACTCAATATCTCCCCCTGCCCACCTAGAGCATGGGATGAAGCTATTAAATTGTTTCCAGACCAGGTGTTGGAGCTGCAAAACCAACCTACCCTTTGCTTGGCCAGCACACTTTCTGTGCACTGGTGCTGCTTCTCAGGAGGGAATACAGGCTGTGGAGCAGGAGCCTGTCTAAACATTAAAGCTGTTTAGGTAAATACCAGCTGGTACTCTGTCCTGTTAGCAAATAAAAGCCTCTATTTTAAATTAGTGTTGCACGGAAGAACAATGTTTAAATACTTGCATTGTCTTCTCCTGGAAAATAAATAACGTAAATGCGGTGGACTCCTGGGGAAAATGCTCCAGCTAAACTGCCGAAGTCACCAGGAGATCAGCATCGCCTCTCAGCTGCACTGCGGGACGAGGGATGTCAGCACAATTAGGATGATGGCAGCGGTGAAAAGAGGCACAGAAAAACACTTCGCTCAGGTTAGCCAGCAGCAGAGGCGGGGAAAGAAATGCAGCTGCTAAACTCCCTGTCTGCTGGGGACAAGGGGCTTTGAGAGCCCCCAGCCCAAACCTCTGACCTGCATGATGATAAACTCCAGCCTCCGGGGCTGAGCCCCCTGCCAGGGCTTGCACCTGCCTGTGGCAGCTCCAGAGTAGGAAATTAAAGGACAACCTGAGCCATCCTTCCCTTTTTCCCCATGGCTGTTGCAAGCTCTTTTCTGTTTAAAGAGCGCTAGAGGGCTGCAGAGATCTACGTTTGCAATTGCAGACACTGGCATTAATGCAGTATCTGTACTTTGGGGCCAGTTGCTCCGGTTCTTAAAGGGAAGCAGTCAGCAGGGATGTGGGGATGGGATGGTTTGGGTTTTCCTCTCCTGCAAATAGGAGACTGGGGTGTTGCTGAGATGCAGCCAAGTGAAGAGTGGCTCACACCTGGGAGGGAAACAAGAAACAGGTGGTCCTGCTGCAAAAAAAAAAAAAACAAAAAAAAACACACACACACAAAATGGTTCAGGTTCATCCCCAGTCCAATCCTCCTGCTTAAAGCTTGTGCAGGGCTGTGTCCTGCTGGGGTTTCAGTATCTCCAAGGATAGAGACGCTACAGCCTCTGTGGGCAACTTGTTCCACTGCTTGACAGCTCTCTTACATGCAGAAGTAAGCTTTTCTTTTGGTATATTTCTCTCTCTCTCTTTTTTTTTTCCCCTTAAATATGGGTTTTCTGTATTTCAGTTTGTGCCCATTGCCTTTCTAGCAGACCTCACTGAGAGGAGTCTGGCTCCATCCTCGGACTGGCAACAGTGGCACAAGGCAGCTGCGTTAAAGGGTGATAATGCTCTATGTTTAACTAAAAGAAAGGGACAGAAAGCTCTGAAATAACAGGTTAAAACAGGAAGACCAGCTTAGAAAGGGCCTCATGAGACTGTGAGGGCTAATCCTTGTGACCCCAGCCATGCACCTTCTCTCACTGCTCTGATGGCTTTTTCCACTTTCCAGCCTTTGTTGTGTCTGGGCTGGTTTATGTCGTGGTGCCAGTGCTGTCCTTCAGGTTCAATGGCAAAGGAATGTAAAGAGTTTAAAAGAAATAAGAAGGGTGATTCAGGAGATGCCTCGGGGTTTCAGACTGCTTTTCTCCAACTATTAAAACATAGAAGTTGCTGGGTGTTTGCTCTTGCCGGGCAAAGTTGTTAACCAGTGAATAGTTAGTGGAAAAGTACTGCTGTAGAGCGAATGGTATAAGAAAGGTGCCTGTCCTCAGCAAAAGGAGAGCTGAAGTTATGCCCTCAATGTGAGGGAGCTGAAATTATGTCATCGATAAAGTAGTAGCAGTTACTGATCCTGAAAGAACCTTGGTGTCCGTGTGGTCATTATGCTACAAATGGCGCCCGAACAGGGACCTGAAGAACATCACACCACAAATGGCGTCTGAACAGGGACCTGAATAACAGGGACAGGCTAGCAGAACAGGGACCAGGACAGGAGCAGGGACACTGCTCACCTCATGAAGATAGGTTCAGCCAAATTCAGCAAACTCCTCATGGAAGCTCGTACTTAAAGTCGCTGAAGAGAAGTGCACCTGAGCTGGAAGGAAGCTGAAGCTGAGAGAAGACCTGCACATACAACTGCCCCTCACAGGCTGAAGGTAAGCAGTTGCACGCTATGGGTAATCATATGTCCTTAGAACCAAAGAATGTCCTGGTAACCTTCCAGTTTATTCCTGTTATTATGAATCAGACAGTTTATGATCCTGAAACATGGGACCAAACTGAGGTGAAGCTTTGGGACTCTGCTACTAAGCAGACAAGGTTGCAGCGGGATTGCTCGGCACCTGGCGAGCAGTCTCTGAGGCCTTACAGAGCCATGTAGGACCACAATCAGAAACATGTGGTTTGCCAGATAGCGAGGGAGCTGTGGGCTCGTCCACTGATCTGCCAGCTATGCCATTGCTGCCCCCCACCAGTACTGCCATCACAGGCCTTGGCTGTTGTGCCCCCGGTGAACTGAACGTGCCTTTTGATCCAGGCCCTAGAGGCCCTGAAAAGAAACGGATCTGTTTCCCTTCGATCTGGGAGGAATAAGATACATAGGGCCTGAAGGCTGAGTTGCTTAACAACTTAAAGTGATAATAAATAAAGTAGTAGCTGTTACTGATCCTAATAGAACCCTGCTGTCCGTGAGGTTGTTACGCCACAGGTGCCGTACGTGTTTTTAGGATCCTAATTAGGGTTAGGCTTAGTGTTCCAGTTAGGGTTATGCTTTGGGTTGTTTGGAAAGAGAAAAGGTGTAGAGTCCTGTTGTGTGTGGGGTTGCATAAAGGCTCCCAAAGGGAGTTCAGGTGTACTCATACTCTACTAACTGGGAAGAGAGAGCACGTGTATGTATTTCACTTCTGTAACTAATTTGCTGCTGTCGTGCCATTATTACAGATATGCTATTTACCTATTGCCTTACTTTTTACTCTTTAGAGTTACATGCTGCTTTCTGTTTAACGTTTGTATTGTTACTATGCATGAAACTTCTCTCTTCTTCTAGGAGGTTTTAGTCACTACCCTATAAACAGTAGCATAATATTTAAGAAATGAGTTCTTCAAGGTGTCGTCCACATTCTTAAAATGAAATGTTGAATGTAGCTTGTTGCTGTTCTCTTTAAGACTGTGATGAATTTATGTGCAAATACTTTTAGGTATGTAATTTGTGTGTGAGTTGCCCAAACACAAATAACAAATAGAAGAGACACTCTAAGAGAAAAGCCAACATCTGGGACTGTTCTGTCTGGTTCATTCTCTGTGCAACTGTACTGATTGATTGCTAATTAGAGGTTAGGTGAGGTTCCCTGATTTATTTTGAAACAACACACAGTCCCAAGAACTCTTCTTGGGCAAGAAACTGACTTATCTTCCTCCTGTAATTCTTGGACAGTAGGAAAATGTCACCTCAATTTGGCATTGCATAACAGTATTGGTCAAACATTTTGTAAATTTGAAGTAGTTTAATCCAATTAACAAGCAGCTAATTTAGCATGACATAAACAGTAGATGTGTGACTCCAGCTTTGTTCATTAAATTCAACAGTAAGTCGCTGTCTTGACACCTAAAAGGTGTATAATCATTCACCATTTAATTAGCATCAGTATGTCAGGTACTCATTAGAATAATTGACTAAAGTCTTGCTTGTTGAAAATGGCTTTTTGCTTAATTTTATGCACTTAGGATGGTGTTTTCCATTTCACAAAAACATGTAGGCAGATCTCATGGGTCATCTGCATAATTTGTTTGCCAGGTTACCATAGGCACATCCTCCAGTGCTTTTTGCAGCTTGACTGGTATAGCTTAGGCAGTAAGTTTCCACAGCTTCTTCTACAAAATATAACTTATGATATTGTTAGGTGACCATAAGTTGCAAGTTAACTCTGATGATTAACCAGAAATATAAAAACAGCTAAGTTAGCCAACTTCAGAGGAATTGCGTCTGTGCAAGTCCTCCTCAGTCTCTGATGAGAACTGCTTTGGAGAGACAGTGTTGCAAAGAGTTTACGAAGCAGTTGATACAGAAGATAGAAAGGCACATACTATTTCTAATGAATGTGCTTGTTTATATTAATAGTTTCAGGCAGTATCTGTTGGCAAAGATGACAGGACTTGTGGTGGGTGCTGCTTCCCAGCTTGCAGACTAGCGGTCTAAGAGTGATGTTTCACTGGTCAAGGGGCCCATGACAGCTCCCAGAACAAGAACAGTATCCAGCCTGTTATGCAGCTGAGAAAATTAGTATAAACTAAGCATAGTTTCATACCTTGTCCAGACACTGCTTGCTGTGGAAGTTCTTAATGGGTTAAAATTAAAACTTGCATAAAAGCCCTGGGCCTGGGCTCAAGACTAGTATTATCAGTGGTGTTGCTGTCTCCCAAGAGCAAAATGCAGACCTTAGTGAATCTAGGGGGCTTGCAGCAGACCTTGGATAAAGCCTTAGTTGAATAACTTGAAAGCATCTCCAGGATAAAGCATCAGCAGGAAGTTTGTTATTTTTCAAAACAATGAACACTTTTTTTTTTTTTTTTTTAATTTAATCAGTGAAATTCATTGCAAATCTAATGCAGTATGTGTCAAGTAAACCTACATTGAGCTGTCATGACTCAGTCTCAGGAATGCAATTTAGATCTTCCTCTCTCAGTTGGTTATTTTTTGTTTTTTAGTGCTTGTGGTTACAGGTCACCTTACCAAAGAGGAAAGGAAGATTAGATATAAAAACAAATTCCATGATTTCCATTTGAAGATCTGGGAGAAAATTTCACAGTTTTACAGGAACTAAAATAGTGAAAGCAGTTTCAAAGTAAGAATGACAAGAAAGGTAGAATGTATTCCACTCTACACTTGTAGTTACATATATGTTTAAAAAACTGTAAAAAGACCAGCATTAAGGTTGCAAATCATCCGATAAAAATAAGTAAATGCATGATAGGTGTGTAGCACAGACTAAAAGTGAAAGGTGAAATAGCAGCATGCAGAAGGCATCCAGTGTGACAGATCAAGGAACTGAACCTGGTAATCTGTATTAATTATATAGATACACTTGTACTGATACTTAAGCTGACTTTGTTTGTGTGAAGAAACTTTTAAGGGGGGACTTAGTCTGATGCTACAGCCATGTAAGGTGGTGAGAGATCTGCATATTTCTGCACTGTTTCACGGTTACCTTGGGTCATGTTAACGGAGGAGTCTTTCCACTCTGACTGCAGAGTTGGTAGCTACATCAAGTTTCGGAACTTGTGCCTGTTTTCCTGCATTATTGTGCTATATTACAGTGTCTGTGTCTCTTCTCTATTCCCATTGACTTCGAATTATTACACTAAGCATTATTATTCAGGTCAAATATCTAGAGCTGGCAGTTTGCATCCGTAGAGAGAAGAGGAAACTATGCCAGGTTTTCTGTACCAGTTGGGCTGGTGGCTGCCTCTGCTTATCACCCTTCAAAGAGCATACTGTTCACTTGAGTATGGGCAGCAGGAAAACTGGTTGTGTTTGCTTGTTTTCTATTCTCTCTGATGACAGGCACTCCCAGGGCCGTGCAGTTAGTTCAGAGAACTGATGGAATGCAGCAGACACGTCACAGCAGCGCACTCAGCAGCACAGGCTGGGCAAATCATCTCCTATTTTAATACTTCAAGGGCCTCTCTCTGAAACAAATAGCATTGTCTCACAGAGTTAATTCATTTTTTATAAACATTCACACTGATTCTCTTCAAGGTGAATACCGATTATGCAAATGCCCAGGTTTGTTTTTCCTAGACTCTCTTCTTGAAACAGGTAGGAGAACTGTCTGATGGGATCAGAAGAACAGCCTATTTCACAACAGCAAGGTCTCTGGGTTTTCATTCTTAGATCTCAAAAAACTTTTCAAAGGAATTTAATAGTGTTTTTTAATATGACATACATATGGTAAATAAATGCAACAGTGGGAAAAGGAGAGAAAGTCACCTTCTCTTGGGCCACCCAATAAGTAACTTTATAGCCTGGAGAAGAACTGTCACTTGAGCTCCTTGCCAGGGATTTAAGACCAGAAATAGCAGAGGTGTGAATAGAAGCCTCAGTTCAAAGTTCTATCCACTAACCAACACTGATGTCTCATTTCCAAGAGTGGAATTAAAAACATGCACTGAGATATAACTGAAATATTAGCTACTGGTTTCCCTAAACCCTGAATTAATAGGACATCATAGCTGTTTGAAAACTTTAGAGATGATGGACTACCTGGAAGATGGTTTCATTTTGAGAAAGGAAAATAAGTTGCTAATTTCCTGGGACGTGAATCAGAAGAAGATGGAAGTAAGTGTCAGGCAAGTCTGGAAAAAGGAACTGTGAAAACAGTCTTTCAAGAGAGGTATGGAGATGACCTTTTCTTATTCTGGATTCCTTTGTTAGTGAAGGCAAAGCTGTTTTAAAGTGCAGCAAGTCTGAACTTCTGTAGATGGGGTTTGTCAGGTCGGAAATTGGCTGGGACAAGACCTTCTATTACATGAGAATCTCTATGAATTAAAACCTTTAAATATTAAATACACTTCAGGTCAAGCTAGTCCAGTTTATGAGGCAGCAGGTACAGGGAAAGAAAAGTAAATACTTGCATTTTATGAGTGTAATTTCGACTGAAATTCCAGGTTTGTTACTCATGCCAAAATTGTATATAAAATTACTATAGCAATCAAAGCATGAATCAAGGTTCATAAAGCCAACTTGAATCTTTAATGAAAATTCTTTCAAGGATTTGTTGCCACTGACAAATCAGCATCATTTGCTTTTTCACAGTCTAGAGGACAGACTGTTGTAACAAAGATCTCTTGCCAGCCTTATTTGTACAAGGTGAATTGCTGTAAGTCTGAAAGTCTTTTCAGGGATAACAGTATTCATTGGAATACTTTTCCTGGGCATTTTCGGCATTTAAGAGTATTAAGACATATATAAATCAAGAACTTTCTGTGACTGAACCCATGGTATACTTTATTCAGGGTCAGCGAAAATTCAGCAATGCGAAAAGAACATGAACAGGCATTACAGATTTGATGAATATGTAATTGAATAGGTAAGATTTCTATCTTCAAAAAATGCTCTTCAAGGTAAACAAAAATGTACTCAGATTTGATCACAAATTACTAAGTGGCTGTCAGAGAAATGGAAATTCTTCCATGGGAAATAAGATTTCATTTTCCTTTCTTGATGTGATATTAAAAAGTGAAATTTAGGTAAAACATGGGGAAGAACTGCAATCGAACTAATGGAACTAAGAGTGTAACCTGCCAAACAGAGTGGATTGAAGATATCTCTACTGGAACAAACTGTGCCAAAATCAGCAGAAACATGTGGTCCACTTCTGGAAGTTCATGAGATCTGCATACAAATAAGTGCGTGGCAAACTAACTCTTCAAATTCCATTAACAGAAAATGCACCTTACAGAGATGCAAATGGAATTTAAAAATATTTTGGGGGGAAGGAGAGAGAGAAAAAGGGGTGTAGCGGAAAGCAGGAAGAAGGCTAATATTATTAAGCTTTTGATACATCTTGTGCTTTAACCATCATGTTTCCATTAACTTCAGGAAAAAAAAAAAAGTTTACAGAACCTTAAGACTTTTCATATTATTCTGTCTCCAAGGTATTGATATTTCATAAAATGTCCATGGAAGGCCTTACGTTTCTGTTATTGAGAAGTCTTACAGAGCTCTGCAGTCAAATGAATAAATTGTTTCTCTTGAATCTGTATTTCTGCTATATAATGTTTTTGATTTAAGCAAAATCTGTTAAATTTTGCTTTTAATAGGAAACCAAAAAATAATTGCAGATTTCCCCTAGAGAGAATAAACTTTTTAACTTTTTTATTTTTTTTTAATATTACACAGGACACTAGCATGAATCATGCAAATCTGAATTGGTACTCTTTGTGGGAAAAAGTCCTCAGGATGCTTGATTCAACACTAATATTCCCTGCTTAGACATGACAATGTTACTGTTGGCACACAGAACAGTTGTTGTTTTCTGTGAGTATCAAGTGAAGATCTATTGGATGGCTTGACAGCTGAAACAAAAGCAGTGGCCTGATTAACATGTTAAGGGAGCTGTAGAGATGTGCTACCTGAATGTGTTTCCTTTGGTGTATTCCTGATAGAGAAATATTTGATGTGACTAGAAACACCCAAACTTCATTTGTGCACAGTTAGCTCTTCTAAAAAAATTTCAAATCTTAGAATTCAGCAAGCATAAGATTTTCTGTTCATCTAATGCATATGTGTGTCTTATTGTGCTTTCAGCAAACTACCACTGGTAGTTCCATGCATTTTTTTCATCTTAGAGATTGTCCACATTTTTTCCAAATGCTTCAAAATATTTTTTTCTAGTTTCCCATGACTAATGTTTTTTTTCTGTAGCTACCTCAGTTTCTAAGACTATGGCATTTGAGTAATTCAAAGAAACTGCCATTTATGCAGTGATGAAGGAAACCTTGCTTAAATATCCAGATGTAGCATTGATTAAAGCCTTGCTATGATACCTAGAGGAAAAAAAGTCCATAGCAGATGTGTTTGAAGCCACTTTCATGACAGTTAGTACTGTCTTATGGTTTCTTTGTGGTCCCTTCATCTGTCTCTTGCCTTTAAAATTAGATTTTGAAGACTTGGAGCAATCAGTAACTTTCTGGTCATATGGCAAGCATAGAAAGGTGCTTGCTTAGTTTATGACTAATTTTTACAATCCTGTAAGAATCTAAACTTCGGGTTGGAAGGTTTATACAGTAAGACTATTTGATTCTGGGTCTGATGCTGTGTAGTAGTTTCTAAATCCATGTTGTGTGTTATCACAACAAACTATTGTGCTACATTATTCAAAAGTTCTCAGATATTTTCTTTTACAGTGGTCCAAATAAAAGTGAAAAGGCATCTTCTCTCTGTTGTATATTTGCTTTGTTTCAATGTGGGCAAAAGAGCTTGACTTGGGCATTTCAGTGGTAATATATGTGAAATATTTAAGAGTGAAGATAATGAAGTGGAAACAAAGCAGTAATATTTTGAAATATTTCTCCAAACTAATATAGACAAAATCAAATTGTTTCCATGATTTTTTGAAAAATATCAAGTAGGCCTTATTTCTGATGGAAATACATTCCAGCTGGTGGAGGGAGGTGGGGAAGGAGAAGTTTTAAAGAAGCAGATCTTTCAGAGGAAGCTCTGATGAAAGTAAGAGATTTTTTTGTTTGTTTGTTTACACTAATCAGTAGTGGCAAGTGAGTCACTGAATGCCAAAAAAAAAAAAAAAAAAAAAAAAAAAAAAACACTTGCATTTTGAACTATACATTAGACAATGAGCAACAGAGTTAAAAATGGAGGAACAAGTGTAGCATAGGTGGGAAAAATGCAAACTCTCCCAGAGTAGGCTATATTCTAGAGCAACCAGTCTAGTAGTGACCTGCATTCATTTGTGTCACTGTATTCTCCGTTGTGTTTTCCTTGTGATTTTGAAACTTGAAAACTCTGTGGATGAAATCCATTGTTTGGTATGGTACACTAACTATACGGCACTAATAGCAAAAGCTAATTAAACTATTAAACTTTTTTTTTTTTTTGGACATAGTGAACCAATCTTTTTGTGGGCAGTGTGTGGTTCACACGAAATAATTGGAGAAAAGGAAAAATGCAGTTTTGGCGGATGAAAATAAATATGGTGATAACAAGGTTGGTCATTTTTGTAAGGTTGGCTAATTTTAACTGAAATCAACGTACCCTTTCTATCAGCTGTGAAGAGCCATATTAAATAGTGTACCCTATACAGGGGGCTCCAGAGGCAGTTTCAGCATCCTGCAAAGGGCACGAAGCTCCTTTGCTAACTTACATTAGTAAGTACATCAGTTAGGCTTCCACACATCCAACTCACGTGTAAAAATTGGTTAGGACAGCTGGTGCCAACAGGAGAAAGGTCTTGCAGGAAGGAATTCAGTCACTTCTTTAAAAAAAAGCAAAAGCAGCAGCTGTGGTTTTGATTATTATTAGGGTAATTATAAAAGGAAGAGTTACTGGCAGTGAGTCACTTGGTGCACCTGTGACAGGAATGGGCCCTCTGTTGTGCTTCCTATTAAGTCAGTGATGGCCAACATCTGCCCTGTGTAGGAACCAGGGTGATAATGCTTCATGGTCACTAAGATTTATCAGCTCGGATGGTTTTGGCACCCGAGGCTTCCCATAGATGTAGCAATTTTAAGTCTTCTGTATTTGAACAGTGTGTTTCTCATTCTGCCTTCTGGAGCCATGCTCAGCTCAATGCCTGCTGTGAAGGCTACTGATAACAGCACTTTATGTCCCCTTTCTTCAGGAGTGAAACAAAAATTCCTGCATACTGTAACGGGTAATGCAGAGCTAAAGTTTTGCAGGTTGTTCTTCTATAATGTTCGGAGTGGAAAATCAATGAGTTGCTCAGATGGCATCACACCATGTGTTAATGTCATCTGTAATATTACCTCAAAATCATTCCACCTGCTGTTCACGCAGGGCCAAGACTCAAGTTTCTTGAAGTAAATGGGTCCATATAAAGCTGAAGAAAAGTTAATCAAGTGCACAACAATGTTATGGAAAGCAGTGAAAAAATATAGACGTGCATTGTTTAAAAGAAAAAGTAAGAATCTTTCTTTAAAGAATTAGAAGAAATAAATCATTGTTTTATCATATAGGCAAAAACAGCAAGCATGTAGTGAAGCAAGTCAGTGCAGATACGTGGTATTAAAAGGCTGTTCCAGGTGACGGGTGCGCACAGGAGGAGTCTTTCCCTGCTCATGTTGTTTTATGGCAGTCAAAGCCAAGACACTTCCAAGTGTTATGGTCATGGATGGAGATGGTCCAGCTGAAAAGTAAACTTTTTTTTTCCCTCTTAGGTTTGTGCTCAGTTTCCTAAATAATTGTTTTTGCTGTGCTATCCCAGAAGTGCTGATACATGGGAATGTCAGGACCAGCAATCCAGCGGTGGACCTGTATCAGCCCAGGCTTAGAACTGCTGAAATGGCTGTGGAATTGCAGTCAAAATTTCATTCAGTTGTGAAACTTTCTGCTTTGAGGTGTGTCTATTGGTGTCAGTAAAGTAAAACTATAAATGTGTATTTTGATTGGTCTCAGTCACGATGATGTCCAGGCATATTGTTGGGGTAAACAAAATATCCTCCTGAGATCTCTGGGAGATAAGGAAATATTCTGAGCACTGCTTCAGAGACTGACTACATCCCAGAAAGATTATGTGGCTTTTTAAAGGGTTCACACTTCAGTGAGGAACAGGAATTCTCCCAGTTTATATTCCTATGATTTAACCACCAATGCCACCATCTTTAAAATTGGTGAGAATCATCTTAGTATGCAAAAACATTGATCATTCAGTGGTGGTGATATTCTGATACTCAGGTGATACTCTATCCTGGATGGACATTATTGTTGTATTTTATCCTTTTTCTCCAAGTCATCTGTAGTCTTATTTTTGCTGTAGAAGTTGTAAGCTGGTGTTTCGTCGATAATATCCAACTCAGTTCAATCATGGCACCTATTTTGTCAGCAGCTGCAAATGAAGACCAGACAGAGAATGCCATTTGAGCTGTGATTCAACAAATGCTGTTTAGTGCTCTTCTTAAGAAGTGTTAATGGATCTCCCAGAAAGATATAGCTGTAGATTTGCTTTACAGGAAATCTTTGATGTGATACTATTTTTTTTTTTCACAGTTTAAGGTTTATGAGAGAAATTTAGGCACTCCATGTATATAAAAATAAGTCGTAATGAAGGAGTACAATGATGATTGTGGATTTCAGTATTTCTCCTTCACCGTAGTGTATGTTCCTGTTGCTCATACTGATTTCTCATAATTCTTACTTATAGCTAATGGAAACACTAAGATTCAGGGTGGTAAAAGCTTGCTGCTTTAGCTAGGCTCATCTTCATGTAGTGCTTCATCATCATTGCAATCACATCAGAATCTTCATTTTGTGTTTAATCATTTTCATTTAGGACTTTGAATGATGTTGTACATATAAAACTTGATTCTCATTTGCTGTAACTCCTCCATGCACACACATCTGAACAGGGAGTAAATTTTTTACATTGACTTTAAGTCATCTCATTACATTTGTGGGGCAGTGTAAAATGAACAAACAAAACCCATTTGACTGCATCTGATGTGCCCCAGACTAATTAATGAGTCCATGGTACAAAGCATGGGAGATCAATCCTGAAATTTGGACTCATTCTCTGTTTCATCTGCTGTGGTATGAGATTTTTTTTTTTTTTTTTTGCCTTGTGTTGTAAAAACCAAAGTATTGGTTTGGAGGCAGACAGCAGAATAGTTGTAGTGAGAGTGCTGTGCAGCTCCATCCAGGCGCAGAGCATAAAAATGTGGGTCAGACCACTCGGCTACCAGTGCTGAATTTACGCACTTGCTTCAGTATTTTCATGTGGTACTGCACTCTGCCACGTAGAGTCATCTAATGTGTCTTCTGGGGCTGCTGATGGGCTCAGGTTTAAAAAATAAAATAGTGACCTACTTGAGAAAGTTGTCAATGCAAGTAAGAGATTATTCAACGTACGCTCTGCAGGCTGGATAGGGATTAGAGGTCTTTAACTGTGAATCTTTTAACCTGCAGGTTTTATGACCAGATCCTTTTATTGTTTTTTTTTAATCTTCACAGCCTAAAAGGGTTAGGAGGAAGGGAAGAGGAAATTATCTTATAGCAACTTCAGAAACTGTCTTTGTAACTGGGAATAAAAAATTCCAATGAAATGGGAATGAGACACTAAATTGTCTCCTCTTATATGTTACTAACTTGTTATTATTTTCATTAAATGTTCACGGCCACAATTTCAGTGTTTAAATCAACATGATGACCTAGTTTAAAAAAAAAAAAAAGTTGGAAAAGAATATAGCTTTAATTATATGCAGAGATGATTTTATAAACTTTACAGTGTACATTAATATAATCTAACATGTATGTAAGGCTCCCAAATCAGCAGAAAGGCCATCAGAATGATGAGGGAAGCCTGTAGTATCTGCATCCTTTTTATGCATTTGGCATAAAATACTTCTACATCCAAATGGCAGTTTAGGGAGAAAAGAAGGATTCCCTCATTATGGTTTCAGCATTGAGAAGTTCATTATGTACATTGTTTATTATAAACAATACACTTTGGGGAAATCATGTCCCCATCAAGGCTGATAATAAAATTCCCTCATTTCCATTGGGGCTAGGCTTTCAGATGTTGTTCTTGCTCTGAGAAAATAAAGGATAAAACTTCAGTTCCTGCAGTGTCTTCACTGGTCTTTGGGAATAATCCACATAGTATTTTTGCTTCCAAAATACTGAGCAGCATGATTTTAATCCAGAAAAATGATTAGGGGTAGGTAATTAACTCCAATTTTGTAAGTGTGCTAATGTAATTGATGCAGAGTATCCATGTATTGTTGTATTCCTTGCATTCTTTCCCTGCAGATGTAGAATAGGAAAGTATCAAATAAGTCCTCATTTCTGGTAATAGTATAGCAGCCTTTTCACTAAAGACAGGGACCAAGCAAACAACTAACCACTAAACCAAAACATCCAGAGATGAGAAGGTGAAATAAAGTCAGGCCTGTCATAGCATCTTGGATTTGTTCTGAAGTTCAAGAATTGGCTGGAACTCAATCTCACTTTCAATTTTATTGTATTTTGGCACACAAGCAGGCTGAATTTTTTAGGACAACTGTTATTCTATAGAATTACTAATAATCTGTGTTTCCTATGTGACAACATAAATGTTATCAGTTACCAGTAACAAGCATCATAAAAAATAGTTTGCACAGTCTTTCTTGGCAACTTGATAATTCACACTGCAGTAATAAGACATTCTCTGGGGCTCCTTTTCATCACTAATGTAGTGTGTGAATGCAGAGCTTTTATCTTTAGTGTATCTTAGAATTGGGCAAGGATATTATTTGGCATTATCATAGTACAAGTGCTCTTTCTTCAGGTCTGCTCTGATTCTTGTAAAACACTAAATCTTGCCTTCCTAATGCCTGATCATACCCTGCTGTAATAAATGTTAAAACAAATGAAAAAGAAAAATCAAAGTATACTGTAGTTGAACTCCTGAGATGTATCGTAACAGCACTTTAACTTGCACTTCAATTTTGCACAAATAGCTTTCTATTTTAGGTCCTGTGCATTTATGAAAAAACAGCAAAAGCTCTATTTATATTGAAGATGCAAGGCTACTAATAATTAGTTACTGTCATCTATTTTTCATACTGCAAGCCCTGTTAGCAATCCATGTCAGCTGCAAATTAAGTTGCATGGAGGTATAGTTCTCAATAGAAATCAATTTTCAGTACAAAATGCCTTTTTTTTCAGTTTTATGGCTTAAAAGTACTTACATGAAGTGATTTATTGTTTGCAGTTAGGGAAGAAGGCTATTGAGGTAATGATAGTCTGATTTTGACTTTTTTAGACTTTATTGTCAGTGTTTGATTTTAAATAATAAATTTAAAATAATACGTGACTAAATATGAAATTAATCTGAATCTTTAAAGTATACTAATTTGTTGCCACATGGGAATTTGCATAATATGAAAGAATTTGCCCCAAAAATCAAATGATGAATAGTGGAAAGGTGAAAACCAGGGGCTGCTGAAGGAAATGCAAACTGAATCTTAATTATTTTATTTATTTATAAATAATGATGGCAGTAGTACCATGGATACACAACAACAGGGTAGCCTGGATTGCTGTATAGGCCAGATCCTCAGTAGCCAGAAACTTGTTCCAGTGGAGTGGGGCCATTTGGCTTCCAGTTACCCTAAACTGTACCTGTTCACCCTGCCTGAGGTTCAGTTCTAACATAACTCTTCGTAGTCTGAAATTTAAGAATTTATCTTAACAGAGAGTGTGACGATGCTGAAATGGACTTATTTTGTCTGCACTTGAAATGAACCTGTTGTTGATGTAATTAATGGGGATTTAATCCAAATCTAATTTCCAGAAACAGAGAAGTACTCTCTGTCTGTTCTGACTGCATGTAAGGAATAGCAGCAGGGATGTAGGGCTGCGTGGAGTCAGAATTTGAACACACGTTGATGGTCCCAGTGTTTTGCTGGCGAGGTTTGGGTTACAAGTAGGCCTTTATACCTTACGCTTGCCTTCTCAGCAATTCTTGGTATCGTTTTTGTTTCCAGTTTTGTGGGATAAGTGTCTGGTTGCATTAGACATTGTCTAAATGTGAGAAGTAACATGCATTTCCCATTTCAAATGGGAAAAATATCCCGAATGAAATGCATGCTGTCCTAACATAACTGCTTATCCTCAAAAACTGAAGTACTCTGATCGAAGAAAAACAGCTATCTGCAAGCTTTACACTTTCAGTTTTTCATAGGCTTGTATTTGACTGCTTCTCATACAGCACAAGACTGTTTCTTTATGATGCAGTCGGTCACAGTCAATGCAACAGAAAATTTTCTTCATTCTTGTGCTTCTAATTTCAAGACTATTCATCACTGTCTTCCAGTGCTGCCTTATATCCATCCATTCATTGTTATTCATGTGTTTTTATTTCTTAAAAGATGGAAATGCCACCTCTCTATCTTGATTAAACTCCCTACCATTTTACTTTTTAACAGCTATTCCATATTTTAACAGTCTTCTCTCTTAAGAATTGATACTATGGTATTGTGAAAACATACTTTAAAAAGTACTACTTTGTCATTCTTCTTGTTCTAGTGTATGAAATAATTTCTGTGCACATGATGAGGACTTCATCAAATGTGTAATCCAGCTGAATGACCCTAGCGTGGTAGGTGAATTTACTGTCATAGCACCCCTTGCAACAACTCCTTTATGAAGTCACATGCTGGAATTGTTGCCTGAGGTTTTGTTAAGTAAACTAAATATTGATGGAGAAAGCCAAAATGTGCAGTGCTGACATTCTGAAGCTGATTGGAGTTGGAGAGAGGGCTTAAAGTTCCAATCTCTGAGGTTATTAATGGTAGTTTCAGCAGTGACACCATCCACTGTAACAGATCATGAACCTGTACAACCTGGAGAGGAAGGTGGGTTTTTGTCAAAGAGAATGTTGCTCCCCATCACCACCCCAGAAGCACAGGAATAGCATAACTTTAAAGAAAATGGGTATTGTCATGTGCTGTGTGCTTTGGTCCAAACCAGAGGTTTTTGCATCAACACAAGGTGTGATCATCATAAGCTGACCTTTAAGTGTATGATTGGTATATTTAAATGAATCGTGTCATTTAGGGAACTTAATCATGTTGAACCAGAACTCAAAATAAATAAATAAATATATATATAAATAAATGCTGTGTTTGTAGCCTACAACACATTTATTTTTAAACCATTGCTTTTCTCAAAGGAGACTGAAATCCATATAAAGGAGTCCTTACAGAAAGGCACTGAAATGTTCAGAAGATGCATTCCTGTAAAAGATTATATATAATAGAAGTCTGCTCTTCCTGAAGGATGGAATAAAATGTTAATACTCATTTCAACTGTCAAGGAAAGGGATTGTCTCATGTAGATATCTGTTTGTTTCCTTGTATGTTTTAAAAGATTTGTGGAAAATAAATAAATTAATTAATAAGGTGTTAAACAGAAGGGTATTTGGTAAGGTGGACAGTTGTCAACCTTACGTGCCTGTGGATCCTTGCTACTGGGACATCTCTGGAAAGGAAAGAAGCTGAGGGGGGAGAAAAGAAATTTAGGAGCATTTTAGGACAAGTGTAGTGAGCTGCTTGTTTAAGTGTGTGCTGTATCTGCCTCTCCTGTGCTTTATTGTGGAAGTGTGAGTGATGGCCACTGGAAGGAGTACTGAACTCCATAGTGGTATACAAAACGGGAGTTGCTCAACTTTTTCTTACACTACATTTAAGTTTTTCAGCCTCTGAGATTTGCTTTTTGTTGTTTACAGGCTCTGTTTTTCCCTCTTTTATTACTTGCGTTTTATTTTCTGCAAAGATAACGTGCCTCAAAGTCAAACACAAAAGGAGGCTGGTGACAGACAAGCTGCTTTTTATCATCTTGAGGGAATTACTGTCATTTGCTAAATATGTGACCTGCTCTCTTTTCATCTTGCAGCAAATAAGTAGTGCAGCTGGGAATCAAAACAAACAAACAAACAAAAAGAAGTTGCCTTCCTGAAAACAGGCCGGTATAGTAGCTACAAGCTCTGTGATTGCCCAGCTATATTTCCCCATCAAAAGAACTACAACTGGTGCCTTGGTGATTATCAGGAAAGTGTGTCAACTGCCACCAAATACATCTGATTTATGGGGTCACTAGTTCAAAAGTATGTTGGAATTTGCTGGGTTCTGCTGATTTTTTTTTTTTTTTTTTTTTTTTTTTTTTTTGGTTAGGGATCTGGCAGGTTTGTCTTTCACATTTCTCTGTGTATTTATTTCCATTTAATCAGGAACTGTATCCTGGAGGAGTATGTTGTCTGTCTCACAAACCTTCTGCATGTGGAAGACAACACAACAGCAGTTCTTTGGTCAAAGTTTGGGCAGAATGCGGAATATTTGGGTCCTCTTTCACTCTCTGTGGTGTTTATTGATTGTGAGATATTCATAAATATGTTGCTGAGGTTGATACACGCAATGTCAACATTTCCTGTAATGTAGCAGACAGGGAGGTGAAACAGCATAACCCTTGAAGAACAGAGTGAAGCTAGCCAGAAGAAGTTTGGGAAGAGATCTGCAAAGGTGTGGCTATGTGGTTATCCAAAATGTTGTTGATCCTCCAGTATGCAAGGTATGGAACAGAGGAGTAGCCTGTCTTACAAAGCATTAGTGATCTGAACATAGAAGGAAGCAAGTATATAGAGCCAGATGGGTTTCAAAGAAACTGTGGAACAGTGCTGGTCCCCATGACAGACAGTGGTTGCAGTACATGTGGCTTAACCGTTGTCAAGTTCTTTTGCTGTCATTGCAAAAAAAATTAAAAAAAAAAAAATATATATTACAGAAGAGAGTTTGAAGGTGTAAGAGGATGGCTCCTAACAAGTGCCGAGGTACCATGTCTCAGATCTCAGGAAGGCAGCTGGAAAAGTAGGCAATGCAAGATGCAGCTGTGAGACAAGGCAGGAACTGACATTTTAGCACCTGAGACAAAAGATAAAAAATATGTGCATAGTGCGTGTGGCTGACGTGATACAGCAGGTACGGGACTTGAGGTGAAGTGATTGCTCTAAGGTCACGCAGGATAATCTTACAGTTGAGTCGAGACCTCTTGAATCCTCATCCCTTTCCACAGACACCAAATGTTATTTTTGTCTCTTGATCAGCTTGTCTTCATCCAAAGGGAAATACACTATTTGGCCTTAGACATTTATTACAAAAGTAACAGTGGCATATGAATTTCTCTCCTGATGGATTACCTTCTCCTGTGATTTAACTGGCAGGATGTTGAACCCAATGCAAAAGGGAGAAACCACCAAGAAGACATCACTATTTCCTACTCCAAACTTGCCCTTTTAAAAGTACTTATGTTTGATATTTCTTCAGATGGCTTCTGGGAAATATGGAGGTCATTACTGACAGGATGTGGAAGGAAGAGCTGTAATCATTTTATTCTGCAGAAAGAATTCCCTGGGAATTTGAAGTGTAAAAACTCTCGAGTCCATATCCTTAATGAACAAGTGAACATGAGGTGGTGTGTCTGAAGCTGGACTCCTTAGTAACTCAGTGTACATTGTACATATATAGGTGAGGTAAGGATCACTTAAACCCTGTCTTTGAAATTTAGTTTCATTTAATCATTTTTCAGAGCATTTAACTTCCAACATGCTGAACTCTGTTCCTTTTCAGTACACTAGTGTTATTGTATGGTCATAAAGTTAATTTTGACTCTGGCAGCGTCATTTCTGATGGTGATGCTACTTCCAGTTCTCAGCTTTCATTTCACTAAGCAGGAAAGGCATCAGAAGATCCAGTTTTAGTCTGCCTGACTAAAGGAAGAGTGGGGTTTACTATCCAGATATGTTGAGTGTTTTCTCATTTCACAACTCAGGTGCAAAAATTATTCCGCCTCAGACCTCTTGCTCTGAGGATTACTTAAGTCATTCTCTTTCCAAGGTAACAAAATGAATGTCATTTTTCTCAGCCTTATTTACAGTAAGCTCCCTTTGTTCAACATAGAAGCAGGAAAGAATTCTTAAAGTGGACATAGATCACATTTATGTTCACTTAATTTCCCTTTACGCTGCAAGAATGATGTAAAACAACCTTAGAATAGACCAAAATCAGACCCTCTCTACCAATGGTCTTGCAGTAGGAACTGCAGTAAAGCTAATTCATTTAGCCTTCTTTAATAGTAGGCCACTCATTATTTACATAGTTTACAAGTCATTTAATTTTTTTATTAGCCCTAGAGGAAGAAAGTTGATGCCAGGAGGGGTGTTTGCCTCTATTTAGATTCGCCCCAGTTTACTCAGGACAACACTGATATTCATCATTTTCACTTCGAATGCATGCCATGTTTAAACTAAATTCTGGGAGTGGGAGACCTTGTGAAGCTATTGGGAAGTTCCCATTGACCTAAAAGACACCTTCAAGATGCCTATGAGAATATTATTTCTTCTGCGATCATTGAGCTCTCAGCTACTGTTTCTATATCTACTTCCTACTATCTGGATACCGTCAGGAGTGTAGGTCCCATTTAATGCTGCTCAGTCAGTGTCATTGCTTATCTTGGTCCCTCTCTGTGGCATTTTTCTTCTTTTTTCACCCTGTGGAATATTCAAGGGTGAAAATTGATCAAAAGCTGCCTGCTATAGTAGTGATTTGTAAGATATAGGTGCGTGTCTACTGGGAGGTGATCTCTTCAACTAAACCACCAAAGAGGCTGTAATAGTCAGAAATACCACTGGGACACAGATACCACTAGTATCTGACTAGGAATTATGCTATTTGCTTGCTCTGGACTTGTATAAAACATGCTCTCTCCAAATAAGATTCTCTAACTTTTCATGAAATGAAGATGCTGATTCTTTCTTTAGCTCATTCCAGGTGCAGATGGTGTTAGTGTCCAATTATAGTATGTGCAAATGCTGGGAGAGGACAGTAAGAGAGAGGAGTGGAAAAAGGACAAAAGAAAAGAAAAGACACTCTCATCAGGGTTGTGCAGTGTTCCTTCTGTATATCAGTTCTAAAAAGTAAGGGATCATTAGCTATGTTTTTTTCCTCCAAACCTTGTACAGTTAGCAATTCTATTAATAATAAGCGCTCTCCTATTAAGCAAACTATCCAATTATTAATCCATTAGCAAGTATATTGCAGAAAACTTCATTGTAATATCTATTGAGAAGACATGTTCCTGACACACTTTTTTTTTGGGGGGTGGGAGTATCTTCTAATTATGATTTAAAAGGTTATCTTCCTAAACTTAATGAGGAATTAATGATTTGCCTTATTCCATAGTACTCTAGCAAAACCTTCTCACAAATTAACTGTACCTCCTGTTCTCTGCCTTGAAAACTTCTCATGACATGTTCAAGCTCTCTATGGGTTGCTCTTCTGTTTTGTTAGGAGCAGCAAGATTATATAAGAAAATGGCAGCAATTATGATATTAACATAATGGGAACAATTAGTACAGCAAAATGCAAGTTTTAATTGAAATGCACTCTTGTCTGTTCAGAAGGTCTTTGTCATATCTTGATTTATCTTCTGGTTGTGATAATGTTCTGCTTTCTATTAGTGGGGGTGAAAGCAGAATGAAAGCATTCAGGCATACAAAACTCCCAGGGAAATATGGAAAAGCAACCTCATAGCTTTGATATCTGACAAGGGCTTAGTTATAGTGCTCATTGATTATTTCCCCTTGAGTCTTTTTTGAAAGGAACATTTGGAGTTTTATTGATAACCAGCAACAAGAAAGGACATCAATGAACCCATATTTTGTCTTGGAAAGAAACCTTCTGAAAACCAAAAGTTTTGTTCTTGAAATTCGGGTGTCTGTAAATTTTCAGTGTCAAAAAAAAAAAAAAAGTGCAGGTTTCACATCTGCTCACCTGAAATACAGATGACGTTCTGCATCCTCACTGCCTGCTGGCTTTTTCTGTCTTCAGACAGAGCAATTTATGTCTTAATAACACTTTTCCACATAGAAAGGGATTATAAATATTGCCTTACAATGCAGGGTGTTGTTAAGCGTAGACAGTGAGGTAAGTGAGGCTGGTAGTGGTCACATAAGCCTTCTGTCCAACTTTATTAAAGCTTATATTTAATTTTTATTTCAGCAAATAGTTATGTTTAATTTTTAACCTTTCCTTAGGTAAAAAGGGAACTGAAGAATATTTCTCCTCTTTTTTTTTTTTTTTTTTTTAATCTACTTTTGTCCTTTCTTAGGTCTTTCCCAGAAAGAAGATCCATTTATCGTAACTGATTATAACATTCTCCTTTTCAGTTACTTGGCTCCCTGCACTGCATTTCTTACTTGCTGCCATGAATACCTAATCCCCAATGAGAATTAGAGAAGCCCTATCTGCAGCACTAAGCAACTGTACAATGGAATTGGAGGGGCACAGGGCTGTCTGTCTGAAGCTGTCTGTTTATCCATGTAAACTGCCTTCTCTGCCCATGCAGCCCTCAAACACTCGAATGAGGACAGCATCTCATGCCCACTCCATCCTTTCTGTCTGCTATATTGCTAAATGTCATGAGCTCTGACAAACAGCTGATTTATGACTGACACTTTGAAATCCCCTAGGAAAGTCACAAGCTGTTTTAAAGAAAAAGCAGAGTAATCATTTGAAGATGTTAAGATAAGCCCAACAGTTCCATGTTTTAGAGTTTTTCTGGGTTATAGGATGCTGAAAAGGATTCCTAAAAGCCAGGCACATTCAGACCTTTATGCCCTTCTGTCATACCTTACAGGTACACAGAGAGAACTAGGAGTACAAGTTCTAGGAGTTTTCAGAGGAGCATAATGCCCATTTTTATACTTGGTGTAAGTACTTAGCACCCTCTGTGAAACATTCCTGGAGAATAAATATGATGTAAGTACTTACATGCTGCACTTAGCTGTTTCAGGATTCTATGATACCTGCTTAAATTTCAAAACAAACAAAAAAAAAACCCACAACAATAAAATAGGTGACAAACACTTTCTCTGTAGCTCTAGATTTTTATTAACCAGCCAAATTCTGTTTTTCTTACTCTACTAGTTAAGATTAACAGATTGGATGTCTTTTAAGTGCAGAACAGTGACTCATTTAGGAGAAGTGTACTGTTATGTCATTTGTTTTACTGCCTAAAATAAAGTACCTTTTTTTTGTGAAAATACGTAATTGTTTTCAAGGGTTTTAATTTCCTAGTGTTATTAGTCACAGGTAAATGGAATTAACATCTGTATTACCTTTCATATTGTGCAAAGAACAATTGCATAAATGGATTCTCAACAGTAAGTATATCCCAGTTTGCTGCTGTGTCTCAGTAGCTGACCTTGCTCACTAGACAGTTTAGCTAATATTTTGCTACTTAACTGTTGCTGTTGTGGTTTGTGTTAAGTTGATGGTTTACAAAAGTGTATTTCTGTAGTTAAAAACTGGTCGTGGTCCAAAAAACGAATCCCTACTCATGCAGCAGTTGCTGAGCTATTGGTAGATTCTCAGGAAAAGACTCCAAATGCCCCAGAATAAAAATCCCATCAATGAGAACAGGTGTAAGAGGAAATTGGTCTGTGAAAATGAACTCATCTTCTACTTGTGCAGCAAAGCAGAAAGAGGACAATGGCATGTTTAGCTACTTGTCACTGCTTACCCAGTATGCACACTTTTCCCTAACTTGACACTTAGGCCAATTTTAGGATTTTAATTAACAAATTGTAGCTAAGTCTATTATAAAACTAATAAAGGCAAAATTGTTTTTCTATTTGCACAACAAGCCCAAGTTAGTGTAAAGAAATTTATCCTCTGATGTGGTAACAACAAGCCTCTCTTTCCTCTCTCTACTCTCCTTACTCTACTGAAAAATTCACTTTACAATTGCATACTGCTTCTTTTTAAAAGTGAACCTTTCTTCTTTCTTTACATACGATTTTCTAAATGAAGAATTGGAAGAAGAAACTCAATTTTCTTTATCTGTAATGATAAAATTCCTGTGTACCTAATATATACATACATTTTTGTGTTTGTGTTAACTTATGTCAGAAAGTTAAACTGGCAGGGCCTTTTGGCAGCCCAAATTGAATCTCTGTACCTTCTTTCCCTAGGAAGTTAATGGAAGTTAACTGAGTACTTGCTATTTGTGGTAAAGAGATGATGGCCTGATGCTTGAGCAAACAGCCTCTTGAACCAACCCAGGTATCTAACAAGAAATTGCAACCACTGAAATACTGTGGTGTAGGTCCAGACAAGAAAAAACCCTCATTGGTATACTCTAACCTTGGCCTGCTATTAGCAGTAGACTGAGCTGCAGCACAAACCAGAGCTGATGGCAAGAGGTTGCCATCAGCCAGCAGATTGCAGGATGTTACCGCTGTGTGTGGTGGTGGCTCCCATGCCTGATTTCACCAGCACTCCCTATGGGACCAGGAGGGAGCAGGAGGTTCGCCAGAGAAGCCCATGAGCTAAATCCTCTGATCTGCTGCATATGCTGCAGTGTGTGCTGTCATCCCAGGTGCAGTTACTTTGTCTATAAAAGAGAGAATATGGAGCTTTAAAAAAAAAAAAAAAAAGACAGCAAACTTCTATGATTTCCTTTGATTAATGGGTAGCTGAAGGAAAGTATTTTGCAGAAAATTTACAAATTGAAAAGTGTTTGTTTCTGAATATCAGCAATGTTTCAAGAATGCATTACAGCAGCAGTGTTATAAATTGATGCATTCCATTGATCATCCCCTTCTGGACAGAAAATGAAAACAAACAAACAAAACCAAGCCATTTCTTTGATCACAAATGGGTATAATAATGAGGTTTCATTTTCAGAATGTTTGGCTTCTCATGTTTGAAAGATATTATAATGTCACGTACAAAAGTTAGAAATTGTAGCTGGTGTGAAGTTATGATTTGACTGCTGCTGACTCCAAATGTTAAATTAAAAGTCAAGGCAGAAAATTAATAATTTGTCAGTATTATAAAAGGATTCATCTTATAGTTAGAGGCAGTTGGGGGTCAAAGATCCTAACCTTGCTGAATAAAAAGGTGCCTGGTTTAGTGATCACTGATTCAACATCGTTTAAATATTCAGCTGAAAAAATATAATAGAATGTAATGGTACATAAATTCTCCAAGGAGAAAATAAAGCCTATATGTATGTCTATATTTTACACCCTGAATGTTCTGCAGTTTGACAAGGACATGGATGAAGTTATCTTATGCTGGTGGTAGTGGAAGGTTGATTAAGAGCCCAGCAGCAATTATGAATTGGCTGGTGCCAGCAAAATGTAACAGCCTACTAGTCTCATGTGTGCGTGTGCTACCTACCTCTACAACTAACTGGTTAGCTTTCAGGAAGGACAGCTTCCTCCTCTGCAACCAAGTATCATCTCTATTCTATTAATTGGTTGTCAAAAGAAAATCTGATTTTTTCTCGTCTACTTTAGTGTTACAGAATTTTAAACTGAAAATATTTTAATTATCAAAGCTATTCAGAACTTTAGCCTGAAAATTTACATAAGCAGTTATTTGAAAGAGTTAGAATTGAGGAGGGAGGGCAGGAGAAAGGAGTCTTGGCCATTGGCACTGTTCTGGCAAGAATTTCTCAGTAAGTTTGCAGTCAGATATCCTACCTTAGCTGAGTAAATGGGTTCCAGAGCTCCTACCTCTGCTGTTTGATAACAACTCTAGAGGGTTGTGATGTTTCTGTTAATCCCAAATCCTTAACCACTTAAACATTTCCTGAGATTTTGAGGTAGTATAGGTGCTTGCAGGAGGATACTGTAAAAAAACAACAACAACAAAACAACAACAAAAAAAAATCAGTGGATTAATTAGAGCATCTCCAAAACTGGATTTTCTTGCAGATGTAACTTTCAAAATTCCCTTGTTTGTAATCTTTCATTTAGACATTATCAAGCAGTTTCATTATGGTAAAATGAAATACACATCTTTTGACTTGAATGTTCTGATATTTCAAATGATTTAAAATGTTATTTTTCTGCTGCACTTAATTTTTTATAATAATATCAACAAAAGCAGTGTATTTCTGTGGGAAGCTGTTGCTTTTATCAATGTTCTATGAAAGAAAGCTCTTCCATCAGAAGCGTGCTGACCAGCTTCATTGACCACAGCAACACTATGCTGAATCCTTATTATTTATACTTGATTTTAATTTAAAATGTTTAGTGGTCTAGCCAAAATTAGTGTCTTACTGTGCATTCTACAGAAATAAGCATCAATAATGTAAATAAAGGGAGATAATAAAAGGAATAGGAAGCAGTATTTTAGAGACTTTATGAAGAATGGGATCAGCCCCAATCTGTCATGTGCAAGCGCACAAAGGCTCTGTGTAAGGTAGAGACTGAATACCTCTTTTCTAAGATCTAATCCCAAGGCAAATTCCAAGTTTCAGGGTAACAAAACTGTGAAAGAATTAGTATAAAGCAAACCTCCTCAAAGGTGTATCATCTTCTGTAATTAATTCTAGACTTAGTCAGTTTTCTTCTGTTCCCCAGTTAGGCTGCAAGGTCACAACTAAGGCAATAAATTGCATTTTGTCACAATAATGATAGCAACAAATAATTATGAGCAATTTGCAATCAGAGATGTATGTAATAAAACACGTTAAATAATTTTGAAGTACAAAATTAAGAATGGAATCTTCATATGGATAATTTGTTAATAGAAAAAATATAGTAGTAGTAAAATGAGGAATTTCTGGAGATGCCTAACTTGGTATTTAGGTCCCGCTGAAATTCAATGGGTGCAACACATTTTCCCTATCCCTCTTTTCCCATAGGAAAATCCTGTTGCTTGTTTTTGCTATTTATGCTTTGTTCTGTGTCTGCTTTTAGCACTCATCCTATAAATAAACTGGTCGGTACTAGAAATTACGCTTCAAAATGTTTAAATTCTCAGAAACCATCAATCATGCATTTCAAGAGACATGGGGAGACAGTGGTATATTCGCAAGAAAATTTCCTGGATGAATTATGAAGCTTGACTGACTTGGAGCACTTTGATATTTTCAACAAAGTATATATGGATGCAGAAACAGTGCACTGTTTTTAATATCACACATCTCTTTATTATTAAGATTTATTTAACAGCTCCAGCAAGTTCCCTCTGCCAATCAGAAACATTTTTTTTTTCCTGTAGTCGTTTAAGTTCATTTGATCTCCTGCTGTGGTCAATAGTTTTGTATTGATTCTTCTTTGGGATGAGGAATTTGCAGGACGAACTGTGAAACAACATCGGACCATTCTGATGGAGACCCTTCTGATGGTCTTACTTTGCTGTGTAGCAGCTGCCCCACCATGTCTCCTGTAAGACTAGCACACAGAACTTTCCTGTGGTGGGTTTTTTGCTGTTCCTCTAAAATAGTGCAGAATCAGGCCTGGGAGGAGTGAGCTCTTAAAGTTAAGCATGTGCTTAAGTGCTTTGCTGGATCACTGCCTTGATCTATTGATGTTCCCAGTGTAATTTGGAGTAGATATAATTGCCTTCCCATGTTTTCAGTGGCTGCACAGCATTAAATCTCCATGGACTGTCCTCCTCCTAGAGCTGGTGCATCACCACTGCCTCAGAAATGCTCCCTAATGCTTTGAAGGTTACTGCAGAATAAGAAGTCTTGTGGATCTTTGTGGATCACTCTCTCCACCCTGCAACATTTTCGGAATGAATCAGAGCACGGCCTTTTATAAGGGCAGCTGCAGAGAGCAAAGCAAGATGGTAGCAAGGCAAAATCTCTTGATTTCGTAGAATCGTAGAATGAATGGTAGAATGGCTTGGGTTGGAAGGGACCTCAAAGATCATTAAGTTCCACCACCCCTGTCATAGGCAGGGATGCCACCTTCTAGATCAGGTTGCTCAGGGCCTCATCTAACCTGGTCTTGAACACCTCCAAGGGATGGGGCATCCACAACTTTTGTGGGCAACCTCAAGGCCTCACCACCCTCTGAGTGAAGCATTTCCTCCTAAGTTCTAATCTAAATCTCCCCTTTTTTTAGTTTAAACCATCCCCCTTTGTCGTGTCAATATCTGATTGAGCAAAGAGCTGCTCTCCATCTTTTTTATAAGATTTCATGAAGGGTTGTGGACTGGGACCTGTTTGCTCCCTTTTCCCTTTTTTTCCAGCTCAGGATACAGAGCTCTGCAAAAGGGAGGATCCCTACATTAGAGTCATACACTGCACTGGATTTCCCAACAGAAACATAGCCCTGTGCTTGATCAGTGCTGGACTTAACGATGGCTCTACATGCATAGCCTTCTATTTGTATAAAGGCTGCAGTACTTTCATCAAGAAAATGTTCACTCTGCATGCTTTTGCATTTCTTGTAGATAGTAGCACCATTGCAAGTGTGTATAAATAGGGTTTTCAAAGGGAAAAGAGGAACACTAGTATTGGTCTTGAAGTTTGGTAGCTTCACAGACCGGTGATACTGGTAGGTAGTCTAGCGGCTGCCTGTGCTATAGAACAGAAACCCCGGTAATCTAATGACAACATTAGAGCTTTAAATAATCCTAGACTTTATCTAGGGTATGTGAATAGTGGCTTAAACAGTGTAACTGGAGTCAGTTGAATCAATCCCTTGTAAAATACAACTAGAATCGATTGCTCAGTAACTTTGGTATATTTTGCAGTGCCACAGTGGGACTCTTATTAGCGTCTAGTAGTGAATGGAGGTACCCTGCGACGTAAATAAACTAGGCTGTGATGTCCTGTTAGCAAATAAATAGCATGCTAAACAAAAATTGTTGGCATTTCATGAAGGAAACTTTCTTAAATTATGAATGGTTGTAAGGCTATTCCAGGCAGTAGTGTCGTAAATTAAACAGATGTTAGCCTCCTCTCTTCTGCTTTCTCTGTACTCTGAAACCAGTCTTTCAGAAGGGGAAATTGCGCACTTCTTGGCAAAACATAATTATTAGAAGAATTTTCATTACTAAATGAAAATGTAATCAGTCATCCTGGCTGAGTGGTGTTTTCCTTTAATCTGTACCCAGAGTAGGAGCTGTAAGAGAGCTGAGTATTTCTGTACAGCTTTTGTTGTATGTCTCATCACAGTATTTGAGTGCATCTCAATGGTATATTAATTAGGATGACTGACAGTTCTGTCATGTGGTTGCTTCTCCCTAAAAGCAGTGATGTACAGAGCTAAGTGCTTTCTGTTCCTCTTTTTTTTTTATGTCATATTGCCTTTTTTTTTTTTTTTTTTTTTTTTTTTTTTTTTTTTAAAGCAAGGTCAAAAAAGTGTACCTTTTACTCGGAGCAACAGATGCTGAGGTTATTGCAGTCCTCAGTTCCCATGAGATTTTGTGAACAAACTGTTTGAAATTCATTCCCAAACCAGCCCTGGTGAAGCACACTCTGCTGAGCAGAGGAGCTGCAAGCTGTATTGAGACAGCAGAGCAGAAAGAGATATCTGCAACTTAAAGTGAGAGATGGCCCAACTTGAATGCAAACGGTACACATATAGGGGAGTATTTTTCACTACACCTTGAGATTTTCTCGTGCTAATGACACTGATCATAGCTAGGAAGGGAAGATAAAGGATCTGCTGGTTATAGCCATGTAATCTCTGAATATAGCAATCTAATAGATACGTAACTATTATCTTCTCTTTTGTGTAGAGACAGTATGCTGTTTAATTTTAGAATTCAATGTACTTTTAAAATATCAAGTGCATTTCACAATAGTATATGTTAAGGAAGGACTGGAAAATGCTATCTCAACAAACAAAAGCATACCTCCTAAGAAAGGTGGGGGGAAGTGGAGGAAGGTCAGGAAATGAAACGGAGTAGGCTTGGTGTTTCCTGGAATTAAAAGAAAATGCAGCAGAAACTGGACAAAGCAATTTTAGCTTTGGTTTTGAGATTAAGGAGCCCATGTGAGTAACCCATTACATTCAACTGCTGCTGCTGTGTCAGCCAATTTTCTGCTTGCTGTGCCTGAGTATAGGTTTCCTATTCAAAGAAATATGTTTCCAAGTTTCCTTAAGATTTCTTGGAATTAATAGCCAACTTGGTAAATCTTTTGTAGGAGGCACAGTGTGTGCAGCTGAGCTTCAGGTAATCCTTTACTGTGTTGTAATTTTTATCGTTTTTGTTTGCTTGGGTTTTTCTTTGTGGTGTTTGTTTGTTTGTTTGTTTTGTTTTTAACAGAAAGAAGAAAGCTCTTCACTTTAAAAGAAGAGTTAAGCCTTAGCTGTGGGAGGGAGCTTGCTTAGAAAGGGATATATATAAGGTGGTTTATGCACAGAAAGTAGGAAGCTGGAGAATCTTGTATTCAGGAATCCTTCCTGACATCATTTAGTATAGAAAGAAGGAGTAGCTTAGGCATTAGACTGTTTTGACTTTCTTTTGGTGCTTGGATCTGGATTGGGAAGTGGAGAAATTAATTCCATGGTTATCATCCTGAATTCAGTGTCTTCTGTACACATTAGATGTTTGACTGAGTGGCTGGACTCCCAAACTGGGGGGGCAGGTGCATAAATGGATAGGATACTGAATTGGCAATCAGGAGACTTGGATATATCCCTGCTTCCATCAGCTGCTTTTTATCTGACCTTAGCAAGTAAATTCATCTTTGTTTTTCCAGCCTGTTGAAGTATCAATGTACAAATTAGGTTAATAACATCTGCTCATGTATGCATGTACAGTATTTACTGAACTGAAGCTTAGACTTTGCATGGGACCTCCAGCTACCACTGTTATGAAGCCGTAAGTACCAGTGATATTTCTGAATAATTCCTGTATTAAGAACTGAATACGCTTGCTTGTGCAAAACTTCATTGCAAAACCACTCAGAAACATCATATTTGAATGAAGGTCACGTGTCTTCTAGTTCACTGCTCTCCTCTTCCAGACAACCATGCTGTATGATCCTTTCATAAATCTATCAAGCTCTGTTTTCAGACCAGCAACTTCTGCCCTCATTGCTCCAGCTTGGAAAGACAAAATTTGTACTGGGGTGCGATGAGACAATTTTTCAAGTAGTTCAGAATGCCTTCTGTGAGGGTTGCATCTGGATAACTCAGAGTTTTTCAAATACTCAACTGGTAGAAAGTGGTTCTTGCCCAGTGAAGTCTGTAGCCCAGATGTCAGTTTGCACCAGCTCATGCCTTGGCATGAGACTTTTTCTTCTGGGACTGAGAAGGTGAAAAAACCTTGGCACGGACAGGCTTTCTTTATATCTCTATTTTCCAGCTTCTTTTTTCTGTCCCCATCAACTGCCAATAAATTAGTAAATGTTCCTCCAGGCTGGGGTGCTGGGAAAGTTGTGCTATGCCTTTTTTTTTTTTTTTTTTTTTTGTTTTTTTGTTTATTGTGGGATAAGGAGGCAGTAAAACGAATAGGCTTCATAAATAAGTTTCCCCTCACCATCTCTGTGAGAAAGGAAGAGAAGTCCATTTTCTTTCCTAATGAAAATGACAAATACTTGGTTTCTCTTCTTCTTATTTGGAGCAGGATTTCTATTTAGTAAATCATTAATATATATGTAGGAATTGTATAAAACTTTCAAACATTTAAAGAGCAGGGCTCTAGAAGGCAAAAATTCTACCAATGTTAGCAAAAACAAACAAACAAAAAAAGACTTGGTGATTAGGTGATTATAACAGTATTTTTTAAGATGTTTGGAAATCATGGGCATTTAGAATGAGGCAAGGAATAAGTAATAATGTATGCAATTGCCTTGCATCAAATTTTCAGCTGAACAGTAAAAATAAATAAATAAATCTTATTATTCCTTTCTGAGGAACAGAGAGAATGCCAGGAAATCTGTTTCCCATTCAGCTGTATTTATGAAGGAATCGTCTCTGTTGTTTGTGTCCCTTTACCAGCCCTGCAGCTCCTCTACGGCATCCTATGCGCTCAGCAGTGTTCCTTGGCAAAGCTCTGCTGATTTCTGTGCTGAAGATGCTGGCCCTAGGAAGCCACTAGGTAGAAGTACATATTTTACAGCTCATAAACTGAGGGGATTGTATGGCTCCAAGGACTGATAATAGGATGCAGCCCCATTCATTCTCAGATCACTGGCTGGAATTTAGCCCAGTCATGGATGAGGTACAATACATTGGCAGGGGCAGCATGAGAAAGCTGGGACCAATGATGCTCATGCTGTACCTGCTTTGCAAATAAACAACACATATATTTTCCCACTCTGCCAGCTCAACACCTTCAACAGCTGCACTCAGGAAATAATCTTGAAATTGTCTATATTTTATAAGCATTAGGCCTACAGTAAGAGCCAGGAGTTTTGGATACAGCCCTGTATTTTGAGCACACCAGCATTTGCAGCATGTTTGGGGAAAGGCTGCTGCATTTGTTGGAGATCTTTACATATAAGTGGTAGCGAGGTTAACGTATAATCCACAAGTTCTCTCTGCATGAAGTGATGTAGCTAAACTGATACGTGTAACACAGGATTCTGTGCTAATGGACTGATGCTAACTTCCATTAGGAAATTAAGAAAGTAGTAATGAGTGAGAACACATGGTAGCTTTATACACAGTGCTGTCTGTGCAGATGCATTGGCTGAAGATATTAAGCCCCCTAATGCACCCACAAGGTCTCTCACCATTTTCCTACCTGAGATGTTTGGTCAAGTGCCTGCTGTGTAACTGCTCTTTCTTTAAACCCATTCCTTTTAAAATGAGCTGGATTAGCTGAAACAGATTTAAATAACAGGTTTGTTAGTCCATATATCTGGATTTAAAAAGGCCTTGTGTGTTACACTGATGTAGCAAATCAAAGCAGGATTTAATGAGTGGGAGGTTATGGATGGCTGGAGGAAGCTGGGATCGATAACCTCCGAGTCACTGTTTCACCCTCTGGGAGAGGGCACAAGCTCAGGCCCAAGAGCAGCTGTTTTGCAGCGTTTTGGACATTTCTTAAAAGATGAAGAGAAATTACTCCTGATGTCAAAGGGCGCTAAGGTGTCTGTTAACCCCCTGCTGGTACAAATTGCTCATAGTAGGGCAAAGTGGGTGCGAAGTGCTCATGGCTGTTCTGTGCTCCTTGTGTGATGCTTTCGCTCCAAGCAAAGCAAAGCAAAGCAAAGGCACAAGTGGTAGCTAGTTGACCAATGCATTTCTTGTGTCCAGTCGAGAAGCAAGGTGGCAGCAGCAGCTAAACGTTCGTTCTTCAGCTGATAAAGGCTGGATTTTTTTCTCTTCTGCGTCTGCAGAACTTCCAACCAACCATAAAAAGTTCAGGGGTGTCAGAGTAGAGATCTATGCTGTAATCAAGAGGGATGTCTCCTCAGAGCTCTATTAGTTGCCAAGAAACTACTTTTGCAAAAGTAGAAATCTCTAACCACTCCTAAAATAATTGACTGGATGGACACAGAGTGACCTAGCTGTGCTCAGGAAGATTTCCTGGAACAGATGCTGAGATACCACAGTCAGGAGTGTGATGTAAATACAGAGACATTGCCAACCAAATGGGGAGTCTAATTGGATTTAAATCCTTCTATAGGAAAAGTAGTGTAGATTCCTGGCTAACTGAATAGCTGTTGAGGAGTGCAGGTCCAGTGACTTCAGCTTTTTAACTCTGTCTCTGGACTGTAATACTAGCAATTAATTCTCTTCACTTTCCAAGAGAGAGTCTCACGCTGTATCGATCTTGATGTTTGGACTGTAAGGTTTTCAGTGCCTGTCTGTTGTTAGGCATTTACAGGGTGGGTGGGCCTATCTCACCTCACCTCATACAAGTAACATTGACATGTATCAGAACTGATCCTTTGTGACTTCAAGAAGTTTTGTTCATGCTTTGCCTTCCTTTCATAAATACAGGTGGTTAGCCATCTTTCCTTCATGGGCTTACTTGCCTAGAGTGATGCAAAGACAAACACTGATGGGTAGCGTGTCATGCTCACTGAATGCATGCACAAGGGCTGTGTGGAAGCAGTGGTAGGCATCAGTATTTGTGTGTTTCTGTAAGTATTTATGTACTATAACAGTACTATATCAGTTCACTGTAGCTCTTTCAGACTCACTCCTTTGAAACTCTGAGGAGTTAAAGAAGTTGAGAGTTCCACCTTGGATGATGGTCTCTAGCAACTGCAGCCTCAGACCTTGAAATAGCAAAATATTTGGGAGAGAATTCTCCAAGTGCAAGTTTTCATCTGGGTCTTGGATAAACTAATTCCAGCTCTCTAGGTAGTTGATACCCTTTTTATGTGAAGGACTTTTTATTTCTAAAGGAAATATCTTCATCTGAGAGAGAGTCTGCTGTTCTGTGTTGACTTCATAAACCTTGACTTGGAAAGCACAGACACATTGATGGTTAATATTTCTTGGCTTTTTAATGTGCAACTTCTTTTTTTACTATTTGTGTTTACAGAAGCTTAAAATAAAACTTACTTGGTCTCTGTCAAAACAAAATCAGATCATTCAAAATTCTTTGTTTTCAATCCTGTGACTTTGGGGAATCTGGAGTTTGGAGAGTTAATAGGTTTTATTATCTCGAGTGTCTCTAGTCATCCTTCAGCTGCTGCCATGCTGATCTCTTGCCCTCAACTTTTTGGTGTATAAGGACCCATTTTTTAAAAAAACAGAAGCAATTTTACTGTAGTCTCCATGATTTAAAGCTTTGTTCCATGCTAAAATACAAAAAACTTCTGAAGATTTAGAAGCTGTACCAGCTTTTACAACATCAGGAATTCAGGCTTGTACTTTTAGTAGTTTTTTTGCTGCTGTTGTTGGCCAAAGTTGTGCAAGAAGTTTTCTTCAGGGAAGAGGTGTGTTTGGCTGGAAAAAGCCAGAGCTATTGCTGGACAAAGGCTCTGCCCAAGCTGCAGAGGAGCAACTTCTCCAGCATCACATTTTGGTAGCTGCTGAGTCAGTCGAGGTTCTTAGTGTCTGGGCAAGGTATCTGCTTATAGTCAAATCCACTTCAGTAATATATTTTAGTGTCACAGAATAAGCAGTTAGAAATTTTGTAAAACTCAATCTAAATGTGAACACGAATAACCTGCCCCCTGTACTGTTAAAAGTTTTCCGTGCTAATAAAATTTAGCTTAGGAGAATTACTAAGTAATTTCAAGTACCATAAAGTAGCTGTTGTGAATAAAAAGTGTTGTAACTGTGAAGACTCGGCCCAGTTTCTGCAGGAATTAGTTATTATCATTAATTATCACTCTATTTTATAGTTATTGCCTCTAATTTCAGACTTTAAATACTCTAAAGCATAAACAATGCTAATTTAATTATGGTGTGAGAGTTGTTGAAATTTGCATGCAGAGGAAGAAACCATTAATAAACTTTATTCAGAGAGAAACTTACAATAACAATTAGCATTTTCCTGCATGTCTGGCGTCATGGAATTAACCATCCTTCCTTAGCTTAGGCCAATTATTTATTCTACACAGGCAGCACAATCTGTATTAATCATTTAGAGATACAGAAGGCTAGAGAGCCATGTGATCTGTGTGATGGAGCAGCCACAAAAAAAAACAACAAACACATCCCACTGGTATGAAGTCCTGATATATAAACATCACATTCACTCACCTGTTTGTGGCCAAGTACAGTGTCAGAAGAACTGATGAGAACTATGAGAAAATCCAGACATTGATCCTGTTGTTGAAAGTATGATATGGTTTTATGCTGGCCTGTTATATGGTTAGTATTCCACAATGTTCTACATAGGGTTAAGAAGATACTTCCTAGTGCATTTTAGAAAGCTTTGGTTGTCCAGAAGAGACAAACACAATAATGACCACTTCTCATGAAGCAATACTAGATCATATTGTATAATGTCCATAAAATAATGTTTAAATGTTATATACGTATATATATAACTTTATAAAATAATGTTTAAAGGTTTAATTTAATGAAACAATCATTAGGATTTTCATCTCCACAGCACCAAAAGAATCCTGTTACACAGCACTCTTTATCTAGATAAAGATGAAGCTAGTTCATAGCTTGACTTACCTACATATGAATCGTGCAGTGACAGTCTCTTTCTTGAAGATATTTCCAATATAATTTTCACCTCTGCAACTAATTTTGTGTCAAAGCTTGTACATGCATATGATACCTAAAGGCTTTTGAATGGAAATGAGCTTTAAGTGGCTATTAACATAAATTGGCTTTGAACCTATAATCTGCAGATAAAAGACCCTTTGAGATGTCCAGGTCTTATAATTGTACCTATGCTCTGAATATAGAAAAACATAGTTATAAACTTTACAATGCAATTATTGGGATTATTTTTCTTTCTTGTTTATTCCCACTGTTTCATGTGGCTGGCTGACCTTACTTCATATCAAAGGAAGCTTGATGCGAACATATTTGGAGGTCTGGCTGGCTACAGGCCATTAGTGTGATGCTTTGGTGTCTACCTGGGGGCTGCACAGAGATTTTCTGTGTAGGTTCCCTATGCACTGGGCATTGTCAATGAGCACATATTTCTGTGACATCAGCACCTGCCTTGGAAATCACTGAGTAGCCTCAATTTGCCTTCTGCAAGTGCCTGTTCCCAGCCTTGCTTGTGAAGGGTTTGTGGGGTGCGGAGGCACTTAGCTAGCTGGTTCTGCTGCACCGCATCTGGAAACTGTGGTGGAGTCTCTGGATATGTTTCTGCTCTTCCCTCTGTCCACTTTTACGCAGGGTCAGCCATAGTTTTGCTCTGCATATGCCATCTAGACAATGAGGATTAAGGCTCAAGACTGCAATGAATACGCTGATTAAAGCAAATTGGCAAACAAAGCTTCACCAAATTCAGATGCAAATGCTTGCTGGATGAAAAAATCAACATGAGCCAGCAGTGTGCCCTTGCAGCCCAGAAAGATATTTGTATCCTGGGCCCCATCAACAGCAGCATGACCAGAAGGTCCAGGAGGTGGTCCTCAGGAGGGGATTCTTCCCTTCAGCTCTACTCTTGTGGGACCCCACCTGCAGTGCTGCATTCAGCTCGGGGGCCCCCAGCATAAGAAGGACACAGACCTGCTGGAGTGGGTCCAGAGGAGGCCACGAAGGTGATCAAGGGGCTGGAGCAGCTCTGCTGTGTGAACAGGCTGAGGGAGCTGGGGTTGTTCAGCCTGGAGAAGAGAAGGCTCCAGGGAGACCTTAGAAAGGCCTTCCAATAGATAAAGGGAGCTACGGTTTAGATTAGATGTAAGGAAGGAAGTTTAGAGTAGATATAAGGAGGGAATTTTTTACCCTGAGGGTGGTGAGGCACTGGCACAGGCTGCCCAGAGAAGCTGTGGGTGCCCAAGGCCAGGCTGGATGGGGCTGGAGGCAGCCTGGGTTGGTGGGAGGTGTCCCTGCACATGGCATGGGGTTGGAATTAAATGGGCTTTCAGGTCCCTGCCCATCCAAACCATTCTGTGATTCTCTGAACCTCTGAACCTGAAGACACATCCTTAAAAATCCATGCCAAAGTGTTTCTTTGGTTCAATCTGCTTTTTTTTTTTTTTTGTGTGTGTGTGTTCTGAGACTGGCAGCCTGAGAATGTAATGTTCTGTATTCATTTATGCCAGCAATGATCTTCCACTTACCTCACCGGTACCCAGCTAGATGCACACCGTGGAAATCGCCCTTGTGCAGAACTGTTTCAGTTTAATCTGAGAGATGAATTGTTGCAGAGGGCTTCATGTTCTCACCCATCTGCCCAGGGTAGGAGACAAGCTGCAGCAGAACCCTTATTCCTCCAAGTGCATATTGAGCATGTTTATAAATATGCTACAAGGATGAATTTGAAAACAAAAGGACAGCTGTGTACTTGTAAGCATTTAGCAGACACCGAACTGCATGTGAAAACACCATCACTACACGACACGGAACTCAGCTGTAAGGCTTGCTGTGCTCAGAGCACATGGAGACAGGCAATCACGTTTGGTTATGCAGCATGAGTTTAAATGCTTTTCTGAGCACAGCTTTCTGATCTTGTTCCTCTGTGAAAATGCACACTCCTTAATTCCACTTGGCTGGAGGGGACCTGTAGGTGGCCTTCTTTATAAAAGTAATATTGATCTTTACTAATCACGTGTGGCTAAATCATCTTTCTGATAGCTGTAGCACATGGGCATGGATTGCTGACATGCATTTCTTGCAGACCTACAGGGCTGACAAATGAGGGGAGGTTGCTGGTGTCACACCAGCTGACAAGATCAAGTGTCATTTTGTTGCCGTTTTTTGCTTTTACTTTTTTTTTCCTCCCCTTTTCTTTGAGGGAGGCAGGGTGATTGCAAACAAAGATCTAGCAGCCCATGTTTATCATTTATATGTTTCTGTAATAAAAACTGAGCTGCCAAATTCAAGTGAGGAACAGAATTGCCCTGGAAATGAATATAGAAATTGTTTTTTTGGGGTGTCAGCTCAGTCTAGTTTTCTATCACACTTTTTCCATTATTCATAATGTCATATAGTGTTATGTATTTAGCTAGTGCTTGGTAGATAGGCAGTGTTAAGTATAATCTGTGCTTGTGTCAGCCATTAATGTCATGATGGACCAATATTTGCTTTTCAATATTTAGTATATTTTAAGGATAAAGCCATATTACCTATTTCTTTTTTTATTTTTATTTTATTTATTTATTTATTTATTTTAAGCAGTATGATGTTATGCCTGGGATCCCATAGTTAGAATTCAGGTCCTATGTCAATCTGGTTTCCTTTACTGTCCTTTTAACATTAGGAGGAATAATACTACCTTGCTTATGAGTTGATGGCTTCCATGGTGATGTGTATGCTGCAGTACCTGCTGCTCAAATCTCGAATATTCAAAACTACTCATGTCCTGTCAGGCTTTGCTGACATGACAGAAATGAGATTTATTCAGTCTGTTGCTTTCAGAAGTAGCTAGGTTAAATAGTATTAGACTTGTCATATGAAAATAATCTACAATTCATTAATAGTTTACCCTGAATGGGGGACAGGAGGAATGTGTGAGCACAATGCTGCATAAGCATCACTGCTCTTTACTGGTTCAAGCAAGACAAAGTGAAAATTGCTTAGGTGTAGGAACAAATGCTTTAGAGCGTGAATTCTCTAATGGGCATTTCACTATCCTTTCTTAATTCCTTGTGGTTTATTTTGTGTATTATTTAGGTATTAGAACTTTGTATTTAGCTTGTCTGCTTCTTGTTATGGCTAATAGGGCTGTAACCTCCTAGATGCATTTAAGAATGAAGAAAAGACAGCAAATGGAATATAGATGCCTTTATGCCCTGTGATACTCAAGGGCTAGATCCAATGTGGGGTTTAGTTATCTGCACATCAGCTATTTGTTAATACCTAGGATTTAGATGAAAAAGTATCAGAATAGAACCTGAGTTCAGAAGAGAACTAAGGTCCTTTGTAAAGAAGTATCCTAGCAAGGAGAAGCTGCCTACAGCTATAGGAAGTGCTACAAATGAGATTTCAGTGCTTTTCAAGCAGTTTTGAGTATGTGTGGAAGATGTAAGCTAGGTCTATATGCATGTGAGGTGTAGGACCAGGACCTTTTTATGAGATTAAATGCTAAGGAGCATTCTTGGATAAAAATAAATAAAAAGTCACTGTGTCATACTCATGACTGCGTGTGCTGCTGCTGCACATTTCTACAATAGGCTGGTTAGTTTGTTTGTCATTTTTGGTAGGGCTGTGTTTATACCTGAGGTCATTTCTGTGGCTGTGCTGTGAACCAGACCACAAAGCTGCTGACCTGCCTGCCTGCAAGGTCAGCATACACCAGAACCTGCTGGAGAAAGGACAGGGAAAGGAGTGAGAATGGGAACTTCGTAAACTGGTTTGGCTGAAGAAGTTGTGTAACCAAATACGTAACCAAATCCTTTGGTAGTTTACCCAGGATGAAGTAGGCAGGTTGAAATGCACTGAGAAACTCAACTTCCACATTGATTTCAAAACACTGAGTAAGCTTTAAGTGCAAAACTGTACTTTTAATCTAGGATAGTACGAAAAATCAACCTACTGGTTTTAATCACTGGGATGAATACACAGCAATTCTGTACTGCAGGCATTAGTCAAAAGTTACTATTATCTAGCAGAAAGCAAGCTTGACAGAAACATGGGCTAGCTCGCTGGTTTGTTAGGTCTGTCATCAATCACTTCACCGGGTCCTTCACACCCAATACAATGTCAGTGTAACCATTACAATGTAAATGTGGCTATGCAAATTCCCAGGACCCTTATTATTGAATTCATTAGAGCTGTCCAGCCACCGTATAAATGGTCCTGTTTGATCTTCAGGTGCTCCTAAATAGTCACGTAGACTTTTCTGCTTAGAAATATTGCAGAAATTCAACCTTGTCCCCATAATGGTGGTCCTTTTTTTCTTTTCTTCTTTTTTTTTTTTTTTTTGTTCGCTTTATGCAGTGTTTCAAACTCTCTTCCCTAAATGAATGCTTCAGCATGGTTTTTATCCTTACCAAAAAAAAAAGAAAAAAAAAAAAGAAAAATCGATGCAAGAACCCACAATAGACAAACCACTGGTAATAAAGCAGGGTATAGGCATTCTGGAGAGAGAGAACTGTCAATAAGAAAATTGATTTTTGTTTCTGATATGCAACAACAACAACAAATTACAAGATTATGTATAGCACATTAGTTTTTTCTCCCTTCTCACTACATCTACTCTTGACTCTCTGTCTCTGTCAAACTTCTTATGTGAAGAAGTACGTCAAAGGAACAAAGAAACCCTGTGAAAAACATTCCAATTTAAGCACGCACATGCTTTACATTCAAAAAGCGAGAAGGCCAAATATCTTCAATTTTTTTCTCCACCAGCTTCTGTTTACAGTATTCAGAAGATCCAGTTATTCTGGAAAAAAAGAAGTTTGATGCATTTTTTCCCAAGCTCTCATCATCTGGAAACACAATTTTAATTGACTAAACTCATCAACATAGAAAAAGATGGGAAGAATAAAGCTGAGCAGTCTGGACTGTGATCCAGCATAACAGAGCAGATTTCTACTTACTGAAATCCTGTCTAAGCTCACATAGAGGCAGTTGCAGGTGGTGATTTATATTAACACAAAATCACGGTAGTGAATATTATATGAAGTTGTATTAATTCAGAATGCCTAATCTTTGGAGATGCATTTCCTTACCTTGGGAAAGGCAGTTTTTTAGGCAAGTATAGAAAATCCAAAGATGGACTATTAGGAATTTCTGGAAAGCTTTAAATCAGACTCTGAGATCTGTAAGAGTTGAGAGTTTCATTGCCTTGTGAGCTGTGAGGAGGGAGAGGAGAGGTGAGGAATGACAGCAGAGCTTGATGCCTGTTGGTATGGAGGTTTTTAGTCAGAATAGTCGTATGAGAAAAAGGTCACATCCCACACAGGTTGGTAAGATTTGTGTGAGTGGACGTGCAGAAAGGAGGATTACAAACAGAGCTTACCGTGCTAGCACACAGACCAGCTGGTGAGGAAGCAGGTCAACACACAAATCTGGAGGTGCAGAAACCCCTTAAGAAACACTCACATAAACTGGTAAAAATGCACTAAATCACTGTATTTGGGAAATATTGATTAATATTTTAATCCTAGATTAAGATAAAGACAACAAAAAGTGTGCTGTTGAAAACATCTATAGAGAAATATTTCCCTATACAAGTTTAGAATTATTATTTTTTCTTTTTTTTTCTTGCTTGTTTGTTTTTAAAATTTTGTTTAAATCCTATGAAACTCATCCACCTGGCGTGGAATACCGACCATGATGCCTGCACACAGAGACATCCAGAAAGCCTTTATAGCAGAGTTCCCTTCCTAGCACTTATTCCCCTGATCAATAAAGACAATAAAAATAAGAAACAGAGAGAGTTAATATCCTCCATTTCCTTTTATTTTGTTTCCAATTGCAGCCAGTCTGGATACTTGGAACATAAATACCTGGCTCTTCGTTTTTAGGAGAGGTTTTAAGCCTGGGTACCAAATCCTTTCACTTGCCCCAAAACTGTGACATTGGCTGAAGTTCCTGTGAGTGCTGTAGCCTGGAGAGCTGGATTAATGCTGAGCAATGAAGAAATGAAGCTCTGGGTACCAGCATTTTTTAAAGACAACAGTATTGCTCTCCTTCAGAAGAAATCATCCGTTTTCCAAAGCTGTTTACTTTTCCACAGAAAAGTGAAAAGCAATGCTCAAAGACATTTCTTCCTTTTATCCCTGTTGTATTATTAGCATTAGTTGCAATTGTGCAAATAGGCTGCTTTATACTCAGTGCTGTACAAACAAAGAGAGAGGATTCAGCCCCTTCACAGAAAAAATACCCCCCTAATTCCCTACACAGAACATCCTAAAAGAAAAAGTTGATGTTTAAGTTCAGTTGACACGGGGAATTGTTTATGCCTATGGCTACATCTTCTGTATTGTTTAGAGTATATCATTTATAGGGAAATGAGTCAGAAAAAGACACAGAGGCCAGAATAGTTTGTTTGTGTAGCCCTAAAGAAACTTTGAGAGTGGGAAAATAACAAACTACGTTAAACTGGACCATTGCCTAGGTTTTGGTTCTGCCCAGTGCTCCTAAAGCCGTGTCTTCCTGCGGGGCTGGTGCTGCGGGGTGCGATGCAGCGTGGCTCTGCTGCTGCTTCCCAGTGGTGGCATTTCTAACCATTCCCATCTTTGCTCTGTACCTAGGTTTCCTTTCCTCTGCACAAAATTCTTCTTCTCTCCCCCTAAGCTGGGGTATTCCCATGGGTGACGCAGGGAATGCACCTGGGTCCAACAGTTCCTGGTGAAACACACACCTGGACGTCTGGCATGTCTTCAGTTTTGTCTGTAATATCGATCCTTTTGAGCACTTTTCTCTTTGTATCTGGAGAGAAGGCCACTTGTCTGGGGACATGAAGATAAATAGGACTTTTTCATTAAAAAAATAAATTACATTTTCCCTCTAAACCTGTTTCCTTGACAAGCAACCCTCCCTGTGCTCTGGGCTGTGTTTTGGCCTGCATCCTGGACATAAAACTAAAGACTTCCACTCAAACATTTTATTTTAGAACACTTCCCTGTTTCTCACTATGTGCTGCTAACACATCCCATGTAAAGCTCCGTGACCTACCTTTATGCCGCATTGAGCCTTGGGTATAGCAGATAGGAAACTTCTGCAGCTCCAGTTTTCAAGCTGTAAGAGGGCATTTGAAGCTGCAATGAGTTTTTATTGAAAGACCCCATAAAATGAAACCCAGCGTGCCGAACGTACCAAAATATTAGTTTAACTGCCTGTTTACAGTCCCACCATAAAAGAAAAAATATAGTCTATAAAACAGACCTCCTGAAGCAACATTTAGAATAATGGAGGAGGGAAAGTATTGTTTAAACAGATGCCATAAATTTAATATGGTAACATTATTGCCACCCAGGATTTTATTGATTATATCTTTTCAAGTTACTTATCTAGAAATTTATTGTGTCTGCTTCCACTCTTATTTAACTGTGATTTCCAGAAAGGAATTATTAATGAGCTATTATCTCAGAAGTAAAGGGGACAGGAAAGTGACTTCAGTAGAATGGAAAATCAAATGCAAACACAAATCACGACAAATCTTATTTTTGTCTTCTTTTTTTTTAAGAGTCTAATGAAGAAAAATTTAGAGAGAAAGTAGCTTGTGTGACACAACTGTGCTTCTTTTTTTTTTTTTCTTTCTTTCTTTTTCTTTTTCTTTTTTTTTTTTTCTTTTCCTTTTCCCAGTTGCAGCACAGTGGCTTCAGTTTTCTACCGGGCGATGTATGCCTACCAACCTCCAGTTTCCCTTTCGCCCTCCTCTTCTCAGACCTCCCTGTCCCTGTGATAAATACCTGTCTCAGAGAAGGAATGCAGTATTTCCTTGCGAAGTGATGTTGGGGCTACTGTCCACTCTTCTAATAGCAGGAGAGTGTTAATTTGCCTTGGTTGGCACATCCAGGGCATTGCTGGATGTGTGCTCCACTCTAGTAATTGCTAGAAAGCAACATAAACAGAAATTGCTGAAAAAAAACGATCAGTGTTTGTGTTTCTGTCATTCACTGAGAGCACTCAGCATCTTGGCAGGGATCCAGAGAGAGGAGAAAGCAAGGATCCAGGACTGCTCTCTAATCAAGGCAGAGAAAGGCAAGGAAAGCCATACCAGCACAGCCCTGCTGCCTGCACGTCTCTTCTGCATGGGTGCTCTTGTGGAAGGTCCCAAGCAGTGTTTGACCTCTGAGCTGAGACTGTCAGCGCCGATCTAGGTCAGCCTTTTGTGGGATGGAAGAGTGAGGAAGCAGAGAGGGGAGCAGCCCTTAGATTGAACTGCCTGACATAGGTGCTATAGGTGCTAGTGGGGACAACCACACAGCAATAAGTCTCATTGGACCAGCTTATATCATCTTAATATATGTTCTTCCCTATTCCTTCAGCCTGCATCTGCTGTCGCCATTTGTGTTATACATCATTGATTGTTATTGATTTTATTATACATACATGTATATACATAAAGCTTTGTAACTACCCATTGCTACCACCTTTTATTTTTAAAATCTTAATAGAAAATCTAACCTAGTAATTCTGCAGACAATTGATCTGGGTGCTGCAGTTCGGCATTGACTCAGGAAAAAGAAAAATGTATTCTTCCAACCTAAGAAAGACACAAGAGAGGAATAAAACATATGGCAGTCCCTGTTATTCCATATTCACTTAGGTAACGATCATCTCACATGCTATGTCAACATTTCTCAGTATCTAAGTGCTTGTTTCACCTGTTAATTGCCTCAGCAGTATCTACTGGGGTGACAGCATTCTCTGGCATAAATTATTTTTTATGTGCTTTAATGTAGTAAGTGAGGTCTGTTCACCTTACAGAGGGTATCTTTTCATTTGCTCAGAGTTTGAATTAAGTTTCTTGATAGGCTCCTAAGTGATGCACCTTTTACATGCAACCTAAGGGAGAAAGCATTTCTGCAGTCAGTTATCCAGAGGGAGTTTAGCCCAAAGCAATAGACAGAGAGGGACGAGAAGCTTAGGGAAGAGTGCAGGTGCACTCTGGTTAAATGTGCCCATGGTTAAATGTGGCAGAATGTGAAGCTGAAATTTCCTTCTTACTTTAGCTATGTCCCATCACCTGGTACTCTTGAACTGTAAATGTAAATAATTTCCTTGATGCTCTGAGTGAACTGTTGATTTCGGACCAGAAATAATTGTAAAAGATATTTGATGAATCACTTTGAATCGTGATTGAAGTTCTAGAAAGTCTTCAACTTCTCATATGCAGAGAAAGTACTGAATGCCTCATTTTCTGTGATGGTTTTGTATTCACTCAGCACTGATATCAGCATTCTTGCGAGGAGAGGAAGTTTCAAAGGTTAGAGAAGCCTAACAATATACCACTTAGTGGGTCATCTTAGGCTGTCGCTTTTCAAGGATCTAGTAGTATGTCTACATGCAAAATGACACCTGCTGAAAACTGGAAATAGATGGATACCAAGCTCATTGAACACAGAATAAGTTGGGCCTGTAAACTATACAGTCATGTTCCTGTGGTGCTATCTCAGAGCAGCCCCAGTGGGGCAGGAGTTACTACACCAGGTGTAACCCACCTAAACAAGGCTCTACAGCATTTCAAGCCCAAGTTGATAAATCCAAGTTGTATTTTACTGCTTGGTACTCAGATTAAATAAAATCTAGTGTCTGACTTCCCCTTAAGGGAATGGAGGTAGCCAGATTTTAGCATGCTGAATATCCAATATCTTTTTGCAGAATCCATGAAAGCCCGAATACTTGGGCACAGAGCATTCCCTTTTCTTATGCTTTAACCCACATAATGAGCGATGAGAGTATTAGCCTTTGGTGACATGTTTGAAAAGAACAGGTAGAATCCTACACTGAATGTTAGAGAGCTAAACTTCAGACAAGTTTTTTCTTCATATTGTAATATTGTGACCTCTCTTTTCTTCCAAAAATAGATGCATTTTTCTGCGAAGGCTAGATTGTTGGGCAAGAAAACAGTAATCTCTTCAGTTTGCAGAAGGCTCGTCCATATCCTTATTCTCAACTCTAAGTTTGCTCTGCTTTATTTATTTCTTACACTTGGCATCAAACACTCCTTTGGATATTCATTACACTGCTATGAAAAATGAATTTAATTGATGAATGAAGTCCTGGTTTGCTGCCACTGCCTTTCCATCTTCCAATTCAAAGCTTTCAGTGTGTAACAGATGCATAGCCAAAGGACTAAATTCATCCTCATTCAACAGTTCTCTCGCAGCCTGATAGCTGTCACTTCCCTTGCCAACCAGCATAAATGTATTTAAAACTTTCAGGGTTTATATGATTTTCAACCTTGTAAACAAAGGGTAAGGCTGTTAAAAGAAATATATATGTAACACATATGGAGTTATACCCATTTTGCAGCAGGGCAGATAAAACAGAATCTGTTCTATTGAGCGAATCATTAATTTCTTTTTACTTACAACTTCTCATCGCCTGAAAAGCCATGAAAAAGTTTTGTTCTGTAAACATCTTAAACATTCTTTTTTGGTGTGTATTTCAACAGCTAAAAATATTTCCTGTTTTGTAGAACAATAATATGACTTAACAATAAGCTGTGAACATGAAAATCTGAAATGTTTTGAGACTTTATCTTGATGCTTATGCTTCAATACTTCTATAAGAGTTTCATGTGGCAGAACAGATTTTTATTCAGGAAATGCTGTAGTTATTATTCCCTTTAAAAATTTCCATGGAGAATTTCAATTTTGCTGTTGTTGTACCTAAAGATGTGATATTGAATTATCCAATGTGAAAGCAATGCCCCAGGACTGATTGATTTCCAGAAATGATGACGGTTGTTCATGATTTAGTGCAAGTACAGCTGTTGTGTATGTGTTACTGAAGCACTCTTCAGGAATTTCAGTGACTTTATAGTCCTGGTTTCTGAGCATGAGTAACATAACATCTTAATTTCATGGACTGTTTACCTTGTGTTGCAGCAGACAATTGAAATTTCCATTGCAATGACATGACAATAAAGTCTGAACTTTAACCCAGGCAGCTTGCTTTTGGTATGATCTAATACCACCAACTTCTGAAATAATGTCTGATTTGCTATTTTTGGCAAAATCTGGAAAAAATAACCACCCTCGTTCCAGTTCACTTAGAGATGTTTAATGACACTTGGGTTTTAAAGCCCAGACGTCCCACTGGACAGACATATTGGGGTATCAGTATCTCCACTGTGGATGCTGGGGATAAGAACATCTAGATGAACCAGTCTCAGCTTTCAGTGGAATCTAGGGCATGCAATTCGTCTCATCATATAAAATTTTCTGAAATACCTGGAACGTAGTTTGGGATTACCTGTTTCCGTTCATTCTGCACAAAGTCTCTAATCCATAAACAATAAAGGCAGGCAAGGTGAACCAGAAGGCAGCAAAGTCCAGGGGGTAGATAGTCTTGAAAGAACTTATCCCATATATCTGTTTGCATTTCCTTCCCTCATTGATTGTCCTATCTATTTTAATTGAAGGCTTCTGTGAGAAATGTCATTTCTTAATTGTATCACTTTCCATATCATTTTGATATGTGTACTGTCAGAATACAAACAGTACTAACACTAATGAGAACTTAAGGAAGCAGTGGTTGAGTGTGTACTTAAGTTATTTTCAGCAGTCTTCCAGCTCATTCTATTTCAGGCCAGACTTTCTTCCCTATTTTGAATTTTTTTTGAAAAGCAGCTTTATTCTGAATATTCAGCTGACAACAGATAAGTGGAAATCCATTTACTTATTTTTATATATATATATATATATATATATATATATATTTTTTTTTTTTTTTTGGATGTGTAGTTCAGAACATGACTTTTTCTTCTTTCACTGCAGTCTTTGACACTTGAATGGGTTACTGTTCCATCCTATGCTCTTTTTCCTTCTCACTCTCTTCTCAGAAGTGTGAGATATAAGAATTTTAATACCTAATATATTGTAGTAGCTCAGGTATTGAACAGTTTTATGTTGACCTTTTTAGTATTCAGTATTTTGATTATATGGTTATGCTTTCCCTGCTGGAAGGTTAGTGAGATTTTAAGCAAAAGAATGCAGTGGACAGGCAGAATAAACATCATAATATATAGGTCAGAAAAGTGCAACAAAGCTGCTAGTACAATTTGCGAAATATAGTACACATCCAAATATATGATATCTTCTTTTATCGACTTGGCAAAGAGAACAGAAACTAAGAAGGAATAGACTACTATGGAAGGACAGCAAAAATGATGAAGAGGATTGAGGGGTTGATTTATAAGGAGAGATTAAAGTGATGAAGTACGTATGGCTTGACTAAACAACTGCTAAGAATAGGCTATAAAAGTTATCTGAGAGCAGCTGAAAGGTATGTGCACCCACAGGGAAAGGGTTGTTTAGGGTGCTCTAAGGGGATATAACTTTGAGTAGGGGATAAAACACCACAAAGAAAAATTGAAGAGGAATAATTCAGACAAAATGCGAGAGGTTAGACTGTGCTATTGACTATTTGTCCCTTTCCTGGAGTGAGAGAGGTGTTAAGATCTTCCTGTACGGCTCACGGTGAGATACTACACCATAAGTTTTGGCTTACAAGCTGCGAGTATCGGCTGTCTGCCTGCGGGGAACAGAAAGGTGGGGAATGGAAAAGTCAGCTTGGTTCATCCTGCACTCTCTTGCAGTTTAGAACAGTAAATGAAAGCCATAAATTATTGCTTCTCTCCTGAACAAGCTTCCCCCTTTTTGGAGAAAATAGCATCAGCAACACTGCGCGTAGAATCACAGGCCAAGAGAACAGGCGTTAGCATGAAATATTTACCAGCCTGGACTTTGTATGTCTACTTTGAAGTTACATGATACTATTACGTAGCTGACTGCCTTCAGACACAGCACTTTGACAGTGTTGTGAACCACAGTGAGCCCGACCATTTTACCTGGGGCCAGCCAGGAGACACGACTGCAGGGCACGTGAAGCCCACCAGCAGCACACAACCCTGCCCGCGCTGTGCAGTTGTATAAATTTAAGTTGTTTCTTCCTACTGAAAAGCTACATACAGTGTATGGCACTTGCACATTTAGCACAGCTTTCTGCCCATTTGCTATTTATATCCATAATACCTGTGTCTGTGGATATTGCAAGCAGGTGACTATGCCCACTTAATCTCACCTGGGATAGAGATAAACTAAACGCTGATGTAAGAAGTTGCTTACTGCTTAGCACAGGTAGGCAGCTGTACATTCTGTTTCCATCCCTTTCGTAGCTCCATTCAGTGTGAAAAGGTGGGTAATTATATTAAAAGTGAGATTAGCTGTTTGAAGCGGGGATAAGTAAACTGTATGTTATGCCTTCCATGAGCCTGCAATTTAGGTACAGAAAATCATGTTGGATTTGCTGGATTTACTTGTGATTGATCCTGATGAAAATGTTTGGGAGCATCAAGCTCTAAAAATATATCAGTTTGCTTAGGCACTAGCGTTTTTTTGCCTTCATTTTAAGTAAACAAACCAAGAAGGAATACATGAGATGGACTTTGATGTTACCCAGTGGGGTGCCTGCTTATTAACTGTTGTCCTTATGAAAACCACAGATTGGAAAGCAGTAATATAAAATAACTTTCTGCATAATGCACTGTGTTGAATTGAATGGTTTAGAGAGAGATAAACTTTGTGTATAAAGCATCCACAGCATGAACTCCTTCCCCAGGCGTGTAAAAGGTTAGAGCTCCAGAAGCATCGAATCAAACTCACTTTATGCCAGCAGATAGATGGGCCCTTGTTGTCTTCTTTCTTTTTCTTCCCCCTCCTTCCCCCCCCCCCCTTTTATTTTTCTTCTACTGGGTTCTGTTTTCTTTACTCTAATGGTAAGACTAAGCTGACAGAACAGAAAAGCTCAAAGGTACTTTTCACACATTCATCCTTAAAAGATCATCTTTATCCTTCCCTTTGCTTCAAGTTAATTTGTGACTGTCTTTCATAATAAGAAGAATACCTCCTGTTACCTGCAGCACAGTGTTTGCAGCTCCAGAAACATAAATATCCCCTTTAGTTGTATATTTTTTGTTGTTTGCATTATGTGAATTGTTTTTGGCTTAAGGATTTGTTTTATTTTATTTCCTTGGCAGAAAATATAAAGTCTATCATTTAGCCCAGTTTACTTTTGTTAACTTATTCTTTTGATCTGGTAAGAAGTTAAGAAATGAGAATTTGGTGTGGAGCTGAGTGGGTGGTATCATGCTCCAAAGGAGACAATCACAGTACCTGCAAGAAAGGCTATATGCTTTGCAGGAGATGCTTCATCTGATAATTATGTGAAGGCCGTGGCTTTTTTAGAACTGTAACTGTAAGCTCCTGTGGGACAACAAAAGGAAGGGGAAAGACAAGGATAACAAAGGGCAAAAAAATGTGTGGCAACAATTTACACGCTGTGAATTTAGCTTTTGTAGTTTCCACCTGAGAAAACAATTTCCTGAAGTTTTGTGTGCAAAATGGGACAAGTCTGTCTGAATGGGACACTTTGGGAAAATGCCAGCATGCTTCTGCTACAAGTAGCATCAGCTGCTTCTTCAGGGGCATGTCCCTCCAGCATCAGTACGGGTACAACGTCTTGTGGTGCTGTGGAGCAGGAAGGAGGCCCCTTCTTTTCCATGAAATAAAACCTTACTAGTCTTAGCTGCCTACCAACTACATTTTCCTCTTTGCAACAAGCTGTCACAGGGACGTCAGCCTCAGTTTTTTGTCTGCAGTCTACTTTGCAAAAACACTATTCCATCCTATTTAATATCCTTTATACTTTCAGTTCTGTTAAAGTTCTCGGACAGTGCACATCACATAAGAACAATTTCCAGTACTCACTAATGCACATACTCAGCATCAGTCATATGCTCTTCATTAACAGTTTGTAAAAAGATAGTAGTAGGTCAAAGATACCTGGTGATGTGATTCAAAATTTGTAATCATATTTTGTATGTTTACTTTGGTGGAGTACAGTGCAGCCCCAAAGTATTGAGAGCATTGTTCTCAGAAGCTGTCTTACTTTCCAGAGAAGAAAGTAATTATCTTCCAAGAATTAAGAGTAATGTTTTGGGTGGCTTGCTGAATTAACTACAGGGAGTTAATTAAGAGATTTGCTTTGTGTAGAGTTGGGGCCTGAGCCTGGCAGCACTTTGTCATAAAAGTAAAATGTGGAAATCTACCTGCAGTTGAGGGAGGTGTTAGCATTACTTCTTGTGTTTGTTTCTTCCCCTGAAAATTCCTTTCTAAAATGAGGCACAATTTATATGACTGCTTTTGGGATTCTGGCTGAAAGAAGCACAGCTATATTTATGTTTGGACCTCAGGGGGGCAAGACACTTTGCTCAGTTGCAATAAATCACTTGATGCCAGCTCCTGATCTCAGACCCACAGATTGACTATCACCATGACTAGCTTGACATGCAGCAATTGTGGGTCTTAACCTTTGTATTTCATCTGCTAACCTCACGCTGTGCACTCAGCCTCTCTCAGTTTATTCCTCCATTTTCTTCTCCAGTACATGGACTGGCAGCTTGAGGGGAAGACAATTTGCGTTCCCATGTCTTGGGGTCTTTTGGTGTCTTTCAAAGATGCCAGTGACTCTTCCTGTATTGGGACAAAAGTGATAGCTCTCACGCAGTGTGTGAAATATGTCGGAGTTATTTACATGGTGGTGTTACCATGAAGTAACCTGCAGTATGCATTTAGAGCTAACCTCCCATGTAGTTGCATTTCAGAAGCATCTCTGCACAACACAATTTAGTTTAAAGGTCTTCTCTACAGTTTTTAAGTGTAGCTTTGATATTTAATATTAACTGTGCTATGCTGTACAGTGACCACTTTGATTTGTGTAATGCACACATTCATTTTACTTACTGATTTTATTTTATTTTTAAAGAAAGCTGTCTAGCAGGGAGTTGCTCCAGATTATTGATGTAGGAAACTACCGTGGAGTAGTGCATGCTGCAAATACATGCTTTGGTTGGCTAAGTGCTAACTTCTCCAAGCAGAAAAGTCCTAAAGCAGCAACTGTTAAAGGGCAGGCTAATTTTGTAAGACTTTTCCTGTCTCTTGTAGTGATTTCATGTCACCATGCAACTTTCTGATAAAATGTCACTTTCTACAAAGGGCAGTTTTGTATATTCTGATTGTTTTTATGCCTTACTTGCATTTTTTTTTAGGACCTCTTTACCTATCCTGGACAAAAACCTCATATGCATTGCCTATCTGGGAGTTGCAAAGCTTTATAGCATTAGGGCATGATTTTACTATTGTATTTATATATATTTGCATGTATATTTACATATATTTGCGCGTAGTAGAGAAAATGTTTTCCAGATACTCAAGAAGGGACAGAATATGGAGGGGAATCAAGGAATATTATTTTCTGTAAGGTGTTCTGAAGCTCATATTGTGCACCAGCATGAGTTTTGAGGTACAGAATGACGGAGCCAGTGGGAACAATGGTGGCGTGGTAACTCCAGAATGCCCATCACAGTCATCTTGTGATCCCTTTTCACTGAAAAGGAATGGAGAGGGAGAAGGGGATGGCTAGACAAGCACTTTTGTGGCAACTAATATGTACAACTTAAAATGCCAGGTTTGTAATATATAATTCTGGGCTCCAGGCAAGGCTTGAGGATTTCAATATTTAATAAGTTCATCTTCACAGTTGGGTGATGGTGCATAAAGAGACATAAAAGACCATCCTGATTTTTTATGGCCTTGTTTGAAGTACATGATCTTATTAAACACAGGGAGCAAAGTTTTCAGAAATGTCTTGCTGCAGTTGTGTTTTAGTGGAATAACCCTAAATCAGCTCAGACTTTGACACGAGTTTTGTTTTGCACTTATTTTTTCTTTCATTCTAAGCTTTTGCTGCAGAACAGAATAACCCTGTGACTTGCTGCCAAAATGACAGTTGTAAAACTGTCCTACATATCCAAGAATCTCAGACAGCTTTAATAATAACTGTGGTAAGACATGCAAAATGGGATATTAGGTGACTGATCTAAAAGAGTTAGTGAAAAAGCTCTCCCATTTTCATCCAAAACCAACATATCATTATGTGGAAGTCTAAAGTATCCTTAGTAAAACACCATTGAAGGTGACAGCAGATACACCAAAGGTGAATTCACACATTTGAAATTTGAATGCAGGCAGGGAAGTAGGCATCTCACCAATAAATTGTTAATCAAGAATGTTCTGTCTGTGGTGTATAGAGATGGGTAGCACACGTTTATGAAGTTGCTTGTTCACAGAAAGGGCTTTTTCAGAGATCAGCAAAGCTATGTATTTTCCTGAAATATCTTTAAATATATAATTTAAATGTTTGGGGGTAATCGAAGTATATCAGCTCAATACCTTCAGAATAAAATGTCATTGTATCTCCTTAGCTGGAAACTGTTAGAACAATCCCCTCCAATAAACACATGTAAGCTAAGCTATTACTATTTGATATAATATTGAACAGAAGCCAGTTTGGGTTTTTACCTCCATTATATGCCATGGCAATGAGCTATACAGTGTAATTATTCTGTATGTTGAAATTTTGTTTGCATGCTCTCTTGTATCTTGGAAGTTTACCAGGTGACTCTGGTTTATAACATTGTGGGAAAGTGAGCAACTTTTTTACCACCTCCACCATTCACGACACAGGCTTCTGTAATGCCCTATCTAGGTCATGTCCTTACCAACCATAAAAATTCTGGTCTGAATTATCAAGCCTGGTATTTCAACTCATTCAGTCTTTCTAGGCTGGGTCTCTGAGTAGTAAAATGTGTTCTGGTAAGTGGGTAGGTGTTACAGGACTGTGAACTGGAGAACTACTCTAATTACACAGGAGAATCAAGCCAAGACTCCACTTATGTGAGCTATTTGTTCAGAGGCATCTAATGGAAAAATAACAAGTGTAATGGGCTTTCCTTCCTATTATCCACTCAAGAAGTAGTCGTACTGGCTGACCTTTGCCATGTGGAGTCATTTACTTGGCTGGTGTTAGAAACAAGTTTGAAACATGAAGAGGATAAAAAGTTGCTAGAAGTTAGAGGGCAAATCTCAAGGGAGCTTTATTTTAGAGACTAGCACTTTCCTTTGCCCCCAAGAATAGAATGGAAATACAATCAGAACTGAACCCAAATCAGCGCGTATCAGATGGCACGTTATTAATGGAAGCAAAAAAAAAAAAAAGCATTTCCCAAGCCCTATGATCAACAAAGACATGGCAGGTGCTTTTGATGCAGTTGTGGTTTGGATGACTGTGATGTTTAAATAACCCCACTATCTGCTTTTATAGTAAATCCATTCAGGCAGATTCCTTTGCTTTTAGCAATTTTACCAGTTATTCATTTGAAGCGATATTAGTGATAGGTATTTTTGCAGAATGGAGTTAAAGCATATAACTAATTTTTACTGCTGTTTAGGTAATCCTTAAAGTTCACTGAAATGTAGTGCTTAAAAACCATTTCTTTTGCCACCTCATCTGGATATTCATTGCACATTTATGTGGGACAGTCAACAGAAAAAACAAAATCCCATGGTATTTTTTGTTTCTTCATGGGGTTATGTTTTAAATGCTCCAAATCATTCATTAGGGTAAAATACTCTGCCAACAAAACATTTTAAATTGTAGAACAGAATAGACAGTGTAAAAAGTGAGAGATTTGCTTTGTTTTTGCAAAAGCTTAGGGCACCCTATGGTTTTGGGACTAGGTTGTTACCTCCAACAGATGAAGCCTTTTTATTGAAAGTTTTCATATGTTTAATCAAACAACTTATGGAGAAATCATGACCAAAACAAATTTGCACTTTACACTTCATTGTTAGAGCTGGTCAGGAACTGTTCTGTGTGAATAATATATCTCAAAATGAAATGAAGGGTTTGGTTTTCACACTTGAATATTTTTTCAATTAAAAGAAAAATTTAATTGGCAGTCAAAGGTTCATCCAAAATTAAAGCTTGTCTGGATTTTCAGTTAGAATGAAATCCATCTCTGTTAATATGAGCTGGCTAGGCAAGTTTAAGGGTCTACTCTTAGAGTGTTCTTATGGCTCCTTTTATGTTAAGGTATAAAAGCAATTTATCTTACCTGTATTACGGTGGGATGAATTGGCCTCTGAAGTGGCTATTACTTTTCTTCTTTCTTTCTCTCTTTCTTTCTTTCTTTCTTTTTTTTTTTTTTTTTTAAATAGAGCCCGATGAATAAGTAACCTGGATGAAGTTCCTCCCTCTTTATGCTACAATAAAATAGGAGGACAATTGAGATTTTTGTATTTTTATCCTGATTTAGCAGTGGAAATATTTCATTTGTTGAACATGTTATAGGATGTTTTATCATCTGATAAAACAGCTTCCCATTTGTTTCTACCTGGCCTTAAAATACACTTAATTTTCCAAGTACTTGGAACTAAGCTTTGAGCAACAGTAAGTAATGTCATCATTGTCACTTCACTGGTGGGAGACTGAGGAAGAGAAGGGAAGTGACTTGCCCTAGACTGCACAGTGAATCCATGCTCAAAGATAAGATTAGATCTTCCTGTCCTTTAATATTCCTCTAATCAGTGCTTCTGCCTGCCACGTGTCCCTTGTTGGTCCTTGAGCAAGCCAAGGCATTTATGGAGTAGGCAGTAGTTCTGTATGTAGGCCAGTTAATGTGAGGAAGGAGAAATTTCTAAATATCAAGAAGCCAGCATTAAAACATCCTTTCGGTGGAACAAAGCTGTGGATTCTCAGATGGTCCTTGGTGAGGAGGAGTGTTGTGAAAACCCTCATGGGTAGATTTTAGCAGCTTTCCAAGCAAACTTTGTGTTAGTTCAAATTCATGTTCCTTATTAATCAGGGTTTAATTCAAAGTCATGGTCTGTCCCTTTATTTGTGTATGCATGTCATTTTCTCTACTAATGAGATACCCAATTCTGTGTAAAATTGCCTACATTAAAGCTACTCTGAAAATCCAGCTGCTTTTACTTATCTGTCTCCTCCGGTAACACTGAGACTGTGGCCTGGAGACACCTGTCTTGGGATTGCAGTGTAAAGATGTTTTTCTGAACTCCTGCAACACAAAATATTGCTTGCGAGGGTCTGGCAGATAAAACGAGCTGATACAGTCCCAACAGAATAGAAAATCTCCTCCTTTATTTCTTATTCCCCACAGGATTATTACTTACTTCTCTGTTTCTATATTAGTGTATTTGGTAGGCATATTAATAACAAAGCAATGCCATTTTCAGAGAAGCTGCCCCTTGGGAGAGTCTGTCTATTCTTGCCTGAATGCCCCTGACCTCTGCTTGTACCTCTTGTAGGTTCGCTGTTGCTGTATTCTATTTTATGTGCATGACTGCTCAACCATGCCTCCAGCATGTGTCTCCAATAATTCATTGTAGTCTATATATAAAACCGAACGCAGAGAGGAGGAGGTGGAGAGGAGGGAGATCTTACGGGATTGAAGGCATACAGCGCTCCTGGCAGTCGTCTGATTTTTAGGAGTGGTGGCTTGCTCGGAATACTGGTAGCATGCCATGGCTCATGGGTGGTTAATGTGAAATGCATCTGAATTTGCAGCATAGATCCTGTGGAGAGCCATCCACAGAAAACAATCTGCAGCTGAAGCAGAGAGAGCATAGATTCGGTGCCATAAAAAGGTTTGTCCTAAGATGTAGGAATTGGAAGAAATGTAGGAGGAAAACAATTCCTGTAATGCCACCTCTTTTCACAATTCATATGCCAGTTGGTGTAGTGATATAAGGAAAAGGTAAGGTACAGTGGTATAAGGAAAATCTTTGCTTTAGACTTGTTTTACAACTCGTGCAAAATGAGAGAAAAGAAGGAAAGAATTGAGTCCCGTATTTTTCCTGTATCTGAACATCCAGTGCCATTGGGAAGAATCCCACATGGGAAATAAAGTGTCATTCAAAAGACCCTTTCTTTCAAAGGGTTGTCTGTGACATGCACTATTATATTTATTTCAGTATTGTTGCTCCAAGGCTGCATCCCAGACCTCAAAGTAAAAAGTGAAGCACGTCAAATGCCTGCCTCTATTCAGTGCTGCTTTAGGTGATGGTGAAATCATTGCCTGTGCAGAAAATAATAGTGATTACTGCAAAAGCTGTCCTTTTTTGAGGTTAGGAATATTCATTAATGAAACTTAAGCAACTGTTTTAGATACTCACTATATTGAGATTTCCACAGTAGAAATACAAGAATGCCATCCGGGTCTGTATGAATTTGCATTTGTTCGTAATAAGGTTATAAAAATATTTATGTCTCTATTTAAAGGACTAAGTTAAAAGCATTTCAAAGAAATACCTGCTATCGTTTTTTCTTAGCTTGGTCATTAATGTTGGTGTTTGCAATAATGATCTGTCCGCCCATTTTAGCTGTTTTCACAGTATCTGTGAATTCAGAACTTGAGGTTTATGTGCTTTTCCAACACTACAAGTTAAGATGTTCTCTTCACAATGTACCCAACATGATTTTAGGATGATAGCTGTGAACAAGCTATGTTTTTAAATGCTTGGAGCAATATTCAAGCTCTTCTCTTATATATGATACCACCATCTTCAGTTGTGAGTCTATTTCTTTCAAATTCAGCTTTTACAAACCTTAGGATGGAATCACAAGAATTTACTCTGTTCTAAATCTTGGATATACTATGATAAATAAAAATTTCTCACATTTGGGATTTTTTTCAGCACAGTTTGCTAAAAAATATTCCTGCAGGGACCATTTTCAGCACCAGAAAAAAATCACTGTCCTCACAGTTTTTGAAAGGTCAAACAAATGTGTGGTCATGCATAGAGCTCCTGATTTCCTTCGGATGGCCTGAGAATTCCTAATATATGTTAGGGTCTAGAGAATGCTTCTGTCCAACTTTTAATAGAAAAATATATATTTAAATACCCACTAGGATATTTGTTAGAAATCTGCTAACCAGACACATTTGTGCAGATCTCAGAAGTATTTGTAGCCCAAACTATGTTGCCACTACTCAAGTGGCAATATACCACTTCTTGTCTGCTCGGTCTTGGACTTTTCCTGTTTTTTTTTTTTTTTTTTTTCTTCTCTCTCTAGAATATTACCAGGAGAAAAAGAATAATCAGCAGAGACAGATAGAGCGAGATGGTCTAAATGGGGAACGTGCCTGTGTAGCTACACGGCTCTGTCTTTCTCATGCTGTGTGGGAGTGTGCTTGCTACATAGTGGAATGGAAAATGAGGATCATTATTCCTTTTGCTTGTCCTGGTAAATTTGCACCCGAAGAGTACAGCTGGAACTGGAAACAAGTAATATCACTTGAGCTTCCTTAATGACTGCGACACCAGAGGTAGTCAACTAATGCAGCTTGAACAAACATTTATAAGCAACTTTCAACTTTTTAAAGCTATTGCTTATTCGCTTTTATCTAGCTAGAGAAATTCTGATGATTATTTAAATTGACAAGTTTGCATACCATCCTCTTTTATTCAACACTTTGCCCTAAGAAAAGAGATTTCAGTAGGAAGATCCTTGATAATATAGTGGTTTCAGTTCCCTGCTTTCAGTAGAACCTAGTGTTTTGTGAAGGCATTTGTCTTTTTTTTTATATTCTTCATGCTGATTTATCTAGGATTATTTGCATGAGTAAGATGGCCTCAAGTCTTCCATGCACTCTTTCTAGAAAGTGATGTTTCATTGGGGAAATGGTTAACTACATACTCATTTTATTTCCATTTTAAGTAATATATACAGGGTATGTGTATCCTCTTAAAATTTCAAAACCAGTATTATTTTATAGGTTAATAGCATGTCTTGCTCTGTGTATATATTTTAAAAGTCAGATGATAAAACAGGCTCCATCATCTCAAAGTGACAATAGATCTTGTTGGAGACAAATTTATAGCTATTACATTTTTGTGCTTGTGTCAGCTAACCTTGGCAAACAGAATCCTACTTGCTATTGGGATGAAACTTATAAATCTTCTCTTTTCCACTTTCTCTTCCTCCTGGTTTTGAAACCTTGTCTTAGACCTTGTCACCTCCTTTATTCATGACAGCAAGAGTATCCTGTGGGTTGAAATTTCTTCAAGGACTAGGGCATAATAGCTCACCCTCTCTTCATCCTACTCCCACTCCCCTCGCTTTGCCTGGATGTATAAAAAAGTTCAGACACCTTTCTCATGGCTTCTGAGATCACTGCTTGAGATATTTGTTTATAGTTGGTAATTTTCAGAATCTGAAAGTAATCTTCTGAGGCCTTCCACTCCAATGAATAGTTTGATCAGTAAGAGTCCCTGATTCATTTTGTTTTCCCCCATAATCCTGTTGTTCAGCACCTGTAAATAATACAGTTTTCCTTTATGCAATCCTCATGATAACTGCTTCTATGCTGAGCAGCCTTCTGTGCTGTGACCCCGTTTATTTTTTCTGTGTCTCCAAACTTTATATTAAAACTTTAGATGTATGTGACATTCTACTGCAGTTAGTGTAGTAGAAAGATCCGTGATAAAATAAGCATCTCAGTCTAGAGCTAAGTGAAAGCTTCCTGCAAAACTTCCTGGGAAATTATTTATCTTGGCAAAATCTAAGGAAATATCTATATCTATATCTATATCATCTATATCTATATATATAGAGAAAGTGCATTTTGTTTGAATATATTTCTATTTTAATATTTTCAGTTCTTTCTTTAAAAATAAATGTAATTGATTGGAATAATAGATTACATTTTTTAAGGTCAAAATCAAGTAGTCCCTGACTTTCAGCTTCTGAAACAGTTCAAAGCTTCCATATTTAGTGGATCTATAATGTTCACGTTTTTACCTTTGCAAAGGGTATGCCAGCTGCATTTCTCTAACCTGTGGCCTATGATTCCATTTCTTTAGAAATAGCTGCAGAACTGCTCGGGCCTCTCAGGCACACAGAGCTTTGACAGAAGTGGTGTTGGGAGGGGTTGTGTTTGTTTTGTGTAAGGGCAGATGCATTTAAAAATGAAGGCTAGTGTTTTAAATCCATTTAGCTTTAATTGCAATAGTGCTGGACTTGGTCTGTCTTAACCATTAGGGTTTCACTGCTAATCATCTCTGCAGACAAACGACATACCTGCCTCCTCCAGCCAGCCTCTATCTGCACATCCAGAAATACCTGCACTGTGGGGTCTCATTAATTCCACAATTTTTACACAAAACCTGACCTGCTTACACTACAACTCATGAGATTCATGAAGTCAAATGGCAGATTTATACAAGCAGGCAGCTGTCTGCATGCAGAGTTATGGTGTATGGAAGAAATATGCAGATGTCAAATACAACCATGCAGTTGGCAAATCGACTTTGGGTATTTACATATAATAATTATCAGTGTGGGGAATTTGAGCATAATCCTATTCAGAGAGGGCATGCAATGCATATGGAGCAGCCCAAATACAGACTTTTAACTCTTTGTCTGGCAACAAGGATATGTTCCTCCTGTTAATTCAGTGTTGTTTGCTGTGCTTTAGATATAGGATTGGAGGAATTTTTATGGGATAGAGCTGTTTATCTCTTCCAGAGATATTTTGGGTCCAAGAATGTAGAATTACACATAAACAAATGCCTTAGTTCTGCAAGAAGCAATTTACTGCAGCCAGCGCTAACTAGAGAAGTATGTTCTAAAAAGGCAAAAAACAAAGTACAAAGATATGTATGTGCATCTCTGTAGGTAATATTAATTTTGGACAGAGGCTTTAGCTTTAATGTTAAATACCAAGTACTGAGCTTTCAGAATTGAGCTGTACACATACCTGCCCTCCCAAACTGGGTCATTGTGCTGGCAGCTGGGAACAGCTGACGTTTTTAATGATTAGCAGTTGTGGTGTGTAAGATGAATAGGTCTACTGGAAGTAGGTTCAGATCCCCAGGACTGACTTTGGAGATGAACACATCCCAGATTATAGTGCAAAAATAAGTGTGTGTTTGAAGTGTGATGGATTGAAGATTTTTTTTTTTTTTCCATTCCTTTCTAACCCCCACAATCTGGCAGTATTTTCTCCTATTTTTGCCATGGCACTATCCACATCTCTCTGGATGTTCTCATTCCCAACTGGGATGGGAGGCTTTGTGAAAATTGATTTGTTTTGCATAAACTTTAGTATAATTGCTCATCATTTCTGAGAGCCTTACAGGGTTGTTGGTAGTGTCAGGAAAACAATGTTTTGGAGCTTTTGATCATGGCTGCAAATGGCAACAGAAGCTCTGTAAACTGCTGGCATCTCACACTTACTGTTAAGCTGATGGGTACTTATACATATACAAGTACATGCTAGCTATGATGAGGTTTCCCCTTGCTGTTTGTTTTATTGTTAATTTGGATAATGAATATTGATAGAAATAGCGGTATCATCATCATCTTAAACAGATCTCCCTGTCTATCTTCTTATTTTTGTTTTAAAGTATTTTTTGTCTCAAGTTTTGCTGACAACAGACATTTGAAGTTGCTTCCAAGTTGAATTAAAACAGTGCATGACATCTCTATACAAAATATGGAACCTGACAAGCATAAAATCATTGCCGGAGGTCCTTATTTATGTGAAGTGCAGGACCAACAAACCTGCTGGGATGAAAAAAAGTCTGTTCTTGAAGAAGTGGTAAGAAACTTTCTAAAGGTTCATGGTCTGTATTACCCTTGGCACAGACTGATGCACTTCTACTAAGATCAGTGGAACTATACAAAGCTTACACTTGAAGGCCTGGTAACCCTTAGACCTGCGATTCACTTGCCTGTTTTATGCTCTCTCTGTTGCCACAGAACCGAACAATTTAGAGATGTAAACACTTCCCCCTTGCCTTGGTGGGAGTACTACCGTCTGCATTCTGTTCCTAATAAACTGGGAAATCTTTTTTCCTTGCTTACCATGGTGCAGAAGGTTTGTACTGGAGTAGACTGGGGTTCTCCAACTCTTGAGGTGTCCTGCCAAGTCCCTGCTATGGGCACAGTATTTACAACTGTATTGGGCTGTATTTAGAACCAGACAGAAATTCACAGAAGCACATGTAACAAGTCTTTCCATTTCAGGGCTCACAAATCTGCCGTTCATTGCTATATAAATTCACTTTGAAAAGATACAGATGTAAAAGACAAGCATAGGCAGATTCCTACATGGGGGTCTGTTTTTTTTTTTTTTTCCCATCTATCCTGGAAATATGTTCACTGTTATCCCCATATAATGAACAAAAAGCAAGGTTATGAATTATGCTGATGAAAAACATATGAAAAGTTTCTCTGTTGTAGCATTGCTGAAGAATCATTTTATCTTCTGGGATTTAAATACCATGAAGCTAGGTTATCAAATATTCTCCATATACTCTGATGTAATCTCCAGGGGCTTTGTGTCTAGGTAAGCATGCAAATAGCAATTCAGGAGCAGGGGTAAAAATTAAAAGTAGATATTTTTTGCTAGATTTAATTTTTTTCAACTTAGTTATGCAAATATTCTAAAGTTAACGATGCATTCAGTGACAGCAATAATAACATTTCTAAATCTGTCCATTAAGTCCTTGGTTCTGTTCCATTCACTTGTACCTAGATAATAAATTTCTTCTAACTGCCAGGCATAGACTCTCTCACGACCTTCTGCCCACTATATGTATTTTAATTCTGTTTTAAAATGTCATGCAATCTTTGTTTTATTGTAGAGATATAGTAGTTACTTGGATGAAAAATCACCACCTCCCAGGGAATTCTCCAAGGAATTACAATATTGAGAATGCAGTAGATTTTTTTTTTTCCTTTATGTATATGAGGTAGCTTAATTTTTATCACCGTATGCAGACTGTGCAGAATTATAACCAGACAAAGTACAATTCTCTCCCATTTCTGCATGGATGCAGTGCTGCATATTCTAATAATAGCAAGTATTTTGAAACATAAGATAGTAAATTCCTAGATGAGAAAGGGAGTTCGGCTTGTTTTTGTCAGGTCAAATTCCAGCCACTCTGCTGAGAAGTTAATAATAAATAAAGACGAAGAGGCGTGTATCACATGATGGTTTTGATCCTACAGTTGCTCCCTGGAGGATTTTGCTTGTCCAAGGACGGCAGGATCAGGATCTTTCTTTGAATGGAATATAAAGTATTCAAAACTTTAGTGGGTTAAGAAGATGGGGTTGGACTGAGTATACATGAGCTTGATTTCACATATACTTCCACAGCTGCTGGGGAAAAAGCACCTGCCAAGGGGGAGGAGATTGGGATTGAAATAATGGCAAGAAGCTATACCTCCCCTTAAAATTTCATAGCCTAAATTGGTGAAGAATGGCAGAAAGGAACTGCGAAGCCACAACATCTCTAGCAACAGTGTTTTCACTCTGCTTCTTTTTCTTCTGCCCTATGTACCAACTCGATCAACCTTTCTACCTCTATTTGATACTTGGGTTGGGGAGCTTAAAGCAGGGACTGTCTCCTAAACAGCTTTGCACAGAGTGCAGCACAGAGTAGCCCCTTTCTTTGCTTTCAGAAGATGTCCTGAGGTCAGCTGCCTGAGAAATTAAGATGCTTCCACTGAGTAAAATGCTATTTAAAAATGGTGAAGTTGAAATCAGATAGATCCTAGAATACCTACGTGTGGGGAGTCTGTGTGCAATGAATAATATACTCCTGAAGCACAGAGCTCATGCAGGATATGGCATTCTTCTTGGAGCCTTGGTAAACTAAATTATCAAATGTAGGCAATCCAGTGACATAGCTGTACTGCAGTCATCGCTTTAACTTCATCCAATGCGGTCACACCTTTGATATCACTGTAAATGTACCCAGTGAATGTTTCTGGAATAGTTATAGCCTATAAATAGAATAAAAAAGACTGTGAGAAAGGAAGTTTATGAGGTTTTGTGTTTGTGAGTTTTCTGGTGAACAGAACTAATTCAAAAAGAAAGGTTTGTTCTTTATGCTTCCCTCCTTATATTAATAATTTGGTGTCATGCAGAGTCCAGAGCAGCATGACTCAATAGAACCATTGTACTGTCAGTCTTAATTCCTGGGCAATTAACACTGAGAAAACAGAGTCTAACACATGCCTCATCACACAAAGCAAAATGAGATATGATTATTTCATCACAAAAAAAATATAAAAATGCTGCACCGTTTCACAACCTGGATTTTAATATAGCCTGACATCCTGTTCTTGTATTTCTCTGCTAAGTACACATCGAGTTACTGCCGTTCTGTCCCTGATGCAACAAGCTGACAAGAAAGAGCACACTCACAGGGAAACTGGGGTAGGAGCTGAGATGTGTATTTTGAAGGGGATGTATCGTGATGGTTATTTTTTTTTACCCCAAATTTCAAAATATCCTTCAAATGCTTAGAACATCCAAAGGATTTTCAGGAAGTATTTTTAATTTGAAGAGTTCTTCTGAGTTTTTCAGGGTTTTTTAGGGTTTCCCCTTCACTTGCTACCCATCTGATTTTTGTCTCCTCAACAAAGAGAGGAAGGTGGAATGCAGATCAGACCTCAGAACAAAACCACTATGAAAAGTAATCCATAAAACTACAACCTTTTCATACTTAAATTTCTGGCAAGAAAGAGGAGGTTTAAAACAAAACAAAACCAAACCACCTTTTTTCTTTATCTTTTTTAAAAGCATCTCTGTTTAGTGTATCTGCTATAATTCAGTGTTTTCTGATTGATAATTGTTCTCCACAGCATTTTTTGCCACTGCTGCTGTTGCTGGATTCCCCTTTGTGCCAATATTCTGCAGCATCTTCTGTGCTTGTGTAGTGACCTTTTAATACTAGTGCTGATGTACTCTCATTTCTAATTCCTGGCAAGGACATTCTTGAATAGTGGTATGTGTAAAAAAAAATGCTGTTGCAATGCCATGTTATGCTTAAGAAGCTATAAATGCTGAGATAAGGTTTAGAGAGCTCTGCGTGCGTCACGTCGTTACATGTACACTTTGTAGAGGAGGAAAAGCCCAGTACTACCCAGCTGTGCTTTTTAATTCGAGTTTCTCTGCGATTTAAAAAAAAAAAAAAAGACCAGAGGCTCCACTCTGAAATGCCAAAGGTGCCTGCTCGAACAGCACGGTGGAACAAGTATGTCTCACAAACCACAGCAGGTCCACCAGCACGAATATCTGTTTCATTGAGGTTCACCTATGATTATTGATGCGACTCATCTTTCCTTCTGCTATCATGTTATCTTCACTCTGAATAGCATCTAATATAGATTGTAAGTTTTTAGGGCTTATACAATAAGGCTTCTTTTTCTTTGGCAATGGATGCAGTATATTTTCTGTCTTGTTGAACTTAATTTCATATCAGCATTTTCAAAGAGCATCTGGAGTCTTGGGCTGAGCAAATCAGGGTTCCAGTCTGTGCTGAAACTTTTGTCCCTGACAATTTGTTCACACTGCAGGCCCAAGAAACGAATCTGCTGAAGAGCAGACTGGCCTTGGGGCATGCAGATGTGAGCCTGCCCATGCCATTTGGCTTAAAGGCAGTGGCTGGTCCTTGGCTCACCTTTATTTAATGATACAACACAGCCTGAGCTCCTGAGAAACCTTTGTAAAGCCCTGCAAAAGCTTGTCAGTGTATACTGCTTCGTATGAACTTCTGATTATTTCTCCTTTTGGCTTTCAGGTGTACCTTGGCTGCCTTTAATATTCAATGAGGAGCAGGTCCTGAACCTGCCTTTTGCACCCTTTTGAAAACTCTGTTTCATGTGGAATAATGGCTGTGGCCAGCAAATCTGAAAGACCTGTCGAAGGCTGCGCTTTTCCCAAGTAGGTGAGATGAAACTTCATCTTAGCAGACCAAGTAGAAAAAGAGCAGGTGAAGAAAAGGTCGAAATAACATTTGAACGTGTTTTAAGCAAAGGTATTGTACACATGCATGCTTTAAATGCTATAATCAGCATTATTCTGATTGAATTTAATTCTTCACTTTCATTTTAATATTAAAAGATTCAGTTAAAATTAATGGATTTACTTGAATCAGGCACCATTGTATTTACGAGGAGGGAGTTAGTGCTGGAAGTGGATCTTTCTTACCTGATGCTTTGAACTAGAAAAAATGAAGAAAGAGATAATGTAGCAAATGGAAAGGGAACACGTGAGAGAATTTCAAAGTACTCATGGCTGCTTTGTTTGTATAGCACACAGTCTTTACCATGGTATAAAAAATGATACTGCACAGTCTGTATTCTCCCTGTGGAATGGACAAGAGTTTTTCATTTCATGCTTCATTCACAGCCAGCTACAATGATTTCACAGAGTCAGCACCTATGCTCAGCACAAAGGGAAGAACAACAAAATATTTATGGCCAGTGGGAGATACGTCACCAATTCCATTTCCACTACCCAGCAGAACATCAAGAACGGGATCACATTGCCTTGAAAGAGAGAAACAGCAGAGAGGAGATGCTCTGTGTCTGTGGCCACGCATTGAAAATTTTTAGAGAGATGTTCACGTTTTATTCAGGACATATATTGCCCATTGTAGGTTTGTATGGAAATAGCAGTAGTAGCTTCAATAAGCACCTTATGGTTTTGGAGGAAAAAAAATAGATGTTATTTTGGAGAGGGAGGCTGCTTTCAGCTCTAACCTTCCTCAACAAATGCAGGAGAACAAATATTCTTGCTGCATAATGTTGTTGTGGTGCATTAAGCGTAGTATCCTGGTGAAGCCTATCCTCGTTTACTTTCAAGGAAATATTAACTGCTTACTCTTGAATCTGATGTTCTGCACTAACTACGTGTTGTCCAAGCCAGTGGTCTGTGAAGTGTGTTTATCAATTCCTTTTAGGATGTGAGCTCTCTGAAACTGAGCAAAACGAAATAGAATTTTCTTCCAGGTATGATGTGTCCCGTGAGCACTATATGTATTAGCTTGCTCATCTCTGGTCACACATGGAACTGAATCTATGTGTGTGAACACTTTGTGATTTAGAAAACCAAGAGTAAACAAGTGAAAGAATTAAATATGATGAGGATTTATTACTGTCCACACAGATGACCTGCTCCAGGCAGGTTTAGTGTTGGTGGTTGGTTTTGTCACTGGCAATTGTTGTAGTGGGTGTTCAATGCCCACGGCAGGCGGGCTGGAATTAGATATCTTTAAAATTATAGAGTCATTAAGGTTGGGTCCAACCACCCCTACCACCAATGTCACCCACTAAACCATGTCCCTAAGGACCAAGTCCAAACTTTCCTTGAACACCCTCAGGGACGGTGACTCCACCACCTCCCTGGGCAACTCATCTCAATGCCTGACTGCTCTTTCTGAGCAGAAATGTCTCCTCATTTCCAACCTGAACCTCCCCTGATGAGGTCCCTTCCTTCTTTAATGTCCCTTCCAACCCAAAACATGTTATGGTTCTATGAATTGTATATTACTTCCCTCTGGTTGTCTTTGTCTTTACTTACTGTTTAGGAGATGGCAGCTGCAAGGATAAGTTATCTCTACAGAAGTGCAATTTGTAAAAAGACAAAATACTCTTAAATTTGTGATTTTAAAGACAGTTTTGTGATTATCTAATGTTGGGGTTGGCAGCACTAAAATCACCTTTAGGGCTTTTGTGTCCCATTCCCTCTCAAGTTGCATTTGCAGTCACTTTCTCTAACTCTGAAGAGTGAACTTCTGATGTTCCTGGAGACTGTAGCCTTTGTGGAGTTTCATTGCTATCTTTTTCTTCTTTTTGCCTCTAAGGAGGTGTTTTCTAAGGTAGCCCTGCACAGTCTTCCCATGTTCTCATTCTTATGACCTGCAATTATTTGGTGTCTCCCCTGTGCTTTGCAAGAGCATTTGAGTTTCTTTCTGTACAACATGAATGGTATTCAAAAAATTAAATTAAAAGGCCTCTGAACATCTCAAAGATGAGGCATTTATATTTTTCCTATCTTTGCAATCCATTCCACAGAATTAGGAAGCAAAATTCAAGCTCAAACCCCAGGTAACTTTTTCTCCTCTTATCAGAGCTGCTTTGCAGGGTAAAGTGTTTTCTTTTACTGCAATATGAATAGCTTTTGGTGGAATATGTACAATTATCTAGAAAGATCTGTTAGTGAATTAGTCAAGGAAAGGCAAAGAACTGAGTATCTTCAGCTTCATACAAATAAATGAGCTACATCTGAAGATTTAAGCAATCAGATTTGCATAATGAACATGTTTATGCCACATTGTCACCTGGTTTACAAATTCAGTGAGCATTTCACCACTATTATCTGTCGTCATAGTAGAAAAATGACACATCCAAGCTAAAGCAGTTTGTGAGGCAATATGAATGATATTTTGTGCTTTCTAACATCTGATCTTCAAGAAGTTTATCTTATTTGAGGAGTAAATTCACATCACCAGATTGGTGGTTGGGAATATGGGTTTAGTGCATCCAGCTTTTAGAGTTTTGAGCAGGGAAGTGCTTGTCTGAACTCTTTCCAGATTACTAAAGGTGAGTAAATGGCCATCTTCTGCATGCTCTAATATTTGTATTTCACTTTCTATTTTCTGTTATAAACTTTTCCACACATTTTTTTTTTTTAACAGTATTGTTTATTGCAAAAATGTTTTGATTTCAGTAAGTTTTCCTCAGCCTCATTTTACAGAAGATTTTCAGCAACAGTAAGAAGAGTGTTGCACTTGTGTTACCCTGAAAATCCTGCAAACACTATTGTACTATTTGGATTGTTTTCATTAATTATTGGATGGCTGTTTTTTCCTTGTAGGCCTAATTAATTTCTCTCTGACGTCTAGAAACTTGGTTCACAAAATGTGAAAAGCACCTTTTTTTTCACTTACTGAAGGAGGTTTAGCATTATCTCATTTCCATCTGTTTTCCTCAAAAACAAAACAAAACAAAATAAAACACATAAAAATCAATAGTTACAACAAAGATGCATCTCTTTATTATTGTGGTGAGTTCTGGATGTTTAAATTTGCAAATAAAGCATTCACTTTACTTGAGAGTCAGGAAAGAGAGGCAGGCTCCTGCTGAGGAATGGTTTCATAAAGAAGGGTGTTTCCAGAAACAACAGTTTCCTTTATATATGTCCATTCCTTCGCTTGTTCAGACTCACGCATCTTTTGAAGAGGCCAGATTTTCTTTCTTCTCTTTCTTCTCTCTCTTTTCTTTCTTACTTAGTCCCTCAGTCTTGGCATCCAGTGCTATTTGTCACTTCAGAAACGTGGTGGCTGCAGCCTCAGCAGGTGTGAAACTAAGCATGGACCTGTCTTGCTCTGGGTGTTTACCTCCTCTATTCACACAGGCCATGTGCACCTTCCGATCTTGAACATTTAGAAGCACCATGGAGAGGTTTTTAGCGCGGTGGTTTTCTGTGCCCCGGTGTTGTACTCCATTGCATGGAGTTGTGGCTTTTCCACTGCACATTGGCACCGTGTCTCAGATCTCCTCCCACACAGCACACCTCGCATCTTGTAGGCCTTCCTTTTATCTTCTGCAAAACTGGACATCACAGGCACCAGTACTTGTGAGGAACGGCTGCTGAGCTTTATGCCAACAGCAGCTCAGGGTGTGAAAAGCATCCCGAGAGGCAGGAATACGGGCCAGCCTGTTACTGCACCAGATGGATGCCGCGGTTCCTTAGGCTTTGTTCTCTAACTGCCATGAAGTGGCTTGTTTATGATCTTTTTTGTTTCCCTCAGTGGAAACAGGGCTTAGCTCGCAATGAATACAACGGATTTGTTTTTAATTAAGGCAGCTGGACATGTCTTCCAATTATTCCTCACCGGTTTGAAGATTTTAAGCATAGGCTCTGGTGTGGGTGCAAAGCAGTGTAGGCTGATGCTTATGTGGCAGGTAGAGCTGGGTAAAGGTTTTTGTGGTTATACAAAATATTTTATTGAGAATTCAAATCAGATCGTGAAGAAGCTACTTATAAATTCGAGTCATGTTTATTAGTTTTAGCTCAAATATGTGTATTTCTATACACAACAAATGAAAAGGGAATAATTTTATCCTGTTTACCCAGCAGGTGAAGGACCTGTTACCTCTCAGGCATGAGGCTTGGGTTTGAATCCACCCCCCCTGCAGGAGTTTTGAACACAGGAGCTCTTAGAGCAGGTTCTCAATGCCGTTCAGACCTCTTCCTGAAGATGTCCCATCATTTTTTAAAACCCATGCTTTAACAGTTCTGTTCAAATGCTTCCAGTTGCACCAGGGGACCTGATACCAAGACGCTTCTTGCTAGCCTGTTGTTGACCTCCACTGAAAATGATAGAGGTTAATGTTTGTATAAGAAGCAGTCTGTAGGGTATAGGCTTTGTTAGCCAAAATTTTCTTTTATTTCATTTTATTTTGCTGAACTTATCTGTTTTTCAAGTATAAACTGCATGTGCACACATTTCTATGGCCAGATTGTCAGTAAGTAGTGCATTTTTAGTTCATTGGAAATTAATGAAGCTATAGGAGCAATTGGGAGTAAATCGGAGCTTCTGTGGGCTAGTGACTGAAATGCAAAGTCAAATAGCTTATTTCTTATCTAGCTATTCAATCCCCTGAAATGAAATACTTATTCCCTTGGTAGATTTTTTTTTTTTTTTAATGAAAACTAAAAATAAAAATGGAGAGATAGAAAAAGCAAAAATTACATCAAACACAAACTGAAATCGCTTAGTTAGGCAAATGGTTGAATGGTTGTTTCTTTCCCTCTAGATTTTTGCCCTTGCTTTCAGTCCTGTTGGAAACCAGTCTCGCTATGCATTGTTTTCCTTCTTCTTGTTCTTTCCATAATACACTTTTCAGAGGATTTTCTAAAAGTACTTTTCCAATTTGAGTGCTTAATACCTAAGGGTCAGGCTACTTTTTTTCCCCTTGCCTGTTGCTGCTTTGGCTGTAAGTAGAAAAAACAATGAAAAAAAAACAACAGTCAACAGTCACGCTGGCTTTTCCAAGCTCCATGTCTAACTGTGCAAAATAATGAAGACCTCACAAAAAGCCTATTCCTAGAGGAATACATCTTAATATTAACATTTAGTATCTAATGTACGATCTACAATAAAGAATGCCTGTAGTGCAAAGCACTGAAGTTGTCTGATTTATTCCAAATTTATGAAGGTATAATCTTCAGGCTCTAAATGAAGGACAAATTTAGCATCCAAATTCTTCGTATCTAACATATAATCTATAATACAGAATGCCTGTAGTGTAAGGCACTGAAGTTGTCTGATTTATTCCAAATGTATGAAGTTATAATTTTCAGGCTCTAAACGAAGGAGAAATTTAGCATCCAAGTTGTTTTTGCTGTTTTCCTTTTGTAGACTCCAGGTGATGGTGTCAGATTTTATAAAGTGCAGCTTTTTTTCTAGACCTAGAATAAAGGTACCTGGTTTTGTAGTGATTTATATAGTGGTTTTGTTTTCTTTTACAGATCTCTGGACACATCTCTCGCTTTTATTATTTTTCTCTTAAGCATGAAGCCAATTCTTCCACTAATGATATGTTTTCTTGTACAATAGCTTATAATAAAATGTTGAAAATAAGGAATCGTAATCTGTGAAAAAGCTTGTACACTAGGTGAGAGAAAATGTCCTCCTGAATTCATCCCCTTAAATCTGCCCAGCTGTGTGCCCATTTTATAATGTCATACAAAAGAATTGTTTAAATTGGACGAATCATTGCTTGGTGCTCTGCTGCTTCTCTGAAGGCAAGAGGTGGGAAGTTCAGTGGCCCGGGCTATCCAGCAATAGCATTTACCTTTTTGTCAGCCCTGTCCTGGATTTGAAGCGGCACCAATTCAGATGAAGAAGGGATTGTTAATTCAGATAAAATCAAAACCTGTGTGCAGAGGCAGATACTTGGGGATGCTGAAAGTTGTGTGAAAAGTCGGTGATAGGACTGGAACGGAGGCGATACCTCACAGACCTCTATTCTGAAGGCTGCTTTTTGTGCCATTCTCCCCAATGCATCAGAGTGAGACTTCTGCCTTACACTTTTGAATGAGATTTGTCATTGTGCCCACAGCATTTGCTCCTTTTTAACTTGGATTCGTGATGTTGTCATGAAGTGACTATACTTCCTTGTGTTTCAATAGCATCTAATGCCAGAACCTGACCTGTATTTGGACGTGCCATTATATTAGAGATGCTAAATAATATAGAAACGATACACATACAAATGTTGGTCTTACGACACTGGGAAAGATCCCTCAGACAACTTTTCACACCAGCTTGCTGTGATATTTTGGGAGTCACCTGTCCTGCCCTTCTGACTCTCCAGATTGTAGGTTGGCAGCTCCTTTCGGTAAAACTTTTGAGGTTGAATTGCCTGAGCTGAACTTGAGGGAAGCTGAGACTTGGCCACCGGCCAAAAAGCTCTCAAAGCGAAGCATCCCAGAAGGATAATGTTTTCAACCTTTCAAATCTCAAATGGTTCACTGCAGTTCTAATTACAGACTCCCATCAGAATAACCTCACGTAACAAAAAGTGGGGAAAAAAAATACAAAAAGTGTAATTTCTCTATACAAAGACAAGACAATTGATTGCAACCTATAAAGCTACCAATTATAGAAGATTTGCTTGTTGGGTGTTTTAACTGTTACCATAGAACAAAATTCAGGTTTCCAGGCACTACTGCAGTCATCTACTGTGACTGAACAAATGGGATGCTTTAAAAAACATGCAGTAAGTCACTGAGCCTCTGAGAGCCCCAGCCGTAAGCATTTAATTGCCATTGACAGTTCTGGCCAATTAAGTCTCTGTAATAATGATCGCATCAGCAAAAATTACTGGATCTTTTATGTTCAGAGAACCACGGCTCCTAATTGGAGTATGGTTTCAATGAAATCTTTTCTCTCCATTACCAAAACTAACATCAGAGATTACAGGGATCAGTGTTTCGATCAGTGGGTTGTGAACTTTGCTAGGGGTGAGAAAGGCAATCAGGACTATTGGAAGGCCCAGAAAATGTTAATATAGTTTAAAGGAAGTAAAACGTTGCTCTTTCTCTCCTGTTGCCCCTCAAGGTGAGTTATTCTCCAGTTGTATTTGCAACATACAGTGGATGCTTAGAGACAGAGCCAAGTTTGAGCTACTGGGTTCTTCATTTCAAAGGGAATTATTACCTTGGCAAAACCATGGGGTGCTTTATGGCTTCTGGTCAGAAAGATATTCTCTCTTCACGATGTAAACTGCACTCACTTATGGTTTCCAATGCTATCCTAAGTATACAAATCTTCTGCTAATATTTTATGCACAATCAGGCTTCAATGTGTATACTTACAGATTCATATTTGTTGCCATAAAATAGTCAGATTATTATTCTGACTGCTCATATTTAACCCATGTAAGGAAATCTTAGCAATACGGTAGTCAAAATATAAGCATCTCTTCTACAAAAATACTAACAAAACCTCTTACTTGACCAATCATAGGTTCTACTTTTATTGTCCTGCAGCCCCTATCAAATATTTTTCAAGTGTTAGCAAAAGAAAGGCCTTATTGGAAGGATTTGTTTGCCCTACTATTCTGTGTATTGCCATGTGAAAAGCCAAGCAAGCCTCCCTGCCTTTCACCTGCCCGTTTAGCAAAGGACTTGAGTGACTGATCTACATCAGCTGCTGCAAGTAACAAGGAAGCCCTGGGGAGGAAACAAGCTGGCATATTCTAGTCAATCTGCACATGGTCAGGCCACTGGGACCTCTGTTAAGAAAGAAGACCCCCTGGCAACACCAGCTGAATGAGCTCTCAGCAGGTCAGAGCACAAGGCTTGCTCCCTGAGACAGACTCCCATATTAAGGGATCACACCATGCTTGTTGTTACGGGCAATGTTGTGTTATTCTGCTTTTATGCGTTTCCCCCCCCTTAGGTTTTTATTCTGTGAAATGCAGTTTTAAGCTCTTTTTCTTTAGCATTCATACCTCATTCTTTTTAAAGTGATATAAGATAATTTAATCAAGCGGTCTCTAAAATAATAGAAAAGTTATGCTAATTTTTGGAGATTAAAATGTATCTCTTTTTTTTTTTGCTCATAAAGTAATGTGCTCTTACTTTATAAGTAACTTGCTCTTTTTTTTTTTTTATGGAGAGTTGGAATTGTTTCTTTAATACATTACAAGCTCATCCGGAAAGGATCACACAGTAAATCCCTTGAGCCAAGGTAATAGACGCTGCCCCACGCTAGCTCTGCAGCCTTTTATGCCTTTCAGTAAAAGCCTGAGTGGGAATGTATTTTTTGTAGGAGGAGTTAACAGAAGCCTAATAATTGGATTCAGATGGAGCAGATACTGTTATGGTTGTTAATGAATGTTCATTCTTTAAAAGCCCTAAAGTTTCTTTCATTGCAGAGGCTACCTATGCTTTTATTTCTAGGCTCTGGGCTGCAGCACTAGACTGAAATTTAGGGCTCCTGTGTTTGCTGTTGCTTTCAGAATAGCCTTTATCCCTTACTTTGTTGCTTTGTGTATCGCTAGATATGAACTGGGGATAATAATATTCATCTAAGTTTAAGTGCTTTGATGTCAGCTGTTTAAAAAAGCAATACAAAACCTAGCGGTCTGGTGCTATTGTGGTCTGCCAAGGCTCCCAAGTTCTTCAGAGATTCATGCGTGTGCACTTCTTTCCCTATGTGGGACTGCTGTTTGCAGGAAGGTTTTTGTCTTGCTTTCCTCCTTCGGGATCAGGCCCCGTTTCAGGTCCACAAGCTCCCAGAATAGCACAGCCCCCATCGCTGCCACTGATGTTCAAAGGAGCGCTCGCTTTGGTCCCTGAGCGCTTCTGTGCTGCAGTACAAACAGAGCTCAGTGCTGGCAAACATTGGACTTTAAAATGACCAAGAGCAACCCAAAGGTTCTGCATCTGTTGTCTGTTTTACCCTTTGTATACAAAAAGCCCTACCAAGTGCCAGTTGCAAAGCAGTGCTTCATAGCCTGCAAGTGTACCCTGACTTTGCACAGTGAGAATGACTGCAGTGAGGGCAAGGCACTGGAGAACAGTACCTACCAACAGTACTTTAAAATAACCCTCTGCTCTTTAGCCCCATGGGCACTATGGTTTTAACTTTATTTTGCTGTATGACATTAGGACTGTATCCTTAATTGTACGGTATAAATGCTCCAGTCTCTTATCAAACAAGATAACGTCTATTGTTCTCTTCTGGTCTTTTGTATTATTTATTCCATAACTGTTAAAGGAGAGCTCATCACTCTGATGCTTATAGGGCTGTAGTAACACTTGTACCTTTTAATAAACAAACGTTCATGGGAATGCTCAGGAGGACATCAAGGTAGGTTCCCGTGGTAAACAAGATGAAGAAGCCCTTAGTGACACTTGACTTCTAGCAGAATTTGTTGTAAAGCCTAATGATTTTCTTTGCCTGGGGTGGAACACAGAAAAATGATGAGAACAAGGGCAGGAATGTGCATTTTCTTCTGTGAAATGCATTCTAGGTCTGTGATAAGAATTAATCTGAAGATGAGACTAGCCTGCAAGCCTGGGTTTGCTGAACAAACGCAAAATTTGAAGGATGAGCACACACTTGGAGCCTGGATTCAGACTTAAGTGTGTGTGCATCCAGTGGTTGGAGTGCCAGGCTGAAGGACAGGCTGATACGTACTCATAATGGAGTGTGATCTTCATTCAAAGGCATTTATTTCTCGGTATTTTTATTTTTTACACTCTTTTGTGTTTCTCTGCAGACTATAAAATACTTTCCACTCCTGTGGAAAGTGTTTTGTTGGCCGAGGGCTTAGCCCTATCCTGCCTGTGCTCTGTAAGCAACACAATAATGAAAGCAACAAACATTAGTTCGGGTCCTCATTCTGTTTCTGATGAGAAAATAAATCTGTTAATTTTTTAGGTTGTTTTTGTTTTTCCCTTATGGGAGGGGAGTGAGTAGATGGCAAGGCTTTCCCCTGATTGATCATTATCACTTTCTGCTCTTTTCACAATAGGACATTGGCTTCAGTTCTTGTTTTCCTGTGCTGCTGACCCAGGGTCAGCTCATGGCATCCTCTTTCTCACTGCTGCCCCTGTGTCTTTCCAGGAATAGAGCAATTTTGCTCTGGTGCAAGGGAAGAAAGGTTGATGGCCAGCTGGTGTTATTGCTTCTGTTTTCCCTAACCTCTTTTCCCTGCTGCAGAAGTGAAATAGATATAATACTTTATGTTACGTGGTCTCAATTCATACTCAGCACTGAAGGGACCAGATAATGGAATTGGGAGTTGCTACCTGTAGGTCACAAGATCAAATTTGGCTCACAGTGGTAATGATCAAAACTGGCTGCAACTGAATGGCTCTTTTAGTATCCTGTGAGAAAAGAGAGTATTGGTTCAGCCAGATCCAATCCCTTTCTTTTTAAAGAAAATATACAGCATTTCAGTCTCAGGTGTCTCTTCTGTTTCAGTTAACTAAACTGGAGTTAAATTAGCTTTAAAGTTCATCAACTGCGTACCTTTCATGGGAACTGAACTTGTTCATGAAAGAAATGAAAATACAGTGTGAATTCAGATATGCGACTCTTGAAAATCAAGTGCAGTATTATGCACATTAGGGCTGTAATTTGGTATTTGTGGCAATTTCTGTACACACTCTTGAGATTGTCATGGGATTTTTTTAAAGCATTTATGCATGCTTTAAGTCTTTTTTGCATTGCTGGAGTGTTATATAGAAGCACTGGCAGAAATTATAATCTTGCTCATTTATCTCTTTTAAAATTTTCACCTGCAAATTTTCCCATATTTACTAAATAATTGTGGATCAGAAGATGTTCATTTTAGATGACTCACTTCGATCAATAAATGTCTTGGTCTGTTTTAGTCCTTATTTACTTGAGCCGACCTACTCCAGTCAAGTCATCTTTGCGCATCAGGAAATGCAAAATTTTCACATTCCAGATTGCTGCTTCAGAAATAATGTCCAGGATTTTAGGAATGTGGGGCATGCTGAAGTGACTGCTGTAATAGTAAGACTTCATTTGGGTCAAGCAAAGCATTTGATTTACCAGGCTGCATAGATGTTTTTGGCCAGTGACTTTGTGTTTTGTTTTGTGAGAGTAGTGCTGCCTATATTTTTTTCCATGGATGCAGTAATTTATTCTCATGGAAAGAGGAATTATTGATGGCATTTTATTGATGACTCAGTTTTTCCTTGAAAGCCAATTTTGTCTGTAAATATTTGCTAGCACAATTCCAAGTTCAGGTTCCTAGGTGGCTTTTACAAGATTGACTTAGAGGACCCAATATATTAATGTTAAGCTAAGTTTTCTGAATACAGTATATAACCCCTTACTCTTGTATTTATCTCACTGCTTATAGGCCCATCAAGTTTTCCATCCAGTTGCTCATGAATAAATAATATGACATGCTGTCTCCTCAACACCTGCTTTCTGCTCCTTCGTTCTGCCAGTGATGCAGAAAGTCACCGTGCATTTGCATATGAAATACCAGCTCCAAATCACATTCGTGCATCCTGGACAAATGCACAGGACAATAAATGAAACACCAAGGAATGCTTTCGGATGTCCGTGGGCCAGGTAACTTATTTGAATATGGCTCAGGTGGTGGCTTATGGAAATTTTTATTCTCATTCAGACTTGGTGAAAATTAAAGCATCCAGCAAGCCCCTGCCCTTTGGAACTATCCATTTGAGCATCAGCAACGTTTTATAGCTTGCCTGTCATAATGGAAACAGTTGGGGTCTAAACTGCTAGAAGATCATTGCACTTAAAACTGAGCACGTCTCGTGAATTGGAGTCATTGTGCAGAATAAAGAGGGCTGAGTGATAAATTTGTATATCGTAATTGTCTGTGTTATAGAAAGAATGTCTTTCAAATTTGTCTTTTCTGAATTCCTCTTATTGTTGTTTCTTCAGGGCATAAAAATCTTTGATGAAAGAAAGAAGAAAAAATCACAGCAAAACTATTTCTTTGTAATGACAGGAAATAGTTACATAAAACATGGGAACTTGAGAGATCTAAAAATCAAAAAAACTCCTAACCACTAAACAGAAAGCTTAGAATAAAAAATAAAAATAAAAATAAAAAATAGATCTTCAGCCTACCAGGAAATATGCCCATGTCCTTCTCCACTGCAAGTCCTTGCGTGTCCAGTCCTGGTGTCCTGTATTGTCGTGTCTCCACCACTGTCACATGTTGGCACAGCTGCGTGCCAACCCCAGTGCCCATTTTCCCTCTCTGTGGGGGGAACATTTGAGTCTCTGAGCATGAAAGGGTCTGAGTTTCTCTCCAGTCTCATCCTGTATCTGGGCAACAGAAAAAGGGCTGCTGTGGCCCAGGGACCCAGCACGTAGCACATCTGGCTTGTGGTGCAGAGATTGCAGGACCTCTGGCAGTGTGGCTGTAATACAGGGTTGTGCTGTGTTGTAAATCTTCAAATAAATCAGGTCTTTAAATGTCAGAGAGATGCATAATATATAATAATCCATTACAATACTGCAGTAGGCACTGGGAGAAATTTAAGAAACATAAGCAAAATAATAGTTTTGTTGGCTAACTACTACAAACGAGGTAGGACTATGGTTGAGTGGCAAGAGTTTGCAAGAGAGAAGGCTCCAGAAATCAGGTGGTGTGTGTATTTACGTGGCTACAGCCCAAGGTGTATTTTGGCACATGAGAACAGGGTTAAGGTTGTTAGCGCAGCACAGAGGTTGTAGATAAGCATGAAAAGTAAGATTGTAAGAACTAGAGAAGGAAAGGAGTGAGGTCAAGCCTTGAGCAGTGGATCAAAACCACGAGTATTTGCCTGCAGCCTGTTGGGGTGTCCATTTGAGACCGCCTGGGGCTGTGCCCAGTTCTGAAATTCAACACAGTCACAGCCAAGGCATCCCACGTTCATGTACTGTGGAAATTCTTAATCTCATCATTTTTTATTTTCAGCTTATTTTAGATGTGAAATTTAGCATGATTTATTGTTGTCATTCTCCTGACTGGACATAATCCAACACCCGAAGTCTTCTGAGCAGGGCAGGGTGTTAAAATGGCTGGATAGAATCAATGCATTCTTTTGATTGCCGTAATTTGTAAATGAATTAACTAAATCAAAAGATAAAAAGCTGACCTGGCAACAAGACTAAGTTGTTGGTGGATTTTTTTCTTGGTTTCTTTTTTTTTTCTTCTAGATGGAGCCATACATTTGTTAGTACATAGGAACCAATAGCAAATCCTGAAACATCAGTTTGGTCAGTGGAAAGCAAAAATAGATGACAACTGAAAATCGAACCATGTTTTGGGAGAGTCCTAAGAAAAATGAGACAGCTTGCTTAAAAAATAAATCCTCAAACATATCCACAAGCAAAAAACTCATTTATCCTGTGAAAGCACCACACATTAGTGTTTTCTGAAGATCTAAAACTTAATCAGAAGCAGAAATTAGAGCTCTGTCTCTTACTCTCTGAGAGAACTTTTTGTACAATTCCACCCTGAAATAATCATCAGTATCTTTCAAAGTGCTGGTTTTCTTGGCCACTTTGAGTGCTGTGCTCTTTAAGGTCCTGGCCATGTATCCCAGTAGTAGCTGCTGAGTGCAAAGTATTTAGGAACATCTAGTCCCCAGCAAAGGAAAAAATTGACCATAATACTTGCTTATTTCCTGCAATTATTTTTGTCATGTTAAAAGTGGGAATTTTAATGCTTGAGTTTTGTTGAAGTGAAAATACATGGACAGGTTTCCTTCATAGGTCTTGAAAAGAATCTGTTTAAGTTTTCATGTGGCTGGTTGTCAGCTGTCATGTATTAGATGATGTAGTTTGGGAGATTTTCTTCCTGATAAGTTTAAGAATCTGAAAAGTGTGAGCATGGATTTATTTTGTTTTCTTTTAGATGCCACTAAAAACACCACCTTCTGTTTTAATATGATTTTTTTTTTTTTAATTTATTGTACTTCTTGTGTGTTTGCTTCTCTTTCCTTTCCACCTGTCACTTTTTGCTTTGTCTTTCCCTACAGAATTCCTTTTGCTTTGCTGGCTTACACTGAAGTATGGTTCAGTGAGGCCCCAGTGCCTTCTGGAACTACTTCGAGCAACATCATAAGCAAATCCATGTTTAATGAAGCATTTTACAAGACCAGTTTAAACCCACCTGCTAAAATAGCACATGGTTTGCTTTAATATCATCTGTGGCTAAATAAAGGGATTTTTTTTGTTTTGTTTTGTTTTATTTGTTTTGCTTTCAAACTATAATTTACAGCTGTTGCTAAGAGCAATTAAACTTGGTAAGAGGAATTAAACTTTGAATTCAATAAAATACATTGTGCTTTAGTTAAGTAGGGATTTGATGAGTATATATTAGTGTAAGTCCATCCAGAGGAATGAAGCCCAAATGGTAAGGGGGTATCCAATTACTTTTGTCTCCGCCAACAGACATGCTGCTCTAATTAAAAGTCTGCATGGAATATTTATAACCAAAAAGAAGAAGAAAAACTCCCAACAGTAAGCCTGCCAAAAACAATGAGTGCGAAGTGGAAATCCTTCGAGTAAGGGAATCATAAACTTTTCTGTAATGCTTGTCTTTGTTTTCCCAGCTCTGAGGGCCTGAATGACAGTTTGGATAAAATATATATTGTGTTATTAAAAAATAAATGGTTGAGTTCACTGCAGAACTTACTAGATGAAACTGTGTCGCATTATGTAGGAGGTCAGAAGAGACTGTTGGATTGTTACGGATCTTAAAAAGTGCAAGAGCACTAACATAAGTAAGTCCATCATGAGAACTTGGTGGAGCTGATGGTGATGACAGGGGAACCATCCCAGACCTGCCTTCCTCCAGTAATCTCAAAAGGCCTCTTATCATACTTTTTGTAGGTGGATATTGAAGGCATTGATGTCATTGCTCCCATGCTATAGATGTTTGGGGACATAATAAAATGAACTGGCTTGCTTATAAGGGTCACTTGCGGTAAATGCCAGAGCCAGAAACAAGCCCAGGCCTCTGGAATGCTGCTCTCTTTTCTTTTGCCTTCTTTTCTTTCCTGCCTTACATTTCCTGTACTTGGGTTGTTTCTGAGGTTTTATATGCACCCTGCTGGCATTCACAAATATCCTTCATAATGGCTCTTTTTTGTGAGGTATTGAGTCTGGCATGCTAAATAGCACTGAAATGAGCAGTTACTCAGCCCTGAGCTGCGCACAGCAGCATATGGATTAATAATACTCCTCAAAGAGGTATCTGTAAAAGCTGTGGGTGATGAGCAGCTTGGAAGAAGAGTCCCTGTCGTCTCCCTATATAGGAAAATTGAACGCTTAAGTGTCTGGTTCCAAGAAATGGAAAGCCAAAATTTTATACGGTGTGACACAGTTCAGTATTTCTTTTCTACCAGTGATGATTCTAATTATGTGTTACACAGATCTAATTCTTGCAACGATTCTTTTATTTATTTTTTTCTCTCTCCTTTGTTCCTGGAGTACTTAGTGTAACGTTGTGCATACTCATATGGGAAAAAAAAGAACAACACTAGGGTATGTGCCCCACAATTCATCCTTCTGTTGAGTGGAAAAGCAATGGGAGCTGTTCAGAGCAGACAGAAATACTCTGCTTCATTTATATCATCTTTATCTGAATGAATTTCACCTCATAAATCCTGTGAGGTCTCTTCACTTTGCCTTTCCTTAATTTCGTTGCCTGAAACCGTCTCTCTGAAAACTGCTACTTACAGCACAGCGTGAGTTCAGGGAGAGAAGAGAAGAAGGGGTCTCGCCCTCTTTTGCCTCTTGCACTCATTTAGCATATTGCTTGAATAGGCGGGTTGGGAGCACGCTGGCAGCTGTTAAAATGAAGTGTTTGCATTCTCCAATCAATGATAGCCTTCTGCAGACCTGCTCCTATAATCCAAAAGAGAACAACAACTGAAACTCAGGTGCTTATGTGCCATCAGGCCTTTCTCACAAATCTTGCTGCGGAAATTCCTAACCTTCCAATGGCAGAGTTAGTCTCTCTGTTATCTATGTAGTGCTATTGGAAAGGCTTTTGTTCTACTAATCCACGTGTAACTATTTAAAAACTCAATTCTATAGAATGAATTTTATATAAACCTTTGCAGATTTTGATCTTTGCCAAAAATTCCTGTCAGTCTGATAAAGCTTTTATTTCACCTTTTTTTGTAGTCCCTTGGTTTAGAGAGGCATGTTAACTATTGGAGGCAAATTCAAATTTCCTAACATCAGAAAGCTTTGTTTATCATTAAATACACGTATACCTAGTGTGTGATATTTTTAAATATAAGTATTTGAGCTAGGGCTCATAGTGATATTTTCTACAATAGACTGCATTGTGCAATGCTCCTGCAAGTATATCCTTCTGATATTTTTAGCAGCTTGGATAATACAACTACTCTGCTGTCCAGCAGTATAGCAATCAATGTCTTGTTTGCCAAAAAAAGAAACTGACCTACCTCAACTTCCCTTAATTGCAAAAAGGAATTTTTGAGCTGCCTCCCTGCACTCCTTAAGGGCTGCATTTGGTTTTAGTTTGACTAGGAGGGCACTGAGTGCCCTGTGGCAAGTGGTCCAGGGCTGGTGGAGGGCATCAGAAGTCTTGCAGAGTCAAGCTCTTGTACAGGGAGGATTCTTAAAGCTTCTGGATTATTTTCAGCAGGTCTACAACTCTACGTGACATGGAAAAAGAAAAACTGTAAGCTTAATAAATCAAAGGTTGGAAGAATAAAGAATTATTAAGTAGATAGGCATGTTTCTTTTCTTATTGTTTCAAGTTTCCACAATATTCTTGTGATCTTGGATGTGTTTTCATATGCAATAAACGATGTCAAGTATTACAGGAAATATCTGAACATCTTTTTCCGTAAGGTTTCCAAACATTTGGATTTTTTTTTTCTGAAATTATTGTAGGGACTTAATAGCATACCATAATTTTCTTATACTAAGGTTCAGCAGGGATGTGTTTGCAGTATGTTTTTCAGAGTGATGCTGATGTTGCTGTCAATATTCTATTTTCTGTTTATTTTTATTTATTTATTTATTTTTTTGAGCATCACTCTAAGTTTCTTCAGAAATGTGTTGCAGGAAAATGTGGAAGTGCTTTTCTTTTTACCATAGACCTAAAAAAAAAAAAAAAAAAAAAAGGGGGGGGGGGAGGGAGGGGAGAGGGGCATGAGGGAAATAAAATTGTTTTTCAATGCAAAAATTATGATTTGATTACTGAGGAGGTTAGCTTGGCAGAAAAAAAATACTTTGGAAAAAATAAAGGAAAAGCTTTAAAATATATTTCTTTCCATAGTAATTTTAAGGAGATAAGTTTTCTGAAGTGGATACAAGTCATTAAGCTGGAATTTGGATATGCATCATGAAATGCACATAATAGAATCTGTACGTGTGACAGAACTTTCTCCATCTCTAATGAAAGTTCATTACGGATCTTTGCATATTCTCCTCAACAAGGCCAACTCATTCTGCCCCAGTAGATCAATTAACTTTTCTCTGCCATCTGTTCAGCCAGCCATTAGTTCTGTCAACATTGCATCTTCTGGTGGCTTTCAACAACAGAAGGGCTTTCGGAAGCTGGGGGGAGGCAGGTGCCAGTGGTGTGCTGGAGTGTGCTTGCTGTACATGGTGAGAGCAGATGGGAAGACCTTGAGAAGAGAGCCTAGCGATGGTGCACAGCGATTCTGTTTGTAGGTTGTTCTTCATTCAATTAAATTATTGTTGCGTTTGATGTTCCTCATGCTTGCTGGCACAGCGTAAGTAACTCTATCAGTGTATCGCCTCTGTTATACCCCTAGCAGAAGCCCAACTCTAGTTTTGTAAAAGCAATGTAATCGATCCCTGTCCTTCCGTGAGCTTTGGATCAGCCCGTAGGAGACCAAGTGTGGGCCTACAGAATTACAGAAGGATGCTGAACTGGCGCTGGGGCCAGAAGCTCCCTCGCAGAACGCGGTGTCTCTTTTGGGAACGGACAAAAAGTTGATGGGATTGAGAACAAGAACATCTGATGGCTGCTGAGGCTTTTTGTAAATCTGGCTGCTGAGAGCTCTGCTCCAGGATACAGCGTGTACTTACACAGCTCTGGATGTAATTCTCGTCTCCCGACGTTACTGCAGAATGGAACATGGAAATGTAACTACAGAGGGTGCACTACAGGTTGCATGTGCCAGTGTTAAAAGACACTTGCAAATCCTTGGGTAGAAAGAGGGAGTTTCAACAAATGGATTTTTTTGGGGGGGTGCAGTGGTAGTTATTCAAAGTCTTATCTAAAGCCTGTTCAGATCTGTACCCCTCAGAGCACAAACCCTGTCCAGCTCTCCTTAGTCTGTCTATGACTGGTCACAGGTCACGGAGGCTCAGCTCTCTTGAGATGTCTTTTTGGGCTGAAAGAAGAGTGTTTAGCAGCAAAGAACCAAGTTCTGAGTTTACTAATATCCAAGGCCTCTCTACGCTTCTATCTTAATGCCATTAATAAATAATTAATAATAACAGAAAATGAAAAAAGCCTAAAGCAAATACCTTCCTTTAAGAACAACTTGAACAAATAAATGAGGAAAGTTGCATCTTTTTTTTTTTTTTTCTTTTCTCACGACTGTTACCTAACTTGTTATTGCTCGGTAGACAGTGACTGCAGAATTACAGACCTCTGGCTTTCAGAATTTTTCTTTCATCTCTGCAGAAATGAATCAATATTAACAACATTATGGTTTAAAATAGTAATAATCTCTACTGAGTTCCTGTTTCCTTTGAGATAGATTATTTTCCCATACAAATGGTTACTCTGGGCCCTTTCTTGCTTGCCATTTCACACTCTGCACCTGGGTTCTTCAGTAAATCCTTCATTATATCAGATTTTACCTTATTTGTCAATATTGTAGCCAGCTGTTTGTGTCTCTGTGGTTAATGTCTTGTTGATGCTTCCCTCAGAATTTCCCATTTTCTAGGACTTATAAATTAGCTTTAAAAAGGGGGAAGAAACTCTCTAGCTGAAAATTCAGACCAGCATCAGAAATGAAAGTGCTTTAAAGATGTGTTAAGCTGCACAGCAGCCTCTCAAGGGGGAGAGATGGGAGCCCTTTTTCTTAAAATCTTTAAATGTGCTCAGAACAAGTTCTGTATAAAGTACTGCAGGGAACAATCTACCATTGGCAGAGGAATTGCTTTGTATTTTATTTATATAGTAAGAGGAGTGAGGAGCAGGAAGACAAGAAACAGCACCAAGTAAAAAGTTAACAAGTATTTATTGTGAGTGTAAATCATATGCTTGATGTGAAGAGGGGACATGGTGTTACTAATAAAAATAGAATTGGGTGACCTAGATAAAGCTTATCACCTTTGTCTTCCAGGATATATCATCTGAAAATAGCCACAGAACTGGCATGAATAGAAGACTGTGTTTGGGTACGTGGAGAAAAGACCCTCCTATAGCTTGGGATTCCCTTTAACGAAGACTTCACAGAAGCTACCTGTGCATAAATACTGTGCTACTTTTAATTCCTGAAGAGGTCGATTCTTGTTTCAGAAATAGTTTTCACATTCACTGCTTTCTCTCTGAATCGCGAGCGCTTCCTTTAACCTGAAGTGCAAGAACCTAAATTACAGAAATGGTTGGAAACTAATTAGGGATCAGAGGTGCCGCAGCGTTGGGAGCTTTGCAATTGCACAGTGCTTCCCTTTCAAACGGTGGCAATTGGCAGATGCAGCACAGAGATTTACATTCATTGCAGAGGAGTTTGGACTAAGCATTAATAGAAGGGGCCAGAGGAAGGAGGGCTGGGAGCACTCTGGTTTTACACCAGCTGTGCCAACACCAGCTCCTTACCCTCCTCGCAGTAGGGTAAAGGACATTGGCCGCGTGTTTACATTTTAACAATTTCTATATTCACGTCCTCTCTGCTTTTCTCCATAATGTTGTTTTAAATCTCAAAGTTCGTATATTTTTCTTTAAGAAAACACATCTGGCCTTTCAAAAAGGCAATACAAGCAAACTCTAGTGGGGAAACAATAGGCATAAGCTGCTGCTTGAAAAGAAATTGGATTCAAGGTTTAGGGGAAAGGACGCTGTATTTTTTGGTTGATAATAAGTAAGGAGTTTGGCTTTCAGCTTTATAAACATTCTTAAACTTCTTTAAACTAATTTTCAGTAGGTATATAATGGTAGGGGAGCCCTCGAAGCTGCCATAGCCCAGTAGATAGGTACCTGGTGTGGGCTCTAAGAGTGGACTGTAGTCCCAATTATCTCTTCCTCATTTCTTTGGTGAGCATAAGCAAGTCACTTTGACAGCATGCTCCTGGAGCCCTCCCCTGGCTCCTTGTCACAAGAAAGCTGATGTGTAGACCTCTTCTACGAAGCAATTTGATGGATATACATGAAAAGTAGATGTAGGCTTTCTGCGTTATGATAAATGTTTAATAATTGGGTAAATATTAATCTGATAAGGTGTTTAGTGAATTTAAATCATATTGTTGAAGTTAATCCTTGAAGTATTAAACTGCAGTGAACAGAAGATATTTCACTTCTGAGTGGCAGCGTTCACATTGGCATTTCTTTGATGGTCATTAACTTAACTATTGCAATTAATTCACCTAAAATTTCCTGAGCATCCATCTATAGATAAGAGCAAGATGCATGTAAAGGGGCGTCTGAGTATTTTTTCAAATTGGGTCTTTGTTTCCCAGTGCTTTCTTAAGTGAATGCTCAGACAATGCCCAACAGAAATCAGGCTGTTGTAAAAACAAAATTAGTGTCAAAAAGATGCTTCTGATTCTAGTTCCTTCAGTTTGATCAGGAGAATGAATAGATTATTAAGACTCAATATCCTTATATCATCTCCTGCCATCAGTAAGGAGAGGAAATAAGTATACAAATCACTAAATTGCTTCAAAGCTGCTTGGCAACTGCAAATTACAAAATTGATCATCCAACTCATTTATATTTCTTTCAAAGAAGAGAAGAGATAAAAAAAAAAAAAAAAAAAATCAGTTCAGGATTATCGCAAGGAATAAATCCTGTTTCAGGCTGTACTATAATAGTGTCAGGACTTTGTCAGGAAAATAACAAAATTCAAAGCATGCAATAGTAGTATTAATAATGATAAAGAAGCAGCTGTACTTCCCTTCAGATTTGTCCTTTTTGCTTCCTCATCCCCAGAGCAGGCCTAAATGTGAATATAACTTAAACTTGGCTGGTTTTAACCATGAGTATTTTTATATCCAAACAGAATATATGACACTATTTTATTACAATTTTTTTTTTTCTTTCTTCTAACTGGTTTTAGCAACCTGGAACTGCATCAGAGGAAAGCATCACATGTGTGAAGAATTTACAGATCATGCATATAAAACATTATCTCTAAAGGAGATATGTATTAGCATATCTCATTCTGAGCAGAGATAATCTGCTAAATGTTAAAAATCTTTTTCCCCCGAATATTCAGTGAGTTGTAGTAGGTTAATAAGTGCAAAGCAAGGTTATTATTTATTAAACCTGCAGTCAAGTCATGGTAGGCTTTTCTGCATCTGTTTGTGGAATGGAATAACGTATGCTCCAGATTTTCCATGGCCTATACATCTACTCTACGTAGCAGCAGCCTCTGTTGCTGCTGTATAAACCCAGGAAGCAGTGCATGCAGCTGCATGTTGTGGTTTTAGGCACTGGAGACCGGAGGCTGCACTTGTGCTGCTTCACTTTGCCTGCACACCCGTGCGGTCTGGGAGGCACAGTGTGCTGCTCTGAGCAAGAATCCCCAATTTTGAACTAGCAGACATTCATGTCTATTTTTCCTGTTGATTTTTTTCCCTGTCATACACTATTCCCTTTGTGTCTTTCCCTGGTCACAGTGTTCACTGTTTTTTATATCACTGTTGTGTATATTTGGTGCTAGATAACGTTCTTCCAGAAAGGACCAACTTTGGTGACAGCGGCACTTAAAGCACTATGTCCTTGATCTATATGTCAGGAATTGGATTAAAAGTAGGTAAACAGTGAAATCTCTGCTCTTTCACAATTGTTTGTGTTCTTAGAAATGCATTAGCTTTCTGGCAACGCTATCACATCCTCTAACTCCCTGAAGAAGAATCCCATATAAATTGTGTGCTGATTTCAGTACAAAACAAACATCAAAAAAAGGCAGTTTTGAGTCAGCTCATGCTAGTCTCTTTGGTTTCACGTTGCTGTCTTAGGCTGCGTTTTTACTTGGTTAAAGCAGAAGTTGGATATCATGACCTGTCTTGAGCACGCATAAAAAAATTCAGTTGAAGAAGCTGTATTGCTGTGTCTTCACACGATCTCACTATGGGTCTTTGCTAAGTCTTATTTTATCTGTGCAAATTTCTTTTCAAGGAAAGATTTTTTTTTTTTTTTTTTTTTTCCTGTACATGTATAGAAAAAGAAAAGGAAACTTTTCAAAACCTGCAGTGTTTCTGGAGACTCTGGCAGTATTAACTTATTATTATTTTTTTTTTCCACTTTTGTTTCTATCTGCTTTCTGGTCTTACTGTTAAAATGGAGGCAGCAGTCCATGGTTTGATGCCCGTGGTGCTCCAGAAAGGAGAAAGGATGAAGGTCCATGCAGTGGGATGGCCCAGCCTCTGTGGAAGCAGTTAGGTTTTTAGGTCCCATAAGAATGCCTTTAAGGCTTTTTTGTCTTCTGGCTTGTAAAATTTTCATTCTGTGTTTATAAGGGGATCAAGAGACTTGTGACTGAAGTATAGGCAACCCTAAGTGCATTTGAAAGTTCCTCGGATGAGAAACTGAAGGATGACAAGAGTGGAGATAGCTTTTAAAAAGTGATTATCTTGTACTGTATTGACAAGTTCTGATTAATGATTATGCTTCCTATAAAACACAGTGCTACAGGCTACAGGTAATGCTTCTTTAGCTATTTATTACATTTGCAATTGCAGCAGCTTTTTCTTTGTAAGTTATATTACTTTTTAAAGTATGGTAACACCGCGTAGTTCCAAAAGGTTATTGTTGCTGTGGATGTTATGATGGTAAATCCCCTAAAACAGGGTGTTCTAAGATTGTCAAATAACTGAGTAGCTCCACATACACAAAAGGAAGATTTTGCTTGAATTTCCTCATTTAGATATGTGAAATTTCTCCTTGGCTCTCCTAATTGTGATGGAAGAACTTTGTGTATGGTGCAGAGAAAGGGAGAAGGTTGAAATGGGGCAGTGCTGCAGACAGGTCCCTTCTGCCACAGGCTCTGTGAGGGTCTTCGCATAAATCAGTTATCCTCAGATTGTTCCCATTCTCCGAATTCTCCTTGCAAAAAAGTGAAAGGATGTGAAAAGAAAGGAAAATCTTGAAATGGCCCTCCTCGTTTTGCACGGGTAGCAAGGTGAGACATGGAGACAGCAGAGGTGGGAGGTGACCTTTGGTTTCTAATTGCTCCTTTCTGTACCCAGAGGATCAGCTGTCCCTTCTGAAATGTGCCAAATGGTTTATTGATTATGCAGGTGTCTCAAAACTTGGTGTGCTGCAAGTTTCATATTTTAAGAGCTCTTGAAAATTGCTTGTTACTGGTATGTTGATTGCCAAGGGTATCTCGTCCATTCTTTAATAAACGCAGAGAGGGGGAGCATTACATTCCTGCTCACTTTATCTCATCTGTCTCATTACTGCTTGTCCCAAAAAATTCTTCCTCCAAAGTTAAATATTATGTGTTTATAGAAATACCTTTTGATACAGCAGATAGGCACCATCTACAGGCTATTAATGGCTTTTCAAAATAAACAATTTATCCAGGCAGTCAGCTCTTAGAGCTTGTTTGTGTTTGTTTTTTTGTTTCTTTCCCACTTTCTTAAGAAACTTTTTACTTCTTACTCATGAGCAAGGAATAATGGAACAACCAGTATTTTCTGCAATCAGTAAATAATGCAGAGCTCGGAGGGGGTAAATAGGAAAGCTATTGAGAGAAGTAAATGGAAATGAAAATGGAATTACATTGCTTTACAAGATGTAGATATACCAAAAGCAGCTTTAGACATACGAGGCAATAGTTTCTGTCATTTATATTTAGGTCTTAGGCTGGGTTGATGCTGTTTGCTTTGTTTCACCATTAACTCTTTATTAAGATCTCTGTCTGTCATGGGTTTCACTGTTATATATGTTTGCTAAACATCTCTGTGCAATGAAAAGAGCTTTTTATTAGAGTTTTTAAAATGAGCTGTCCTTTCACAGTGATGAGGCAGGATGCAGAATGGATGAGAAATACAATTAAAATACACAGATTGTGCATCCTTGAAGTATATTAAGCTGATGTATCCTGTCCATGCAATACACTTTAGGTGAGAAGAGAAAAGCAAAGATTTTAAGCAGCCGTTTTTCATGTGGTTATCTAGACTGCATCACTGACAGTAAATGATAATAGAATCATAGATAGGTTCTAATTTCTTATATAAAGAAATTATAATATTATATATTATTTCTAATATAAATATACCCTCTTTTAGTTTAAAGCCATTTCCCTTTGTCCTATCACTACCCACTCTGATAAAGAGTCCTTCACCCTTTAGGCGCTGGAAATGATGCCTCCTTATGGGCTTTGTTTTCGGCAAGCCACTTAGGGAAAATTGTGTACTTTCCTATTTTGCAGAGATGTAAAACTGAGGCACAAAGTAATGATGTGTCTTGCCTGGAAATGCATTGGAAGTGGATGGCAGAGGTGTAGCATCCTGAGCTGTCAAATAATGATGTTTGTGCAACACTAAGGTTAAATATTTGCTTGGCTTGTAGCACAAAAGCATGAATAGCCACCTAAAAGACCTGTTCCATTATCTCAAACTTGTATGTTCTTGCTGAAGACCCAAAGTTCATCTTGCATCCTGGGGGAAGAAATTTAGCTATCAGAGATGTGTCAGCTAAGGAAAGCTCCTATAACCATGGTGTACTTACCCCTCTGCCACTGTTTCGAAGAGGAACACAACAAAGGGTCAGAATTTGCCACTTAATGAGAAGGGTTTAAATAGTCAACACCCATTTGTGTTCTCTCAGAAATAGCTCAGAACAGAAACACTACCACCGAAATGGAATTTGCTCTGGGCTTATCTTTTTATTGTGAGTTATAGGGATTCTGCCAGGTAAATGTTTGTGGACTCATACAGGTCCGAAGATTGCTGCTATCATCTTGATGACAAAAAAATATGGACTTTTATTCATGCCTTCTGGGAGCCACAAGGTTAGGAAAATGACTTAAATTTTTTCTTCATTTCCCAGACTGTCTTTTATAGTGAGAAATACACACATCAGTCCTAGAAACACTGATGAGAACCCTGCCCTGTCTCACTCCTCCAAGTGTAACAACTAGAAAAATGGACAGCCGAGCTAAAAGGGGAGGGAAGAACAACTAGTGGGGTGAGCTCAAAACATTTTTAGCTCTTCAAAATTGAGCCTGTGCTACAGGAATGGTTAGGGACTCAGTGAACCTGTCGTTTTCACCCAGTTTTTTTTTTTCTTGTTTGCCAGATCACATCCTGTTCCTAAACCTCTTGGATGTTTTTGACAATTGCTTCCAGGTTGCTACATTTCCAAGTATGTAGAGACTGGGCACCCATCCACTTGTAGCTGTCTGGATCTGAGTTAGTTAGGAGTTAGGAGGGCACCCTGTACTATGGATGTGTCCTGGTAAATTAGGCAGTGGTCATGGCAAAGGTTGCTCCCTCTGGTAACAGTATAATCTTGTATCTCCCATCCCAAACATTTGCTAAATGCTATTTTTTTTTTTTCTTTTATGTCAATCTCAGATTGGTTTTACCTTGAGAAATTGAAGGCTGTGTAATAATTTTCATTTATCTATAGAATAGTTGCAATCTAGCTAGATTTCATTACGTTTTGTATTTCTGTTGGCTGGGCTTTCATCCCTTCATCTTGCTCACAAGGAACTGACAAAATCTGTCAGAATACTTCCCTGTGTAGTATTAATCTTTGTCACTAGTTGGCAGCGACAATTCACTCTGAGCTCCCAGTGAGTGGGAGGAAGGATGGAAGGACATCATTCTGACACACAACAAATAATCATTTGGGGGGGGGGGGAGGGGACTAAAAAAAGAAAGCTTGGATTTCTTTCATTTCCATGCTTAAAACTAACTCAACTATCAACAACAGCAACTAAGAGACTTACAGGTCCAGAGGGAAGAAATGCAGTATGTAGGCACTGGAGGGATAAGGCTGTTCTTTAGCAGACACATGCTGAAGACACGCTCCTCCTCAGCATGCAGCTGCAAGGAAGGAAGCAGGTTAAGAAAGAACCTATTGCACATGGATCAGAGTGTAGGTCACGTATATTCAGACAGCTTTTATCCCTTTTGGAGCCTCTTACTACACAGCATTCTTCAAAGTATAAGAACAGCTTGCTTTACTTTTTGTCCCCTTACCACAGAAGTGACAAGCAGCAGTGCACAAATCTAGGCCCCGAGCTGAGAACACAACCAGTGGTCCACGAGCCCAGGGAGGAGGAATTCTAATGCGATCTGCAGATGTTTCTTGCCTCGGATTTCACAGAGCTGACAAAGCATTTTGCTTAGTGAGAGGGAATCACCAGGTTGTGTTCTGCACAGGTCTGTAGCTAATGATTGGCTGGGTCTGTTTAACTCTTGTTATTAATAGGTTATAGGAACGTGGGGACAGTTAGTCTTTGTAGAGGATTTTATTTATGCGCCTCATGAAGTATTGCATTGTTCTGTAAATTGCTGTCTCAGAGCCTGACTGTTTTAGGTGTTTTTTTTTTTTTTTTCTTTTTTTGGGGTTTGTTTCAATTGACATAAGATTGAAAAAATCTTTGAACAATGGCACTAGTGCATCAGTTATAATAAATCATTTAGTATTTTGGGTGGAAAAAAGACCCAAAGGTTGCCATTTGAATGGAAGTATTAAGTATGGGGAGTGTTTTTTTGGGGACGTCTTCATTATCTTGAAGTTTATCTTGGATCTAGGGGCAGGGGAGTTGTTCAGTGAAAATAAAAAGAAACTCTTGGGAAGAAGGTAATTACAGTTATTAAGCAGTTGGCTAATCTGTGCACTTCTACTGTGACGCTTTTGTCTTTGCAGTGTCTACCTGTCTCACTGCTAATTAGTTGTTTAAGGCCTGAACCCGGGTCTCCCATTTGAAATCAGCGGAAATCGTCTCCTTGAATTGTACTATCAAGGTTTGATCCTGTAAGAGCCTTTGATTTATGGGGCTGCTACTGGTTTCAGTGAGCGTTCTGCTGCCACAGAGCTTCCAAGAAGAGTCTCACACTGTGGCGGAGAGCTTGCATGTTAATTCTGTGGCATGTTTTGGTTTGCTTTTTAATTTTTATAATGAATGGCTGGAGTGTTGCTGTGCTCGTATAAAAGATAAGTACTAGGGTTAAAAACATAAAACAGGTCACTATCTCAAGAGCAACTAACCACTTCTGCGGGACCAATTTTGCAATATATTTAAAGAAACGTTATTTTCAAAAGACTAATAAACTGCAACAACATAATTGTGACAATACGAGAAGCATTAGCTTACCATCTTGGGCACTGACACAACGCTCTAGGTTCAGGAACTGCACAGCCTGGTTGACTCATCTCTGTAAGAATAGTAAGTGGGGTTATGTTCTTCATATGAGTGTTATGAGGAATTTTTTTTTCTTCTTGAATGTTAGGAAAAATATTTTGCAAGCTCATAAAATTCTTTGAGAGTCCCTACCAGTAGAGCAGCAAATGCCCAGCCTTTGTGCTGTGCAGAAAACATTTCTATGAATTCTAAAAAATTACAGTGGGGCAGAAAGAGGATTCTCAAATAAATTAAATAGGAATTTCACTGAAGTCAGTGAAGCCATGTTTCCCATGGCAGGGTTTCCTGTTGGATCCCTGGAAAATAGTTTCATTTAGTTGTTGTTGGGTTTTGTTTGTTTTTGGAGGTGGGGTTGAGGGTGTAATGTTGGTTTCAGAAATGTACATTCTGCTGCTGTAACTTTCCCAGATCTCTCTTTTAATTACCTGGCCCATGTGATCTCTCACATTCTAGACATCAGCGATTTTTCCTGGAATAAGGAAATACTAAAAAGTTATTTGTAGTCATTCAGTGTTTCCTCCCCTAATGGGTTCTATGGCACTTAGCATGCACTTACCTCAGTTTTTATCTCGCTGCCCATCGCCCTAGGATCTGAGCTCTTCCCATCAAAAGTAAAATCTCTTTCCCTGAAATACTGATGATGAGAATGGACAGGTTGTTTGCTTTAGACAAGCGATAAAAAGAAATCCAAGAAGGCAAAGCTAAATGAAGAGAAGGCAGTTGCATTTAGGAGAATTATTGCTCACAGAGCAAGTGGAAAAGATGGGCTTTGTATTTTAGTTCTGGAAGAGATAAGGACTTTCTCATTTGGCATAGTGTCATGGATTTTAAAGAGGGGGAGAGTCTGTTTGTCCATTTGGTGATGTAACGTAGCTGGTAGCATTTCTTCTGGTTGAGACCATCGCAGTGATCTCTCTGAGAATCTCTGTTTGAGCAGTGAGGGTCTCACAGTCGTTTTGTTTTGTTTTGTTTTTCTCTTGCTCTGAAGGCTTTGTTTTCATCTACTCTTCTGCTAGGAGCCAGGTGTCTGGGCAGGGCTTGGCCACCAAATGGCCATTCCCCAGGGAAGGAAGCCGCAGTCATGCTGGGAGCATCTCAGCAACAATCCTTGCTCGAGGTTTTAAAGGCTTCCATTTTCCTGGCCTTTGGATCCCATTCTTTTGTACCTGAGGGTACTGTAGGCTCTTATGGAATTTATGGAGCACTTCAAGCCCGTGGTTTAAAAGAGAAGCACCAGATATCACTTTGAAGACACCTATCAATCTTTCCGCTTGCGAGCCTAGTGTTTTTAGTATCTGCGGCTTCTCCTAATAATTTGTCAGCTTGTCCTCCCAACAGGTTCTGTAAGCTAAAGCTTTCCCTTAATCCACCCCTTTCAGTCAGAAGACTGGGGCACAGAGATATGGAGTTGCTTCTCTGAGGAGAATATCTGTGATAAAAGTGGCACTTGAACTCACATCTCCTATTACTTAGTCCATTGAATTTAACCAAGGCTGCTGCTTTAAACCAAGCCCTCTCTGACCTTTTCAAGAGATCTCAAAAGTTTACTTACCCCTGGGGGTGTTGTGAAGCTTAATTAATGTTTGTAAAGTGCCTTGAGTTCTTTGGATGAAAGTGCTTCGGATTATTAATATTAATAATAACAGATGAGCCCCTGAAACATTCTAGTACAGTAGAATGAATTAACGTGAAGCTAGCAATCAACAACAACAAATCAAACCAGTAATGCCATCATAGCCTTGGGCAATGCATACAGCTGGTGTTCTGATAGATGTGACAGATGAATCCACTGATATTCTCTTCAGTCATTTCCATTGTAAATTAAACTGTCTCCCATGTCCTCATAACCGCAGCGTTTTAGCCAAAAGTCACCTGCAGCATTAACTTGTTTTATTCAGTTGAGGCTTTTTTTTTTTTTCCCTCCATCATCTACAGGCCATATTTAGACAGGATACAAGCTGATGCGTGACTTTTAGGGTATTTTCAGGGATGCAGATAGGCTGTGGCTAATTAGGCACCATTCTTGTAGTGACCTTAGCCCATGTACCCCAAGACAGACTTACTCCTGCTGCGATGTTTTCACCACTGTTACATGGTGCATAAGTTTTTTGGGTGGTGTTCCTGCTAAAGGACTGTCAACAGGCAAACTGGACGACAACAGTAACAGAAGAGCAGGCACAGAGACTGGATGGTTCAGCCAGAGCCTTTCAGTTTATCAGAAGCACAGCAGAATTTAGAGTCCTCGATCCGTGTCCTGCAGTCCAGGTACTAAACAATGGTATTTCAGCATCCATGAGCTTCTTTCATTGCACAGGAGTGTAAGAGCCCCACCATATGTGAGAGTGAAATCCACGCTGCCCTTTTCACATGAGTGGGTATCACACTAGTACAAAACAGCTGCTTGGTACTTGCATGATCATATTTTTCTTTGTCCTCCTCTCCTTCTATCATCAAAATGCAATGACACAAGATAAATTTTAGTGTATAAATTACAAGCTGAAAAGCTGCCATAACACCTCAGTAGATCATAAAAATCTGTTACATGGAAAAAGAAATGAGGAAGCTGTAGGGATATTTTCTTCATAAAAAGTATGGTAAGGAATGTACATTATATTGTACTATGGAACAAAGAGTTGGACTAGTAAGAAAAGAGTATTAATGCTTTATGCAAGGTTTTTGAGCAGGGTTTGCTGCTAGAATTTGTAGTTCCTGTAAAAAAGAGCAGTCAGTATGACTGCAATTACTATTTGTCATAATGGAGAGTTTTCAGAAAATGCTTGAAAATTCAGGTGAAAACCTCATTTGTTGCTGGAACAAGTTAAAATTTCGAACTGGATGTGAACATCAAAATGTTCTGACATTGGATTTGTATGGGTGGGAAAGAAAAAAGGAACAGGGAAGGAGGGAATGTACTGAATTTCTCAGAGACCTGTTCACTAGCTTTATACATACAGATAGGAATCCAGAAACTTCATTCGAGAACTATTTTATTCTTTCATCTTGGCAACTTTTACTACCCTAAATGTAAATCATTTTTGGTTTAGCATGCCTGGAGTTTTGCAGGGGCTGACCCTGAATTGTACTGTTTAATTAAGATAACGTGTATGCATCTGAAGTGATAAGTGAAAATCTAATAATGGATGAAAAATTGTTTTTAACCTTCATGCCTCTTTTCTTCCCAACATTGCATATATTGACTCCGAATATAGTTACAAACGTTGCTCATTTTCTTTTAAAGAGCTGATTATCTCATTGACACAATTTTATGTGGTTTTCCAATGTGATCATGCAAAATCACTGAGTACGTTCACCTGTGCATATATTATAAAGCTCCATCTGTGTGTGTGTGTCCTGGCCATAATTCTGTGCTGAATATGCTTAATGAATTTATTATAACCTGACAGAGCAAAACCAAAACAAACAAATAATAATAATAATAAAAAACTATGCCTTGATGTCTAATCTTTCTCCTCTGGTTGACATACCACTAATTCTTGTGAAGGAGAGGAAGATGCTGCAATGTGGGATAAGCAACTGAAAAAGCACTGTTTTTGTATATATGGGAAGATTTTTTTTTTTTTTTTTTTAATATTATTATCTTCAAGTGGACAGGGCTGCTGCTCTGACTGTGTCAGGGTTTAACACCATTTGTGAATCTCCTGCTCAGGTTCCTGAACCTGAGTTCTGCCTGGTGAGCTCCTCTCACAGCTGAGCCACCTCTTGGAAGAGCTCATCCAGCTGAGCACACTTACACCCACGATACAGATATTCAAAACCACTTGGGTGCCATCCTGCACAAGGTGCTCTAGGTGACCTTGCTCAGCAGGGGTGTTGGACAAGAAGATCTTTGTCGTTCTGGGAGGCACCTGCCTGGGGAGGCTGCACCCCCTAGCCTGGATTTTTGCTCGGCGGGTGGGCACCGTTTCTCCAGCAGCAAACCCTTCCCACAACACAAACACGACCGAGCCTGCTCCCGGTCGCTCCCACACACCCAGAGCTGCCTTTGTAGGACAGAGGGAGGCGCTCCTGGCTCCCCCCAAGCCTCGTCGGCCGCCTTCGAGGGGGCTGTAGAGGCCTGGTGGCTCCCTCGAGTGGCCTCGATGCAGGAAGCCCTCCCCCTGCCCGCCGCCATTCCGCAGTGGCCGCCAAATGGCGGCGCTTGTCCCTGTGCTGGTGGCATTGCCCAAGGCTTTTTCCTGCTCATCTGGACGACAGACGAAGCTTTCTTCTGAAGCAGGCAGAATGTGGCTCCTCTCTTCTTTCCTAACCATCGCTCAGGCTGTCCCAGAGGCTGGAAGCTGGGGTAAAACATCCTACAACTCCACACCCATCCCAGCTCTTCTGTGTGGCTCCTAGGATTAGGATTTAACAGCAGAAAATGTAAATCCTTAGCGTGCTTTCCATCGTCGTATAATTTGCTTGTTGACATGTTCAGTTGTTTATTTAATGAGCCAGGGCAAGCCCTCTGCTGATATCTTTCACCACAAGCTGACTGGAAATAAAGCTGCTGAAGTGGTGTGGCGAGCTGTTAAACCTGTAATTTTGGTAGGGGCCAGCTGGCCACAGAAGACACCGCTGGCAAGCAACAAAGATTTCTTAGTTCGATGTGATTTCCAACCTTCTTTTGAAATCTAGCATAGATAGATAACCCACGATAGAGCATTTTATTTCCACAGCCTGAATTGATTTCATCTTTATGTACGCAGTATGTATGATTCTTGTTTTCATGTTATTTATTCCTTTCTTAGCTAAATTAATGTTTGGTAGCAAGCAGTCCAGTTTCTTGGTTGGGTTCTTGTTTTTACTGGTTATGAATTCCCACTGATAACATTAAATCTTATGATCTTGGATATTTCCTTTCTTTTTTTTTTCCTCTGGTAAGAATGACACTAGAGAATTTTCCTTTTCCCTCAGCTGTTCTGTTACAAACTGGTTCTATTATTTCTGCCCTTTAAATACCCCCAAATAACAAACTTGAGGAAACTAAAAATCAATGCTGATTAATTCTGATAATTTTAACTCTTATTACAGATACCTTTGCTCCTTGGTTGACTTTGGCATGCATGTCTTTGAATTTTAATTTAGTCAAACATATGCCTGTTGTTTAAATTGCAAATATGTGGCACCTCTTATTTAAAGATAGCTGTGTCACTTTTTGCTTGGTTTTGTGATGTTCATTTAATTCATTTATATCTGTTTTAGTCAAAATATAAAGAATGCAGCACAGAAGAGACCAAACAGAGTGTCCCAAGTCAAATGTCTTGTCCGCAGAGGGGTGTAGGAACAGGATGGACAGGGTAAGTAAAGTATCAAGAATCACAGTCTTGCTGCAGGCACAACACGGCCCTGCCCCCGTATTTGAGCCACGAGAGAACCATCTCCCATCACACTCCTCCCTGTCTGAGCTCCCCTGTTTGTCTTCTGAGCAGCTTTCTGCGCTTCCAATTATCTCACCAATTTTCACCCATTTCCTTATGCCCACGGTTACACTTCAGAAGAAGCAGTGAAAAGACTCCTCAGTTTTGTACTGGGTTTGCACAATCGTTTTTTTTATCACATTACCCATCTAACATATCAGCTATTTTTTCCTTTTCTTATAATGTTTGTGATTCAAGGAAGTTTTTTTCCAAATGTACCTTACTTCAACCACAGCAATGGTTAGTTTTCTTTTCTTCTGCTGTATGAGTTGCTAGATTAGAATAAGATTCTCTATATTTTGATATTCTGTCACAGAATGCAAATTGTGTCTTCTTCCTTTGAGGTCATGCCAGTCTGTCCTTTCTGGATTTTTTTTTTTTTTTTAATAAGGCAGTAAACAAATTGGACACATGCTAGCACAAATGTTGGAATTCGCTTCAGTTATTAGCCATCATACAAACAAACTACAACAACTGCTCTTCCCAAAATGCTTAATATACGGGTTTATTTTCTCCAGATTTGTAAGATGTGTTTCATACGTATTCATTAAGTTTCCAGCTGGGGACTTAAAAAGAAAAGCTGGTTCTTGAAGCATGAGTTAGCATTTCTAAAGATCAAATCCAGCCGTTTTTGGTATTTGAAACAGTTCTGAAGTCAGTCCCCTCTGCCCCTTAAAATGAGATTCCTTTTAAATCACCTTCTGGCAGCAATCCTAATTTCAGGTACTCAAATAATTACTCATGTAAAAAATATATTTGTGGTTTTGAAAGACATTATTTTAAATGATTTTGGACAATATAAATTAGCTTTTAGTAGTGTCATTCAGGATAATCAGGATGATTACATGAATATCCAATGTTTTATATTTGAATACTAATAGCCTCAAACTCAGCAAAGGAGCTTCCACTGCATTATTGCCAAACAGTTTTTTCTTCATTTCTTACTGTTTGAAGTGCAGTAGAAAAAAATAAAGTGGGCTAGGAAGTGTCTAAAGTCAGAAATGTATCCCAGCCCTTCAATTTTGTGGCAAATAATTGGGCCCTGAAGGAATTGGCTGTACAGTTGCTCTCCCAGCTGTAGTGTGTGTATGTTGGCTCAGTTTCTCACAGATGCCTCCCAGCAATACGTTTTGGCAGGAGCCCTAAGGACTTACACCTCAAAGGAGAGGGGAAAGTATGCCCTAAATTGAGGGCTCAAGCTAATACGATCCAGAGCCCCATCCAATGAAGACGTTCACAAGGGAGCAAACTCCAAACGTTTTAGTGAATTCCATTTTACGCTCAGGAAGGTAAAGTCACTGACAAGTTTTTATTGTTCACCCTATCCAGCATCGGCGACATCTCACTCTTATTAGCCTTTAAACCTTTTAGACAAGCTGCTACTTCACTTTATTACACCCACACCAGTACAAGTAATGTATCCATGTAAGCAATATCCATTTGTTTTTTTTAGAATTGTTTGTTTCCAGAAAATGCATATGCTGGTGTGTTTATACATCTTCAGTTTCAGCATCTCAGATTTAAAACGTACGACAAAGAATTTTGTCTAAAACTCTGTCCTGCAGAATTAGTGAAAATGGAAGACTTACCAAGGCTTCATTGATTAAAACTTAGCTGGGGCACGGGGAAATCTTTCTCAAGTACTTACTAATTTAGGAATATACATCTCTGTTATAAAAGTGACATTGATGCTTAGGAGGCCAGAGGGATTGGATGGATAGTCTATATGGAGGTCAAAGTAGTAGAGAACAACTGATGAAGAGAGAACTCGTTGCTTTCAGAGTCAGCATACAATACTTGACTACTTTGGGCTCATTGGTTTAGGCATGGGAATGTTTGTATTCTGTTCCTTGTCCTCAAGCTCTGCTAACTCTGGGGCTTGGTTCCCTTGTTTGGAAGGTGACAGTAATTGCATTGCTCCCTGGCATAGCCGGTGTTGATCCCGATGGAGGGGCATGTGGATATTTATACAGATGGACTGCATTTTTACTGGACCTTCAAGAGGTTTCAGTTTTCTTACTGCTCAAACTGTATTTGAAAATCATAAGGTGCAACTCTAGACAAATATCTCTGTGGTCAAAAGCAGAAATATCCTTGCTCCTGTGTAAGGAACATCTGTTCTCTTCCATCTTAGCTTAGCATGAGAATCCACTAGACAGATTCAAAATGTAGGCCTGCTTTTAATGCTGAGCATTGTAATAAATGGTGAATGTTACTGTACGATCAGGTACTTTTACAAAGCTCTTTTCATGTAGTTCTTCCATATTTTCAAATAACAACACCCAATTAAGCACTTGAATCAGTGCTGCCCTCAGCAGAGATGTAATTAAGCAGGTGTTTAAATCCCTCGTTAAATTATTCTCTTCTTTCCTAACCTACCATTACTATTCTGTCCAGAAAAATAATGCAATAGAAAGCAAATGAATCCTGAAGCCCTAGCTTCAGGCATATAAGGGTCAAACTGTATCAGCCATACAAATAGATCTATGGAATCCAGCTGGATCTAGGTGAAGCGGAGCGGATTTAAGTAGAGGCTGCTGGATAAAAGCAATGAAAAAAAAAAAAAGGCAAAAAAAAGCAAAAAAAAATGATAAAATCACTTCTTCAGGAAGAAAAAGAGTTGAATGAAATAAAAATCCATTTCCAAAAGGGCTTTATATAGTACTTTTCCCCACAAGTGGCTTGACTCCTGTAACTCAGAATGCACACAAAACGCGGACATGCCCTGGTCATAAAGAGAATAGGGAAACAAAGAGGTTGCTAATTCAATTACAAATGTCATAGATCAAGCTCTTTACTCTTTGTCCAAATGGAAACCTACGCTAAATAACATTATCATGAATCGGCTCAGCAATGTAATGGATTAAGACATCCAACAGATTGCCTGGTCTCTACTAGGTATTGGAAACTGTTTCTCTTGTGGATACCTTTAACCAAGCTTCAATATATGCTTGTTATAAAATAAACATGATAAACTCACATCACCATTTTCATTATGTCCACTTAGCTAAAAGATGTGTGAACCATTCTGTGTGGTGTCCTGCCATGCTTATGGCCAGAGGAGCAGATTCAGGGTCTTTCAGAGGTCTGTCCTTTCAGACAGCTTTCCAGATACGCTTGATAAGCCAACCATGCAGATTGGAGCCCAAGTATTTATTTCTTTAGGATACAAAACATCTCATCTAGGACCCCTAATGTCTTCTGGACCATTTTGGTCTTACAAGCTGGTTCTTGTAGAATTCAGTGCCATGTATACGAAAGAATCGCAGTACTTCCATTTTCATGTTCCGTGGTCCCATGCCTGCTAGATATTTCAGATCGTTGCATTAATGTTCATTTACAGGGCTGGGGAGGTCACACCTGCTGATAACTGCTTTGCTAATTTGCTAATGCCTCTTTCCCCAGAACGGTAATGAACTCACAGCAAGACTAGCAAAGGGGCTCAGGTTTAAAAGTTTTGTTAAATTCTGTGTGATGTTAGTCCATCCTAGAAAAAATAGTTTTGTCCTTCATTAGTGCACCCAAATATATAGGTATGTAGCTCTGTTAATTTCCACAAACACGCATGATGCAGGGGAACGCAGGACAGACTCTTGAGCTCTTGCTAAGCCAGGTTGGCAAGTCTTCAAGGAGCACAAGCGTGGGTGAGTAATGCCAACTCAGATCTCCAGGCAGAACAGCACCGTTCGTGCAGTGTTGTGCCCAGCTTAATAAGTAATATGGTGCACGTACTCTGAACTTCACAGCATTCCTAAGATAGTCTGGATGGAACCAATTTCTCAGTAGGTTTCTCTGTTCTTGTGATGTACGATGCCCATGGGCAAGTAAACTTCCTTCAAAAATCTGTTTTTGGACTTTGATGTCTCCTGCTTTGGGAAGTGACTGGTGCTAGCTCTCTGAAAGCAGCTGGGACTGTTTAGCCTCAAGAAGAGAAAGCTCGGGGGAATTTTATCAGCATGTTGCTTGATGAGAGAGAGTAAAAATAATGGAGCCAGACTCTTCTGAGTGGTAGCCAGTCACAGGATAAGAGCCACTGGACACAAATTGAAATACTGGAAATTCAGTTTAAACGTGAGAAAAAGCTTTTTTATTGTGAAAGTCACCAAACACTGGAGGTTTCTTAGATGGGCTGTGGGGTCTACATCCCTGGAGACATTTAAAACTGGACATGGCCATAGGCAGCCTGCTGTAGCTCATTCTGTCTTGTGCAGGGATTTGGACTGGACAACTTCCAGAGGTCACTTCCAAACCACAGCTGTCCTGTGGTTTTGTGATTTACGAATCTAATCCATGGTGAAACGCAATGGAGCTGAGTGTCCTGGGCTTTTAAATGGCTTTTGAAGATGAGACTCGGGCTCCTCAATCAGATACAATGCTGAGTGGAGGAGTAATGTAATACCGTGAAAAAAATTGCCTGAGTTCCGAGCACCTTTCAAAAGCTTACACCTAAATGTGTAGGTCTAGTGCTTGATATGGAACACTTCAAAACTTTGTAGTGTGCTTTTAAATCCCCCAAATACTTCCACCTATACAACTATTAAGTAACACTTAAAAATAACCTCATTTCTTTTTGTTAAAGTTTGAATCCAAGATAAAGCAGCAAAATAACACAGTTGTGTTCCCTTCCCTGATTATTAAATACAGGATGTGAAATACTGTTGATGAAGAGTTCATTGCCTAAAAGGTTACTTTCCTAAAAATGAAAAGGAACCAAGCAACGTTCCCTGTGCCAAGGCTCATTTCTTCTGCCTACCAGGGACAATAAGCATGCCATTTGAAAGGTCATTGGTTCTTTTGTATGCTAATAAACAATTAGTATGGCTGGGGGGGAGATGTGGCATCACCGGCTTTAGAATGTATTTCTGAGCAAATTAACCGTTCATGACAAGTTAAGAATACTGAGGCTAACATCTCCTGGATGATTTCTTAGCCATCATTTCAGGCTGTGGGAAAATATTGCTATTTAATCAGCTCTGGCTAACAATTATTTTTCTCCTCGACAAGCACCTTCTGGGACTTCAGTTCACCCCTGAGATTATTATATTTTTATTGTAACATTTTATAGCCGATAAGGAAAAAGGATTTAGAAAAAGAAAATAACTGACTTTTTCTCCCAGGCAGTTATGATGGTGTATGCATATGAAATATATGTGCACGGAATATAAATTTGATATTATTCCAGTCATTTTATTGCAGCGGTAGTGGTGAAGTTTCACACATTCTGATAATTGCCATGCTCCCCCTTTGCCCCCCACCCCCTCACACACACTGCAACCACACAGAAACTGTCCATCTGGTCAGCATTCAGAGAGGAAAATATCTCTGATTGTGGATGGAAGCACCTAACTTGCTGAAAGCCAGATACAGCAGTTTGAATAGTACGCACAAAAGACTTGCTCTTCCTATTTCTGAATTGCTCAGGAACATCTGCAGGCTAGCAATCAATTTTTTATTTTTTATTTTTTTTTAGCTAATCATTGGAAAACACATTTTAGACTTCCTGGAATGACTTTCACCTGTCCTATTTTCTTTGCTTGGCTTTCATATTAGTTCTGCCTGCCATTTTTTGGATGCCGAGGGATATTCTCTTGCTAAGTTTCCAGAATACAGTAACATTGAGACAGGATTTTTTTCAAATGGCGTAAAGCAGCTGCTGCATGAACGAGCACAAGGAAGTTGGGTGGCTGGGAAAGCAGAGGGGTAAGCAGGTGGGCTCCAAACTCCTTCTATAGTCTGGTTTCTTGTTAGAGGTTGGAAACCTGTGGTAATATACAACTCTCTTGCTTCCAAGGGTATCTAGTTGACATTGTCCTTGTTTTTCTGCCCCCAGGCTTTCTCCAGCATCCTGCAGAGCCCACTCTTTTCAGATCAGAAGTCTCAAGAGGGATTACTCAGCACGTCTCCCAGCCTTAGGACACATGCAGCTCTGAACATGGGGGAAAGTGGTATGTACATTTCTTTTTTCTGGCTGTGGAGTCAGCTTTGTATATGCTAATCCCAGATGGAGGAATGAGCTGTGCACGTAAGAGCTGGACAGAATGCAGAAACATCCACTGTGGTTGAGAAGTCTCGGGCAAAGGATGAAATGTTAGCAATGGTGAAATGGGGCAGAATACTTGCAAATAGGCAGAGGAATGTGTGCAACAGGTATGTTGTATCAGCAGAAATAGAAAGTCAGGATGAAATACTCAGCAGTAGCTTTGCTGAAAGTACAACAGTTGACTCGGGTCGAGGAGATGACTTGCCAGTCAAACATGGTATTTCTTTTAATTACTACAAGTAATGCTTGAGATGAACAGTAGAAATAATAGTCATTATCTTTTGAATAGCTTCCTATCTTCTCTTTTGTGGGGCTCCTTCAGTCTACCAAAAATCTGGAGGTACATGAGTTCAGTAGACTGCACCTTTTGTTTGTGGGAAATCATTTATAGCACCAAAACAGCATCTAAAATGTCTTTAGTAGCTTCTGTTACATTGATGCTTTCAGTTCACAATTTTATGTTGATAGTACAGGGTCTATCTTCTCTTGCTTTCCTTTGTTTATTTGTAATTAACTTTTTTATTGTTTTCTGCACACAAAGCAATCAAGCTGTATCAGAGAACATTAGTGAACAGTGATACATTCCTCCATAAACAGTAAACAACAGAACGTTTCTTAGGCAAAGTTTGCAACACTCACACTACCATGCATGAGAGCATTGCATTGCACTTCAGGCATGATCAGGAGCCACCAAAAGACACAAGTGACTGGGAGAAGTGTGGAAGAGTCTCTCATTAAATAGCATCATGTAAATTAATTAAGTTGGTAACGTGGTATGTAAGATGGACGAGGAGGTTGTTCTAAATGCTGGAAGAACTTTCCTAAACCCTCCTAATAAAATTTGAGTTCAAAATTCATTTATGAATAGGCTCTAGGGGATTAATACAAAGGTGAACAGACCGTTGATTTTCCTTCCTAGGAATGTTTTTGAGACTTGCTAAAAGTTTGCACATGAAGACAAAGCATTTATGAACTCATAAATCTGGAGGCTATGGGAGGGCAGAGACAAACACAGAGACTTAGGACCCTCCCCTAAGCAGCTTGTTGGTCCAGGCACTTCTGGGGCACTGAAAGATCAAACTTCAAGTTGTTGTTCAACTTGATTCAGACAGCTTGGCTTCTCTATGCTCAATCTAGCTAATACATGCTTATTAGATATCTTAATAAATGGTTATTTATGGGTTTGAAGACTCAAAGAGACCATTCAATCATTTTGTCTGACCTCTTTACAAAGTAGGTCATCGAATTGCCATATTAATGTCAATTGATTGCTGTAATTAAGGGATCGAATCAGTGAAGACATTGCTCAGAGCTGTAGGTTATGCTCGCATCTAATAACTTTTCTAGATGGACTGCTACTGATGCTGCCACTATGCTAATACAATCTGTTTATCATTGATAAGCTAGTCGTAAAGGCTCTTTTTCATGAATAATAATTCATAAAGTAAATTTAGAGATGGTCAAAGGTGGCTTTTTAATTTTGAATACTGTGTGTGCAGCTTAGATAGTCTAGGCCTTATTTCATATGTATTAGCCCCAAATGCAACTGGAATCAGCAAGTCCTCATTACCTGCACAGTCTCCAAAGACTAGGCACAAGATGTGTAGTGCTGCAAAACTGCTGAAGAGTGAACTGAACATCTAGAAATAGATCTGGAAAAGAAAGGGAATCTTCATCCTGAGATTCTGAATTTTAATTTATCCCCAAAACAAAATGGCTAAGGAATACTTTGGATTTTTTTTATGACAAAAATGTTTTGCTGTATGTTGCTCTGTCCTTTTCTTTGTTTTAGAAAATAATCTTGATACATACTGGAAGGATTGAAGTTTCTAATTAGCTGGAAACAACTTGATGCATTTAACATTTTTTTCTATTGAAAAGTTAGGTCAAAAACTTTTCCTTCTGTTCTGGGCAGAGGCAGCATGTGAAAATGAATCTGCACTGTTCTCTTGTGTTTCTCTAGCATTTTTGATGCTGGCAAGGGTCAAGTGAGCATGTAAATGCGGTGCTGCACAACCTGCCTCAACCTTGGCATCAGAGGGAGCAGTTTCAGTGTTGAGAGGTCAGTTCCAGCTCAGAGCTTCCTTTAATTCTGTTTTTTTTGGAATGATGAGAGTTGTCTAAATGGGCGAAATACTCTGGTGGCTTTTTTCTATATATCAGTATGTCAGCTGGGGAATTGCCCGAGACAATAGTACCTGATACAGGATATCCAGGAGCTCTTTTCTTCTAAACATCCTGCCTGACCCAGATTTGAACCAGTGAACTGATGTTTAAATTGCTCTGCAGCACTGACCAACATCCACATTATCCAGGAATTATAACTGAAAGACAACTGCTCTGTGTGCTTACTCACAAGTATTTTTCAATGCGGTTTTGCCTCCTGATCATAAGAGTCCGTAGAATGTAGTTGAAAACCAAATGCTGTGGAAAATTTACAGTACCCCCCTGAGTTTCATTGAGCAGGGAGCACTTTTCAATTCCAGAGTGAGCTGCAAAGCTTAAACCGGGCAAAGAATTCATTATTTTAATGATAATAATTTACACTTGCATGGGAGCTTTCATCCAAGAAAATATCATGTTAGAATTTTCCTTTCATGGTCTCTCTAAGACGGGGTAATTTCACCTTGATAAGTGTTTGTATTACATTTACCTTTGCTGTTTTGGAAGTAAAAAGGAAGATGATTATAGTTTGTACAGTTGAGTGTTTATTACAACAATATTTTGAATTTATATCATATTTTTCTTCTTAAAATCTGAATGTCAGATTGAAATTCTAGCTTGAATACCTGTCAATACCCCTGTTGTGTAAAATTAATCTGCTGTTGTATACATGGGAAAACTGAGGTCATAACCTCCTGTGTGTGGTTTCTTTCTGTCCCTCTGCCCCTCCTCGAACTAAATGGAAGCAGGATGTGGTTTGCGTCTCTGGAAATCAGGTCCTCTTACCAAGATCAAAGCCAGCGGTCCAGCTTGGCGGTGTCCTCAAATGTAAGTTGTTTTCTCTTGAAAGGGACTTCTCGTCTGCTTAAAATGAAGCATCTGCTCAGCTGATCTGCTGAATATATGTGGGATGCTAAATGCTCTGCAGGGCAAGTCTGTGGCAAATCTAGGGGTGGATGGAAGCATACAGCTCTTATCCAGCACACCTGAAAATTAGTGGAGATTTTTTTCACAATTTCAGTTCAGCTGTTACTATCTTCTGCTATGTGCAGCATACAATATCTTCCTTCTCTTCCCATACGTGGTAAATAGAGCCAGTTTTCCTTCTTTTGATGTGTAATAAATTCTGCATACAAAAGCTCTGTTTTCTTTCAGCTATTGTCTTTTTTTTTGGAGGCTCTGCATAAGTATATAGCCTATTTCTAATTTTATCCTTTTTTCTTATGCAATTCTCTATGCACTATTTACTTGTTTAAGAAATGAAATTGCATTTTTTCCCCCAAAAAAGCTGTAGGGAACCTTTCGTTTAAGCATGTGCAAGTAGCATAAGGCAGACCAATAACACAAAGTCAAAGCCATTTCATAGAAAGTGTTTCATAAATGCTAATTGAGCTAAATGAGCTTAGAAAGCATTTTACAGAGAAAGTATCCAAAATACAGGACGGGTTGCAAGATGCGTTCCCTTTATAATGTATTACTGCAGTGTTACGCTGCTGGATTTATATATCAGTTTTAACTACTAGTCTTGATTATGTCATAAAGATTTCATAGATTATGCTTGTTTTTTTTTTTTTTTTTTTTTTTTTTTTTCCTCTGCCAGTAATCCATTTTATGAATATTAGCCAGTAGTTGAGTCACAAATTTTGATCAAACTTAAACTTTTAATGTGTTCCAATTAGTGGATGGATATGATATTGTTACGTCTCAGTGATTCTCACAAGTGTTTGTGTTTCACCACTTTAGAAAGACACTTTGGCTCTGTAAAACTTCGAAGACAATCTAAAGTCATCAAGAAAGACAAAACTGGGAAAACAGGCATTTTAGTCCCATACCACTTGGCAAAGAAAGAAATAGTATGTTTTTATTATTTATTTCATATCTACATTGTATAAATACACTTACATCTCCCAAGTGGTAATTTTGGACTACCTAGAGGAGCTCATTCAGCGCAGTAGTATTTAATGGCACGGGTTAATGGGATTGTTATTACTACATAAAGACAGGGAGTTAGTTTTTGTTCACATTTTCGCATGTGTAATGGAGGTGGAAGAGATTAAAGATAATACTTCTTTATTAAAGAAGGTTGCTGGCATTCAGCAGTCTGTAGCCACCAGTCCAGGCAACCAGCATCCAGAAAACATCAGTGGATTGTCTGATGCAGTGGGATTCTGTGCCTTGACCAGATCTACAAATGCTCCACAGATTTTCCAAAGGTATTCCAAAATGCCTGTTACCCAGGAAATCCCCCTTGCACCTTTGCTCAGATTTCCAGAATAGTGTTTGGCTCTCTTTAGAAGAACCATTTTTCCATCTGAATATTTAAACCACTGCCACAGGAAGGTGGCTGATTGCCACCTCAGAATTTTTCTGCCAACTAATCTGGGAGGAGAGCCTTAACAGTTCAGGGATTGTATTGTATGTCTTTGTCAGCAAGCAGCATCTGTCAGAGAAACTGGTCTGTTGAATTCCAGCAAACATGCCCAGTAATGTAAATCCAGAGACCAGGGTTCAAGAGGGACTTAGAACAAATATGCGGACATTACATTAACTAAAGCTCTTCATAACTTGCAAGATAAGTTTATTTCTCCCTATCCCCACTTCTTTCCTTGCTTTCTTTCCACCAGTGCCCTTATTAATGAACTGTGAAAGCTGACATTTCCAATAAGGAACAATTAAATCTGAAACTAAATTAAATGAAGTCATTCATTTACAAAATAATAGCTAACTAGCATGAGGATGGTGAAAAATGATTGCAAGTCATGGGGAAAAAAGGAGTAAATTAAGTCTGACTACATTAATGTTCTTTAAATACTTCTGCTGCTCAGAAAATTAAATGGAAAACATCTTATTAGCTATCTTACATATAAGGTAATAATGTGTGTATTCAGCATGACAAGTACTACAGGAGAGAAGTTCTTCATAGAAGTCACTGGAAGTAAGTTATTTAAATTCTTAATTTTTGGCACCCTTATTTATTATTGCGAAGGGACTATGGCAGGTCTGAAGTAAGGGACTTGCTTTGAATCTGCTCTTGCATTGAACCTTATAATGCTGGTGAAAACAGGGTAATAGGCATAGTCCTTGGATGTTTCAGCTGAGTGTAGTTAACCACTGTGCTGCTTTTCATCCCTGTGGAAGGAATTTGCTGGGTCCTCCTCCATCTCCATAGTGTGGAAACTGCTTGCAGAATAAGGACAGTAGCAAGAGCTCATCCAAGGAGAGCTGATTCAGCAAACACCGCCAACAGCCCTCCAGTCACTCAATGTTCTCAGCTTTTTGCTTGTTATACTGTGAAAGGGTAGAATTCACCAGAAACGTCAGTAAATTCAAGGCCTAAGTATGTCTGCCTCATTTTCAGAGTTCGGATGGCTTTACATGGATGTAGACTTTTGTTCCTACATGAGAAATTTCAGCGAAAGAACTACGTTTTTTAGAGCTAGTAATCCACAGCTGATACTAAGTTATTTCATGTAAAATCCAGCTGCTCAGGCTTGCTGCTCTTGTGGTTGGATTTTTCAGGCTATCCATCCAACATATGCCCAATGTGCTGATCCCTATAAAACCAAACCCAGAAAAGATATGCAAACATTTGTAGGTACATAATGGAAAAGAACACACATTGCTTGATTTTAAGGGAATGCTGATTTACTGTGACCAATGCTGGCTTAAGGTTTGCTGTGCTACTTCATGCATTTTTATTTAAAAATACTTTAAAAATTTATCTGTGAATCTCTGAAGGCTTGAGTTAATTTTGCAATCAGCTATTCTTCTGGGGGTTTGTAGAATTCACAGCTCTGCCATAAGAATTTGAATTCGTCTTGGATTAATATAAAAACCCCTAGCCTTCTTGCTTACATTCTCCAAAACCCATGTGGTTTTTATTATTGTTATTATTATTATCGCCAAGGCTAAGGAATATTTGAAAAGGAGATTTGGACCCAGGTTGAAAAAAGCATTGATTTCCTCAGTTATACTTAAGGCCCTTTCCTTTTGTAAAACAAATAACCTGAATAAACATGTCAGGGAAGATTAAAACCTCATTAAAAAGTGTAAACAGAGTGCAAAGAAAAAAAAAAAAAAAAAAAAAGCTTGGCTGAATTGAATAATGGTAATAATAAAATCACTAAACAATATTGCTAGTTAAAAGTCCTGTTAAAGCGAATGTACCGTTGAGATGGGAAGCAGAGCTGCTGTTATCTAACACTCAGGATGGAGATTTCTTTTCAATAATTTGATAACATTTTAATGAATAAATTAATAACATTATCCAGGAAATGGAGTCCATAGATGAAGTCAATTCCTCGCCAGTTCCCAAATCTAATCAGAGAGGTTCTGTTCAGGGATGGTCAACAGTGATGCATATGTTCAGCAATATTTTTCCCTGCCCACCTAGAAGGAGACACAACTGCTGTGGCTACCCATATGGTGCTGCATGCATAAGAGGTTTTCTCCACAATTTTAATGCAAATTATGGCTTTAAGGCTGGCAATTATGCATTTTTATTTTACTGAGGTGAGCAGGATTGTTGCATACATGCCTTGAAAATGCTAGAGAAAACAGCTCCGTCTTCTTTTTAAGTGACATCTTTTAAAGACAAATTCACAGAAAAGGAGAAATATTACTTGTTACAGAAGGAGCACTTAGATTTTGAGAACAGGATGGAGCTGTGTTAATGTATTGCCAGTGCATAAGAACTATTCTCAAGACTTTAGATTTAAATAGGTAAGAGGTGTGTGGGGCTAAGACAGGGGAAAAGGAGTAGAGGGAAGTTCATGAAGGACAGGGCAAAACAAGTGCAGAGAAGTTACATTTCAGTAGTAAATGGCAGGATCAGGAGACCTGTGTTTTTGTATTTAAGGCGGAATTTAAACCAAGAGTAAGACTGGAATCTAAGTTAGAGCCGAGCACCTTGTGGTTATCACCTTTGTTTCACTTTGACGGAAGTCTGCAACAGTAAATACTCTAATTGTCTGCCTGGCCTTTCAGTCAAGATCAAGCACAGGAATTTTAATAATAAGACCTTTATTCAAGGCTCCAGAGATACCTGAGCGAGTGATGAATGAACTTGTATGTCTTCACAGCAGAGCTCTGTGTACGCAAGGGTGCTAGCTTGAGTGCCAGCGGATAGTTGTTAATAGTTCACTTGAACTAATTAGCCCTGGTTCGTTCTTCAGGCTTATGAAGCATTGTATGATGTAGACAATCTCTTGATGCCTCAACATCATTTACAACACAGTGCCGAACAGCACTCATCTTTTCAACAGCCCACCTGACATCTGGAGAAAACCCCTCCGTATCCTTTCATCACAACAGGATGCAATCCTCCTCCTCTCCAATGTTTTTGACAGATAGCTGCTCTTTGTTCAGTGCTGTCCGTGTGCTGTCTGATTGTTTCCTACGTTTCCCCTTCACCAGGTCTCCCTAATAAGAGTTTGCAAACCCCAAACCCAGGCAGTGTTAGAGGCACAGCAGTACCAAAAAGGCAAGTCTTGAGCTGGGACAGCTGCAGCAAGGAACCTGCTTGGGTGCAAGAACAAAACCATCCTTGCAGATGAAGTTTCAGTGACTGCAGCTCTTGTGCTGACAGATTTTATGTGATTTACTCTGCATTGATGTTTTTCCTTGTGCGTTTTGCTCAAGTCCTTCATTCACAACCGTGATTCTCAAGGCGTAATGCTAAATGCAGAACATTACTTCAGCTAATGTAGAAATTTATTTAAAATTTCTTTCCTGATTCAGGAAGTTATTTGAGTTTGCATTTACTTTCAGTGCTTGAGAAAGATACCCAGAACCTATCTGTTTAAAACCAGGACTATAACACAGTGTATCACCCTTCATTACGAGTACCTTGTTCCAGAACATAGGGTTTGCTTTTAGCTCCTTCAGATGCATTCAGTGTGAGATCCCATTTGTTGCCTGTGCTGCCTGCATCGGTGTAGCTGCACTTCAGTTGCACCATTGCCCTCACCCCAACCCTGACATTGCTCCCCTAGGCTTATCTTCATCGAGCCTCGTTTCATCCCCTTCCCCCTTCATACATAGTTTAAAGCCCTCTCGACGAGCCCTGCCAGCTCCTGGGCTAGAATTCGTTTCCCCCTTTGAGACAGGTGGGACCCATTGGCAGCCATCAGGCCAGGTGCTGAATTAAACCTCCCCATGATCAAAAAAAAACCCACAAAGTTCCTGTGCTCCTATTACACCCCAAGCCTCATCAGCTGCGCTCAAAAGGGCTGCCAGGTCCTGGTGGCTCCCTCAGCTGCCTCAAGTGGCCTCAAAACAGAAAACCTGCATGTCAAGATCCCCCACACCACTGCAGGATGTGTCTGCCCCAGAGCCCATCGCCTTACTCAATAAGGTAAGACTCCCTTTATGCAGAAGAAAACAAATGAGTTACTCTGTGCTTTCCAGAGCCAGCCTAAACCCTGAAATCTGATAGCATTTCTTGCTGCTTTTTGGAAAATAGATTCACCCAAGGAGAAAAGTTTATTTCTGAATGAACTTTCTTAATTAGGTAGAATTGAGATAGCAGATCTTGTAGCTACATTTATTTTGTGCACATGTGTAATCGTTTTTGCATCTTGATGCTATTTTGAGAATTTTGTGAACGTGTTCTTTGCCAGAGAAGTGCTACTGATGCCTGAAGGATTGCTGCTAGTTGTAGTGGCGAGTATCTGAACTAGTTAGGACTTGAAGATGGCCAGCTAGGCAGGCTTTGCATTTTTACGGTTCTTGCCAGATGTATCTCTCAGGCTCTGTGGTCTCTGGGTTGATAAGAAGAGAGACTTCCTCTTTCAACTTAAGAAAGCTGAATTTTATCATTGTGAGGCTGGGAATTTTAGGTAAAATTGAGATGGTGCCGAGTGGGCCATATAATGACTACAGCTGATTCTGCTTGTCTTTTCCTTAGAATTAAAAAGAACACAAAGTACAGATCAGTGCATTTACCTATTCTACACGGTTGTATTATACAAGAAAAAATCACTTTTTTTTTTTTTTTTTTTTTTGATTTAATCAAATGCTGAAAAAAAGAAAGAGCATTTTCCCTATTGCCAAAGCTGCGTTCTGTCTAGTGTGGTCTGTGACAGGGAGTCCTTGTGGGCTGAAAAATGCAAGCTGCAGGTACGTTGAAAATGGCTTTTCGGAATTTGCATTTAGTAGTCTAGCTTGGACAAGTTGGTTGTGGTCAGTGAGAGCTTAATTACTGGCTCTGAAATCACGTTGACAGTGGTGCAGAAATGGTTGTGATGCAGCATCCAAATGAACACGATTCTCATGTTTGCCTTGCTACTTAAGTCATTTATTCCCTAATGAGCTCGGAGGGAACTTGCTTTTCCCACAGATATATAAATTTACCTGAAGATTTCAGGTATTAGTATTAGCAGCATTAATATTGTTGCTAATTAAGCTTGGCAGGACTCCAGAACTAGAGACTGGACGTATGGCATGGAAAGACAGAAAACTAGTCCGGAAAATGCAACACGGGGGAATGTTGTTGGTTATTTGAATCTGTTTGTAAACATAGGTGCTTGTCAGCTTTTCAGTTGGTTTATACTGTCCAAGAAAAAAAATCATAATTTTGCAGTATATTTAAAGGTCTGGTTAGTTTTAAAGTGCCTTGTTATGGCTTTTCAGAATGGAAGTAGTGAAGGGGGGCAGGAATGGATATGAAATACCGAAGAATCCACATCTTGAGTCCGATTTTAATGATCCTTTAATCACAATAGTGCTCGGTGTTGTTGGGACTACTATGGGTAGGCATGGTGATGTGAGAGTCTAGTTGCATGGGTGTTAGTTTTCACCTGTTAGTATTGATTTTGAAACATCAGTAGAGAAGGACAAAACCCTTGCTCAGGTACCTCTATGGGAGTTTGAAAACTTAGGTTTTTTGTTTCTGTGTGTTAACAGTAGGCTCTGTTGCAAGGACAAGTATTTCTTACATAAAATATTCAGCATTCTCTATTAAATATTTCAGAACAACCATAAACTTTTATCAGCCACTTTAATTGACAGACTCCTTCAGTTCTTTTTGTTTTTGAATAATTAAATCTTTCCATCTTCATTTAAAAAAAACCCAAACTCTTAGAAGTTGTGAATGTTCTTACTGTGTTCCATCCCTAGACAGTTGCTTCCCCTCAGAGTTTCTGTCTTAAGGCCTCGAGGAAAAATTCTTCTGACTACTTTCCTGAAGTTTTAAGGTCTTGCAAGAATTCATATCCCCCAGTGGTCCTTCTCCTGTTGGTCTTTCACGCTTCAATCCGGTGAGATGAGTGCTGTTCCTTTCATATTAGGCTTTGGTCTTTGCACAGCACCTTCTGTTCTGCGAGAACAATAACGAGTAGGAGCGTTTGAAGTCGTGAGGATCCTGTGTGCTTTGTAGGGGGTTGGCAAAGAATCGGACCCATCTGTTTGGTGGAGTGATTTGGGTTTTAGAAAAGTGAAATAAAACTCTGGTCTTGCACGCGGATTTGTAAGCATTGTGCCTTGTGCCTGTGGAGGATTCCTCTTGATTTTGCTGAAGAGCCAAGTCCAAGTTGTACCCAAAGAATGAGTGCCTTGCTTTGTAGTTCGTTGGCCAAAATGCAAACAAGGAAGTTTTAGATCCTGTGTTGGAGTTACCTTATACCTCATAAGTTGTGGGGATTCCCTTGTTCCTTTTTTTTTCTTTGTTTGGGGAAACAAATCTTTCAGGGTGTTCCTGTACGGGACAGTCTGCCTCGGTGAGATCCTGTCCTTTGTGCCTGCTGCTGTTTTTCTGGACTTAACAAAAAGAAAAAAAACTATTTTATTAGCAGTAAGCAGGATCCTGGGATATAACAGGGATGAAAGAAAGCTATGAAAATACAAAGGTAAATATAATGCTTGTTTGCATGCCAATTGTGTATCAAATACTATGTGAGCCTTAGCTCACTTCCAGTAGGTATTAGAAATACACAAAAAGGTGGATAAGCACTATGTATTGACGTTCTTATGTGGCAAGAAGAGATAAATGACTTCGATTATTCTTGTTTCATTATGCAAGCAATATTTTCTTATTTATTTATTTATTTATTTTTGTTTCCAAATGTGTTGGGTAACTCTGACCCTCACAATATGTGCTTCATACCTGTAGATTCAGGACGGAGCTTCACTTGAGCAGTGGTTCATGAAGACTTGGATTCCCTCCTCTCCCCCTTCATTCCTTCTCTAGTTCTTGTGTTGAGTTTATTGTTGTGTCTGCAAGTCTGGAGTAAAATCTTGAAGCTGCTGAAGTTGACGAGAGTTTTGTCGTCGGCTGGAAAAAAGCTAGGGTTTAATGGATAATGATTATTAGAGCACCAGTCTCAATTCCTGTTGAGAAAAATGCTTCTTATCCCTGCTGGTTCCAGTGTCACTGACCTTCCTTCATGCCCTCAAAATCCCATCATCCACAAAAATAAGTACATAAATACATTAGTTGAGGGAAGTTGGGAAATAAGCGCATCCTCTAGTGGATCTCAAAGTGTTTGTCTTCCCTTATCAGCCCCGTAATGATAGTGCAGCGATGGCAGCTTAATGATACCAGCCCCAATGACGCCATTCAGTGCCAAAGAGGTGAAGATTGCACATTTTATTTTGGAAAATAATTATGCAGCTAATTACAGCACTTGACTTTCGTCCTTCCCTTCCCTGTGTTCTTAGGGAGGCTGGTTTGCTCAGCTTGCAAAAGACTGCGTCAGTTATTCTAAAGGTCAAAAGACTCTTGTATTATGATTTGTAATTGCTGGTAATAGTGAATAAAATAAATACAGCATCATTTTGGATCATTTAACTCATTGCCTAACTTCTGTATTACTATTTCTATTGTGTTTCTATGAGTACAGACTTGAAAGAAGAAAAATATACTAGAAGTTGAGATCCGAACTCTTCTAAAAGTCTTCTGAGAAATTTTGAATTCGAATTGGAAATGTGATCAGACCTAGTAATACAGAGCAGCCTGCTTCAGGAGTGTTTTTTGAAAGTATGCAAAGGACACAACTGTATTTCAGGAGAAAGCAACTGTATCGCCATTTCAAAAGTACTAGAGCTGAAGGATTTTAGTAGGTTTTGGCTCTGTATGACTTTCAGATCTCAGCTGGATCACTAAGAGTATGTATTTACATATGCAAGCACTAATACATATGTGTTTTGTACAGCTTCTTTTGTTTTTCCTTCCTCCCCAAACCCTGGATGGCACCTATGGAGATGCAACTCAGGATACCAAAGCAAATGTCCATCCATTATCCTTTGGTCAGCTGCTCAGTCCCAGGTTGTGTAATTGCTCTGGCTTCAGACTGCAGCGTGTTCCCTCACACTTTACATCAGCTGTAAGTCTTGATTCAGTCTGATTCAATTTGCATAATCTCTTCAGCCCTCTATATTTCATTTAGACACCAAAGATTTAGTTTAGTTACAGTTGTGTGTCATTTATCATTTACTTGTCTGCTTTTAGAGTTTGATTTAATCCCCTTGGTTTACTTTAAGAGACTGATTTCTTATCTGCACAGTGCTCTATTCCGCTGTGATTTCCAAGCCTTTGTATGCTCTATCTGCATCTTCCTTATTTTGATGTTTATTTTATACCTAGAGATAAACCACCTTCATCTATGATTTAAAAAAAAAAAAAAAAAAAGTAATAAATTTAACAGATGTAGGCTGGGCCAGAAACCTGTGAAAGGACATTTGTGTACAAAGGGTGTTTTTTCCAGTGCTTTTCCTGCCAATTGCCATGCTAATATTTCTTTGTAGGTGGTCAGTATGGTATGAACGCGTTGATAGGAATCTGAGATTTATGTCAGACCCTGTTACTGCATAAGTACATGACTAGAAGGATGCCAGTTCGTTCGTGTCTCTTGTGCATTGTTTTAGTCTTTTTTTTGAGATCTTTGCTTTATGAGTGTAGCACACAGCAATACATTTAATTATAACATGCAGCAAACCTATACCCAGCTGTATGATAATGCCAAAACCCTTGAACAAGAGGTGACTTTTAGCATTTGCACAAGATATTTTTCTCCTAGTAAATTCTCCAGATCTGATTTTATTATTATTTTTATTTCTTCCTTGGAAATAAAGCTAGTTCTTAGAATTCTTGTTGTAATGGGTGTGTATGTGTACAATACTTATATGTGGAAGTTTTTTATTAATAAGGCTTTCTTCTTTCTTTTTTTCCTTTTTTCCATAAAAAAGTCCAGTACAGGAAGAGCAATATTAGACAAACATTCTGATTTAAAATAAAAATCTAGATCTTGTTGCGTATCTTGCATCCACAACTTAAGAACACGATTGCTCAGATGACATCAAAATATGAGCTCCGTCTCTGTCAGCAGTCCCGCTTTTGACAGCATCTAATGCTTGATGCCAAGGAGAAAATTAGGGACTAGGGCAATTATAGAATAGTGAGCGATACTTTTCCTGAAACTTCTCCCCACCTTCTCTGAAACAGCAGTCCAGAAATGTCAGCAGGATAAGATGGCATCGTGACAATAGTGTTTTTGTTATCATGCGGTCAATGCTGTGAATGAATCTGTCCTGTAGGAATTTGTCCAATCTCTTTTTAAATCCCATGCTATCTTCTATTTAATTTTAAGTTGCTGTTTGGTAATTTCTCTGCATAGCTCACATATCTGCCAGGTTGCATTAAAAATCATGCAAATGATTTGTTTTATGGTTTCAGAGCCTTCTATGGTCTCTAGGGGTTCATGTTCCAAATTCTTTTTTGTGGTTATGAGGACTGGAAGTGTGCTGGTTTCCACTTCCAATTCACAGAACTCTGGAGTTAATAATATATTAAATCACACGGCGATGGAATCGGGAGAGATGTTGGAGCACCAGAGAAGGACTGAGGGTGAGGTAGGGTGGGAATTGTGCCTTTATAGCACCCCTATATAATTCTGTTGTAAATCACAGCAGCAAACAGACCTGCCATATTCTTAAACAGGTAGTAGAACGCCTCTCTTACTTGTGACAGATCAGTCTCATGCTTTTGCTGTCTTTTGTATATCCAGAGTAAATATTTGTATTGTAAAACAGTAATTTAGTAGAGGAAAAGAAGCCTGGCTTGCTTGACATGGGGGTTTGAGGGTAGCTTACTTAAGTCTTCAAAAAAGCAAAAGGTTTTTGTAGTAAGGGAGGAAATAGGCCATCTTTTGTGCCTATAAAACTTCAGAAGTGTTGGGTCTAAATGCCCCAAGGGAGGCTTGGTGCAGAGGTTTGGCTAGCTAAATTCCAGACTGGCTGGACCAAAGTGCAGTTGTTCTCATGCATGTTGCTCATGCTTTTATTTTATTCTTTTTTTTTTTTTTCCTTAATTTAAGTAGAAAACAATCTGTAGCCTGTACTCTTCAAGATCAGTAGTCAAGGAGACAAATTTATAATGTTCTGTTGCTAATAATTTCGCGTTTCCTAATGTATGTAAGGCCTGGATGCTTTCCATTTTAAACTGCCAAAGCAACTTGTTCCTGCAGAATGTCATAGGCTGGGGAGCGTTTAGAGGTGTGAACGTTTTGAAAGCAGGCTTCTGCTTTCACACCGCCAGGGTGTACAAGGCCGCTGTAAGAAGCTGGTGCTGTAGTTAGAGTTGCTTCAAGATAATTGGTGTGGCATGCTTAGGCTGTCAGACGTGAGCCTGTTTGACAGTGGCTTTCAGTTTCTGCTGTCAACAAATCAGTTGTGATCCTTGATCTGGATGGATTGAGCAATTTTGTAGGCAAAGAATGCTGCTGTCTCTGGTGTCATGTAATACCGTTTTTTTTTTCTTTTTTTTCAGGCTACCTCATATCATTGGGTTGGGCTAAGGTTGGAAAACGGTTGATAGCAGTTCCTCCATTTCACTTGCATGAGCACTGCTGAACATAACTGGGTGAACGTGCTCTGGTCAGGTGCTGAGGGATTGCTGTTGTGTTCTTGACTCCTGTGTGTGACTTCTTCACGTTACAGTCCCTACGTTGACAAGGTGCTACTCATAGGAACAAAGCTGGTGATGCACAGTACAGTCACAGGCAAGGCTCCTGTCCTGCAATGCTGTGATGCTGGTGGTGTCGCTGGGTTTTCTCTGAGAGCTTCTGGTACTGCATGTGATGACAGCTCTTTGTGATCCTGATCAGGATAACTAGCTAAATGCTTGTGAAATGGCGATAAAGCCAAAATGTACTTGGAGTGTGACCAGAGGGGCATGTAGCTGCTGTGCTGGCTCTTTGCTGAGGCTGAGCTTCAGGACGAGTAACTGCAAAGCAGATGCGTGTGTCAGAACACTTTGTGCAAACTTTTTTTCACGACTGTTTTAGACAGCCACATCGGGAACACTGGGAATTTTTTTTTAATCTTTTTTTTTAAAAGTTTCTCTAATTCCAGCAGGAGGAAGGTGAATACTGGGTAGTGTTGAAAAGATCAGTTCACACTTCCCAGTGAGCATCCCGCTTAAAAAAATAAATGAGGTGTCATAACCTGAACCCATCCAGAGTGTGGCCAGAATGTTAATGATCTTGTCTTGTTTTTTAGTTGCCTTGCACGAACTCAAAGTACTTATTAGCTCTGCTTCCTCTGCCTCTGTGATGAAAATGAAATATAACGCTGCAAAGCCTCACTCAGAGTGATAACCTTCTCAACTGGCCTACTGCTCCACCTATAACAGAGTCAGAGATGTGGATAAAGTGGTTAAACTCTTCCATTTCATGTTTGTCACTGAGAAGTCTCTAAGCTCATGACTGCCCAGGAGAGGATGTCTATCTTTGAGCTGTGCCTGTAGAAATAAGCCTTGGAAATCAATTGTAACGCTTGGCCACCCTTTCAGTTCTGACAAAAGGCGAAACTGTTCTGTGCGCTTCTTGACATCAATCAGAAACATTTATTTGCTACAAATAAAATAGTTTAAATGGCAGAAATTGTAGACGTTTCCTGAAAGTCCTGCAAATGAAGAAAAAAGTTGCAGTACTGCTCAGAAGCTCCACATTGTGTGGGTTTATACTGCGCTTAACTGCTTCATCCAAGCTCTTTGGCATGGCAAAGTTTGTGTAGGTCAAACTTTTTGTTTTAATTTACCATCATCTGGTGAAAGTCTGCACTAGCATTCTATCTAGGTTCTATTTAATATGCACCAGAATTATTGTATTTGATATATATCAATTTTAAATCTGTTTCAACACAACCTTGAATGCCTTTCTGGCAGTATATCACTTCATCAGTCTAGCTTAACTAGAGCTGCTTTTTCATTTTTTATTACCCCCATAAAATCTAGGAATGGAACACTTCGATTTTTCTAGTAGTAATTTTTATTACTTTTAGCCTTTTTTTAAAGTACTTGTCAGTGAGATGCAGTACTTCGTACAGAGTATATTTTTCAGTTATGCATTATATTTTTATTTCAATTTATTTTAGACAGAATGTATAGCATACATCTAAATAATACCTATGGTAGTTCAAACGAGTGTATTATGAATGTAATTAGAATGGATATAAACTCGGTTCATCCACCAGGATTGGTGTATTTCAGTTGCCTGCCTCTACTCACAGTCACTTTCAAGTAAGGCTTCAAATGATAACTCATGTTGTAGTTTTAATGTTGCACATAAAATCATATTGCAACACAGGAGAGAGAAAATGAATTTATTGCAATTTTTATGGTTTTATTTTAATTTTTAAGTTTTTCTAGATTTTTCCCTGGAGTGTGTTATTACACTACTTTTTATTTTTTCCTCTAAGAACATAGAAATTGCCATATTAGATCAGACAAGTGATCTGTCTAGCCAGATAGTCTGTCTTAACACAAATGTGTGCCAAGCTCGTTAAAGAGGCACGTAAAGGCCTGCAATTGGCCTCTGCAGAAACAACTGCCATGGAAAAATCTCCCTGATGGAAAAACCTCTTCTAATCCCTATTCATTCAACTTTGCTCTGAGCCTCAAATTCTCAATTTCACATCCTCTTGTTTAAAAAGGATAAAGGCTTTTATTTGTTGGCCCTCGCTGTGCTGTGTCTGACCATAGCAGCTTCAAGGAATGGGATGTGGAGCACAGGAATTCCATTGCTGACACAATTCAGGTGTTATTGGTGTATCTGTGTGTCTCTGTGATCTTCTCTGTCTTAGTCTGATGATGCCATGATACGTTTCAAAAGTAGCAGGTGTACAATGCGAGGAAAATGTTCTTTTGTTGTTGAAAGTTGTTGTTTATTCACAGGGAGGAGTAAATGGAAAGGAAGGAAAAAGATCATAGAGAATCTCCAGTTGGAAGGGACCCCCAAGGGTCATCGAATCCAGCTCCAGGCTCAGTTCACCTCCTGGCTCTGACTAACTTCTAAACCTGTCATTTTAACAGATTGAAGATTTCCCTTTTTAGAGGGATTTAGCAGGTAGCGTTCACCTTAGAACATCCAACTTGCTCTTGTGTCATTTCCATGAATGAACCTAAGCAAGAACCTCTGTAACATGAGGTTAGTGTTTCTGCAGAAAACTGTGACCAGGTATGTTTAAACAGCATTCCTCAGCCATATAGCCCCAGTGCCCCCCTAGTTATTCTCATTCTGCTTAATGAATACGAATAATACATTTTTAAATAATACCCATAACAATACAGTGTGAAGGGAGGAGAGCTTCTCTAATTAGAGTTTTTGAATGACATTGGAAAAGGGTGCTGGGTTAAATCATCTTTCCTTGCTCTGGGTTGAATTAGCATAGATTTAATGCCAGTGATAATTTTATGCAACTGTGAGATCAGTAGTTTAATGCATCTGGCAGTGAGACAGGGATTTTCTTTCACTGACAGCACTGAATAAACCCCTGTAATCCTTTTCCTTTAGCTCTCGTGCCCATCCAGACTTCAGCTTAATAAAAGACCAAAGAAATCAGGAGTCTGTGGAGCACCTGTGACTCCAGCACAGGCAGAATGAGATGCTATCTTAGCATATTTGTGGTTCAGAATTATTACAAAGACTAATAGCTGGACTGGAGGGCTAAACTTACGTTTCTACCTCCTCTGTGTTGCAGAAAGCTTCCCTCCTAGCACAGTGTGTACATTGACTTAGCCCTATTACCTGTTCCAGTGCAACTCAAAGTGAAACGAGAATGCTTTGGGTAGCATTTCACTTTTTTTTTCTTTAAAGTACAGTTGCACCACTACATTACAGCTGGATGGCAACCTGTGAACTCCAGTGCAGCCACTGTTTAATTTTAAGAAGTATGGGGATTTTTCAAAACTCAGAGAAAAGTTGTGAATATATTTGTTGGAAGAGGAATATGTAGAGACTTCACATATACACGTTAAAGCTCAAACTCCCCAAATTTTAAATAAAATAGTGTACTGTAATGAAGTATTCAAGACTAAAGGCCGCTCAGGAGGTGCATTGAAGCCGTTGTTAGCTGCCAGCTCAGACGACACACAGAAGACATGCTTTGATTATCGCATCAGACTTCAGATGTTTTTCTTTGCTTGTTCAGCCTTATTCGTAAGGATCAAAAGAGCCTGTTCACACAAGGGTTTGTTTATTTACAAGGATTATATTTGTTAACTGACAGTTTAAAAGGAATTAAATAGGCCTCCAACACTGATAGTCTAGTATTAAAGAGAGTATTAAGTGCTGACCTTGGATTCTGTTAAAGGCTTTCTTTTCCTGTTCCTCCTATTCACTAGTCTGGAGAAGGGATGGAAGCTTCAACATGCCCAAGTTAACACTCATTGTGCTGTTAGAGAGATGACTGTAAGAAGATTTCCAGTGAAAATGAATATGGATGTTTGTAGACCACTGTGATCCTTGGCAAATGATGGAGGTCATAGAATAACATAAAATACCACCCTGAGCAGGATGAATTTACTGAAGAACATTGTACCCAGGGCTTGCTAAAGGCAGCTACTGTTAGCTGGGCATCTTTGAAAACGTGGTCTTGACAAGAGCAGCACAGATCATAGAAAAGCAGCTAAAATTTTTAAAAATGACTTGTTTAATGTTAGATTTAAAAAAGTAATAATAACAACTTGATGGCTACTCTTATTCTGGTCAGTATTTCGGCTTTGGGTTTTGATAGAACAGGTTTACACGGCAAGATTTTTTTTGATGAAATTGAAATACCTCAGAACACATTAGGCTCATTTTCCCATGGAAAAGTTATCGAAATTCAAAATCTTATTTCAGATACGATGTGATATGCTATACTATATCGTAATAGAATAGGAATTAGCAGAAAAAAGAAACCAAAATGTTTACACAAGATTTTTTTTTTTTTTTATGTGAGTTGAAATACTTCATTTTTCTTGTCCGGCATTTCAACATTTTGTCTTGAGTAGCATGAAAATACATTTTGATGTGACTGTAAATGCGATTGTGCTTGGCCATTCCTTCTGCCTGGCTTAGTGTAGTACCTCGTACTGCAGTACAGCTGCATGAAAGGAAAGGTCACATTGGAAACGTCTTCTGTGATGAAACACTATGTGAAGGAGAGCTCCTTAGGGAGGCAGATGACATTAATGGGAGATGTAAAATGCTGCATTAATATGCTGGATTTTATTGGGGGGGGAGATTGTTCGTTTCGTGGGTATAAGGGACAGCAAAATACCCCTTAAAGCAAGTTCTTGAACATGTATAGTTCTAACCTTCAAAGAAAAAAAAGAGAGGAGAAGAAATGCTGGCTTAAGATTAATAGGAAATTGTCAAAATTTTAATTAAAAACAAATAAGATGTTTAAAAAGGAATGGGGTGCTGACAGTGGAAGATGATACAAAGAAGTCTATAAAATAGTGTAAGGGCTATTGAGGTGCATTATTATTGTTGTCAGCTCCTACGTACGTAGCTACTGCTTATTTATACTACCCTAAGATGCCTTTAAGTTCCAATCAGGACAGCAAAAGCTGTTGTGCTTGGCACTGTACATACAGATCTCAATTCCAAGGAAATGTTGTCCTTATCCTGTAGTCCCTGTATTTCTCACATATAAACAGTGAAGTGATCAGACACCTAGCTGGAGAACCTTGAAGAGGCCCAAATCTTACTCGTAATTGATTCTCTACTTGCCTGTTCTGGGTCTTACAGATGTAACTGTTGATAGAGGTGATTTTTTTTTTTTCTGGAATATAATGATAGAATTGGATCAGCTATCCTCCCTACTTTTTTATTCAATCCTTTGTCCTAACCCATTCAAGTTCTCACTATATGTATTTGCAAATTAACAAGACAAATTCCACAAACGCTGAGTGGCAGCTCCAGGCTTGGTATACATTTAACACCAGCCCTGAAAGTTTTTGGAATTTTAGGAAGATTACATCTCTTTATTCCATCTGGCTGTCTCTGTAATATCTGTCAGATCAAGTGTGGAAACCGAGTTGCCTGATAATTCATGTGTGGTTCTCTAATCCCTGGGAGGAGTTATATGGGAAAGGATGTTCATTGGTTGAAAATTTAGATGAGCTACCGCTGAAATATTCTAGAAATTAAACACAGTGATATTTGTGGGCTGTAACATTTTAATTTTTCATTGTCTTCCACATGAGAAAAGGTGTGAGATTTTTTTTTTCCCCCCATTTTGCACCTCCAGGTGCAACCAAGTTGTTTCTCCATGTTTTCAGCCTTTCTGGATGGAAAAGAAAAGAGAATACGTAGTCTGCAATAACATAAAAATACAGAAATATTCTAAAAGCCTTTGGAAAATACTAATCCCCTCCTTGCACTTCATTGCTGCAATGGCCAACTGGGATTAATGAGCAAAGAATGCCTTGGAATAGTTCTGAGGGGGGCTATGATATTAAATTCTGATCTTAAAGAGCTATTAAGATGTTCGAAAAATGATAGTGGACTCTCTTCCCACTGGTATACTTTGAACTTTGTCTCCTGTCTGTCAATAGTGCACATACTGTCTATCAAATTAAGATATTAGGCAGGCAAGGCCGGTTTTGTCTGGGAAGGACTTTTCCTGGCAAATACTGCAGGAAAAACCTTTAATAGTCTTCATCCTCTAAAAGCAATGCATAGCTGAAGCTAAGAAGAAAAAAGAAAAGTCTGTATATGTGTGTGCATGCTTTTCTCAAGACCTTTAAGGGGAAGGGTTCTAAGAAATAACAAGCAGTTCTGATGGTACAACACTATCTAATTTTTAAGTTGACAAGACTGACCTTTCTTTAAAAATGGCACTTTCTCAAGACCTAAAGTAAGCTGCAAGTGAAAACTGCATTCTAACTTTGTCTTGAACAACAGAAAATAACTGATCTTCTTAATTGTTCCATCGTATTTCCTTGCATCTGGTAAAGCACAGTCATCGCAAACTGAGTATTTGAGGGGACTGTAATTTGTATAGTTATCACACGAGTTTAAGTCTGTTAAATTCCTTTCTTAGCCTGCTCCGGTCTGATATTTGAGAATCATTCTGTTTTCATCTCTCAGACTAGAAAGCAGTCCCACCCCAAGCAAGATGTGCATGGCCAACAGAGGAATTGCATTATTCCAATTGTTGGGGAGGCAGCACAAGACCTGGAAGCATGGATTTAATTTTTAGCAGTCACACAGTCCCTGGATGATCCTGGGCAAGTTTTTCTCTGCAGATTTGCTAATAATATTAGAGTATCTTGTGGTTTAATTATATGAGAAATAAAATTAAAAATGCGTATTGCTCTATGGCTGAGCAAAGCAGAGTAGAACAGGTAGTGGCCAATATTTTCTTTGATAACTAAAGTTTCAAACTTAGAAGAAAGGGGATGCTACCGAAAGCAAATAGTAATTTGCAGTTTAGCAGCATGAATCAAAATTATATTTTTTTTCAAGTTTATTTAACTATTGTATTTACATTTTCACTGGAACCAATATTTCCAAATGAGAAGTCAGATTTTTTTTTTCAAATTTGTAAATGAAACATGTTGGCGATTAAAACTCATATTTTACTTTTTTTTTTTTTTTTTTTGGATGACAAGCCTTGAAAATTTAATCTGATTTGACAAGTACAAGAGATTTCAATCTTGGTGAAACTGACTGTTGAGCTTATTTGTCAAAAAATTCCATCCAGTTCTACATGCCTCTCTAATTGATAGTTCTCAAATCTGATACCAGATCTAATGGTATTTGATGAACTCAATGCTAGCGCGTTCTTCTGTCAGAAGTCTGCATCCTCAAAGGTCATGAGCAGTGATAAGCCCCCAAATACGCGGCTTTTGTCCTTTGCCCAGCTATGTGGATGATACGTTGCTCAAAAGAGCATCGATGCAACTTCTCAGTGGAGGAAATCCTAACCGAATATGATCTGCCTGGCAAGAAAGATTAGTCTGATATCAGGCAAGTTCACATGAGATTGAAAAGGCAGCATCACGTTGGAATTGCTTAAAATTTGTTGACGTTCGGCATTTACTGACCAATAAAGGATGTAGTTCAGGTGGCTAAACAGGGAGGTTGTCACACATGATGAGGATTTCAGTTTCATTAAATAGATGAAAAAAATATGTATTGAGTTTCTTCTGGTTTAAAAAAAAATCTAGGAGAAAAAGATTAAAAACATGGGAACAACTAATAGGGAATGAACTGAAATGCTCTTGCTTGCAAATTTTACTTAGAATTTGTTGAACCACTTTGTCCTTTGGGCAGCAGAAAATCCTGAACATTTGAAAGCCTCTTTCTGACGTTTCTTTTTCTTCTGATTTTTCTTTTTCTTTTTTTTTTTTTTTTTTCTTGATATTCTACTATATTCTTCCTCTGTCTGTCAACACAAGTTTTTACTCTAGATTTTTTCATAAAGCTTTTTTAGCTTTGAATTGTGGAAGAATCTGTGTTCTTAAGTGATATTTCTGCCCTTGAGAGTTGCATAGGGAACCTGGGAAATTGTAACAACAGGCTTGGTGAACTCAGTAAGATGAGGGAATCCAAAGTATATTTTCTTAATTTTTATACAGTGATTTTCCCATAATTACATGTCACCTTTGTGCTGATTCATGAATGCTGAACTACTGAAAATGTAGTTTTATTTTTCTCCTAAATTTTTCCCACTGAGGCCTTCTGCAGGCTGTTACTTGAAATCTTGATATTCTTATCTAAATTTCGGAGCAAAATCTTGCATAACTTTACCCCAAGTGTTAGGTGAGATGGTTCATCTGGCTTCATAAACAGGAGCAGTTTGGAAACTAAACCCCTGACTTCAAGCTCTGTAGTCACTGCTGGAAATTGAAACGCTGGAATACAGCAGACAGCTGTTCTTATGGGATCATAATAGGAAGATGAAGATTCACAAACCTGAGAAGGCTAATTCTGAACTGGTGTGTTAATGCTTTTTTTTTTTTTAGTGTGATCCATGGAAGGTATCACTCTGTTTCTTTGCCTGGTTTTTATATTTAGAAGCACAGCTCAAGCTGCCAGCCTGTGCAGTTTAATATATAGAGAGAGCTCTCAAATTCTGTGCCTTATAACCAAAAAGGCAATTTCTGCAACGCATGACTCTGATTTTCCAAATGAAATGTTAATCTGCCACTAGGAGGAGGAACCTAGTACATACTAAAACATTTATTTTCAATACTATGTCTGAAGAATACATGCTGGCATGTGCAACCACAGCGTTCCTGCACTAATTAGGATTTTCACTAATTCTAATGGTAATTGACTCTGCAAATGTACATAGTAATGAGATTTTTACTGTACAGAGATGAACGGGCTTCTTTCTGACTAAAGGGGAGACCCCCCCCGAGCTCCCGGGTCTGTCACTGCACCGTATCTTGTTGCGATGTTTTGCCCATTAGTCATCTTTAATCTGTGTTCTGCAAGCAGTAAGTTATTCTATTGGCTACATAGTGCTAGTGCTGAAACCCTTTTAAATAAATTCCAGCAGAAGCTTTTCGTTCCTCATCTCTTGCGTAAGGTAAAGTGCTAATTTCAGTAAATCCTACTCTTAGATGATGTAAGGGCTTTCTTGGAGGGCTGTGTATGAATGCAGATATTCTTCACCTCTCTAAATTAATACGTTAACATCATAGCACTTAGCTTGGGTTATCCCTTCTGTTTTCCTAACACGTTATTGCCAAAATAATATCAGGATGTGCATTCATGAATAACTTGATTTTTTTCACATGGGAAAGCTTTTAGCGCAAAGCGACATGCTTTATTTCTTTGGGGTTATTGCTAGTTTAACGGCAATTTTTTAAAGATAATTTTTATAGATAAGTTTCCCCAAGTCATTCCCTTCGGAGTGTAATTGGTAGTGATGTCCCTGTTCACAGTTTTTAAAATGCTCCGATAGCCATCGCAAACTATAGGAAATATTTGGAGAAATTTCACTGGTGTGAGAATTCCCACTTAAATTGGGACTACTGGTGTGACCGAGCACAGGGATTCCTGGCTTTAATAGTAAAAGAAAACTGCAAACACTTAAAATGGGCTGAAGAGGGGAAGTTAGCAGAAATGTAGAAATGCTCTGGGGATTCAAAGTTAATTTCTTCCTTACGTGCTGCATCTTGTTGCTTCTTCCACGTGATGATCTGGGCTTCTGCACGGGTTCTTGTCTGATACCACAACGTGCAACAAAAATACAAACAAACCTTTTGTCTGGCAGCTAGAAGCTCCGACCTTTAAGAAACAAATTAGGAAGTGTTAAGACATTTGAAATCTGCTGAAGCTAGGCTCTCAACTGAGAAGCACAACTGGATATAGGGACCAATACAAAGCCCATTAGCATCAGTAGAGTTTTCCTGTTGACTACAGCAGTATTTCAGTTAGGCCCGTGGTTAATTAAGCTGGCTAGCAAACAGCTGGGCATCTCCAGGCAACTTGCAAGTTATTCCGAGCTTTCAGTTGTCAGCATGCAGATGGATGTGATAGTTTGAATAACGCAATGAGGCTGTTGGCTCTGTAACAATATGATTGCAGTAAGTTGGCTGGCTGGCTTACCTGCCAGGACGAGGATGGTTGTCATGAGTGTGATATTTATGTGGACTACTTTTGGGAAAATGTTGAGAAGAATTGTTTTATGTTTTTTGTTTTTTTTTTTTTTTTCTTCCCATTACAGGACCCCCTAGAGCATTTGTACTTTACCTGCATTTAAAATAAATGTTTAATATTACACACATGAGCCACGACAGACTCCCTTAGTCATAGAAGTTCTTTCTGAAGCCTTCAGATTTCAGTGCCAGATAACATTGTTAACAATCCGATGAAAGCTCTAGGTCTTTGGCTGATCTCAAGGGAGAGAACTTCATCTGAGAGGAGCAGTGACTCTCCTATCTCTGCAGGCAAGAGCTGTAGGTCAACATCTTTCATTTGCAGAGCAAATTTTAATCTGTGAAAATACCAGTCATGGGAATAAAACAAGATCGATCTCCAGGATTGCATACTAACAAAACCAGCTACTTTCACTTCTAGTCTGAGCCATCAAGGACTTTAATGTCTCTATCGAAGAGAGGTGATCCAGCTTTATTGCCAAGTTCCTCAGAGAAATGTGTGAATTTTGTAGGACAGAGTTCCAACTCCTAAAGATACCTTCCATGGCACTAAAGAGAGCACATCATCATTCAAGTACCATGCCTTCCTTTTGATATCAAGTAGCTCTGACTGTGTAATACTCCCTGACGTCAATGAAGCATTTTAATCTAAACTTCAAATCATAAATTACTTGTACTGACTTTAAAAGGCGTTGCACCATTGGACTGCAAGAGTTGGAGTAAGCTGTTGTCTTCATTTGGAACACTCCTTTCGGGAAGGCACAGCAAAAACTTTTTTTGTGGTCATTGCTGGTGCTCATTTTCAGGTTCAGTGAAACTGAGCATGTGCCCAGAGGTAGTAAACCCCTCTGTCTTAGCCCATGGATCTCGAGTCTTCTGTTGGGATAATTTAGCAATTTGTGGAGCTATGTAGTATAGCAGATGAGGGTTCTGGTCTGACTTAAAAATAAGCTGGAACATCATTGTGGCTAAATATTACATTTAATGTTCATTCTGTTCCTAACAGTTTGCTGTGCAAATGCAGAAGGAAGATGAAGGAATTGTCAAATCTTCGTATTGGAGGCAGCAGTCTCAAGCACACACGAGGGGAGTTGTTTGTCCAAGTTCTTAAGAAAAGGCTGGTGGAGTTTGAGTGTGATGTAACCACATCTTTCTGCGAACTCCTAGACCCTCTCTTCTTTTTGTTCTTCTGTCAGGGTGGCTCTTAGGACGATCTCCACTGTTATCTCAATTGCATCCAACATAGCTTTGTTGAGCAATGTCTCCCCCTTTTGATAATCTTTGGGAAACTTCAGCAGCAGCAGCACTTTCCTGTGGTGTCTCAAGTGCTTTTTTATTTTTATTTTGCTGTTTTCTTATCAAGTAGTGCTGACATAGCCGCAGCATTATGGGATTAGAAGTGGCAGAATCAAGTCTGTGGTACTCAGACTGCTCTCCAGTGCTGCTCCACAGTTTCTGCATCTCTATTTAATGACATGGGGAGTGTTACCGAGTTTTGTCCATGTGCAGCTTGTTCTCTTCCCAGGTTTGTGTTTGTGCATTATAACCTCTGTTTGTCAAAATGTTCCTCTTAGCCATAATGGAGAATGTTATTTAAGGTGCTAATACCGCTGTGTGTCACAAAGCTGAATTTATGGTGAATTTGATGAAGAGCTGTGACTTTTGTTTGTCTGCCAGACTATTTTTCACGTGCTGATTTCATATTCTCACTTTCACCTTACAAGCCTACCATCCTCATTTGTCTTTTTTGGGCGATTTATTGCTATTTTTCTGGTGCCTGGGTTAGGCTCTTTTGCTTGGAAACTAACTTCTGTGTATGTGTCCTAATAGTTTCATAAGCAGGAGGAGTTGAATTTTATGGTTTTTAGGTGACCACGATGATACAGATAATGATAAAACATTTTTTGTGTAAAACGTGACACACAGTCCCCTAAGTTTGTATGTTAGACTGTTCTGGAAGCTGTTGTGCCTTACCGCTGATAATGAAAGATATGTTAAATTTGATCTTAATTATAATTATTTTTCTAAAGCAACACAGCTCTGTTCCTGATGAGCTGCACCAACTCTGGCTCAAAAAGTTCAGAATAAACTTCTGCGGGACTTTGACGTTCTTGTTCAGTATTGAACTAAGCAGAGATGTCATTTTCCAAGTCTTGGTGTTACACAAAGGGTTTATCATTTCTGCAGTAGTGCTTCTGTATGGAAATCTCATTATGTATTTCAAAAAAGAATGCGAGCAGTATGATTTTCAGGAAGTGTAATTACATTTGGAGCTGAAAGGTAGCTGTCTTAGAACATTTGACCTTTATAATAGGCTGGGCAGAACACGTAATGGATACTTAGGCTTTAATGGTCTTGGAGGACTGAGGAAAGGTGATCTTTAAATAGGGATCCTGTATAGTGATTGCACAAGGACGATTTTAGCATAGGGAAAGGTATAAAGGGGAATCAATGCGTTCCCACCATGTCTGCAACTGTATAAAGGTTTGTGATGAAAAAGGGTACTGAGATGGACAGTGTGACAGATGCTGGGTTTTGCCAGAGTGCCTGTATAGGGAAATCCAGGCCCATGAGAACAAGCAGTTGAGGTTTTAACCAAAACTTCATAGAAATCAAAGGGCATCTGACAATTAAGATCTTGGGGTAGGCGTGTGTGGAATCAGGCCTCACAATCCCAAATCTTTCTCATTTTGTCCCTCCCTGTACAGACTTCCATAGTTTGAACAAAGCCATGATTAATGATCATTTGTTGTTTCAATAATGTTTGCAGAACAGGCTTCTGTATTTTATTTGTCCATATTAAGCACACAGTTTTGATTAAGTTCATTGCAAGAGAAATGCATCACAAATTATAATGAACTTCAGAGAAAAAATACACACTAATTTTTCGTTATCTTTTAATATCTGGAATCCTGGATTGGCATTTATTTATAAAGGAGCTTTTATTTTTGGAAATTTTTCATGTGTTAGGCCTTTCTTTTGAGAACACATGAATGTACATGTATGTGCAAATGCTACTACTGTAATTATCAAACTTGGATTCATTAGGTGAATGAATCCACTGTGATTACAAGACTTGGCAAGAAAATATCTCACAGGCCGTCTCAGCTACCTGTGCAGGTAGGAATTGGATCCTGGAAAGAGGGTGGTGCAGTGACCTGAAGGCAATAACCTTGTCCTTTCTGATACAGCCCTGTCATAACTTTTATGTGATTTCCAGCAAGTTTCTTCGTGTCTGTGCATGGTACTTTTAATGAGCAGTGTTTTGAGCCTAATCTTCCTAGGCTCCTTTACTGGGCAGTGTTTACTGCACTGAGCACTTTGACTGTAAAGGGAAACTGAGGAGATGAGCTTATGTTAGCCTTTTATAGGATTATAGCCTTTTTTAGGTTGGATATTAGGAGAAATTTCTTTGCTGAAAGGGTTGTGCAGCATTGGCCTAGGCTGCCCAGGGCAGTGGTTGAGTCTACGTTCCTGGAGGTCTTCAAGAAACGTGTAGATGTAGAGCTTAGTAGCATGGTTTAGTGGTGGCCTTTAGTACTTGGTTAGGGGTTGGACTAGATGATCGTAGAGGTCATTTCCAACCTGAATGATTCAATGATTCTAACAGGACTAACGTTAGCCTTTACCAATATCCACCTGTATCATTTTTACGAGCAGAAAGGTGACCGTAGGACTATTCTGCTTACTCTGGCTCTAAGAGTAGCATCTCTGTAGTACAAAACTGAAGACCAAAGGAGTATCACAGGTGTTGGATACAAAAGCTCTACACTGTGCACTCTGTGTAAGTAGTTGTAAGCTAAAGAGGTTGGTTTTGTTACCTTCACTGCTAAAGCAACAACCAGTGTCAATATTACTTATTTAAATCTCTTTGGATTATTAACATCCAGCAACAATTGAAGGCTTGAGCTTTGCTAATATCAGCAAGCCTCCCGCATAGGGGAAGTACCAGCTCGGATGTATCGTACGCTGTGTGACGGGGCCTGCTTGACATGTCTTTTATTTTAAAAATGCCACTAGCTGAGAATTCATCAGACTTGTAATGCAGGTTTGAATTCATTTATATTGCTGGTGGAAGTAATATCTCAAGAGCCTTAGACAGATGCGTGAATGGTGTAAGCAGGCAGTGTTCTTGGTGGATTAGAAAATGCTTCAAGCATCATCACCACCCCCAAGTCCTTCCTGCCCTTGCCTGCCTGACCTTTTAGTACAAATAGAAGGCTTTAACATGGGGAAAGGAAAAAAAAAAAAAAAAAAAAAAAAAGCAACATGCCCAAACTGTTACCCTCAGGACTTTCTCTGGACCTTCTCTAGTTTAGCTACATTTGGAGTTTTTCTGCAAATCCAGCTAGTGACCTATGCCTATTTGTGCAGCCTGTGCAACCTCTTGTTGCAGCTCTGCCTTAAGTAGATATGGAGTGTAATTGAGTTTTCTGCCCAGTGAAGTCCTGAGATGGTCCCATCTGTTAATAGTGCATAATACTAGGAATCGCCATTTGTTGAAGCCCTAGAGTTCATACTTGTCAGAACTGTACAGCAGCTGAATCGGGCATGATCGTGTGCAGGGCAAGATTGCAGCAAACCGCTCGTTTGGATGCTCGCCAGCATTGTGGGGTCGGTCTGCACATGATTTCCCTGGGCTTCTCGAAGGTGAGGGTGGGGAAATAGCTCCCCTCCTGGGGACTGGGTTTTTTAAATCATCAAGAAGTCATGTGTGCGTGCTTTAATTTGTGGCCTTGCTTAAATTATCTGGAGTCCTTCAAAAGGAAAAAAAAAAAATCAATTTGACTTTGGCAGCTGTCTCTACAATGCCTGCCAATCACCATAGTATCTTGGCTATTTTTAAGTCTCCTGAAATCAGTCTGCATTAAGGCAATAGCTGTGCTTGGATTTAAGCCCAGGACTCTATCAATATAAAATGATTTGTTGCAAGTTTAAAGATGCTTCATCCCTATTCTCTCTCTTTTCATTTACATTTTAAGCTTTCATCAAAATGTGGATCAACATTACTAATAGAGCCTTTTTTTCCTCTGTTCTGCTTCATGCTTTCTACAAAGAAAACCTAAGACTGTATGCTCTTAACCTCTGTCTAATGTAAGGCTTTTTTCCTTCCCATGAAAGAAGAAGGATCAAGTTGTTCACTGAAAGAATCTGCTGCAAGTCTTGCCAGCCTTGTACCATTTGAATAACTTTCCAGTACAGTTCTAAGGGACATGAAACAAGTGTGTAGGAGAGCAATTGACAAAAGGGAGATGATCTTTCATATGCAAGAGGTAATGGAAATAATCCTTAAAGAAAAGATCTTATTCTTCCAGATCTAAGACCCAGGTTTCCAAAGTGCTGAGTGTGTTGGACCATTGGTCCTATTGACACACTAACTGTAGAAGACTTTGGGATGCATGCCTGCTCCCTGCAGCTGGGATTCTTTCTGTGTTTGTGTTCTCTATAATCTGTCAGGAGTCATGCTCACAAGGGGAATAGTTTATTTCAATAATCAAGATTCTGATTGCAAAACTTGCTATTTACTTGTGTCATTTCAAACCTGCACGCAGTCATTATGTCCATCCACACAGGCTTTATTTTTCAATGAGATTTCCCTTGGGGAAAAACACGTACCCGATATCACTGTCCATGCTGTAGAGAATTACAGTCAATTAAGTACTCTAAGTCACTTTCATGTGATTGAGTATAATAGTGTTGTTAGTCAAGCTTGTTTTAATTTATATAAAAAAAAAATTCATTGCTTCAGCTTCTCTTTAGTAGAAACATAATTTCCCTGTATGTTTTTCCCCAGATTTCAAGGGATTTCTATGGCACAGACCATCATACAGAAGAAAGGAGGCATTTGTGTTCTGTGACATAAAGCCAATGATTCTGTCAATCTCAGTGGTGTAATCTTTATATGCTATTAGAAAGCATTAGCTCTCTTTTGTCACAGCTCTCAAAGCAATGTTGTTGTCAGAACTGTTAACAGAAGGGTATTCAATTAAATATGGACCATCCCTTTACAAATAAATCAGAAGTATTTTCATAGTTTCACAAGTAAATATTGTGATTTATTTGTAAGTAAAAGCAATGTCCCTTATGAACGTGGGTGATTGGGAAAAAAACACCCCTGTCCTTAAAAACCCTCCTGTTTTGGTACAGCTTATCTAGGAGTGGCACTGTACGAAGAGGTTATCCAAGGTGGGCAAACTGCATGTTTCTTGTATAGTTTTTTGCCAGCAGCAGAACTTAGAAGTGTTTTGAAAAACTAGTTGCTGTTAGCATTTGATAAATGGTCAACTGCACAGAAGTGAAGGAACTTCCCTGAGGCCAGCTGCAGGTAGGAGTTAGGCCCAGCTGCGCTGATATCCAGCCAGGAGCTACGTGACTGCCAGCTGAGGCGGTGTTTCTTTCCTATAAAGCGGAGCTAACATCTCACTGTGGGCCACTTGTTGTAGGTTGCTTTTATTTACCCTCATTGCTTAGGCTCTGCTATACCTCCTGGTTGTGTGGGTGTGTGGCTGAGCATAGCCAGCAGGCCCAGGGAGGTGATTGTCCCCCTGCACTCTGCTTTGGTGAGGCCGCACCTTGAGTGCTGTGTTTACTTTTGGGCCCCTCACTACAATAAGGACATCAAGGCCCTGGAGTGTGTCCAGAGAAGGGCTACGAAGCTGGTGAAAGGCATGGGACACAAGTCCTGTGAGGAGCAGCTGAGGTAGCTGGGGGTGTTTAGTTTGGAGAAGAGAAGGCTCAGGGGAGACCTCATTGCTCTCTGCAACTGCCTGAAAGGAAGCTGTGGGGAGCTGGGGGTCGGCCTCTTCTCACAGGTAACTGTGACAGGACCAGAGGGAATGGCCTCAAGTTGTGCCAGGGGAGGTTTAGGTTGGAAATGAGGAGACATTTCTGCTCAAAAAGAGCAGTCAGGCACTGGGACGGGTTGCCCAGGGAGGTGGTGGAGTCACCGTCCCTGGGGGTGTTCAAGGAAAGGCTGGGCCTGGTGCTTGGGGACATGGTTTAGTGGGTGACATTGGTGGTAGGGGATGGTTGGACCAGATGATCTTGGAGGGCTTTTCTAACCTTAATGCTTCTGTGATTTTGCGTTTCCTCTGAGCAACCTGTGGCAATCCTTGTGGTGGTTCTTCATAGTGCCAAACAGGCTGAAAAGGTTGTCCCGGCCCACCAGGGCCTAGGAGGCAGCCGGGAGTGTTTGAGGGTGCGAAAGCTTCAGGACTGTGATGGGTGAAGTTCAGTTTGGCACAAACCATACTCATACTGTCTGTACTGGAGTGTAGAGCAAATGGTCCCATTGCTTGAGTCCAGATTTCATCTCAGAAGAACCTGAAGGGAGTGAACTTGAGCAGAGAACTGGCTCCCTGAGTCCTGGAGTGGAACAGAGCGAGCAGATTGGCAGCAGAGCCTGTTTGTGTTCTTTGAGGGGCCAGAGAAGAAACCTGCTCAAATTAAAGCCTATATATTCTGTTTTTCTGTTCCCTGAAATTTTTCCAGGCACGATCATCAAATGCCTAATAAACAAAATGAAAACTCAACTTTAAAACAAACAAAATCTGTTACTTAATTTGTGACAAAAAGATTGGATGATATTTTTCTCGAAGTTTTTGCTGGAAATTCTTCTGAAAAACAGCATCACCTTGTTCTAGCTGAATTTGATTTCTTATAAGTATGTGTAATTTAAAGAACTGTTTGATGTTCTGTGTGGGTGGAGGAGATGATTTTTAACTGTCTTTAAAAACAACAACAACAAAAAAACAGTGTTCTTGCCTGGCCTGCCTCAATATGTGTTAGATATTATATAAGTAAATTATTTATTTTTTTCCCTTTTAAGGCATGCTGCAGTAGCATCAGTACCTCTGGCAAAAAATAAAAGGATAGTTAATTCTTACTCATTATTTAATTGTTCCAAGTTTTCTAAGTTCACGAGATGCCTAATTTGTATCATTTCACTACTTTTTGGGTGAATTTTCTTTCAGGCTGTATTGCTATTTTCATGTGTGGCTTAGAGTTTTGAGCTCTTAAGTTTATCAGCACTATAAGGAAAATCTTTCTGGAGACTTTCCATCAAACCCATTTGTTGATGAAGGAGGGAACATCTTTTCTAATGCTTTAAAGCAGACGCCATAAATTTTGAAGTGAACTTCCCGTGCCCCTATTAATAGATAAGTAATTTTTTTTAGCACCACCCTGACCTGAGTAGCTGAGATGGGACAAGCTGGGAAGGTGAATGCTGTGAACGGGGAGATTGTCACAATTTAGAGGAAGTATTTTTGCTTTGCTCCTTGATATTTTGTGTGTATGTGATAGAGACATCCCAACTTTATGGTTTGGGTACCACTGAGTAATTAACTGGCTGGCTGAAATAGGAGGTTGCTGGTTTTGTCAGTTCTGGATTGCTCTGCTGTGTTCAGCATTGTGAAGCGCTCACAGCTGGTACTTGAGTACAGGCTGAATCTGGTACTTAATGTTTTTTTGAGTCCTGTAGGTGCTGAAGACAATGTGCTGGGTGCCTCTGCTGTCCTGCAAATTCTTCCTTCAGATCCACAGTACCACAGTGTTTCTCTAAGCCTAAAATCCAGCTCTCCCAGAAGGCCAAGGCTGGCTCCAAGACATTTCGTTGGAATTCAGTAGGTTACATGTCAAATAATGTAATATGCTCCTGTAAGAGGCACAGCAAAAGAGATTGCCCGGTATATTCTGTACCAGGTGGAATAGAGTAACTTCCTAAAGGGCCATAATGCCTGTTGCAGAACTGCACAGACTGACAGCAAAGCTTGTTGAGAAATGTTGACTTTCAGTGGGCCGCGGTGCTGTTTCACGGAATGGTTAACACTGAAATAGCTGTTGTGGAGTGTTTGGTAGGGTAGGAAAATAGCTTTGTTTTTCAAAGCTCCCTGAAAATGGCTGCTTGGAAAACAGCACTCCCATTCTATTCTTCTTGGACTTTTAAAAATAGCCTTGAATTAATAAGATGCAAAGCAAAGGGGGAGGAAAAACAGGTACCCACCAATCGTTGTCATAAAAATAACCATAAGAATCAGTGTGATCGTAAAAGTGTCCAATTATGATGTTTTGCTGCAGGCCTAATAAAAAAAGATATAAACAGAATGTAACCTTGAAATGAAATAAATACATTCAAACATCAGGCCATAGCATAAGAAGAAATAGTGACTTGGGCTTTGTTCCAGACAATTAAATGTTGGGTTCTAATTGGTAGGAGAGCATATAAGAGCCAAATCTCCAAATCCAGCTGTTCCTCTAACTCTGCGATGTTCCTGCTGACAACCAGCGGGTGTACTTTCATTAATCATTGACTTATTTACTAACGATATAGATTCTTATACATTTGGGGCTATCTTTTATGTCAGAGGAGCTCGGCTGCAATCAGAAAGGCTATTTGGGTTCAAGGACTTCCCTTTGTCTTGCTGCATCTTTTGCTAATGCTTGGTATTAGAAGATAGCTGTTTCTAAAATTGGCACATGGTGCTGTCAATTTTTGCATGTTGGTAGAACAGCCCCCGCTTGTCACAGGGTGCCGTTAGCTGCAAGACAGTTTGAGTCTGCAAGTATAAAATTGCCAGTCTCTGGAGAAAAAAGTGCTGCTGCTGTTGTTTGTTTGCCACCCTAAATCTAGTTTTAGCACTTGGCTGATACTGTTTAAAAAAACAACAACATAAAAACAAAGAAAAAACAACCCACAACTTTTTTTTGTCAACGTGAAGCTTAATAGAGCGGTTATTATAAAAGTACATGAAACCTGGTCTTGATATTTAAGACTGGTTTTGTTCTAAGACTGCTTTACTTTCAGTGACTTTTATGAGGTTTTACCCATTCCTTAGTTAGTCCTTCAATAAGCTCCTTTAATAACTCCTTTATTACATTCAGCTTTTCCTAAATAAGGGTACCGAGGGCAAGTTTATTGAATTTATCTGTAAGAATAAAGTTCAGATTGAAATTCGCTCTAGGACTTTCCCATAACTTTGGAGATTTATCCATAAGCAAACAATTCTTACAGGTGGTTATTGATTTCTTAAGATGCATCAGTTCTTTCTCTGATTGCGGTAAGCAGATGCTTTAACTTCTCAATACCATAGTGTCACCTTGTCAGAAAATAAAAGTTGCATTTCCCTTTGGTTTAATGTTCATCTCAGTAGTAGTTTTTCTGTAGTTATGTAATCTACCTGTTTTGCATGAAATTCTGTCTTGGAAAATCAGCAGTGAATGCAGACAGGTAGAGGTCTTGCTATAGGTTGGACATGGGGGAGAAATCTGGGGAAGGTGGGGTAGAGGATTGGTGATCCCTGACCATGACTTGCAGGGAAATGGTGTATCAGGGCAATATTTGGATATCTTGATTCTGAAGGTTGGATCAGTCAAAGAAATGTGTTTGTTTCAGATGTAGAATGTGGCAGATGCTTCCCATATTGTGCCATACATTTTGAGTGAATTAGCCAAACTGGGATTTAATTAATTCTTATGGAAAGCATCACGAGATCTTTTTAAATGGCACCGTTACTTTGGTCAGGGAGAAATCTTGATTTTTTTTCTGCTTCACTCAAAAAATTTCCCAAGCTGAAGAACAGCTGCACAAAGCACCACTCAGTATTTGTTTGGTAAAAATCTTTGGTTCAAAACTCTTTTCAGTACAGTCAGATCTCAGATTATTTCTTTTCCACAGACTTAACCCCAAGTCGTTTGCTATTAGACAGGCTCCAGGCTAACATAAATGAAGTCCATCGACATAGAACTTGCATAAGAGTTACAGCATAGATGAATTCTCATAAGCATGTCTGGTAGGTCAGAAATCTCCTTAACACACCTGATTGTCATTCAATAGAATTATATCAATTGTGGTGTATTGGAAGTGTGGTACCAAAGCAAGAAATAACACACACACATATACATTCAAAGATTTTTTTTAAGCATTTTTTTTTTTTTTTTTTTTTAGAGATAGTGACTAACATTTTTCTTTTCCTTTCCAAGTACTTTTGGAGTGTAAGTGTACACAGGTGGCTTCTGGACTGCAGACTTTTTAATTATTCAGTGGACTTGCAGAGTGGTAACTTCTTAAGGACAATTGAATCCTGATGTTTTTTTGTTTGAAAGCTGAATTCCCCCAAGCCAGGGGTTGTGGCTTCCTGTGTCATGTGGGGTGGGTGTTTTTTGGCTGGAATTAGATGATCTTTAAGGTCCCAAACCATCCTGTGATTCTCTGTCTAGCCTAAGAGCAAATCTTAATGAGATTACAGTTCCTGTAACCTGTTTATACTCCAAGTAAGCTTTACTAGTGTTAAGGTGGAAGGTTATGAATTCCTCAGGACAGGGAGGAACTTAGATTAAATAAAGTACGCAAGGAGCAAGATTAAACCAAACAACTTTGCAGACTTATAAGGCGTAAGATTATTCTGGTTTTGGAGATGTCTTTAATTACCTAAGACATGATGACTACAGGGCACATTTGAAACCCTTGAACTAATTATTTTATGAGCACTTTATAGCTAATTTTACTAGTTGTGTCAATATGTATTGTGCTGACTCTGCTTTAACTTCATTTTCTGGACACACTCACATGTTGCTGCTGAAGCTGTGTTTTTTTCAGATAAGATTATACCTTTCACCGTTAACAACGTGTTACTTTACCAACAGGCAGTAACAGTATATGGTTAAATATGTGTATATTTTACTCCGAGGTATTGCATATGCCAATTGACATATGTTATGTTCTGTCAATCCTCTATTTTGATAGTGTAGAAGGATTGCTGTGGAAAAGAAGTTCTGACGTATTGCCAGTTGAGCTGAAATCTCATCTGGCTGCTTGTGTATTTCAGAGCTGCAATTGTGCAGCTAAAAAAGATGAAAAGTTTTGTGTGGCTCTGGTCAAGGTGCTCCAGGGGTTGCGAAGAGCCTGCTGCACAAACAGGTCTCACATCTTCCTGTAGCTTTATTGTAGTTAGCTTTGGGTTAAACATATTTTGCTTATTTTACCAGTGATATTTTTGTCCTACTGTGTTGCAACAGTATCGTTACTTTGTAAATTAAAGGCTATCCTTTGCAAAAGCCATGATTTTATGTGATTTCGCAGTGCTTTCTAGATAGAGTATTGCTTTTGATATGGGCTTTACTGTAATATAAATATTTAATAGCGATGTTAAAAGGACAGTGCAAAGGTGAGCAAAAGGGTAGATGCTTTGGAAAATTGAAGTGGAAAGGTCAGTGAGAAGATGAAATGAATGGTATTATTAGCTTAAAATTTTCAACTTTTAAAAATCTAATGTAGTCCGTAGTGCCTGCTGTGGTCCCAGCAGCCACGAGGCTGTGGTATGTCTAATTAAACCATGTGCTGCAAATGGCAGCTCAGGTTCTGGGGAACTTCCAGCTCAGGTTTTTCTTTCACTGTATGTTGTGTAAAGCAAACCTAGTGCGTATTGATAAAGTTGTTCTTTTTATGTTTACAGTGCTAATATCAGGGATTTTTCTTTTCCTCTTTGAAGTTAACAGCAACTTGCAGACCCCATTCTTGTTTATCAGCTCAAATGAATATTGGTAGGGATACCTGCTAGTTGGCTGGTACCAGTCATCTGTAGGGTGCTGGGCATGAGATAGAGGGATCTATAGGAAAGCAAAGCCAAATCTGTATACCGTAAATAAGTCATCTGTGCAAATGACTGGAAATTGTAAAGCATCAGCTTTTTAAGCTTTGACAAAAGTCAGTCTGTCAATTTTTTATTTTCATTGTCTTTTGAGGCTTGTTTTTGTTCACCTGATGAAAGCTGCTGTAGCTGGAGTTAATTTTTCTGGCAAATAAGCTGTCTCCTAAAATACAGTTTCAGAAGGAAGGAAATGTTCATAAACTTCAGGCCTGCTTACTAAAGCATGCAGGGAAAATGAAGCAAACTATATTGGCTTTTGATGGTATGAATATACAAGCGTTGCTTTTTAAAACAGGAGGAGCAGAATGATCAGGGAGTGTGTTCTAGGGGAAAAAGAAAGATAAAGTAGGAAAACCAGTCTCCCTCTTCCCCCCATATTTTCCATTCTGAATTTGTATTCCAAACATCAGAATTTGTTTCCAAAGAAGAATTTGGAAAATGCTTTTTAAAATTATTTTTCAAAGTTTGTTCTTTAATATTTCTGCTTCTTTCATTGTACGTCTTTCTCATGTCGGTTACATTGGCACTGTAAGTGTTTTAGGGTATGGTTTGGTGCTAAGTTGCATACAGTGCATAGCATAGTTTGGTTTGCAGTTCCTAGTCAAACCCTTTAGGCTTTCTAAATATACAAAGCTGTTTTTTTAGATAATAAAAAAGCCCTGTTCAACTACCAAGTCCAAGATGGTCAGAAAAACCACAGCACAATTACACAGTCAGTTAAGAGCTAGAAAAACTTGTGTTAGTAAGCAAGCTACCCTCTATTTGAATGAAACGCATATTTTTCTGTTCTCTCTGTGATCCAAGGAGGTATGATAATAGCTCCTCCAGCCCTTCATTGCATATTCACAGTACTTTCTATTAGCGTTGGTGTGGTGATAGTCTGAGAATTCACTGAAGGAAGAACATTAGAAAGAAACAAGCTAAAAATTACAGGTCTTGATTTTTCCCTGCCCCGAAGATTATTGAATTCCCATCCCATTACGTGTCATTTCCCAAGCACAAGTCTGCATTTGTACCAGAAACAAGCTGGAAGCTGAAAGTCTGTATATGTGGAATTTTGATTTTAGTCCATTTCTGAGGGATATTGATAGTTAAACAATGATAAAGATTTTTCTCTAGGAGCTAATTGCAGTCCACTTAAACAGCTGCCTCACAATACAGCAAGGCCACTGCTATTTTCTGTTCTCATTCTGCCACTCGGTAACTGTCAGCCTCATTAGGATTTAAATCAGTTCATAAGTATTTTGGCTTAAGCAAGCTTTATTTCTGATCAATGTAATGCCATGATTTTATGTCTTTTTTTGAGTCTTTAGCTTAAAGTAGACGAGCTTACGATAAATACTGCAGATGTGTTAGAAGTTGATTAAATTAGGAGTAGAAATGGACAGGAGGCAAAATGCACAGAGGAGCAAGTTTGGGAGTTTTCAGCCATACTCTCAATCTTTGTTAATGGTTTCAGTCTGCTGTCAAAACCAGAAACATTAAAATTGTTTTTTTTTTTTTTAAACAGAATTAGCAGAGAGGGGGGAAAAAGGTATGTTTTTTTTTTTTTTTTCCTTTAATATAAGAAGTAAGCACTCAGTGAGAAATTTCCTGTCTTCAAATAAAATATATTTTCTATGTTAATTTGAAAAATATTTGTGGGAGAAAAATTCAACTCAAAACTTCTGCATGTAACCTCCCCCCAACAACAACACCAAAAGCCTTTAAGACCCTTTCTTAAAAAGATTATTTAAAAATTCGAGTAGCTTATTTTACCTACCGCTGAGATGAAAATATGATTTAAAATGCACACATTACTTGGCCTTAAATACGTAAACTTTGCTCCAAATGGCTTTTTGAAGTTCAAAATAAATGTGGTTGCCCATCTGTTAACAAATCCCCACGTTTCTTGAGAGTACTGAGAAGAGCAAATACAAATTCCTCTGCAGAGCCAACCTCCATTCAAAAATTAGGAGGCTTTTTTTTTTTTTTTTTCTCCCCCCAGAAATGTCTGATCTCAGGCTGAATTTCTGTTATTCTATACAGGAATGGGTGAAGACCTTGACGGAGGTCAACACAGCAGAATGATGTTTGAGTTTGAACTCAAAATCTGTGCTGAGAGGAATGTGTCAGCTGGAGGAATAGGGAAGTATTGTCAAAAGGGATTTTGCAATAGGCAAGAGCCCGGCAATTAAATACTAAGGTTTTGTATTTCTCTCCTGTATTGGCCTTAAGTAATAAAGTGAGGATGTTGGACGAGACAGCAGATGTTGTATCATCATTTCAGTTGTTTATATCTGAGACACACCAGGACAAATTCTGTCTTATTCCATCAGTATAAATCCAGAAAATCTCTATAAATAGTGCAGTGTCAATCAATCTGCTCCAGTCTGATGGAAGATGCAGAATTGGAACCATGCTTGGCCTTGCTGTGTCTGTGTTGTAAACATTTTACCTGAAAAGGCCTTTTCCTTGAAGAAAACTGTTCTGGCTTCGGATTGTTCCCACAGTGATGTAAACTCCACAAGCAAGGCCATGTGCACTCACACTTATTACCCTAAAATATTTGCTGTTAGTGTCAGCTTCTTGCCCACTATATTTTTCAGAAAAGAGACAGGCTGCAGTAATTGAGATGAAGTGAAATAACTCAATCATCCAGCTCTGTTGAGAAGAGACTGATGATCACTAAACTGGCAGTGTCGATTCTCCGTGATGCACAAATAGAGAGCCTAAGCTTTAGAGACCACTGGAGTTGCTTAGTTTCAAATTTAAGCCAGTCTTCAATCGAATTTCAGTTGAATTAGTCATATTTATAGTGCATAAGGGTCTGCTCCTGTCCTGTTTTACAAAAGCTCTGGAAATAGACAAGTGGAAGATGATTCAGCCTTGAAAAGAGGACTGGTGAGGGGACACCTGGCAGAGGTATGTGAAATCGCAGTAGAGGATGACTACATGAAGTCATGCAGTCGTTCTCTATGAAGAGACTCAAGAGACTCTCCTCAGTCCCTTGTGACTTACAGATTGTCAAAGAAAACTGCTACGTGGCAGGCTCAAAACAAATAGTACGTCCATGAGATACTGTGGATGCCAAAATGAAGGAAAGGGAAGAGATTTTTGGCGGACAAATTCATTAGGTGCTCTTGAACACAAAAATATGGTACTTGTTCAAAAAGGCTTTGAGATGCAAAATCACTGCAGAATATTTGGGTGCACACAGAGTATTCCGATTTTGTTTGTAAATACAGACATATAAAATATGGTACAGTCTTCCATAGGTGATTGCCAGTGAGAATTAGTGGAGCTGTGGTATCAAGGTGGATGTAAAGTTGTTTTATCCAGTACAGCCACTCTTACTGAGGATCTGAGCTGATTAATACTTGTGATAAGCTGTCCTCCTTTCCTGTGTTTGCAGTGGCATACCCCAAACACTTTGGATTCAGTGTGCTATAGTGACATTCCCTGACTGCATCTTCCAAGGACTAGAGGTTTGTATTTAAAAATCTCAAGATCTTTGGTGTCCAGTGAACATTTCAAGTACTGGAATGGACCAGAAGTCTAAAAAGCTAGAGAAGCACCTACATCCACATGCAAATAGCTCATGAAACCATCAAAAGCAAAATCTAACTAGCTTTAAGCTAGCTTCATAAATGAATTGATGAATTTAATGAGCTAGGTGGTAGTTGCCTAGAGCATCCCAAGAGACCTGTCCCTTCAAACAGCAGGTGCAAAGAGGGAGAGAGAAAAGATCAGGCAGGGCTGAACATGTGAAAGGGTTTCGCAGGGACTAGTAAAACATCTCAAAGCATCCCACCCACCGCAGTGGGAGGAGTTACATATTTATTAAAAGGAATAAAGATGTCAGAATCTCTTTTGAAACTATTTACATATATCTTTCCTTAATGAAAACAAATTGCTTATATTTTGTGTAGATGTGCATAAAACACTCCATACATCAAACTCCACACTGAACAGCCTTGTAAAGTAAGAAAACATATAAGTTATTACCTAAACAATAGGTTATATATTACTGACTCTGTAACAGTAATAGAAGCCCATCAATCATTGGACAGGCTCAGCTCTAAGACTTTTTTTTTTTGATGTATGCTAAGTGAAGCAGACCCAAGAAAGTGGCTCTAAGTCAAATAGTTGCTTAGCTAAATCTTTACCTTTGTCAGCAGTAGGTCATAAATGGATTTATTCCCGCGTGATTCTGCTTATCATCATTTTATAATTCATGTATACAAGTAATCTGGTTCCGCCTCCAGACAGGTTGTTGCTCAAGAGTGCATTCTGTGGTCATAATTAGAGTTTTATTACAGTGAAACTCTGCAGCAGACAGCTGATGGCTGGACTGTTACAGCCCAATTTGAGTTCAGAACGGATTTTATAGCGTGGGGGGGAAATTGTTCTGATACAAGAGAAATAGCAGATGCACACTGTGCTTATGGCAAGGCTTCTTGCACTCAGGCATGCGTATGTACATGCATTTATATTCACAAGAGTTGTATGCAGGAAAAGGAGCTTTGATCAAATCTCAAGAAGTCTAAAGACACTGTCGGTGTTGTACATCCTATGGTACATAGGCAGACCTGAAAATACATCTTGTGTTTGGAGAAAAGCTCCAAGGTAGTGCCTACACTTGGTAATGGAGTCATTTCTGTCACCTGGCAGGGAAAATATCATGAAAATGTGTTGTACCTGTGTGTTTGCTCTGCCACAATTTGGGTTTTCTTTCCCATTCATCCCTTTGCCTTTCAGCCTCAGGAATTTCAAAGAAACATCCACTCAGTGGCTCTTGAGTTTGGCTGAACTAACACTGAAGGACAAGACAGTGGATCATGGTGCTTGCAGGTAATCAATACTAACGATGTGCCTGGAGTCATTGAGTAAAACGGAATTTCAGCAAAAGAAGGCGTTTGGGACCAATTCCGAATGCACTCCCCTGGCCCCAGCCAGGGGGAATCCCAAGGTCAGGCTGCAGCTCTCAGCACGTTTTTGGGTGGATGAGTCCACTTCTAAACAGGGAGTTTTGGAAGTCTCCTGAGTATATAGGCAACGATAACGTTCTCTAGAGAATGCTATTTTTCCCTTATGAAAACTGAGTTAATAGAATCCTAGAAGACTGCTCTTTCATGGTCTCTGTTACGGTGGAAGACCAACGGGGAAAGGCTTGCAGCTCGAGCTACTTGGTCGTGATTTAATGGTGATTGATGGGTTTTGCTTCAATACCTGCTTATAATAAGAGGAGAACTGGGTTCTTAAATATAGGTTGCTGTGGAATTTTTGTAAGCAACAAGCAGGTTGAAGTGACTAGGAGTGCAGAAAATACAGGCCAGACATAGGAGCAAACATACAACAAAATCAGTGCAGTGTTCTTGCATTGAGGGGGGGGGGAAGACAGGAAGAAAAATAGCTTTGGCTGCTCTTAGTACAAAACTGGCTACAACACTATCAAAATACTAAATTCTGATATTTTTGTGTGGTTTTGTTCTAGTAAAGCTGCATGCAAAATATTGCTCGTTGTTCACCTGCGATTAATTTGGAGCGCCTGTATAAGCATTCTGTAGTACAGTATGGAAACGTTGCACAAAAAAGATCACCAGAGATCCTGAACTGTAACTGTGATGAGAGGAACAGCAGGTTAGACTTCAGTAAGGAATAGAAGGGAGAAGGATGTCAATTCTTGCCATCCTGTGGAAGTTTTAGTTGAAATAGAATAGCAGAAAAACTGGTGAGTGTGTACAGTAATAGAGGGAAGCTCATCAAAATGTATCAATGAGTCCAAGCTTTCCTTATTCAAAAATCAAATAATTTAATAAGGAGGTATTTGCAGAAGTTGTTTACACATGGGTTGATCTACATTAGTCAGAAAATAATTTTGGCCTAATTCTGAAACATGTTCCTATTGAATAAGTTTTTTATCCATTGGAATAACTCAGCTGGTTGATATGAGACTCTTCAGATATAAGCAGTGCTTATGAGATTGTTACACTTAATTAGTTTATAAATCTGTCTCCAGTAGCTGCATATGAAAATTTAATATGCCAGCTTCAGAACAACATGGTGTTTCTTACTTTGCTTTGAGATAGGAGGGTTTATTCTACTAGAATAAACCAAAGATGGAAGCAATAAAGATTAAAAACCTTTAAAAATAATACAGATGTCGTAGAGTTACTTTCACAGCCATAACAGGGCAGTGGTGATAGTACTGATGAGAGCCAGGTTTTGATTACCCACCTTGATGAACTTTGCAGTAAGCTGTGCTGGAAATTCTTCCCACTTTGACTCCCAATACTGCCCATTGGATAAAAGCTGCAATTACACGTGCTGTTGTTTTCTCTCCAGGATGCAAAATTATTCATTCTTGTTTCTAATAGCGCAGCCTTTTTTTATATGAAGGCTTTTCCATTTTTTGAGCTGTGTTTGCAAGCTTGGCTCCCTGGTTTCATGTAGGTAGTTGGCTGCATATGTTTGTGTGTGTGAGTTAGGCGTGTCTTCACAAGAAGCACTTCAGATGTAAGGACTACCTATGAACAGGCTCGCTCCTCAGTCATGGTTTGTTTTTTTTTCTGCTTGAACTGAACATGTAAGTAAAATACTTGTTGCTATTCCAGGGAAGGAAAGCTCACCCAGCATCTGGGAAGCCATCACAAGAATATAAATAGAATAATATCCTGTTCATGCAGCTCTGAGTAATACATGCTTCACATCTCACAGGTGATAACAGCTTAAATATTAATTCATTTGAGAGCATTATGTGTTAGAAAAGGTACACAGAGTTAATTAAGCCTTGGAGGCATGCAGGATTGATCCTTAGCTGCCAGAAATTGCCTTAGCTTCATTGACTTCAAAGGAATCATCCTTATTTACACCACGGGAGGATTAAGCCTTTCTATTTTAAAATGGTTTAGATTTGAATATCTTAATATGGACAAATTCTTTATTAAACGAATGATATTAATCATTTAGTGCATAATAGGGTGTGTTTCAAAGAGTAGAGATTAAGTAGCTTTAAAGTGATAGAACAGCAACCCATTTATGAATCACAAAGATTTGTGATGCTTTAATTTTTTTTCCCTGTGTCTTGGCTTGCATCCATCCTCCCTACAAACCAGAGGAATACGTGGCATGCTCCACGTGAGAATGAAGTTGACACCTCTAATTACTGGCGAGAAACAAGTGCGTGCTCTTCTTCAGTAAAAATGTTGGGGAATTTCAGTTTCTTCCCCGTGCTGACTTTATTTTATTATTTTTTTATTATTTTTCCTGAAGTTGTGCAGTAAAAAAGAGAACCACCAGTTTCAGGAAAGCTAACACCCTCCCAAGGCAGATCAGTGCTTTGCACAGCAGGTTCCTAGAATACCTAAGCCCTTCTATGAATCAGGCCAAGCTGGAACTTGAAGCCTGAAATTAGGAAAATAATGTATAAAATAAGCTGTTGAGCACAGTTCTGAGCCTTTTTTTCTTGCTGTAGCCCAGGCAAGTGGTCTGGAAAGAATGTTGCTGTTGTTACAAACGTTGTCTCTCACATTTTGACCAGGAGTTGTCAGGTGCGATGCTGTCACGATGGCTGTTCCCTGAAATGGATGCAGTCCTGTGAAAAGCTGCAGCTCCAACAAATCAATATTTTTAGACAAAAAAAAAAAAATCACACTGGGAACGTCGCAGTTCGCTCTGCTTCTGAATCGTAGCTGCTAACGCTTTGTTGGGGGGGGGTGTTCTGTTGTAGCATCGTGTGTCTGCCCAGCACAGTGCAGCAAAACAAATAGGGAGACTGGAAATTAAGGGAATTTTTGATGCCTTCAGATACAGACGTTTTTTTTTTCTTCTGCCTCCAGCTTACTGTATCCTGTTCTGCCCTAACTCTTATCGCCTGTCTGTATTTGTAAACTTTATCAGGGCTGGTGCATTTGGTTCTGGCATGTTTCCTCTAAGTGCATGGTGTGCAGACATGCTGCACGTAAGCATACATACCTATATCTAACTGCACATAATAATCTGTTCTACGTTTTTCTTCTATCAACCTTGGAGGTACCTTTTTTGTGAAAGGTACTTCATGTGAAACTAGTTTCTCATGTCCAAACAATTCCTCTTTGTTTAAAGAAAATGTTTTTTTTATGAGCAGGATATACTGAGGGATTTAGACTATTGATTCCTTTCAAATAGCCTGAGATGCTAGCAGCTTTATCCTTTTTGTTCATTTTTTATGGGTAATGAAAAACAGTTTAATATCATTATGCTCATCAGATAAGGCTTAAAAACCTCACTAAGGTTCAAAAGAAAGTCCTAAATAGATTGCGAGGCTTAGCTGTATGGATGACTGTGTCTCAGGAGAGCTGTGTATTTTCCAGACTTCTAAATCCTAACATCCCTTCCACCCCCCAGATGTTTGTTTAATACTATCAGAGAATACTTCTGGGCCATGTTTTACTATGTCAAGGGAGAATTTGGTTGGAGAAAGCAGGTTAGTTATTTTATGGCGGGTTTGACTCCTGTAGATACTGGCCATGCAACCTACTAAATAATGTAGCAATAATTCAGTTCCTCTTGTTTGTCTGCTTCCAGGGCTTTCATTATATTGTGCGGTAAGCATAAATAGGTTTTTAAGCCTAAGTGCAGTCTCCTAGAAGATGGTGGAGGATTTATTGTTCAAGCAGACATCTGAACTATCAGAGGGATGGACTGGGGGGAAAACCACATTCCTCATGCACATCCCTGGTACTTGTCTGTATGTGCATGCAATACTGTATTTTTTTTTTTTTTTTTTTTTTTAGCCCATGACTCATTCCATCTGTGTTATAAATCTTTGTCAGTGCTGATTTTCAATCTGCCTGGTCTTGGTGAAGAGTTAAATCAATAAAAAAATTTCCTTTTTCTGGCTGCTTTGTAAACTTTTATTCGAAGGATGTCAGCAGGTAGTCTTCTTGGATAAACCCCTTCCCCCAAACCTTGGAAAGGATGTATTAAAATCTGCATATTTTTGTGCATTCTGCTGTCACATTCATCTAACACGTGCGGATGTGCTGATAAAGGGTGTTTTGTAAGAGAGAGTTTACGATCTACAACTATGTGGATGTATTGCCAAATTAATAATCCGTCTTTGGGGATCCGCTTGACTTGAGGTTTTGGCAGTGTTTGCTTGTTAGTATTGTGCTTAATGTCACTGGTGTTTCCTGAACTGGAAGGAATGGGAAGTTCCTCACAGTCAACCAAAAGACAACATGAAATTAATGTCCAAAGCACCTGGATAGCTGGAAGGAATTCAGAATTTTATTTATAAAATAACTCATTATAATATCATTTATTATAATATATTTATAGATTATAGATTTATAGACTATTTATTATAATCTAGTATAGATTTTATTGTCTGGGTGTATGTAAGTTCTGTGATACACTGACACTGTGCTCTGGTCCTCAGCACCTTCCCAAGCAGGGGGGAGCTGCCTGTGTTACAGCAAGTGCAAATGTCAGCACTGTAGCAAACTGTTATGGCACAACATTTAGGAAATGGAAAACGGTGTCACAGAGGTATCTCAAACTTTTTTTATATTGTCATTTGATTGTCATTTTTAATGTATGTCACACGCATCGCTGTGCAGTTGCATCATTACATAGTCAATGGGGTATCTCCTACGATAAGGGAAAATTCAAGGTAGGCTTTCAGAGCTGCAATTATTAATGGAGCTTAAGAAAGGGTGCCAAGCTGCAGGAGGAAGCTAATTCTTCTCTGAACAAAATCCTGATTTGAGCTGTGGAGTAGGAGCTGTAACACTGCTGTAACTTGCCCTGCTTCACTTGGTCACATGCCTCAGACACCTTAAAGAAAAGATGACCGGTTATTTACTGGCTCCATTCACAAAACAGACCAAACGTTGGTATAATTCTTTAGGGAAATCATGCAGATGGCATAATTGCAAAATCGTGGAAAATAGGGCTGGTGGGACATGGGATTGTTCAAACCACATCCTCGCCCAGAGGCAAGAGTGCTGTGCATTTGCTATTCCTAACAGTCCTTTTGTGTGTGTGTTCTTGAAAGCCTCCAGGGATAGGAATGCCTATCTTCCTAGCATTTAATTCTGCTGCTATTTCAGTGCAAGTATCATTGCAATTAAAAGGTTTTCTTGATACCTAATTTACATCTCACTCACTTCAGTGTAAGCCCATTACTTATGCTATTCCACCATGGACGCAGAGAATATATTCCCTTTCTCCTTGCACAGATCTTTTACATATTTAAAGGTGATTATTATGGCTCACTTCAGTCCTCTTTTCCCTAAATTAATCGCTGTCAATAATCTCAATATTTCCTTGTTGTCAGGGTTCCAAATGTTTTCATGGTTCACCTCTGCGTTCCCTGCTGTTATTGCATCTCTCTGCTGAAGCTTGGTGCTGAAAATTGAGCACTGCATCCTATATTGTTAAATGAGATGGTCTTTCAGATCTCTGAGCTGGGTGAATGCAAATCTGTGCTGGTTTCCTGCGACATGCAAGGCTAAATACAGCCGTGAGGATACAAAGCTGCCGATTCTTTTAGAAAAAAACGCCTTAAGTGGCCAATGCTGCTGGGGTGCCTCTCTGCGGAGAGGAAAGAGAATTTCACTGTAGATTTACTCCAGGATCTTTCAGGTCTTTGCAAAGCTTAAAAAAACAAAACAAAAACAACAACAACAACAAAAACCCTACCTTGTTCTCTGCCTTGTTTTCAGTAATGGATTTCAATCTGGATTTTTGTGACCTTGTGAGTAGCAGAATCTCACAAAGTTCACTTTCACAGCCACAAAGCAGCAGTGCACCCTAGTTCCTGTTCCCCACAGATGTTTTCGATGCACAAATTATAAGTCCAGTTTACTCTGCTTTTTCTTCAGTACAAATCTGCATGAATTTGTTTCAGAAAATGAGAGGTTACATGTAGAAGAGTGATTACAGAAGTAAAGACTTCTTTAAGTTTGTTAGTGGGAAAGATGGGCTGGCAATTACATGTTTAAATACTACTTTTTCCTTCTCCTTCAATCAAGCAGTGGTCATCCACTGGTAATAATTAACCTTTTCATCTGTACTCCAAACAGAACGATCACTGGCAGCACTTATGTGAAAAGTATTCTGTGTGCATGGGCTGATCTCTCAGGCTGACTTCTGGAAACCATGCAGCAATTTGTACGTAAGTAGAATGAATGACACACACAAAAAAGCTGTACCTGGACAAGCCCTTCAGAAAACATGAGCTGAATTTCGTTGTTTTATATGGGGATACTGTCAAAGAGTCGAGTATTGATTTTTGAACTTGGGCTCCAGGCAAAAAGAGCCTGGTTCTCATGCTTGCTTGCAGGGTTGTTGTGTGACCCTCGGGGGAAGTATGGGACACACTGAAAAGCACACGTAGAAGGGCTTACAGCAACCCAAGGTGAGTTCAGGTGAGGCAGGGAGCACCGATCCTCCAGCTTATTCCAGACTGGCAGATTGAGGAGCTGGGCTGAGGACTCCTTGACCTGTAAGACTGAAGCATAAAATAATATTTGTGGCATAAAATAATATTTGTGTCCCTGACGCATGAATCTGTCCCAAGCACATAATTTTAAGCGTGTTTGGTGACCATTGCTCTGTGTTTATAGATAATAAAGTTAGAAGGGCTCATTTTCATCCTCTGGTTTACAAAACCGCGGTGAGTCAGCTGTGGGATTCACTCAACGAAACGTCCAAAAACCTTTTCAGATGGGTTTGAGGGGCCTGCAAGCTGAACCTCAAATTGAGAGTCATGATGAACGGTCGACTTGACTTAATCACTAGTGGCAGGCAGTCTTTAGGCAAAGTGAGTTTTCTTTGGAGGTTAATGTTTTCGATGGATATAGGGCTTTAAAAGCAACGCAAAATTGACACAAATTATCTGAGGAAGTATTAAACAGGAAAAAAAAAATCCAGAACAGCTATTATTGTCATGAAATGTCATGAATCATCCAGCAGTACTAATTAAAACAAAGAGAGTTTTAATACTGCAGATAAATCTGAGAAACAAGGAGCTTTTTAATGATAAAGTGAGAGGCAGTTTTTCTATTTCTGGCAGTGCCGTGTAGTTTAAGATATATCAACTTCTGTAGAGGAGTATGGTAGGAATCAAGATAGGAAATATCTAGAAGGGGGGAAAAAAAAAAAAAAAGAGAACCAAAGATTAGAAATGTGACATCTTTGCAGTTGTAAAATGGGTGGGTTTAGCACTTGATCTGTGCAACAGTGAAGAATACGTGGCATTAACAGGTTTTGTATGCTGGTGGCCAAAGTCATGCCAAAGGGACACAGATCTAAAGAATATAGTAAAAGTTGTCGACATTATGAACAGTGTAAGAACCCTGCAGTTTGTGTGGTTGGGTTTTGTGTGTCTGCTTCTTAAATGTCTAAAATCTTGGAGATGGCAAGGCTGAGGGTTGGTCAAGCAGCATCAGGCAGTTCACATCAGACTCAAATGTGTAGAGGTATTCTATTTTTTTAACACAATGATGGGCACCTGTGGCTCAGGGGGTTCCTAATCCAGTGATTAGTTCAAATAGACTGTTGCAGAAAAAAAGTGTATTTGTTGTATGCTGTCTTCTCATATTCTGCTGATTACTTGGGTTTCGCTTGCTTTTGGAGGAAGGAAGCATCCAGACTGAGCTGCTCTCGTACTGGGTTTAACAATTCTCACTTCCAGGAGTTGTCAAAAAGTTACTTGAGAGTTAGCTGGGCAAAAAATTGCTGAAAGGTCAGTCCTGTGAAATTGCAATTTACCAAAAATACGTCTTTACAGCTCGGTAAAGGATACATAAAACCTTTGTAAATTATTACTTTGCTGCACCCGTATCTTCAGTATTTCATTCAGATTAAAGTTGCTGAATCAGGTTCTCTGACGTGGCTTTCCATGTTTATTCTGATGTTTCTGCAATAACTACACAACGTTTTGTACCTTCCCTGGGAGGGAGGCGTGTGAGAAGCACGGTGACCTCGGGCAGGTTGGTTTGTGCCTTGCTGCTTTCCCCAGCCTCATTTTTGGGTTTAGATTTCCTTTGTTCAGACTGCACAGCTGGGAGCTGGAGCTCCTTTTGATCTGTAGACACGCAGTGCTTAATGCAGAGGCCCTGATCTCAGCTACAGTTAATCATTTAGGACCTGCTAAACCAAAATCATTACTGCCAGGTTAGTGCAGCATTAAGCGCTGGTCCTCCATCACAATCGGAGTTTTGGATGCATCTAACACTTTTATTATCCTTTTCTTGAAAGAGAAGGGCTAAAGCTGTGAGAGAACCACCCCTGGAGAACTTGAACGATCTTTTTGAAGCTCAGCTGAGGGTAGGGGAACTGCAGAAATCTCTGCAGAAGCCAAGGATCAAGCTCCAGCTTGGGAAGGGGGTAAAGAAGCTGAGCATTTTTTGTTCCTCTTTCGATGTGGGTTAAGGGCCGTGGAGGTTCACAACATCTTGACTATTGTTGGTAGGAGATTTGGGTGCAAGCAGCAGGGCTTTCAAAAGAGATTCGTGTTACACACTCCTGGTTGAACTATTTCCATAAGCTTCCTATAGGATGGGGTTGGGTTTTGGTTGTTTTTTTGTTTGTTTGTTTTTCGGACTTGCAGTAAGAGCCTAAAGCAGATCTTTTCTCTAAGAAGATATTTTTATTTTTGAGAATGAAAAGGGGTGTTTATGACTGAGGAGGGAGAAACTCTGTTCCAGGTTTTCCTTGTGCACACATGCAGATTTGTGACACATTTCCACAAGAAGACATAATCTAGGGACAAATCTCAAATTGGGAGATCAGGTTTGCAGATTAGCTCCAGGAACTGAAAAATGCAGATGGTAAAATATTTTTTTCATGATAATTTGCATGCCTTGAATATTAGAATTAATTTGTACTTTTCTAAAAATGGGACATGTTTGAATTTTCTCTCTCAATGTGTTTAAGATACCTTGCTGGCTTTTCTCTTCTACAGTGTCTAATTCTCAGGGAAGCAGGATTTCTGTTTCTGTATTATCCTTTTGGCAATCAGTGTTGCTCTCAGGAGGAGCATTTGTGTGTGTGTGTGCATCTGTGTGTACTTGATAGTCCTTGTGAATCTTCAGCCAGACCTAATATGAAAATCAATGGGTCCCAAGGCATGTTTGTCTTTAACAATAGATCTATTCCATCTGTAACCTCTGCACAAAATGTCTTGACATGTGAGCAATCTTGTGGCATATGGAACAGCATTTACTTGTTATACAGCATTTATGGCAGCAGTGTTTTTTTTTTTTTTCATTCTGGTTACTTTAACCTTTATGTTTTTAGTCTATTTTATATGGTTTCCCTTTTAAAATTGAAACTCTCAGTAGTAAACTTAAAGTAAAATATTAACAAAGGGACCTTTCAAAAAACCTTTTCCTGTAGGCTTGTAGTTACTGAATAGAGACACATTCTCCTCGTTCATCAGTGTGTTCTGGAGGCAGGGAGAGGACAGCAAATGATCCAAGTTGTTATAGCACGAAATGAAGACTGGAAGAGCGTATGCTTTTTAGGATTCCTAGGAGGAAACTCCCGGATACTTTGGGGACTTCTTGGTAGATTTTAATAGATAATCACAGCTCTCCCATACAGTTTGACAAGCTGCTTCTGAAATATGAAGAAGAAATGCTACGTAAGATACTTTATTCATTTTTTTTTGTTGTTGTTGTACTGTAACTCACCCTGGATCTTACTTACGCTGGTATTTTCAAAAGTTCACTGGTATCTTAGGTAATGAAGTTAAATTGAAGCATAATGGAAGCTGAGTGCCCAAGTCCCCTGGGCACCATTAAAACTGCCAGTTTGAATTCCTAATGATTTGTGATGATTGAACCCCATGGACTTTGAGAAACAATGCACTCAAGAACTCCGCTGGGCTTTGGAAAGGGCCTTGAGTATGCGGTATCCAAATTCTTTATAGCAATATGTATTTCCTTGTTATAACTGACACTGGAATTGATCATTATGTTGAGTACCCATCGGGCAGTATGATGAAAGCGGTTACAGAGTATTAATACCGAATATAATTTAGCATAGTCCATAACACACAAGTGTATTACACTTGCACTTTATGCAAATAACTTTTATTTCCCTTTTTGTTTAGGAGTAGCTATATAATTGCTTCACTGCAGAGTAGCCACAGCTGTATGGCTTTGACCGTTACCACTTTGTATTTTTAGCAGATCTTAGGACTTAAAAAAGCAATGTAATTTTCAGTATTGCATTCATCATTACTATTTACTACTATGTTATTTCACAAGTGAATTCCTCCCTGTAGTGAATTGTACATGTAGATTTTTCTTACTCATCTGTTTTCTTCCTAGACAGACAAATTCCCTAATTCTTAAGCCTTGCTTTTTGTCCACAATCAGTGATACAGGGAGTGTGGGGAAAGATGCCTGCCTTCACTCCCCAGTGCTTACTGAATGATCCAGGTTCCACTGCGATACTTAGCTTCCCTATAACGACATCATGAAATAGGACAAGTAAAGAGGTCTGAGATGGGATTGTGCTGCTTGAAACTAGGGCTCTGCTCCTCTGAAGTGTTAATGAGGCAACACCTGTTGACGGCTGGATATTCCCCATGGGTCACAGAGGTAGGTGAGGAATGTACAGGGCTCCCTGCCTTGGAAGAGGTGCTGTCGTGTGCTCCTTCTGATGAGGACACAGCTAAACTGGGTGAGACAGCTGTATGAGCAGCTCACTACACAGAAACGAGGGGCAAGGCTTTGGTGGTCCTGTTCCTCAGAGGCAGAAGAAAGTTGCTAGAGGACCGAATCTGTATTTATAATGTCAGTCTCGTGAGCAACTCTGTGTGGGAGCTCTGGCAGTATTTTCTATTTCAGTGATGCCCAGATAAATCTTAGGAGCCATCTCACATCTTTTTTGATTAAATAGTACTTAAGCGGAAAAGGTTGGTTGATGAAAATCAAGAAGGGTGTGAATCGAAAACCATCCTCCCATTTTTTACATGAAGATTGAAATTCATTTTGTATAGTTCAATGGAGATTAATATGCAAGTTAAATAGGCAAAAAAAAATTAGCTTTTCCAGAAATGAGCACACATTAGCACGGAGAAATGAAAAGAGTTGCCTAAAGCTCAACAGACGGCTCCAGATTTTTGCTATGCTTTCCCATTCAAATACCACATTAGCAGAGGTATAATAGGAATGTGACTAGGAAAGTTTGCTAGAAACAGATAAAGTGATGTCGACGCTTAATCTTTCTGTCTGCAACTGTTGGACAATAGTCTCTTGTAGTGACATTCTGCATAATACTGGCATAAAATTTCAAGTGTTCCTGCTTCCAGGCAGCTGAGTCAGAGTAATCTGGAAAGCTGAATGCTGACTCATGTGTTGAAGACAGTGAATTTCAAATAGGTAAAGTCATGAGGCAAATCTTTTTCATCTACTAGACGCTAAATTAAACTTCTTTCCCTTATTCAAAAGAGACTGGCCTCAAGTAGTCATCACCATTTCTTATTTGGGATTAAGAAATCCCATACCTCAAAATGGCGAGACTGAGTAATACCAGATCCTTGTTGTGTTTCTCTCACTTGAGTAGCAAAGGGGCTAATAGTGCTTTTTAAAATATGCAATCTTGAGAAAGCAAACAGTCAAAAACCTTGAGAACACATTGTAGTTACCGTAAGAGAAATTATACATGGAATGGGGAGTAGGGACTTCAGCTTTGCTTTAGCTCTTCCAGATCCTTCAAATTTGTTTCCTTTATGAAATTGATATTTGCTCTCTTTAGAAGTATGGATCTTTTCTTCTCTGTAATCAACATTTATTCTGATCCTTCACCCTCTAATGCCTGCAAATCCTGACATGATCTGGAAATGTCCAAAAATAAATCAGACTGGAAAGATGATAAAGGTCACATGCAATATGAGTTTGAAGTGCGTGAGCCAATTTTACCTGAGGTATGGTTGTGTGACTAACACTTTTTGTAACAGTTTCAACACAGAAGGGCTTCATTTAGTAAAATGACATTGAAGTGGAAGAAAAGTAAAAATTAGACAAAAGTAGAGGAATAGGTTTATGCCTTCAATGTGACATGAAACAGCTCATGTTTATTAGAGGATTTTATTTGAGGCATTCCCAAGACAACCTCAAAACTGAAGAATTTTTTATTCTTTAGCACCAGAATTCTTTCATTATGTAACTGGGTCTTGGTTATTTGAACAGTAGTATAAGAAGGTTTTTACTAAAACTTGTCAAATCCAATTTATCATGTTCATACACAGAGACACGCAATGACTTCCCTTTATTTCAGTCAAGTGCATTTTTGCACTCCGGCTGAAACACGTGCTTAATCTGTCTGCTGGATATCCAGTGGAGCATGTAGCATATGGATGTGTCAAAGTGTGACTTTCAGTGTATTAATAACGTACTACTAAACTCTGATTCTTCTATTTAGATGAGAAAATTTTTCTGTAGTTCTTTGCAGGAAAACATTAGACTGTAGATTCCAATATTTTGGAGTTTTGAATTTGGGAAAGAATTTAAAATCATTTCTGTAGTGTTTATATACTAAAATGACCATCTGAAAGCAGGATACAATTGTAATTAAGATTAAGTATATGCAAATCATCCTGAAAAGGTTTTACTTTTATCAACACAACAACGTGCTGCTGTTAAAACCAGCATGTTTAGCTGGTGGAATTACACCTTATGTGGTTACTTCTGGTGTGATTGGTACGTACCTGTGGCTATATATGAAGCATGCTACTCTTATGCCTTCTGCATAACTGAGAATCAGACATCTGTCTGCGTTTATTAAAGGGTAGTGGGACTATCAGGTTGGTTTTAGTCTTTTATGAACGTTTGATTCTCTTACGTACTGCTTTTATACTGGAATGTTATAAAAGAGCATTGAGATCCATAGTGATAAATGCAATTGGATTTCATCATTGCCCATCTGATCTTTCTAGGACTTTCTGCGTTCAGAGCCATCCCCCAGCACTAAACTTTCTCTGGTGGCCACTGGGACAGTGCTGCCTTGCATGAGGACCCTGCTGTTCCAGTACCTGCAGGTCAAATGAAATCAAGGCTTTGACTTGGGTCCCCTTAGGCTGCACTTGCAGGAGGCCAGCAGCGCCTTCCAAGGATGCCCCGTGTTGCCAGGCCCGGTTCTGCAGCTGGCACAGAATCCTCTTCTGTCAGGCTTTTAGGAGGCTTTTGCTGTCGGCCTTTTTCCCAGTCGGGCCAGGTCACCTTTGTGCCTGCTCCCACTCCCAACACTGTCCCCGCTGTTCCCATGATGACTTCTCATCCCTCAAATGACTTCTCACCCCCAAGTCTCACTCGGGGACCTGCCACCTGCAGCTGCTCCCCATCAGGAGCAGCCGTCCCCAAAGCAATTGGTGGCGCAGGCAGCAGGAGAGGGCTGCGTTCAGCCCCCCCAGCCCTGCTGACAGATGCAGGAATAAGTGCAGGCAGAGGCTTTATAGGGTGGAACAGTGGTAATTTATTCCTGGGGTAATCATGGCTGCCACCCCCAGCCCGTCCCCAGGTGAGGCCCGGCCGCCTGCTCAGGCGGGGGGCTCGGCCTGGCGGCCGGCGTGGTCGCCAGAGCCCGGCTCCTCCTCTTGGACCCGACGGAGCCAGTCTACATCCTCGGCGTCGGCGAAGCGCAGGGATGGTGGCAGCCTTTGCCTGTTCTGCTCCGCGTGCCAGGAGCGGCTGCGGACGAGTTGTCTCGCTTGGATGGGGCTGCGCTCCCTACGCCGGGGCGAGACGCTGCGGGAGCGGTAGTTTGCGGGGCTCCTCCGCCGCTGCTGCAGCCCCAGCCGTGCATTGCGCTGCACCCTTCTGCGTGGTCGCCGGGGCAGGCGCACGATGTCCGCGATGTGCCCGCGGCACAGCGGGCAGGTGTGCCTTTCCGCCGCCCAGAGCTGGATGCACTCCAGGCAAAAGGAGTGCCTGCAGGGCTCGACGCGAGCTTCGTCGTTCATCGGGTCCAAGCAGATGGGGCACGTCTCGTCCCCAGGAGCCTCATCTCGCTGCTCCTGCTGTGGCCACTGGCTCATGGTGCCTGATGTCGCCGCGATGGGAAGATTGTTGTCCCCTGGGGGAGGCTGCCCTGCTGCCAGGTGCTTAGCAGCAGCCTGTGGTCTTCAGCACCTCCCTCGCCTCGCAGGTCGCTGTCAGGACCTCGACGCCTCAAGTGCCACCAGCAGGACTGCTGCAGATAGAAGCAGGAAGAAAATATTCAATCAGCAAACAGACATTAGCTTTCTAGGTTCAACCAAGTTGTCTAGAGTACTGTAGCTGTCAACAGCTGCATATGGATTGCAAACATTGCTATTAGAATGGCAAATATACGTAGGATAGGTTATACTTGGCAAGACTCCGCTTAGGACGGATGAGGTACATAGATGTCTATACATATGAGAACATTACCGAAGGATCTCGATGGCCTGTGTGCAATAAGAAATGGCTTCGTGTGTGCCTCTTGGTACACCTCCACCTCTCTCTGTCTCCAGCTGTTGAACCTCGAGCACTCGAGTCCCACTAGCCGGACTGGATGCAGGGGCCACGCTCGGGGCATTTATAGCCGGGACCTTTTGTGAGGCCACAGGGTGACATCAGAAAGGTCTCGGGGCAACCCTGATGGCGGCAGTGACAGAGGCCACCTGACCATCGGGAGACAATGCTGTTGTGAGAATGGTCTCTTCTCCCACGTGCCTGGTGACAGGACGAGGGGGAACGGGCTAAAGTTGCACCAGGGGAGGTTTAGGTTGGATATTAGGAAGAACTTCTTTACCGAGAGGGTTGTTAGGAATTGGAATGGGCTGCCCAGGGCAGTGGTGGAGTCACCATCCCTGGAGGTCTTTAAAAGACATTTACATGTTGAATTTAGTGATATGGTTTAGTGGAGGACTGGTTAGTGATAGGTCAGAGGTTGGACTCGGTGATCTTGGAGGTCTCTTCCCACCGAGGTTATTCTGTGATATAATGCATGTTATGCAAGTAGTTACTGACCCTTACGTCTTTTGTGACAAATACAGGTTCTTTAAGATTTATTCAGCATCTGGTTCTTTCTTCTGACTTGACAAATGGTTTTGCTGTGGAATGAGCTTTCTAATTCAATAAGTTCATAATTTTGTGATTAAGGAATTGACTAAATAATCAGATTTTTCTTTGTCAAAAGGAAAATAAAAAACTCTTCCAACTCCACCGTGTATTAATTTGCTTAAAATAGACAAGACTAGATGTGTCAGGAGCCTGGTAGGGGAAATGATGAAGTCCTGTGGTGATGTGGATTTACAACCATGCATATTTTGAGGGTTGGTGGCAGAGTGAACCTCAGCGAGCTTATTTTGTCATTCTTTTCATGGTGGGCAGTGATGAAAGCCACCTTCTTTTTGTCTCCTTAACAGCTTGAACATCATTATGTTAGCTGACCTGCCAGGGCTAAGCAAAGCTTGTTAGTTTGAGCTTGTCATTACAGTTTTCCTTCTGCTAAATAAAACTTACCATCTTTTTCTGTATTATCAGAATTTTATTGGCACGGGACTTCCTATATCTAGCAACTTGATTATAAACATTGAGCCCATACCATCCATACTGCTCAAAGCTCTCTGGAAAGTTGCTTTGAAATATATTTTCCCAGCTAATTGTACCTCTGGTGCTTGAACAGAACCCACCTTTACTTATAATTCAGGATGGTTACTTAGATCCTGAGTCACACACTCTTAAGGTGATCTAAATCAGACAAATCCCCAGTTTTTGACACAGTTATTGTCATGGTGATGCTAAATTCTAGCTAAAATTTAAAATATTAGGAAGGATCTGACAGGTAGAAGCCTTGCTGTGTTGTGTACAGAAACAATGTGGAATTGTGCCTCTGCATCTCAGCAAAGCAAGCACAAGGCTTCTTTTATGTATCCTGTATTATGGATCTTTACATAGTGCAGGAATGGGAAAACATACTGGTCAAATCTGGGTGCTGCTAGGAAGGTAAGGCTCTAGGAGGAACAATCTGGATGTAGTGGGCTTGAGCTGGGCTGGTTTAAGAACAGCATCTCCTGAAATCAGAGAATCATGGCATGGTTTGGGTTGGAAGGGGCATTAAAGCTCATCTAATTCCACCCTTGCCATGGGCGAGGATACCTTCCACTAGAGAAGGTTGCTCAAAGCCCCATCCAACCTGGGCTTGAATAAATGACTTAGCTCTTTGTCTTCTCCACTGATGGATCCAAACTTATGGCTCATATCCAGTAAGATACCAGAGTGTTCTGCAGGGAATCTGGGGACCTCTTGGTTGGGACACCAAGTTTTGGCACTCAGATTGGGAGAACGTTAGAATGCATCCAGAACATAATGTCTGTGATTCCCAGTTCCCCTTCTGCGAAGTGATAACATTTTTCAACTGCTCACAATAACATTGTAAAGATAAATGTTATTTCAGGGTTATGTACTCTTGTAATCTTATTGCAAATCTACTTTTCTGGAAGCGCTACTGCGTTGAGCCAAGCAGTTATGAGGAGCTTACGTTATCCTTTCCTCTGAAGGACCTTTCTCCCCAGGACAGCTCTATCCTTTACTTTTATGGACCAGTCCTGCTTGCTTCAAAAGCTCCAAGAACTGCAGTGCTCGTATTACCTTCCTTTGATTACTCCCTCGAATGAACTTCTTGCTGCTGTACAATTTAATCAATTTCCCGGGGTCATGATTTACAAGGTAAATAATGAAGATTAGAAGTCCTCAAAAATGCTTTCTTTACCATCCCCAAATATACTGCTTCCCAGAGAGGCTCCTTCTTTATTTAGAAGCAAGACTTCAAAAACCGAGATGATTTGTCTTCACTTTGTCAGCAGCCTACAATAAAAACCACTCGTTAGATCTTTACCAAGCTAGCTGCAGATTTTTAATGTGCTTTTTAGAAGCCTGTAGCAAAATGCGAACTTGAGAAAGAACCAACTTCTTAGGACTGCGATGGGTGGAAGGTCAACCACAGCCCATTGCTTGGTACTCAGAGCACAGCACAGGCTCAGTCCTTGTCTCACACAGTGCGTTGCCCGGGTAAATGATCTGTGGGATTCAGGAGCTCAGTGAGGCTTGGTGGAGAGCTTCAGGACTGTGGCAGTTTCAGAAACCAGTGAATCCTCGATGAATGTGGCAAGCTGAGTTTGGCTGTTGTCAGAGCTGACTTGTTTCCATCAGCCAGCCCTTGTCTTCTCCATGGATACAGAGAGCATCCAGCGTACGTATGGCTAATTGCAAAACTTCAAGGGTACCTCCAGTGCTATGGGCCAGTTTGTCATCTGCTCAATGCACAGACCTTATATGCAATTGAGGTAGCTCCCAGCTGCTTTCTGGTCCCAAGAATTTAGGTCTGTGCATCTGAAACCTCCATGGGTTGACTTAAGGTTTGTTTAGTTGTGAGGGTAAGCCTCCAAAGCAGACTCTGGAATATAATAGCCTAAGAAAATTAGCTCAGTGACTGGAAATCAAGTACCTAATTGCTAGCACTTGAGCTCACTGATGCTAGAGTGCTTTCCTGTTGTAACATGGTTTTTGCCACGTGGTGTAGTGATTTTCAGCATGGGATCTCAAGGCTGTTTGAGAGCCCTGTGAAAGGTAACTAAGAAAACCAAGCTGATCAGTAGCAAACAGAACTTTGTCACCAGTTGTCCACAGCACGTGGCTGAAAAGCAGGGCTGGAAAATCAAAAGCACAGCGCTGGCAATTTCATCTTCCTGTTTGCAAAATAAAAGGGGAACAACTTGGTTGCAACAGAGGGCTTACGAGACAGTTAAGACATCACCAACATAAGGTTTGGGCACGACAGCCAATTCCTTTCAGTACAGTTAGCAGGAAAGGCATCTTTCTCATTCATCTTTCCCATGGCAGAGGAAAAAAAGTCGTATTTTTAGCTTTACTATTTCTGGCTGAAGATTTTTGAGACGGCAGAAACGGACTTTTATATCATTTCAATATAATGTGGAGTAAGGAGCTTTATCAGATCAACACTTTGAAAAGCTAAGGCAATTGCATGTGTGCTGTTTGAGTCTTAAGTTTGCAAGGTGGCATATGAATAACTCCGATAAATACAAATTGATTTAAATTTCCCAGAAGAAAAAAGCTGTCTAGGACCAGTCACATCTGAAATAGGAGGTTTGTAAAAATCAAGTTAGAGTTGAGTATCGTTTTATTCCCGTCTCCTCCCTATCAATTTCATTCGTCTCTTCAGCAAGGATTGTCAGTAACCTTGGCAACTCTGTGTTTGTTTTCTCTTCTCCTTTTCTCCTCAGACAACTGAAAATGCCTTTGTTGGTGGAGATGTAAAGCTGGAGTCCCAACCACGCTGCGTTGAAGGAGGAGGAGGGGGATGGAGAGAAAAAGGCTTAGAATGCTTTTCTAATGTAGATTTTATATACCTATAAAGGAAAGCTTAGGAGTATCTGAGACAGCTTAGATGTGATTGTAATGTTTTAAACAGGGTAATTCCGGCACTATATCTTGCTGTATGGGATGTTCTAATTCCCTCAAATTTGCCAGTGAAATAAAATCCCGTGCTAAAAAGCCTGATCAGCTGAGACACGCACAGATTGTGACTATCAGAGGTGGGAGTTCAGATGCCTTCCATCAGAAGCCACCTGGAAAGGCAAGTGCCCAATGAATTGGGTGAAGCTGAGACCCTGGAGCTTCTGGACAGTTCCAACATCAGCTGAACTCCTTTTGCTGACACGTCCATGTATATCCTAAGGACTTTGAGCAGCAGCACACTGACTGCTGATTGTGGCCTTCAGTGATTTAGCTCATCGAAGGTGCAAAAAATGTGTTGTAAACCTGGCCTTGATGCTGTGTGCTAGGCAAATACCAGCTTGAGTACCTAGATGAAGTGCTTATGCCAAGCACTTATGCAAAGGTCATACTTCTGACATGTTTTTAGCTTCCAGGCTTGTTTATGGGAAGTGACACAACTTGATGATAAATCCTTTTGCCTGTCAGCAACCTGCGGTGCTGGGCCAGGTTCTGGGGGGAAGCAGTGTCATAGGCTTTGTAACTTAGCTTCTGTGACTTGTAAAAACAGTTTATTTTTGAGCATTCTAGCAGACGTAATGGGAGTTTTACAGAACTCACACAACACGTTTCGTACAAGGGCTGAAGGAATGTAAGGAAATTGTTTTCACCTTCATTTTCCAGGATCTAGGTGCTGCGTAGCGTGGCTGTGGGCGGTGTTCCCCTTTTTACCCAGTTAGACCAGATATGTTGTAAGTACCAGATACTTGGTTTTTAAACGACGATCCTGTGCTTTGCAATCACAAATCCTCTGCTGTGTTGTTCTGTAGTTATGATACAATAATTAGCTTAAAAATTTGTACACTGTTGAAGGACTCGGCTAAAAGGTTAAGTTTGTTGATTAGGAAAAAAGTCATGGAAATTTGTTTTATTGGAGCAGGGGAAGGAAGGGAAAATGATTTCTGTGTATCTGATAATGGAAAACATTATGGTCATTTATTTTAGTTTCTGTAATTGAATTTCAAAGCCTTCAAGTTTAGGTGTGCGCTCTGCATATACATCCAATTCAGAGATGTTCTGTAATTCTCTCAACCACCCGTAATCAATTTTAGTGATTGTATAGATTTGTCTTTCCCAAAGTTGATTCTCAGACTGTAGTTGAAGAGCAAGCTCTAAAACTAGTTAGAGCATTGACAAAAAGCTCACATAGATCATGCTTCTAATTGATGCTGACAGTGCCTGCCGAACAGGACTGTTGGGGAACGCAAACAGAACATCATTTCCTCCATCCTGCACAGGCTGGGAAGGGTGACAGGCATGTTCCTGAATTGGAAATTCCTCATTTTCTTCTTAACCTCTTCCTAATCTGGGTGTATTTACCGAAACTCAGGAGACTCGAAACCAATCAACTGGACTAAATTCAAACCACGAAACTTTTGTCAAGTTGAGATTTAAAATTCAGTGCAATCTGCATTACCTCATTTCGTATTCGCCTTCAACCTTCAGATGAAACGTTCAGCTGGCTTTCCCAGGTAAAGCAACATAACACCGTAGCATAGACATAGGAAGGAAAGGAAAAGCATGCTTGGGTCCTGATCCTCCAAGGACTTACCTCTATTTGCCTTACAGCTATGTGGATGTCTCAAACAGAAGAATTACAGGCAGTTATGGCAGTGGGAGCTGCACGGATGAAGGCATCTGCTGAGGAAATGGAGTGTGTTTCTGAGCCCCATAGTTGCCATAGTGGTTGTTGGAGGGTGCGTGAGTTTGTATGTAAATTCATTAGAAATGTTGTCCTTCACTTTGGCAGAATGTTTTTGCACTGATAATCTTTAAGTAGTTAGAAATGTGGCGACGTCTGACTAGTTTTCCCTCTCTAAAAGTAAACCAATTATCCGTCCATGACAAGAATAGAAACAGAAGGTGGTAATTTCTTGCACTCTTTAATTGCCTCCCAAAGAGGATAAAACAGTTACTTAAAAAGATTGTGTCTTCATCTGTGGTGTTGAAATAGTCTTTTGAGGATAACTTAAAAGGACAGATGAAGATTCTTGGTTTGTTAAGGAAAGCCAGATCTAAATTAGCTACTGGCTTCAACAAAACTTGCCTATCATTAGGTATTCTCTCTGTCATATGAAACAGTGCAAACAGCAAGGGAATTAACGAATTGGTTCCAAAAAAGAAAAACAAAATGTAGGTAGCTGGTATTTCAGAAACCATTAGGAAGTTTTTGCAATCAGAAAGGATGGTTCAATGGTCAGGCAGCAAGCCTGGGAGGTGGTCCACTCTGTAGGTGCCCCATGACCTTCCTGTGTGATCTCAGGCCAAGAATTTTGGAACTCGGTCCTCAACTCTGTCTTTGTGAAGTGTGCCATCATCAGGGATTTAATCTGGGGACAGATTTCTTTAGGGTAGTCCTGTAGTCAAGAATATCTCCATGCATCTTTCCAAGGGGGCCAAGGGGAGGTTTCACATTTAGGATTGTTTGGATCCAGTGTTACCTCTCATCAATGCGGGAATCAAAGGAGTGGCTGTGGTCAAAATGCTTCTTATATGATGATGGGATCATTCTTCTATATTACACAGAGGTAAGAAATTGGTACTACAGGTAGTGTAGTATCCACTAGTCTTGCAATTAAAGCATGCACCTAAATTGCAGATTGTTGCATTATTCTGATGAACTCAAATCTGAATTTCGCACCTGTTCACCCAGCCACAGGCTAGCCCAAAGCTCTCCAACTCTTGTTGTTTCCCCCCCCCCCCCAAGAGTTTAGTGTCTGAAAATGGGAAAAATGTGTACTGTGGTTGTCTCCAGGAGCTGTCTAGCAGCTGTGATGGTGTTATGGAAATACCTACAGTCAATAAAGCGTCTACAAGCACCCTATAATTACAGCCTTCAATTGTGCAGGTGGTATGTCTTAAAATAAAAACATGGAGCAGAAAAATATGTTTTGTTGTTCTGGCTCCAAACAGTCCCTTGTACTAATTTCCCACTTGCGGTCCTTGCGCGTGCCTCACGTGCATGCCATGAAAACTGTAATGTTATGATTATATTTTCAAAAATACGTTAGATGTTTTGAAGAGATGTTTTTAAACTTAAAAAATATTTTTCAACTAAACTGCAAATACAATTTCAAGCCAGCTCTAGTGAGAGCATCCAAAAAGTAGTCTCTAGGTGTTGTTTCCTGGTGGATGCTTAGTAATGTTTCCTTTCTAATAATGTCTAACACACACGAGGAAAAATAGTGTTGGAAACCGTCCGCTGCAGATGGAACACACATCAGCAAGGGAGCTCAGGGAAACAGCATAAAGTACACCAGTGAAAACACATTTTGCTGGTATAATTGTATTTCTGCAAGGATTTTTTCCAGTATAGAAATGCCTTGGAAAAAAAAAAAAAGAGCCACCACATCCAGGCAGCATTGTTAAGTCAACCTCCTGCAGCTGCCAGTCATGCTGATTGGATTTTTAAAATGAATAGGATGGCCACTTAAGAATTGTGGAGACCCCACAGCCGCACTCGAAGAACTTACCCACTATAGGTAATTTGTGTTCCTCATTAAGAAAAACCCCATGCTATTTCATCACTATTAGATTTATCACACTTATCACCTGCTGCGGTTGGATTTTTTCAATTTTCCATCTTTTTCTGAGCAAGTTGCATGCAGTTGGGTTAAGAAAAAGGACTAACAGAGGCCGTACAGCCAGAAAGTGCTGACTGGCAAACCGAGCTGTTGGGTGAATTTATTGCAGTAGATGCTGGGCGTCCTAAGGAACTTGTCAGTAATATTTTCTTGCTGCTGGGGAGCATTTAGTAGAACCTTTGTGCTTTTGTCTTTTTATTTCCTGGTGCACCTGATTAACATGAGAACAGCGAGGCAGCCGGATTTGGAGAATCACACTGAAATGCAAAAATGTCCTAAACATGTTCTACTTTCAGCCTTTACACAGAAATATTTCGGTGTAATTACTGTGTCAAATGGTGCTGATAAGTGGCGTTTAGTCAGCGTACAGAACAGAGCACGCGCCTTTTCGTGAATATTTGGGTTTTCTCTTCCCTTGATTCTATGTTTTTTTGGATAACCTATATGTTCTATAAAATGCTAGGGAATGTTTTGAAGCATGGCAAGCTTTACTCCACACTTGTCAAAACAAAGCAATTTCCATTTTATTATTCTTGCTGGTAACAACTCGCAGAAAGCATGTTTTGGGAAGGAAATCATATAAAAAAAAAAGCTTGTTATTTGTTGCTTGTCAGGCAAGCCACTGAAGAGCCTCCTCTTCCAGTGCAGGCTGCCCAATTCTCGGTGCACCTGCACAGAAATCACAGCCTGGTAAAATGTTACTGGTTGGACTAGGAGAATTACTTTGACGTGTTCCCTTGTATATGGATTCTTTATATTTGACCTCATCGCTGTTTTCTCCCTGCAGAAGCAGAGAATTGATGCTTGAATTCAGATAGTTGTGAGGTTGGGTTATTTTTTTCCCCCAAAAGGGTTTCAGCCAGGATGTGCTTGTTACAGATTGCAGGAAGAAGAGCGCACATCTTGCAGTTAGCATGTAAGATGGAGCACTCTGCAATTTTTCTCAATTTTCCCTATGGAAATTATTTCATTTACTGAAATTGGGTGCTGTGAAAAAGATTTCCTGCGTTTCAATATCGCGAGCCTGGTGTGTTGCTTTGGAAGTAATGATTCAGCTCCTAAACAGACTGAGAGCAAAACCATCTCGGGTCAGTGTGACCAAACTCAGGCTGGCCCAGGAGGGATTATTCCTAACTCACCACCTTCGCACCAGGAGATTGGCACATCTGGTCTGTACTGGGGGGCTGCATGCATGAAATGTGGAACTATCCCAAACGGAGATATTATTTGGTGCATCTCTGTCTAGCACTCAGCACACGAGGATTCCCGGTAAGCATTGATGTCAAGTGCAAAGAACCTTTTGCAAGGAAAATCCAAAAAAGCATACACGTATGAGTTTTCATTGTGTCAGCCTTGAAATTCAACTTAATTTTGCTCATCTGGTGTAGTCTGTACTTGCATTACTACTGATAAAAGAGACTGTGTAAATGTCAGCTTTAGGATGTCTTAATTTACAGAGCTGCAATAGTTTGATCCTTGAAAAGGCTAACACGGCATCTCATTTTTACTTCAAATATGTCTGATTTGGGGATCACCTCAGATTAAATCTGCAGTTCATCAAACCACGTAAGGCTCGTACGTTACTTTCTAAGCACTTTTTGCATCCAGAAAGCTGAACACACGCCAGGCAGCTCGGCAGTCTGCAGCAACAAGCTCGAGGGAAGTACGGGAATCAAAGGACCGTGTTGGCTTCTGTCACTTCACACAGTTGGCATGGGCTTGTGAAGCTTTCACAGGAGTCCTACGAGAGGGGCACAGGTTTAAAGACTGCAGAACTGGCTGTGGTGAGCTTTGTGGTTGGGGTCTTTTTTGCTCTGGACAGCTAGAAGGACAGCTGAAGGTGGGGCACTAAGAGAAACCTCTTAGCTGAGGGGTGAAAACAGGAAAAGTTGCTGTTACAAAAGGGAAGAACCACCACTGCCTGGGGGCTGGAGCAGTTTCTGGGATGTCCTGCAGCTGGGAGAAGGCTGAAGGACCTAAACTGCGGTAGTAAATACATGGGAATGTGGGTAAGATACAAGGCCATAAGGTTTTTTATTGTTATTTATTTATTCCTTTGTGGACCTACTCCTTCCTTTATCTTTGCCTTGCCTCTAAATGGGGCATATTGAGCATAGATGAAGTTCAGGATATCCATTCCACTGGAAACTGATATTTTGAAGTATTTCTTGACCCAGATGATAATTGAATAATCAGAATTGGGGCTTGGAGTTGGATTTCAGTGACTTAGGTCCCTTCCAACCCAAACCCTCCTATGGTTCTATAATTCTGATTCTCTTCAAAGTGGCATGGGGAAGAAAACCAGAGGAACTACAGGGTGTGCACAGTGAAAATTAAATGTGCTTAAACAATTGTGGTAGGCCTAAAACACTTGCCCAGCCATTCCCTGAAATTGATGGCAAAGTTTCATAAGTGAAATGTTCTAATTTTCCTGTGTTTTAGCATTCTAAGGCAGATTGCAGCACAGCTCGAAGTTTTTTTCTCAGTGGAAATAGTGGGGAAAAAAATATTAAACAGCGGTTCAGTGCCTGCTCTGAGATCTCGGGCTCCTTTTCAGTGAGTGAAATGCATATTCTTCATGCCCTTGCAAATAGCTAGGGCTTTTGTTTGCTGAGCTTCTATCCAAACAGGGGATTGTGAGCAATGTGAAGGCGCAGCAGGATGCCGGCTTTGGGGCTGAGTCTGTCAGTTAAAAAAAAAAATAAAAATTAAAAAGAAGTGTTATGACCATACCTGCCTGGAGATGCACAAACAGTTGTTGGTACCAGGGGGAACTCTGACTTCTGCTGAACGGACAGTGCTGTTGGGGTGGTTTGGTGCTTGTGGAGAGCCCCCAGTCCTTGCAGCATCCCCTCGGTGGTGGAAGCAGAACAGAAGGGGGAGCTCGCAGTGCGCCTGGAGGGGAGGGCACCGGGGGCTCCACACTGCAGCCGCCTGAAGCAGAACTCACTTTCCTTTTAGATTAGCAGGGGAAATCTGTTCCCAGTCAGCTCCCATTAGTGCTTAAAGCCAGGAATGACCTGGATTTGAACTGGTGTCCTAAAGGGTAAAGGGCTCCGTGTCCCCTTGCTGATCCCCAGGAGCAAGCGGTTGCTCCCAGCACAGACTGGAAACAAATCCCAACCTGCAGCTGTCAGCTGTAGCTTGTGGCTGCTCTGATGATGGATGGCAATTCAAAGATTTTGCTTTCCTCCCCACTCCTGCGGTACCCGTTGCACCCCATTCTTCCTCCAGCCATATAAACCCAGTTAAATCTACCAGTTCACAATCTCCTTTCAGAAGAGAGCCAGAAGAGAAGAAACCAATGTGGAGGTTCCCCTTCCAACCCCTTCTTTCCCCCACTGCACCACAGACAGAAACATCCTGAGCTTAATCTGCCTCTTCAAAGGAAGATTCAAAATGCAGCCCATCTCCAGCAGGCTATTTTCTTCTTCTTCATTCTAAGCAGCTCCTAACATCTACAGCTGCTTTTGTATCAGATGCTTACTGCTCTCTTTGTCCTGGTATTTACGGCTATATTGTGCCTTCGGTTTTGTTACAAAATCCGTATTGACTTCAGTGGGCTTTGTATCAGAGAAGACATCAATTGCTATTTTCTACCCTTTGGCCTGAATTCTGTTAGACTTAAATTGATACCCACTCTGTATTCCTGGGGCAAAGGAGCTATAGGAGAAGCGAACAACAGGCCCTGCAACGCAGTGGAATTCCTGCTGAAGTTTTTGGGTTTTGTAGCAGACGTTTGTTGTGTGCTCAGTGTTCTCGGTGACTTCGGTAGGAGCTGTGCATGAATAATGAATGCAGAATATGGCTGCGGTGCCTAGTGAGGACTACCATCTGGTTCTGGCTAGCTGGCAATTTCTGATGGCTGTTTAGAGAAGAAAAAACAAAGAGCCAACAGGACACTGGCTATTAATTAATGCAAATGTTCCTGTCTCTGCTAGCAGTTTGTCTTCCAAGACCCCACCCGTTTCTGCTGTAACACTCCTATTGCATATTCTCCAAAGGCTCCTTGGTGACCTCAGAAGAGCCAACATTTTCGAAAACAATCCTTCAAGCAGTATAACCCCTTTGTCCTTTATTTTTGTAAATGCTATTACTGTAAAAGTCATAGCAAAAATAAATAAAAAGATTAGTTTTAGGGAACTCCTAGAGATTTCTAGCACTAAGAGTGGACGTCACAGCGTGTGCCAAGACTCCCTGTCATCGTCCTGTCGATTTTGTGTTGTTTGCAATACTTAGTTAAGGTGTGCAGGAGGCTTTCAGCGGGACCCATTGGGCATAAGCTCTTCATTTTCTTTTATTTTTGGGAAACCCAGTTTGGAATAATTCAAAAGAGACTGACTTTAAAACTTTGAGCTGTCCTCACTTTCTACATATGGTGTATACTTGGAGCTCTGTAAATTGTCTCCCTGTCCCTCCAGAAAAAGATCTCTCCAGCTAACCAGGTATTCTAGCATTGTGCTCTCTCCTTTCCATCGCACGCTTTGCTGACTCGGGGCCAGCAAGAGGAGGCAGCCAAGTATGAGTGAGAATGCCTTCAGCAGCCTCAGATTCCAAGCTAAGGATTTCTGCCAAGGTGATTTATCCCTTACCTTATCTGCCCCATCCCTCTGCTGAAGACTGCTGTGCTGATAGCAGAGGGAGGCAGCGGAATGGGCAGCGTTATCTGCTCCTCAGCACCACAATTTATGCCTGCCAGTGTTAAGTGGCTACCTCTGTGGCTATGAACTGGGTTGGAGGCATACTGTCAGTGCTGCCACCACTTCTTCAACCACAGAAGTCTTGAAAGGACACCTGGAGTATTTGACGTGTTAGGCTAATTCTCAGTATCACCTGGGAAAGGAAACATTGTGGCACCTGGCACAAATTCTACCTGAGGAAAATTCTTGGACACAATAGAAACTTTCTATTCTGTAGTTTAAAAAAGGTTGTACCACCAAAATTCACTTCTAAATTGCTTGTGGGCTTCTTCCTCCTTTCCCCTCAAATTCGTGTTCAGGCGCTGTGCTGGACTGCCTCAGTAATCGCAGAGGGTGGTGGGGAGGGCTCCTCTTCTCACCTGTTTCAAATCAATATAATGACCTTCTCTGAAGCTATAATTACATTGGTATAAGTCAGGGATACATCAAACCTCGGAATATTTGATTTGTCCTCAAGCTGAGGTGAGGACTCTGAAAGCATTTTTTTTCCCTCCTGACCCTTTGCAATTGTAATTCAGTTTAAATCTGCAGGGATCGCTTTAAGATTACACCAGTAAAGGAGGTAGGTTAATATCCCCTCTGTCCTTGGCTTTACTGCAGACATTAGCAACAAGGGGCCTAATTAGTGTTTGGGTTTGCTGGTTATGGAGGTTGCTCCAAGAGAAACTGGACTGACACCACCAAGCTCATTAGACTTAAGTCTCGAACATTGTGTTTTCGTATGAAAAAGAAAAGAAAAACTGAGCAAGAGGAAAGTCCAGGGAGTGCAAAGTACAATCCTCATTAGAGTAATTAGCGCAAGTCATTATTTCCTAGAAACCTCAAATGGCCACATTTATTCTAAAGAGATGCCAGGGGTATGGCTGCACCAGCTGCAGCATCTGCCTGTGGGAGGGGAGGAAGGGGGAGTGGTGTTTGCTGCCCACATTTGCTTCCATCTTCTGGCTTAGGTGATATGTGATCCTATTAAGCTCAGTAGAGCTAATCCTCTTTCGTGGTACTAATTTCTTACCATTATCTTTATTTGGCTGCCAATTTCCCTTCTGGTGTTCTTCTACTATCTTAATATTAGTGAATAGCTTGGAGTATCTCTTGAGTTTCCTGTAGGAAAAAGTCTGCCTGGTCGGTGTCAATGCCCTTGTAAAGAAAAGGGATCACTGGTAGGGCTAAGAAAGTGTGTCTCCTAAATAAAACCTTTTGCTGTTAACAGCAGCTCTTATGAGCTACAGTATTTTGTGTGTTTGTTTATGAAATTCATCTCGGGCTTCCATGCAGAAGCTGCCTTCTGTTGCCTCAGTGAATATTAACAAGCAGCCTTGTTGGCAAACTGCTTACCTTGGATGGCTAAAGGAGACAAGGAGATACTGCGATAGAGAAGTAAGGTGATCTGCCAGCATGGATGGAATGTGTTCCTAGGCTTTGGTTGCCGTTCAGGTGATGTGGATGCGAGGTCACCCGTTGCAGCACCTCTGCTCCTTCAGATCATGAGCACAGCCTTCAGGCCAGCACATAACCGCTTGCTCTCGTCTTGGGCCCCAGTTCCACACGGACAGACCTTGTGTGTGACTGGGGCAGCAGTAGAAACAAGTCTGGTTGTAGTCATTTTATTTAATAATAAGAGATCTTTGTTGTAGAATCATTAAATTTGGAAAAGACCTCCAAGATCATCTGGTCCAAACATCTTCCTACCACCACGATCACCCACTAAACCACGTCCCCAAGCACCAGGCCCAGCCTTTCCTTGAACACCCCCAGGGACGGTGACTCCACCACCTCCCTGGGCAACCCGTCCCAGTGCCTGACTGCTCTTTCTGAGCAGAAATGTCTCCTCATTTCCAACCTAAACCTCCCCTGGCACAACTTGAGGCCATTCCCTCTGGTCCTGTCACAGTTACCCGTGAGAAGAGGCCGACCCCCAGCTCCCCACAGCTTCCTTTCAGGCAGTTGCAGAGAGCAATGAGGTCTCCCCTGAGCCTCCTCTTCTCCAGACCAAACAACCCCAGTTCCTTCAAATTGTATTTGCACACAGCAGCCCTTATCTAACGCTTTTGCAGCCGTTCTGACTAACATTTCTGTCCGTCTAAAGGTGGTGCATGGCTGGGGAGTGTGGCCAGACAGCAGCGCTAGGCAGCTGCTCAGAGCCGCTCGACAAAGGCCTCCAGATTGCAGTTCTTTCTTCAGGTCTTTTAAGTATTCTTTAGGAAGAATATGAGAGAGATTAAATTCTGTGCTACAAATGGAGGAGTGACTTTATGAAGCTAACTTACTACTTGAAGCTTTTCTATGAAATTTTCTGGCCTCACCACTATTTTGTCCTTGGATTTAGTAGGCCTGTATCTGAGAGAGCCTGGCTGAGCCCAGGATCTTACACGTCTCTGCTCGGATCCTTGAAGAGCTCTCAATTTAAATATGTCAAACATGCTGAAGGCTTTACTTTTCTCATTTAAAAGCACAGAAAGTCTACACAATGAGTTTGATGCCACGCAGGGAGTCTACAACTGAATGTAAGTATTCTGCGTTGCATCTCGGCTTTAACCTTCACGTTATACCTGTGGAAGCTGCTGGCCCGTGCACAACTGAGTGGCTGGAATTGCTTTCATGTTAACTAGTCTGGCTCTTTTTTTTTTCTTCCAGACCAAGTGAACAAAAATCTCTAGAACTCCTCCTTATCAAACACCCAGTCCTTGTGAATAATTTATCTTTCCCAAAGGGTGAGGCATTAAATGGATCCCCTAGGTCCAAAGAATTTAGGCAAGGTAAGCAGGGCTGAGTGCTCGTGGAGATGAAATAGAATGCTTAAAAAGCTTCCCAAACTAAAAGGGCACTGGGAAATTATTTACTGTATTATTTATTAAAGGTACACTTCATTCTTCCTAGCAAACAAAAGTTATGTTTCTTAGATGTACAGCTCTTAAAGCTGAATCTTTTGTTCTTAAAATAAAGACGTGCTTAAACGTTTTATCTAAAATATTTAGAACTTTGCTTCTACATCTGTTCAGAAAGAGCTGTTGTCTGAAGGAAACTTTTTAAAAGTACATAAAATTGTTGTCCCTTCCCTTGGCTGCTTATTATAGGTTGTCTGCATGTGTTCCTTTTTCTTGTAAGAATTGCTGTTTTCAGGCCAGAAACTTTTGGCTATGCAAAATCTGGAATATTACAGGAAGGAGGGAAGCAAATAATGGTCTTTAAACAGGTTTTTTTTTTTTTTTTTTTTTTCAGGGAAAAAAAAGATTACTGAAATCTACCTTTCTCTCTAAACTTCTGAGAGGAGTGATAGATTAGCAGAAAGTGTTGTTTGTTTGTTTGTTTCTTCTTCCTTTGGGATAAGAATCTTTTTATTTTTCTTGCTACCAGCAATGAAATAAAATCACCAGCGTTTTATTTACAGGTTCAGTGGTTGACTTTACTGCAGACACAAAGTGAGAGGTTGATTTTCTTTATCTTCTGGATTTCTAACAGCCCTTATGCTTCCCTTATCGTAGAAAGGTGTCACATCCCAGTCTGTGCCTGGAGCTCCTCGATGTACACAATGCAAAAGAGTTTTAAAAAAATAAAACTAAATTCTTACATAAGAGGTTAAGCTTTTATTAAAGCCAAATATTAATTTTTTTTTTTCCTTAAATTTTTAAAAATTGTTTGTTTTTCTTCATGGATCTTTTATTCCATCTTGTTGCAGTCATTTTATACTGTTCCTCTCTATCAATATAATTAAGTAATAGTTCTATCGTCAAAAGATTTCTTTTGGAATATTCTGAGAGTGTGCAGTACCCAGCACAGTGGTGAGAATGCACATCACAAGTAATTAATAACGCTATCAGCAGAGGGAGAAACAAATGACCTAAGCAATGCTAGTGATAATTACTGTTTTTAAACCTAATTTGTCAAACAGTATTTTCCTATGTGCTACCCTCTTAAAATCTTCCTTTGTTACAGAGAGGAACAGAGCCTGTAAATGCAATATGATTGCATTTGGAAAAGATCTAAGCGCTGTGTTTTGACCTGGAGATAAAATATGTCAAATGAGACCTTTCAGCATGGAGATGCTGTGTGGTTTTAATGAAATCTGTCAGCTGCATATGAATAGTTAACCTATCTTTCATTTTCTTAGCTTATTAAAATCATTAAAATACAGCAATAATTATGATACTTTCTGACTGGTGTATTTATATCAACCCCAGGGATGTCACTGTACCTAAAGAATGATTATGTTGTGGTGACATTGCAGGAGGTTAGTGGTGTTTTTTCACAACATCTGAACGTGAAGCTAGAGTTTTGTCATCTTCGCTGTCTGTCTGTCATGTAGGATCTAACCTATAGAACCCAAAGTGTTTATTTTTTCTAAATATTTTTTATTTTTCATTAGAAATTGAAAATGAGTTCACCCTGTATTCCAAACTGCACAGCTTCTTCTGAGAATCGATCCTCTGTCCCTGGAGTCAAACTGACAAGCGTGGTTGTCCCTGTGAATCTCAGAGGTTTGAAGGGAAGGTGAGGGGCTGGAATATTACCTCAGCAAAGACCTGATCTTTTAAATCAGTGTTTTCACTTCCTTGCAATGATAATATGCTATTTATTCTTTTTATTCAGCCAGTAGATATCTTTATGCATGCTTTCTCCCTGAAGTTCTAACAAAAGAAGTGAGAATCCTGATAAGCAGGAGCAGAGCTCTAACTTCTGATTCAACTTACATGTATTCGTAGAGGCTCTTTGAAAAATATCAGCTTTGGTGGTGAATTCTGTGGGTTGCTGCCTGTGGCTTGTACTGACTGAAACAGATCTAGAACGAAGGGACACTGCTGCAGCAACAAAATGATTTTCAGATTTAGTTCTTAAGGCATTTTTCTACCCAACTCAGAGAGATCATTGACATGAGCATAACTGAGCTAATTTCTGTAGGCTGAAGGTATGCAGCCTTTCATGGAAATCACTAGAAAGATCCCAATTAGCTTCATATTAAATCCCAAAAGAGTGCTTTTGTTCCAAAGTTGCTCTTTGATCCTGTGCTTGCCAGCCATGGAGCCTGGTGACAAAGAATTTAACTCACAGATCCGCGTGTCCTGAAGACACAGGGAGGGAGGGACGGCAGAGAGAGTTCAAATGAGCAGCCTGTCCAGCTCTGTCTCAGGATTTCTAAGCATTGGCAAAGTAATCAGTATAATTCTTCCTCAGCACAGATTATGCTGTAAAAGCAAGAAAACAAGCATCATTGATTTGCTTTTGTAATAAGATGACAAGTTTGTAATGATCGCTATTTTCAGAGATTAAAGAAAAGCACTTTTCACTTTTCTGACGTTATGTCAATATCTTTCTCCAGCTGTTTTGAGCACCTTGATAGCTTTTCCTCTCAAAATCTGTTCTTGAGAAAGATAAGGGAAAAGCTAGATGTGCCATTAAAACGGTGTCGCATCTCTGTTGTAAATTCTTCTGTGTTTGACTGAAAAAACTAGCAGTATGAAATACTCTTATCAAACCCAAACGGGTCAGGAGCCTGCTTCACTTCAGCCAGCTTGCCTGATCCTTCGTGGTTCGTGTGTTTGTTTTGCAGAGGTTGGGCAGTATGCAAGGCAATTTGTTTTAGGTTGATAGATGGGACATTTTAGCATCACTGCCTTGTGAGAATTTTTGTAATATTCTTGAAAGGTAAGTAAAAATTTCATTTTACAACAAGCACTGAGGCATGGAGAGGCTGATGTGACTTGGTCACAGCCATGTAAGTAAACTGCAGTCTGAGAAAAAACAACGGGTTCAGTGAAGTCATGAAATGGTTTCTGTACAGGTAGCGCTAAACAGATGAGGACACTGAGAAAGAGATGACTTACAGGGTATGACAAAGACCTGTAAAATCATGAATAACATGGAGAAATCGAATAGCAAACGAGTTCAGTCCTACTTACAACATAAAGGTGCTCAAGGGGGAGTTGAATGGGGAAAGTGCAGAACTGTTTTTCCTCCTTGCGTGATTTAAATGTGGATTTCTCTGCCATGGGATACTGTGGCTGCCAAACTTCTACAAGAGTTAAAAAAAAAAAAAAAAAAAAAAGAAAAAAGAAAAAAAAAAGAAAAAAAAAGCAATCAGACAATATTGGTGGGGAGGAAGAGGAAAATCTGTCAAAGGTTATTTAGCCTAAATAACCTGTGTGAGCTGCCAAACTCGTGCTCCCAGAAGCACAGCTTTTCACCATTCATTTTTGAAACAGCAGCATTTATGAAGGGATACATACCTTGAATTGTCTCAGCATGAATCCTGAAGCTGATATGAAATGGAAATACCAAAGCTTCCCAGTTCCAGCAAAGCTGCTGAAATATAACGTTATAGACAAGATTAATGTGATACCACGAGCTTATTCTGAACGTGTATGTGGTCAGGTCAGGGTGATCTATGGGCCCTTGAAATGAGGCAGCTCCAACCTCAGGAAAATTTCACTTCTGTCCCTTGTTTTCATTTTAAATGAACGAGTAGGAGGAGGATGACTGGAGATGCTGTCTCTCACCGTGCTGGCTTTGTTTGAACGTGTCAGGGTAGCTTCTAAGAGGATGTAGCAACTGGTCGAAAGTGAGAAAGGTCAAGGAGAGAAATACTGGGGAAGCTGTAATCAAAATTTCTGTGTTTTCTTGGGCAGCTGGCCCATAGGGTTTGAAATTAGGGCTCAAATCTTGTGAATGGAAAAAGGAATTAATGGTCTGTACATGGAGAGTAAACCACATCAGCATCTAACGTTTTATTGATGTGCTTCCTGTACAGTTTAAATGATTTAAAAGTGGTCTTGAACTTGCTCTCGAAGCTAATCCCTGACACGCTTCTTTTACCAAGATTCTTTGTAATGAAATGAGACGGAATATTCTCGTTGACTTCAGCAGAATCAAGTTAACTGATCATAACAGCGATTGGTTTTGAACAGCCACTTATGAAATCTGTCTGAACTATTCATAAGGCTGTATTTGGGTTCCTAAACCACTGACTGCAGGCATTGTGTTTTCATATGAGATTTAGCTTTCTAAAATAGGTTTCTTGTGGTTGAGGAGAAATCCTTGAGACCGCAGTCCTTTAAATTTCACTAAGTAAAGCAAACAGAACTGCAGATTTAATATCTTCTAAGATATTTTCATTTTTTAAGGTCGTCGTATACTTCTTTTTTTCCTGGTGGAAGGAAAAACCCAGGACAGAACTTTGCATGCTGGAGAAGGGCCGCACTACAAATGGTTTCCAGCAATACACAGGACAGAAAGAATGGGAGAGACTTCCCGAGAGCCTGACATAAAGGAATCAAGCACAACGCTGGCTGAAGCCAGTACTGAAACTTCTTTCATTAACAGTGTGCTCACCAAAACGGTTACGTGCCTTTTGAAGAAATATAACAGCAAGAAATGCGGAGCTGTCGAAGAATGTTTTATTTTTACCAGACTGCAAGCAGGTCCCACCAGGCACTTGTTTACCCTGGGGCTTAATGGGCAGGAGTGTGAAAAAGGAGCTGTTTAAAAATAACCGTGCACATTAAGAACGGCACCAAGATGAAGCGACACTTCATACATCAGCTGTTCTCCAGGATTTTGTTTGCTGTAGGGATACTGAGATGAAAGCGATTCGGGACTAACGCAAACTGAACATAAAAACTGCTACAAGGAGAAGAGGCTCGTTCCATTGAAGGTGTTCAAGCTATTAAGAAATCTGTAGCAGTGTGATATGATGCAGAAATTAGAAAACTACTGTAAGCTTCGGTCCTGACTCAGTCACTGAGCCACTGGGTGCCCTTAACTGCTCCGTGGATGGCTTTTTCTGCAGAGCAAGCTCATTCCTGCCAGGAGGACAATAACACATGTTACCTAGTCCTCGTTAGCGATGGACAAGAGCAGCCATCATTAAAATTGTTGGAAATAACTCTGCCCTTTTTAAGCGCATGAAATAATACATACCAGCAAGCACGTTTAGTAGCTGAGATGAATCTTGTGTTTGTTGGATGCGATAAATGCAGTGGCGATAGCTCTTCCCTGACTGAGCACCACCCAACTCGTTCAGGACGCTGCAGAAAATTCATCTTCTGAAGTTAGGCAACCTTTAGCGTCATCATCCTTGCTGAGGAAATGATCTATTGAAGTGTCTCAATTAAGGCAGCTTCCCAAACTCGGGACATCTGGCTCTGCAAATCCCAAGCTCCTCAGATTTCCTTTTCATGTTCACTCACGTTAGTGGCTCTGTGCAAATCAAAGCTTCCTCTCCTTGCTAAGGGAGCAGATGTGGGGCACATTACACATCCAAACCTGAAAACAGAGTTTCTCATCGGTTGTGACACAATATTGTGAGACATTGCCTTGGTGAACTCTGCCTAGTTTTGGTTTTTGAACTGCTGAGAGCCTGGAACAATCTGATACTGCAAAATGTTTAGTAATAATAAAATGCTAGCATGTACCAAAGCAATTTGTAATCAGCTGGTTGGAATTTTCATACGTATCAGGCATGTAAATGCTGGCGACGCTTTCAGGATTAGGTAATCTTTAGCCCTTTTTGGTGGGTAATGGTTCACATTATTTTTTCCTGTTTTTGTGTTTGTGCTGTTCACTAATGCAGACTCGCCTGTTTGTTTTTTTGGGTCTTTTTCTGGTCTGACACTCACAATTGCCCTGTCAGTAGCTTTACTCTGGATACGCATTTATGGAAGCGAACTCTGGACTGGATTCACAACAAAAATTGCTGCTGCGAATACTGGAGCTGATCTCTTAGTTCCTTTTATCCCAACTGCAAAGGACACAAATCCTTCTTGTCCTTTGCTTTTCCCTCATCCTATATTCTGCAGTAAAGTTCGGTGAATTTGGGGAATTTAGTTGAAATTCAGGCATTTGTTTTGTGTTCATGTCACACGTTGTTTCTGCCACAGTTGCTCTCCTTCCCCCCTCAGTGAGTAGCAAACTAAATAAAAGGAGCTTGTGTGAGATTTGGCTCGGCAGGCTGAGCTCTGTCTGGGTGCCAAACATCTTAAAGCCGCAGAAACCCACGGGTGAGCCAGGAGCTGGAGCTGCTCTGGCTTCTGCGAAGTCCCGACTTCACCATTTCTTTTTTCTCCCATAGGGCTTTTAACTCTTAGTGAGAATGAAACGAAGAGGATCTAACCAGCGAGGCTCTTTGCACACCTGCAACTGGAGGAGACAATATTGTCCTGGTTGAGCTGGGTACTACTGCACAGCAGGCAAGGTGGTGGAAAAGAAGCTGTGAGTGGGATTCAGCTGCAGATTGAAGACTGCTGATTAAATCTACACACAGGTGTGTTTTGTGTGAGTGCACCTTCCACTAGTCTGTCCCCATGGTTCTTTCTAAGATACACTAAGAACATCTATGGCAGGTTTTGCTTTGCATAACATCAGAGTGTGTTGTTGAAGCAATCGTCAGCTGTTTAAAAGTCATCTGTGCTGGAATTCAGTGTGTACGTTCAACTTTCAGGAGCCCCACTCACTCCAAAATCTGTTGGGGCACCAGCTTCAAAGTGAGTCAGGTTCTTTGGAAAATGTCACGCAGTATCTCTGATCTCTTTCCACTGCCTCATTGGTACCAGCTGGGAGCTTCTCCTGGCTCTGGTGTTGGCCATGTTTGCTGGGTTCTGTTCTGCTGGTGCCACAGGTTGCCCAGTGTTTGAGCAAACAAGTCAGCTGCTCCACGTTTCAGCTTCTGCAATGCACCCTGACTCACCAGCTGTGGGAAAGAGTGCCTGAACCGATGTTAGCATCTCTTGCTGCTGAAAGGAATTACCCTTTGCTGTTCAAAAATGTAAACAAATAGGCTCATGCTGAAATTCTGGAAGATGCCTGAAATGCACCGGTGTCTCCTTATGGGAAACCAACCCAATTCAGCAAGCATCCGTGAAGAGTTCCTTCTCTATAACATAATTCATCTTGCAAGTGTTTTTAAAGGCCGGACTCCTCCCTTCCTCTTTTCTTTAATAACTCCAGTTGGCTTTGTAAGGAGAGGGGCCATGTGGCAATGGAAAAAGATGCAGTAAAACTGGCAGCAGTTTCTGGCTTTTCTACAGTTTGTAGCCTTGGGCGAGTCAATTGCTGCTTCTGCTTTATATATATACATATGGATAATAAACACAGCCTGCATAATGCCCGTTGCTGGCTCTGGATTTTCATAACAGGCCAGGCACAGATTTTCCTGGTACTTCCCAGAACCCTTTTCCACCAAAAAAGAGGGGGAAAAAAAAAACTTCTGAACTCTGCTGGAACATGAACCTGTGATATTTAGAGCACTTTGCCTTATCTCGAGCTTAGTGTAAGTAATGACTGTGATGTTATCATCTGGGTTTGGAGATTAAATATTTTCATTATGTCTGGATTCTTTTCCACTCCTAAGAGCATTGCTGTAGTGCTGTTCACTAAGTATAATCACTTGGCTGTTGATGTTTATTAAAAACAAACAAACAATCAAAGCCCCTTCCTTTTCTAACATTGTTAACTCACGTTACCGTTTTTCTCCTGCAGTGACAATAGGGAGAATTGCATTTAATTGAAGCGATGCAAAGCAAGGGAAAAAAATAAATCTGATTCTGCTCAGCAAAGAAAAAGATTCAGAAGAGAGTAGATGGTTGGAGAGGGGGAGAATAAATAACAGGGGAAGAAAAAGCCCCATCATCTTGCATATGCTGTAAGGAAATATTTGGGAATAGGCGTGTGGACAGCAGTCTTGCTCCTTAGTAAGGCTTTAAGGGGAGCGACACTTGTATTGATCCTCCTTGTGTACTGCCTGCATTAGTATTCTGTGCCCACACCAGCCCGGTCATCGTCAGCTCGGCATGCTAATTAGTACTGTCCCTCTTTTTTCTCTTCCTCCCCCCCCATCTCTTCCCTTCCCCTTTGCTTTCCAATTCGACCATCCACTTCTATCAGTGATGTATGGTTTATATCTTCCTAGCCATTATGCTGATGACCCAGGGCAGTGCCTGCCACTTTTGATAAACTGTCAGATTATTTTTGGAACGTCCACATATGCTTTTCTGGAGGTACAATTTAGCGCTATGATAATCTACTAAATTGCTTTCTGTGCTATGCCAACTCTCACTTCTGCTGCTCTTTTTAAGGTTTACGTTGCCAGATAGAAAGCGTGCCTAGAAAATTTTAGGTAGCACTGCACCCCAAAGAGGAGACAGTTTTCTGTGCTCATCTCTTATGAAGTACAGGATTAAATACCTTTTCTTTTTTCTTTTTTTTTCTTTTTTTTTTTTTTTTTTTTCATTCTGTAGTGTGTATGCAGAGTGTAAAATTACTGGAATAGCACATGCTCATTTTTTTTACCTTAAAAAGTCTGTAATATTGAGCTCCCTTTAAGTTTACAACCTAATAAATTGACAGCATTACAGCATTACAACATCAGAAGGACTACCCAGCATAACTTTTATGTGAATAATTAGTGCATTTACTGCTCCTGAAAAAAAAATAAAGAAAAAATATGGTTAAAGGTTGAGGCAACTGCATATTGACAAGGGCTGGGTGTAAAATTGGAAAATAAATAAATAACCATTTTGCTGGATTTGATGTGGAGTTAGGACAGCTCTGGGGGCAATACTGCAGTTGAACTCTTAGAAATCTTTCATGCTTTTGGGATGCTACTGTTATTGGCATTGCTACTATTAGAATTAGAGTTGTGGTACCTACTGAGATGGGGAGGCAAACGATTCATTGTTCTGTGGAATTCTTCTAGAGGCTTTTTGGGGAAAAGATCGGGAAAGCATGATGAGTAGAGGTGTGAAGGGGGGCTCAGGGAAGGATCATCACTTAGTATTTCCTCCTCAATAAGCAGACGAGTCTAGACCAACACTAGATTGTATAAGCAGGATGGTACAAACCTTTTGGTTTGGGGTTATTCCTTATTTGGATGGGTCTTACTGGAACAAATGTACAATTCTATAATACACTTCTTTCCACTCATTTTTTTGTACAGAGCATGCAAATGTCTTGAAAGACTTTTTATTTTAATAGCACTATGCATAAACTTTAATTTGGCTCATTTTGGGAAAAATATGACTGACCTAAATAGAAAAACTATCTTTGATCTTGCAGAGATTGAACTGTTAGCAAAAATTAATAACTGAAAAATGAACACATGTGGCATCCCTCCAGAGAATAAAATATATCTTTGAATCAAAGAATCTCAAAGCTTGAGAGGCCAACTTCTCACAAAGCTAGTCCTTTTAAACAAAATGCTTAGAATTTAAAAAAAGGAGTATATGCTAAGAATACATAATATAAAAATAAAAAGGAGCTGAATGACCAGGTCTCACCAATATTTTTATAAATGACAACTCTATTGAGTATTGTGCTATTCTTCATTTTGTGTGGTAAGTAAATTTGAAGTGGGTCATTCCTTATTCGCAGATGCTACCTGTGAATAGTTTCAGACTCCTGAAAGGCCCGAAACTACGAGGCATTCGTCTTTGAAGCCAGTCTATAATGGAAGGTGATGTCGAGAAGTCATTATCTGTCACTCAGGAAAACTTCATGACAGGCAGACTGCCTGGCTTCTGACATGGCACTTGGCTGGAGCGGATGGAAAAATAGAAGCTTGCACAGAAAGCCTGAAATACATGGTCTGATTTTTCAGAATTGGTAAGTGCTTAGCATTTATTACATTTCGTGTTTGCGCAGCACTTTTGAGAGTCTTACTTATCACATTCCTAAACACTAAGTCAGAAACTTGAAACGCTAAGTTAGAAATTTGTGCTCCTTGCATAATTTTTTCCCCCTACAATCTTGCCTTCTGTCTCTGCATATCAGTTCTTCATCTGTAAGTAAGGGTAATGTATTATTTCTCCTCTCTCTATCTGCTACATTTAAATTTCTGGTTCTTCAGAGCTTTGTCCTTTACTACCATATGTGCAGTCTTTACCCCAACGGACTTGAATTTCAGATAGGTCCTCTCTAAGGTTCTTTAATGTAATTATCAATGGTCAATCTGATTTAAGTCATAAAATATTTGTAATTCTCTGCCCACAGAAGGCTTAATTAATTAAAATTCACTTAATGTATCACAGACCTTGCTCAATGAGGAGCATGCTGGAAATACCAAGTATTATTTATTACTTCTTTAGCAAAAATGTGCATAATAACATGAGATTGTGGTTCCAATCTACAGGGTTTGTATCTGAACCCAAATTCCCTAAGAGATAACTTGACCTCAATTTCCATTTATTGACAGTGTGCCTGGCTGGCTCACCGTCCTTAGGCATTGTGGTGTGAAATCGGAGATTAAATTAAAGAATCAAAATGATTGCCTCTTCCTGTATGCTGTACCTGGTTTATAACAAAACTGAAGGGATGTTTTATATTAGAATGTGGCTCATCCAAAAGCAATACCTTCTCCAGCTTTATGCTCCCTTCTTTTATTGGTTTTGTTAGTACCCAAATGACATATTAAAATCAACTTTCATTTTGCTTAAATTTGTAATCATTTTTCTTAAAATTATAATCATTATTAAGCCAAACCTCTGTTCAGTGGCGTTTCCTTGGAGCCACAGTGGAAGCAGTAATACCATGACAAAGTTATTTTGCAGTTAAAACCAAAAAAATGCTACTTGTTGTTTGCATGATCCTCAGACAAAAGTTTTAGGATGCGTTGGTAAAACTTGGGAGGCAAACGAAAAAGGGATGAATTATTATTTCTATTTGTTTATTTCTAATTTCGTGTCAGCCCCTCACACCACCATACCTATGTCTTGGTTCGTAGGATTTTATTGTTCTTGTAGAAAACATAAGCCTGGCACTGCTGGGCTTTTCTCGCTGCATGTAAAGGTAATTACAGCATGCCTCTGCACTTAGGAATAAATTTGTGAACTAGATTTTCTCCACTAGTGGAGGTCTATCAATCTGTTTTAGCAGGTGAAGCAATTCAAAGTCCGTTGAATAGACAATTGGGCTCATGGATTTTTGATATCATGTAGAAAAGGAGGGAGATGAGAAATCTAAGCTTTTAAGGTGAAATCTGAGAAGTTTTCATGTGTATACTAGGTAAAAATTTAAGTCTTTGAAAACTGTGATTTCTGTCTTTTGTGTGAAACCACGAAATACATGACATAGGCCTACTGGTCAACAGTTTCTCAAAGCAGAGGACAGAAGAAATTTCAGAGAGCAGACTGCAAGTGAGAGTTACATACAGGTATTATAGGTGCACATACTTTAATAGAAATGCTGTTTCAAGATGTGTTTTTTAAGCAGCCTGAAGATAGTCAGTATCAAAGGCATCCCAAAATACCTTAACAAAGTACTTCTTTTAAGAAAGAAGCATTTTTCTGTGGCACATTTTAGTCTTCTGGCACCTGCCATTGTAGCGTAACAATGACTGCATCCACTTTGTCCCCATCCTGGTGTTCTGCCTCGTGTAAATGCTTTAAGACTAAGCGCACACAGGAAGGATGCCTGTTTTCATTGTCCTTCAGATAACTCTAGGCATGAATTTATCTTTCCTGTTACTGTTAGAGGAGCTGTTCTGCAGAGTTTTGTATCTGGAAAAAATGCACCATGAATTACTCTGCGTCTGTTCTTGATACTAATCCTATTACTAGCAACAGGATTAGTTCATAAACAAGAAGGCTGTACTAGTCTATTCCACATGCACTGCTATGAAAACGTAGCAGAGCTCACAATAACTACAGCACTTCTCTGCTCTTACACATAGCACTGCACCCAGAGCTGGCAGCTGCTGAGATCCAGCCTACTGAGGTGTACATTTGTATCACTTCTGGAAAACACTACTTAAAACGTATAAATCGTCATACCTTGTTAGGTTTTAAGGGCTACACATTGCTAAATGAAAGGCCAGAATTTATTTCAAAATAAATAATTGTTCATAACTAAGTTAATCTTGTAACCGAAATCAAGCTGTGCTACCTTAATTGGAAATTATCCTCTCTTGCGTAACTTTAGTTTTTTAGAACCACCTTTTACAAGGCTCTTAATTATTCACTGGTCATCATTCTGGTATGAGGGTACTGCTCTTCTGTGTGCCACTGCCTCGCCGCGGGGACAAGCGTGTTGGAAGGGCATCTAGCTTCCACATACCTCAAGTTACTCGTCCAAAACTGGCTGTGAAGATGGTGAATTGCTACTGGAGACTGGGAGGTGGTTGCGGTTATTTTACTGCTATAGACTTCCCGTGCCTTGCTGTGAAATCTTACAGGAATAGGGATTCAGTAATCAGATGAGAAAACTAAACTCCCTTGAATTTGTCATCGTTCACTTTCTGTGTTCCTCGGTTGTGTCTGGAGGTAACAGGGAAAGCCGTAGAGGTAAAATGTGTGAGCTCTGAGATTCAGGAGCTGAAGGGTAACAAAGACATAGATGTTTTTGTAATTATTCCTGTAAAACTCTGTTGGCAGGTTCTCCATGCAGCGTGCAGCATATGCCAGCAAAACTTTCTCTGTTGGCATTGCTACGCGAGTTCCTCAGATGATGAGAACTGAGTTGACAAAAGCCGTATTTCGTCAGTGATGCTGCATCTCTTGGATTTGGCATGGCAGGACCAGGCAGTATATATTTTTTCTCCCTCACCTCCTTCCTTGCTCTTCTCTCTCTCCTCACCTGTTATCTTTCCCCATCGTTTTCTTCTCTGAAGAGGGAAAACAACACAAAATCCCAACCCAAACCCTTCCCAGTGCAACAACACCAGCAGTACTCACTGCAGATCCTGAATTTCAACTGTGAATAAAAAGCACAAATCTTTTATCGTTTTATGCAGCTTGTTTGGCCCATGTTGCTTCCGCATATGATCCAGATTTTAACAGTGGTGATCTTTGCTTTTGAAACAGGAAAGAGAGAAACACCTCACCTAAAGAGAGCAAAAGCTGTCCCTTGACCTTTTCAGCCTTTGGATTCTCAGTGCATCTGACTTGACCGGACAGGTCTGGGGAAGAAAAACATTAACAGCAGATGGATTTATGAAAAGAGCTTGGTGGCAGATGGTGCCTACAGACAGTTACTGACATGTCCTTGGTCTTACGGGTGTGTTTTTTTCCTTTTTAGCAGCATTGTTAGTATGTGACTATTTGTGTGTGTTAGAACGATACGCTGGCAGACAGGGACTACGTTATTACGAACAAAGGAAAAAACTTAGGGACTTCCAGTATTTACTTTGAGTACTTCAGACTTCATCCTTGCTCTTGGTTTAATTCAACGGCAAGCAACGTCAGGAGGAATCTTTTCAGTCTCCTTCACCTGTAAATTCTCCAATCACCATTTTTATGAAATGAGTTCATCTTCAACGTATGGGTTTGTATCTTCTGGTAATCATTATCCCCTTACTCAAAACAGGTATTACACAATGTTCCTTAGGTGCATCATATTTTGGAAAGATGCTTGGAAGAGACTTACCCAAAGCCCAAGGCATTCCCAGCATTAGGCGTGTGAGCAGGCTTAAAGCAGCAGCTAAGCAGCATTTTAAGCTCACTGCTAGCTCTGGTAACCACTGACAGAAACTCGGCACGCGGACACAGAATTTGCTGTAGAAAAACATATATGTCACAGACTGCCATGGAAGCTGCATTCTGGTACAGAAATGCCATCCTAAATCCATTAGGATTTACTTGGCATTACAATCTCTGGCTTGTCCTTTGAAATCTGTGGTCTTTCCTTATGTACATAATTTAGGGTTAGTTCACAGAGGACTGGTACTCCACAGCAGCCAGGGTTTTGAGCTGTTTACCTCCTTTAGGATTGTCTTTGCTTGATTTGGGATTATCTTTGCCCTGATGCAGACACAGTTGAGTATCTGGTGTGGTTCTTTGGTAGAGGCCTCTGAGAGAAGGTCCATCAAAGAGACGATAGCAGTATTGGAAGAGAGATGATCAGAATGATTTGTGTCTTTCAAGGTATCCATCTTGGCACTTCCTATTAGCATGGGTACCCTACAAATTTAACTTAAGCTGCCCTTGCCCTCTGCCATAAGCCGAAAATCTGCTGTCTGAAATCTTTCCTGAGTGATTTGGACGTCCCATACCCAGCAGGAGTGAACCTGCCCCGTGACATAATCAGTTCTGGTTTTCCCTAATCATTCTTCACTGTGTTGCTTTCCACCTCTCCTTTCCATATCCCATGAATGATTCATTGTCTGTAAAGGATTGTCTTCTGGAGTCAAAGGAGAAGGATAAATTAAAAATGAGGAGCAACTGTAGTAGGTTATGATAGGTCGAATTACCACTTTGGTTTCATTTGGAGAAATGTTGTTGGCTATGAAAAACACCAAGAGTATTTGGCTGGAGACAAACTGGAGAAATCCCCCCGGACCCGAACATCTCAAAATCCTAGTGTCACACAGAGATGAGGCTGTCTCTGCCATATGAAATGGCTGAGGTAAAATGCCATAACTAAAGTCAGGAGTAAATCAGGGCAGGGTTGTGCTCAGGGTGGTTTAGCTTCAACCCAGTCACTGTTCAGAAAAATGTTCTGCTGATTTGACAGAGTGTCATCAGGAGCATGGTGGGAGGCATTCCAAATCTCATGAACTTCATTGTCTTCAGGCTGCATTGCTTAATTTGTCGTCATCTTTTCTCATTGTGAGGAATCCCAATGGATGAGGGAGTCAAAGGTTTTTGATGGAAGATGTGCGTGGTAAGTGGAACTTCTAGAGAAAGTAGAGTGGGAATGTAGTGGAAAAGACATGCTTTTTCTTTAAAAGCAGGGTAGAGAGGGAACAGTTAACTTGGAGGCAAAAAGTATATTGAAGAAAAAAGTAATAAGTGATGTGGTTCCAGTGTTAGTGAAATCGGAATGGTATTAAATTCAGGCTCACTTTGATCTAACACACCGGTGTGTTCGGAGCGGAGGCAACTGGAGTTGCATGAAAAATCAGGACCTGAGAAAGACACGAATCAGTTCTGGGGATGTGCACAGCTACAGGGTACTGCTGGATGACTTGAGAAAGCACTCGCCTCACTTCATTTTGAGTACCATCAATGGGAGATAGGGAACTTTCTCTGTAATTCACAGCCTCTGCAGAAGAACTGGTTTTTGAACTGCTTCGGGAGCCCATCGTGACTTTCTCTGTCTGTGCTTTTGACCAGCCTGCCAACATATGCACCAGGTGACTCTAAAGTTAGGGCTTGTGACAACCTTTCCTCTACCACTTCAGTTTTTGTACTTGGATAATGATGCTGGACTCATTTATGAAAAGAGCTGAGCTTCCCAATTTAGAATACTGCTATATATGAACTCGATGTAATTAATTTCTTTCTGTTGTTACCTGGAAAAATTCTGTAACAGATGGACAGATACCCAGTATCATTTGGCAGATAATTCATCTGACATTTTCCCTCATCAATCATTAAACAATTGGTACATTTCTTCATTGTGCAGTCAGCTTTAAATCCTATTTAGTTAGGTGTTCCACAGCATACTGATGGGATTGCTCCAGATCCACTGAAATCAATGAGGAGATTGACTTGAACGTGCTGTGAATCAGGCCTTGTTTATGATCTCCAAAGGTAGCATTAGGGAATGAGGAAAATCTCAGTTCATTTTAGCTGAAGCGCTTTGCTTTGTGATGTTTTCCTTGAGATGTTCGTCTGCATAAAGCACAGGAAAATGCTGTTTTCTCCCCAGTCGTAGGGGCTGTGTTGGAAGGCAATGTTGCTGCATGCAGTGCTGGCTGCAGATGATTTGCAAAGGATTGCAGAGGTAAGGTGTTGCTACTGAAGTCCACTAAAACACCCCGTTCCCTTCCCTCTCCTCCAGTAGTTGAGTGCTGGCAGCTATTTAAGGAGCAGGGCCATGATACTTGCTCGTTTTCTTAATGTCCACACTACTTGATGTTCGTGGACGCTTCCCCCTCCCAAGGCAGTGATTTTTTCCTGTGTGATGTTAGGAGAAAAGTTGGAAGAAGCTGACCTAAGCGAACCCTACAGACTCATTAAACAGTGGCAACTGATAAATCTCTTCTTGAAAAATCTCTTCTTTAATAGTCTCCTGAATTTTTAAGTCTTGGCGTTGGTAATGCCCGTGTTGTAGATGGATGGAAAAGGGTATTTCAAAACCAGGCCCTACCTTTATGAGGGATGAAATGATTTCACTTTTCTTCTACCTTTAATTAAAAACACCACGGCACAGACTGCATACTTTCACAAGTAACTTTTTTTTTTTGTTTTTTTTTTTGAATTAATTGCATTAGGTGCTGTTAGCATTTGGGGTTTTACTCCATATTAACTCTCTCCTTTCTAGGATTTCCTCGACTCTTTGCTTTATCTTACAAAATCATTTGTAGTGAAAATAGCCAGCCTTCTTTTCCTTCTTCCCCTCTTTATTGCATCAGTATGCATTGCAAAACCGGTGGCTTGTACATCCTAAGCTAAGATAATGAGACCAATATTAATTCCACTACAGCTGCTACAGGCATGTAAATGAACCTTTCATCTGTCCTGCAAAGCAGCGCTGAGACTTGCAAAGAACACCCGGGCTAAGCAGCACGAACAGTCGGGGAGATAGCAGAGGTGAGGGTGAGAGAGGAGGGTGTGCTAAAAATGGCTGAAATCTGAATGTCCTGAATTAATATTTCCTGCTGGAATCAATGCTGTTATTATCCGCTGCATTCGTTATTGCAAGGACATTTTGTTCCTGTTTGTCCCTGCTGATTGGGATGTAGTAATCATTGTCCTGTAAGCATGGAAAAGGTCACTCTGCGAAGCCCCTCGTACAATTTTCTTACCATGTTAGCTTCAAACTCTGCTAGGGGATATGTCTTCTAGGTTGTATCCGCGTCGTGGAAAGCAGGTTAGAGCAGGCTGATTTGTCTAAAAGCAATATAGTGGGTAGTAGGGCAGTGCGCGGGCTAATTAGCTCAGCCTCTCAGCAAAGCTAATTAATCTAGACACAGTGTTGTGCTGACACGACTCTGTTGCTTTGAGTTCTGGCAGGGATTAGTTTGTGGCTGATGTGGCTCGAGTGTCTCCCTGCTCTGTTTTTCTTGGGGGGGTGTCAGCTGTGCCCTGAGAAAACTTACACCAGCAGTTGGGCAGGATGGGAAGAAAATATCCCTCGGCTGTGTGTTGTCTCTTGTATTTTACCAACGAGCAGAGGCTTCCCCCAGAGCTTGAGAAAATAGTTGGGTTGGTGTGGGTTTGGTTTTGTTTTGGAAGCCAGACTTCCTCTACGTCGTGGTGCAGTATGGAATTGGCTGTGCTTACAACAGCAGACTGAATAATTCTGCGGTGTTGGAGAAAGTTAGACCCATTTAGGGCCCACCTTGTATCTCTGCTTTGCAAATGTACTCAAAAGTCCTCTTCAGTAAAGCACTTCAGTGTGTATGAAGGGCTTCAGTGGGGTTTAGCCGTATGTTAAAGGTAAGCGTATTTGAAACGCTTTGCTGAATCGAGGTCTAAATGGAAGCAATATGCAGAACCTTTCGACAAACATCGGATTTTTCTGAACGCAAGCGGGCCGTTATTACGAGTTGAAAATCTACAGGGAGGCAGACTGCGTGTCAAGTAAATCACGGCGTCATCTGGTTGTTGTGACGTGCTCCTGAGAGAAGGCCCCAAGCTGCCTGTGCAGGATGGCCCTTTTGACAAGTTTTATGTCAGTGGCAGTAACAAGACGAACCCAGGTACGTTTTTACAGTATCTTTTCAAATGAGAAGCACATTTCAAATGCATATATCCCTTTTTGATATAGCTAAGACAGAAGTGAGCAGGGACTCGGTTTGGCAAGTCCTACTAATCTTTGATGGAGTTGGAACCCAGGTATCCATTTTCTTCACATCTCTCTCTCTGGTATGTATGAGGTGATGTAGCTGTTAGATGAGCTGTACGTGTTGTTAATCCTCCAGGAAACTACATTTTAATGGAAACATATCTGAAGGGATGCAAGTCATAGCCTTGGAGTTTTGAGGGATTGATCTGCGATCGTCAAGTTGAAAGTCTGAAAGGAATTTTTCATCATTACTGTTGGAAAATTAAAGAGCTGAAGCACATTTTGCAAAAACACTTGTGATTTGGAGATAATATGGAGAACGTTACAGAGGGTGTTCCAGTTCCCCAGACCTCCAAACCAGGGGTTTTCATCTAACAGTTATTCCCCAGTTGAACTTACTTTTGCTCCTGAGTCCTCATCCAAGACGTGTGCTGATTTTTTTTTTAACTGCTCAATGGGATGGGAGCAAGGAAACCCTGGAAATGACTGGTGCTGTGCCACCCACCCCTGTCATCACATCTGCCTTGTGAAAATCAGGGAGAGGAGGGACTCCAACACCAGGGTCTTGTGCTTGAGATCAGCTTTTTAAATTAGTTTGGAAAGGGGAGGAGAAGAGCTTTGTTGTTTCATGCTCTTTTTCCTTTTTTCTTCTAGAATCTCACTCTTGTTTTTATTCTTCTTCAAGACAATAACTAGTTTTGACAACTGGTTAATTTTAGCTGCTATGTTGGCATGTGTTTTGGGCAGCTGTGTAAACCGAGTGCAACACTCACCCACTCACCCACCCCCTGTTAATTAAAAGTGGAGAAAAAAGCAAGTCTCTGGACCATTTCTGCTGAATTTATGGTATGAAGTGTAGGACAGGCTAGAGCAGCCCCCCCCCAGGAGCCATTTAAGTGCTTGACTAGATGATGAGTATAACGACAAGGTTTTATGTTTGATTTTAATAAAAACTTTTAAGACCTGACATGGTCTTGAGGGGGCACTTCCAGTCTCTCAGGTAAATAAACACATTAACAAAATATATTTCCTGACGTGTTGTTGGTTTTGCAGCATCTGTAATCTTAAATAATAGACCAAGGCAGCCTTTTCAGAAGTATTTCACAATTGGTAAACACCTATTTTTATAAATGTGAGAAAACCTTATTAACTTGCTAGATGCTGCTCACCATGGAAGAGCTTGCGGGGATTCCTGTGGGGTTTTGTGCTCAGCTCCCCAAGGAACATGCCATTACCGAGTAAGCACCGGTGAGAAGAGCCGTGTTAAACACTTCTCAGCATACTTCTGCGTGTGCTTTGCCTAAAATTCAAAGGTTGTTATTGATAAACCAGCCTCAACAGAAGTCAGCACGCATCATGGGTGTCTCGTGCCAGTTCCTTTTCAATAGGGAACATCTCCTGGGGATTCTCTGGATGTGATTTGTGCTCCATGTGCTTAGCTGCTGGCACAGCATAAATCAGCATAACTGGTTGAGAAAAGCCTTGCTCCAGTAGGACGAAAGGTGAGAACAGGTAGGGGAGGGAACTTGGCAAAATGCGGACAGAAATAGAAACCACATTTCTAGGCTCACCCCAATCTGCTGAATGCTTTTGGTGGGTTTTCCCAAGCTGGTTTGTGTAGTGGTGGTGGTGGTTTGATGTTTTTTCATCGTTATTGTTGTTTTTTTCGCAGACCAGTGTGGGTGGTCAGCATTTTAGCGCATTCATAATCACAATTGAATGTTGACTCGGTTATGGAACGTCTTTCTTCTAGTGGATTTGTGCTTTTTTCCCCCCTGAAGGCATTTTTTGCTGAGTGTAATCTCATGCTAGGTGAGAATTTAACTCCAAATGATGGGCCTCTATAGATTGACAAACAACCACAGAAATGGGAACTAGCACCAAAGGAAAGCGATGAGTGAGATTTTCAGAGGTGCCTGGGGTAGGTGAAGCCTCAAGCACTCCAGCTAAATAACCACCTCCTTCCTGCCTTAGAGCTCTTGGCCAGAGATGGGAAAAGTCAGACTGAAGACGTGTTTTTAAAGATTTTTTTTTTTTCCCTTGACCTCTGTCCTTTGAGTAGATGAGAAGTTTTGCTGGCTGCCTGGGAATGCAGCTCCGCTTCCTTTCCGTGAATGCTTTTCTTAGAATGATCTTGAGCATTGTTGCTTGATGCATCAAGAGCTTGCCCTGCCTGAAAAGGATCACCCTGAAATTCAGTCCTGCAGGGGACAGATGAGACAGCCCTGCAAAGTCAGGCTCAGAGGATGAAGGAACTCATCACTGTTGAACATGAAACCTGCCAATTGCAGTTTGCTTCTGAGAAGGAAAATCAAAGACACAAAAGGGGATGATCAGATGCTGAAAGTAATCTCTGAAAATAATTCACAGAGAATATCCCTCTTTGTCAGCCCTCTGATGAATATGCCCTGTGCCTAAATAATGCAGCACCCCAGGGAGATGTCTCTGCTCTTCAGAGGACACGGCCAGGAGTATCCTTTCCTTTGCCGAGGGGCAGTGGTTGTGTCAGCTGAAAATTGTCAAGTGAAAAATCTCAATTCAAAACATGGTCTTACCACCAGGGAAAAAAAAAAAAATAAAAAATGGTTTGTTTCAGAAGCTAATTTTGGAATCCTCCACTCTACTGTCTCTGTTCAGCTTCAGTAGAAACCCACCTTGCATTATTTAGATAACTACTGGAGGAACTAAATACTTACATACGTATGTAATATTGTTCAGTGTTTCTGCACTGAAATAATGCAGAGTTTGATCTGCATTAAAGCAGAGTTGGATCCACACACTCATTTTTCTTAATTTGTGTTTTGAGTGGTAGTTTTTTCTTTTCCTGCAGTAGTTTGTCATTTCCAGTTTGTCACTGCAGATATTCTGTAATCTAGCTGTCCTGAAAGAGTGGGTAATTCAATACTATGAAGGAGTTCTGAAGATAAATACTGGAAGATACTAATTCTTAAGTTTGACTAAAAGTCAGCACCTTAAAAAGGGGTGCTTCCTGACACTGCACAGAGTTTACAACAGTTTGACAAAGAGTTAAAGGATTCCTTAGGCTTTTTGTGCAGATTATCTAAAGGATCTTGCTCAAGATAACCCTCACAACTCGCCCAAGTCATAGAAAGCAGGAGCTGGGATTAAAAAAAAAAAAATGAATAAAGAATGAATAATTGGCCTCTCGAGTGTGAAGGTACTGTCTGTTTTTAAAGGACATTTGTGTTTGTTAAAATCGACCTTTTTCCTGAGCAAAAAATACATATCTCTCTGGCACTAAAGAAGAAGTAATTGCCAAAGTTATTTGTGTCACAATAACTTATTAATCTGGAAGGATGAAGACACTACCCAGAGGTCATGTATGACCTAGTAATGAGACCATCAAGCATCGTCATAAATAATTAAACCAAGACACATTACTTGAGAGCCCATTAAGAACCAGCAGCTCTTATTTAAAAAAAAAAAAAAAAAAAAAAGTGCAGCAGCAAGTTTGTATCTGTTTGCTTTACAAACTTGAGGGCAGAGTCAGTGTTTTCTGTACATGCAGCAGAAACCCCTGGGAACATAAAATAAATAACGAAGTACCCGAGGGGAGTTTTTCTCCTAGGACATGTGTGACCCCAGTTCATGAGCACCCCGTCAGTGGAGGAAGTTGGTTAAAAAAGCAGATAAAGGGTTTGATCAGCGACAAGAGGTCCTCTGGTCAGGGTGAGAGGGGTTCGATCTGATACCCCGTGACTCAACGCCTTGTGCTAGCCCAGATGACAGGTAGCATGTTTACCCGAGAGGCATAATTAATCCGAAGTTAATTGAGTAATTCTGTGTTTAATCTGGTATACCAGAGAACTAAATAGACGTCCTGAGTCAGGCAATCTCTCATACAATTTTTTGGGGAGGGATTGGGACTTTTTTGTTTAAATATTGTCACTTGTATTTCAGCTGCAGCAGATACAGATGACTCCCTGCATTACCGCTGCAGATAGGATAGCGTGCACATTTCTGAACCAGTTCCTAAGGGTTTTTGTCAGTCTATCCCTTCTCATTGTTGGGATTTAAAAAAGCCATGTTGTCAGAGTCCAGCAAATATCTTTTCACCACCATTTAATGTGCTTGGTTCCTAAACAATTGCAATTGATTTTGTTTGGTCTTGCAAACACGAATTATCCCATAATCATCTTAGCCTTCCAGCCATGCTTACATTGACTTGTTTGTGTTTTAAAGAGAGAAAATGCAGACATTGTCATGAAAATAAGAAAGGTTAGAAGCAAATAAAAGGTGTTTTTTTTTTTTTTTTTTCCCCTGGTTGGCTGGATGTGCATCCACTTCAATTAATTTCCATCCTTAATAGCGTATTTAGTACAATGCAAGGAGTGAGGTAAATTTCAGAATTAAATAAATGACCTTTATTTTTGCTTTTGCTTGTGGTTTCTGCTAAATGGCTATTTCAGGGTTCATCAGTGACAGTCTCCTAGACTGCGTGATTGCTTGCTTTTACTCAAAACGAGTACACGCAGCAGAATACTAAAGGGACGGTATTTTTCAACTACAATACATTTCTCTACAAGCAAGGCTTTGTGGTTCAGTGCAGTCTTAAGTCCTGGAGGATGAAAACATTCAGACAATTACCCGCCACTTTGAATAACAGCACTTCCTTTGACAACCATGTAGATAAAGGAGGTGTGCATTGCTGGTGCTTTAAGACTCCTTTTTTTTTTTTTTTTTTGGCTAATGTTTTACTTTTCAAGTAGCTTCATCCCTGTTTGTCTGTACTTGTTAGCTTTGTAAGTGGTTTGGGTTTCTGCTAACAGAATAGCAGATGTATTAAAAACGTGTCACCTACTGAAAGCCTGCCAGCAGCTGCTGATGGTTGAAATGGGTCGCGTGTCCAAGCAGCTGTACAAAGCCCAAATTGCCTAACTCAGGAAAAAAATGGTAGGGTCAAATCAGTAGGTAGCCTTGCTGCGAGCTCCAGATAACAGCTTAGAGCACATACCCTTTTATTTGTTTCTTACAGTTCCGGATCTCTAAGAAGGCTTTACCAGAAACGTCGTAAATAAAACAGATGAGAGCCACAGGGCTCCCCAGAAGAATAATCCCATGTGTGATGCAGCGCTTGATGCCGCCGTGGCTTCGATGGCAAACCCACAGAATTCCAGGTGGGAATGAGCAGCTAAGCTCAGAAGATCCCATCTTTGTGCCACTGCCCTTAGCAATGAGAGGGAGAGATGCTGGAAGGCCTGTGGTGATAGAGGTGGAGTTATTACTAAACAGAGAGAGGTTTTCCACAGCTTTTTTTGCAGACATGGGGTGGGGAGGATTGTCTGCTGCTCAGATTTACTCCTGTATAACTCAAGCCTGAACGTGGCCTGAGTTGTCTCATGCGTGACAGCAGCATTCAGAAATTCAGCTTCCTGGTTCCGTAAATCAACCTTAAGGTTTAATTTCAGTTTTGTTCTGAAAACATCCGTGTGCTACTGCAGGATTGTAAATCGTCTCTAAGCTCTAAAACTGCGACATTAAGTCTCTTTGGTAATGTGTTTGCTTGTTTATTTCAAGGGTAATCGGTGCTTGTGCAAGAAGCTCCTTTGGTAACTGCTCCGGGGAAGAAAGGCTTGGTCGTGAGATGTGCTGAGTGCCGTTGGTGTCCGTCATGTTTAAGGATGCTCAGCGGCTGGAGAATGTGCTGTGGACAAGGCTTTAACCTCGCTGGTAAGAACTGTGGTAGTGAGGAGCAACAAGGTAAAGTTTTCCTGTTGGTGCACTTGGTATGTCTACCCCACTTCATGCCCGCCCCCAGAGCTTCCAGGCCTTTTTTTCACCTCCCCATTCACAGTGACTTAAGGCTTTGAGTAAAGCAAGTTTTTCAGAAGGCAATTTGCGAGAAGCTTTGTCTTATACAACTTGCATGGTTAGGGCTGGGAGGCAGCTCTGGGGCCGCCTGGTCCGAGCCCCTGCTGAAGCCGGGACACCCAGAGCAGGGTGCTGGGGCCACCCACGTACAAGCTATGTGCTCTAGCTTTGTGTGGAGCAGTCTCAGAGGAAGATTACTGATGCCAGAACGTATTGCCTCTGTAACATAATGCCCTGGAAGGGTGTCAAACACTATGTCCCCTGTGCCTGACACAAATGATCCAGTTGTTCCCATATTCTTCTTCCCAACTCCTCCTTCAGGACAAGGTGTACTCGGTGCTGCAGTAGGTAAAGGATGATTTCTCCACCAGGAAATATTCCCTCCAGCACCCATTAATAAAAGGTTGATGTACATAAGAAGATTTAGCCCTCTTTTGAAATACTTGAATATTGCTTTTCTCCTTATTAATTTGAAGGCATGGGTAATCACTGTAAAGTTGTGTTTTAAAAAAAAAAAAAATCTTGATTCATCGGTTAATGAGATCCTGTGGCAATAAGTTGCAGTAGTTAGTACTGTTAAATAAGGCAGAACATGAAAGATACATTTCCACAACCTGCTGAATGATGTTTTTCCAAGTGAATCCCTGAGTTGAGATTTGTATTTTTTTTAAGAATGATTCCTTGTTTGTCCTGAAACTCCTTTCATTTTTTATCCTTCCCACAAAAAGCACAAATAGATGATATTTTTCTCTTGCCATTGTGCCAATCAGTTCTGTTTCCTGCTTTTATGTGGTCAGAACACAGTTGTCTGTTCCCATCCCCCTCAGCGTTTTGTTTGCAGCATTAGCTCCTTGGACGATGCTGTCTTTTCATCTGTCTGGACAGCAATTTGTACCCATGCCCATCACAGTGACTTCTAAATGCCATCGCAATGGAAACAGTAAATAACACTGTACTTCAATCAGATAAGTAGCAAAGTACAGAGAAGGTACTGTGGAGCTTGGGTATCCTCAGGGAGGCTTTGCATTGGGTTGAAACCTCAAGGCTGTGCTGTAGTCTGTGAGTAAAATGAGTAACATCGTTCATCCTAGCCAGGAAAGCCTCCAGTAGGACACCTCCGAGCGCTGTGAATGGGAGCAAATTGGTGATGTTGGAGGCACGCGCTTGTTAGCTTTGATCAGCAGGTGTACCTGCCATGGTGACATCAATAGGGACAGAGAGAGCAAGATCAGAAAGTTCTGATCTGACTGAACCCTTCAGCTGTGATCCCACTCCACCGCATGAGAGGGGAAGAGAAGTTAATGATGCAGGGAAAATGACCAGCAGCAGCTGCAGGATCCCAGTGCCTTCTACTAAAGTTTTCAGAAGGGGAACAGCTACAGGCTGCCATTCTCAGTCTTTCATGCCTTAATTGAGGGCTAAGAAAGGAAATTACCTTTACTCAGATTCCAGATGCTTAGAAGAAACAGATTTGGTACTACGGCTAGCATTTAGAAGTGCAGCTGTGGGAGAAGGCTGATAGATGCCTCCATTCGGGTCCCTGCACCCACAGCAGGACCTGAGCAGGGGGTTAGAGTGGGCTTGTAGGAGCCAGGTCTTCTGCAAATCTTCCCTCGTCACCTGCCCATATCTCTTGTCTTTTAAGGGCAGTCCCACACACTGTCAGTGATGTGTGTGTACTCCTGTGGCCTGTCTAGAATTTCAATATACAGTTAGATGGAGGCCAGTCTTTTCCTACTATTAGTCGTATTGTGGGAAAAAAAAAAAAAAAAAAAGATGCTAATGTCAATGGAGTTTGGTCATATAAGTCATGAATCTTCTCTGTAGATTGGAAACTCCCTATGAACAGGGTTTGAAGAGTATAAAAAAGGGCAGCAAGCGAGAGAAAGCCTTTGTGAGCTCCTCAAGAACTGGAAACTGTAGCGAGGATTAATGGATTGGGTATTCCAGGTTGTGTATGTCAGATGGAATCAAGGCTGATCAAAGAAAAAATCCAATTTGGGGAGACTTCTTATTCTGAATACACTCAAATAGAAATCCAATAAAATATTCAATTAAAATCAGTTGGAATCTTTCATTTAACTGAGAATTAGCTGTGTATTGTTTCTGAAGAGTTCATCTGCTGTTTATTTGCCTCTCCCGTCATTCAGATTTCTGGACGAATTAAGCTTATTGAGTGCTGAGAGCTTTCTTTTTGCATTTCAGGTTCCAGTTTGAGGTACTCCACATCTGAAAACCTATCCTTTCATATGAGGGCGTCACATGGAGAAATTCAGTCATGATTTACAGATTTGTTTCCTCACTGAAAACACAGAGTGGTGCCTGATAGAGTTATATGAAAGCATTAAGGTATGTATCTAATTCACCCTTAAATTTCCAGGTGCTTATTTTCCTTTCATAGAGTAATTGATGTGGGAAGGGACCTCTGGCCATCCATATTCCAAACGCTTCTGTTTGAAGCAGTTCAACTAGGTCAGGTTCCTTTAGCCCGCATCCAGTCCCATTTTGAATATTTCTGATGGTGGAGATTCCACAAACTCTGTGAGCAATCATCCCATGAAGATATTTCCTGCGTCTTGACTTGTGTTTGTTGCCTCTTCTCTTTTCACTGTGTGCCTCTTTTTTTTTTTTTCTTTTTTCAGTGGCTCATGGTTAACATGGCTCTTAAATCCACAGTATTTAATGTGGTCCACGATTAGGGGACGTGACTGCATCCTGGAGGGTTTTTATACTTGGGCGCTTGCCTGGCTGACAAGAAAGGTGGTCATGGGTAAGCCATGGGTGGAATATGAAAAGGTGCAGGTTCTGTTCAAAGTCATTTTATGTATCAAAGAGACATTTTGTGAGGCTTTGGGCATGTCAGTCCTTTGAAGTCTCAGTTCTTGATCTGTTAAATGGGGAGACAGTCATCTTCCCTCTGCACCTTTGCTTGGTTAAGTTCTCTTTTTTCTTACCTGTGTATGTGGCTCCGTGCATACAGCTAGGGGAACAGTGTTGCTGGTTGCATGTGCTATGCTAAAATAAGTTCATGGTAAACTGAGACAAGTGTGGAAGAACATTGAGGAATCCAGAAAGGGTTTTATTGCATGCTGGTTTTAATGTACCAGCCAAATGTTGACGATCAAATGCTTCACATATGAAGAGCTGAAGATGGGAACTTGAATGTATATATTTCCATCAATAATTCACAGGACATTAGAGTCTCAATGTCAGAAGTTGTACTTCTGCGCAGGATGACAGTATATTAATGAAGTTGCTCCAGCCATTACACTCCAATTGCTAATTTATTCATAGTTTACTAGCAGTGGGGAGAGAGGGGGGAAGGAAAAGCCAAGGTCTGAGTTCAGTAGCCCTTGAAACAAAGATTCATGCTAGCTTTATTAGCAGCATTTGATTTCTGATTCCTGTCTCTGTATCAGCCATTGTGGATGAGGCCAGATTAAAAGAAGGGAATTGAAAGCAGCCTGGCTATTCCAATTCAAAGTTGGCCTTACCACCAAATCATTCCTCTGGACTTGAAAACTAACAGAAGTAAGGCAGTCCTGTCCAAGCTGATATGGTGAAACACGTTCTCATTTGCCTAAAAACCTCCCTTGAGTTCATAGTGTTTTATCCTGTGATTTGAATTGTTACTATTGGCTGGGTCACGTATCTCTGTACTGAAGACTTAGCCCTACAAAAATGCCCACCATGAGTTAAAATGTAGTAAAGAGACAGGTTGATTCCTTTGGAGAACTGAAATGCATGCATGCAAACCCCCTCAATGTCTGTCCTCCTGCACCTGCCACTGTACCCACCCCAATGCTCTGCTTTCCAGGAAACTCTCCTAAAATATTTTAGGCAAGTAGGGTTGAATTTCCATCATGTTCTTAAATGGCACTCATTTAAGACTCATGTTAAAACTCAATATAGGTACCTTAGAAATCACTAAATCAGGCCCCTATAATTACTGTTTTTGCTTGTAAAGTCATGTTTTGAAAGACTTGCCAATTAACTTCATACAGATGTCTGCAGTCATCCTCATTTCAGTGGCATCGTGCAAAGTATGTTGAGCAAAATTTGATGTGCAGTCTAGTTCATAAAATACACGTGCCCGTTTCCATACATAGACTCCTGTTTATCTGTGTGCGTACGTCACCTAGTCTGCATCGAGTGTGAACACATCTGTCTCTTTCAAAATGCGCCAGATTAGCTTAGAGCATTTGTACACATTTGTAGCCTGTAGAATTTCCAGGCTCATCTGAAAAGAAATGACTTGAAGATATTTACATGAAATCCAGACAGGCTAATTGAAGGTGTCAATAACTTCCATCGGGGATAATGCTAAGTAGTTTGAAAGCGTGTCTGATGGGGTGGTGGTGTAGTTGGGACCAAAGAGAGTAAAATGTGGCATTTTAGGAAAAGTACAAGATTCCAGGTGTCTGTGCAAGATGTTATTGGAGCAGGCTTTGTGCACTGGTGTTCCATGCTGAGAGCATCAACAGCATTTTCCTTTTCTGCTCTGTGCTGGGAAATGTAAACATCTTAGTATGCAAAATACTTTGTATATTTGGAAGCAAACAATGCACCCATGACAAAATCCTCCATTCAGGAGCTTCGTTGGACTCCAAACGTGGAGCGAGGTTCCCTTCAGTGGGCAGTTCCAGCAACCACTTCTCACCAAATCCCAGAGCTGGGAAGAAATTTGCTAAAGGTGCAATTTCCAATAACATGGACGTGTCTCATCCTGGTAACAATCTCTTAATGAAGTGCACAGTCAGTCCTGTGTTGAATAATTGTCTAGCTGGAAGAGTCTCTTATTCTTGATATTTTAATTAAATATCTCTCTGCCTCAATAGCACTTGGGGATTGCATCGACATAGTCGTTTAAAGGAGGTCATTGGTTTGGGTCCAGGCTGCTCCGATTCCAGCCAGGCTTGGCTAGTGGCAGTCTGATGCTTAGTATGGAAATCAGTTGGTCATCCTCCTTCAGCGTCTCCTGGACAAACGCACGTCTTGCTGAAGCACCATCACACCTGGCTCTGCTGTAAGCAGTTTCATTGACCTCTTCACGAGCTCTGCCAACAGTTTGATTTATGCATTGGAGGTGGAATGATCTTCCCAGCGCTCATTTCCTGAAGTAAAGGATGCCGGTACGACAACGTGGAAGTCTTTATTGCAGCTAGCCAGTTGTGGTGCTGCTGGCTGGAGAATTTTATTTATTTATGTATTTATTTTGCCTGGATAATTTGGGGCTCTTAAAATAGAAGAGGATGACAAAAAGTAATGACGTGGTATTTTCTTACGGTCTCTTCTTAGCCTTAGGAAAACTGCAGAGATGTTATCAAGAAACCTTTCCCTATTTCTGTCTTTCCCACTCCCCGCTCTGTGCTTGTCATTGAGCTGTTTCTTGGAATTTGCACTTCTTCAGATTCATAGTGTTGTTTCTCCTGCTACAAAACAGCACTTTGCTGCACTTAAGCACTTTCCATGTGCCGTGTATAGAAGAAGAATGTAGAATGAAAATTGCACCTTTAGAGGGAAACTGATCATATTTCATATTAAGACTGTAGTTGTATGTAATTTATGCAGGGCTAACAAATGCTTAATAGCAATTGCATGCATGGTTTGTAGGTGTTAGAGATGGTTAAAACATCATTATAAATCATAGGTAGGACTGCAACTGCCAATTAAGAGTATTAACATATGTAGTAACATCATATTAACTCTTTATAAACTTCCCAAATAGTGTTGCTGTAAAGGATACTCATTTTTAGACTGAGCTTAGAAATAAAGTACATGGTAAAATTAGACAAAGGAGGGAAGTTTATTTGGATTGCAGTAAAGAGTTTTGGTGAGATGTTTATACCACAGATGATAAATGATTTCATTCAATTAGATTAAACAAACAAACAAATATTAGGTCATCAGAAAGAAAACCCATAGATTAAGACTGCAGGGGAGTAGACTCTGAGACTGATCATTTAATTGCAAAGAAATCTCATTTGGAGTGCATGGCTGACTTAAAGGCTTTGCACTTGCGCTCTCCTCCTTGCTCCCCCTATTTTTATTAACCTTGTTCTGAGGTTGACTGTGTTTATCCATTGGGCCCTTGTCTTTGCAGATTTCTTGTCATCAGCTCCAACCCTCCTCTTCTACCCCATTGGAACAAAGAAGCAAAAAAAATCCCTCTGAAAGGCGGTTGCATGAATGGCCATTGATTAACGTGCTTGGGTAAGTCTTCCAGAGGAATGTGAAATGTCCCCTCTGTGGCCTGAAATGGGCTCGGTTACAATGTTATGGACATGTTTAGTAAATCTTGTCTTGATTTAAAAATCGTCACGTCTGCCGTTCCTGAATGCCAACACTCTCATTTTGCACTTTGAAACATAAATGACTGCACATTAATGCAGCAACCTCATACTGCAAAGTGTAGATGTTTCCATCTTTAATAACATTAGAGATAAAGACAAGTGACTTCTTAGCCTCTTGATGGTCCCAAAGATTAACCAAATCACAGGACTTCAAATTTATTAACAATTGCCAGATCTGAATTACTTTTATTCAATTAACTAACTCAAGGATCATTTTCAGTAGAAATGATGACCTTAAACACAGTCAGCGTGGAAAAGAGGAATGAGATGTGGGTAAATGACATATTATTACATGCTCCAGCATCATCTTGAATTTAGTAAGTGCCATCTAAGTCGGGGAGAGAAATGTTCCACTAACAATTTTATATTTTTGATACCTTTCAGACTGAATATTTACTGCTTCTCTGATAAATACACTAGTCTGAGGCAGTTTGGTGGCTTCTGCAGTAGCTGGGCCAGGCGTGGTACAAGTCAGCTCTGAGGGATCTGCTTGCATTTAAAAATTGCTGACTTTTTGGGGTTTAGAAGGTTACCTTCTAGGATTTGGGCCTTTATTCTCTTTCAAGGTCCAGATAAATAGTCCTGCAATGGGCAGGGCTCTTTCCAGAACCTACATCCAAGATTGGCAGGTGCCAAACGATGGGGGGCTGGGAATGGCGAGGGAATATAAATGTCGAAGATTATCCATCTGATAGATAAAGCCTGAGGATTTAGCTAAACAGAAATTTACTTTGGTACTAACAGATGTCCAGATGTCCTTTGGGATGAATTCATTTATTTAAATCCTATCTGTTTTAATGAAACACTTTGAAAAAGCTGGAATGAAACCTGACTTAAATGCCCACTCCAATTGCTGCCAAAACCCAGCTGCTTGACAAGAGTGGTCCACCAAAAGTGCTCAAAGCATTCAGCAGTGGTGGACCGGTGCTTTGCTATCGTCTTTAGTAGACAAGAGCTCAGCAGCTGCGTGTTCCTCCCTTGCACCAACGCTGCTGTTTTCTGCAGCTCCCGAGCATTTTATCTGGCTAATCCTAAGTAGAGTTTAATTTTACTCAATTGGCTGCAGTTATGAGAAACTGCAGGAAAATCTTAAATGTGCTTACCAGCGTGGTGCAGTGTATTATGGAGAAATAGAGAAATATGATTAAAAGTTGATTTTCACGTGTGAGATTATTCCTGGATCCTTATACCAAAATTACAGTGGTACAGCAACAAGAACAGTGAGACCCTTGCTGTCCGTCGCAGGATGTTAATGGGAAATATTTTTAAAGAAAATCTTCCTTTTTTATAATCTTAAAATGCTGTCTATTTTCTGTTGATCGTTTATTATGTCCCATAGACCAAAACCTGGCTAGTTTAAAAAGCATAATCGCTTTTCAGCGAAGGACTAAAATGAAAGAGAACCGTCTGAAAGTTTTGGGCATCTGGGGTTGTGGGTATTTTCCAAGCAACATAAGAATTACTCTTTTTTTTTTTTTTTTTTCCAAAACTAGGATTTCTCTTGCTGAATTACTTGTGGTCTTTGTTAGGTGGTTGTTTTTATTTATTTATTGTTTTTCCCATTGGTAATGCCTTAGCCATTTTTCTCAGTTGACGAAAAGAGGTCAGGTATCCCTCTGGTGAACATTTATCACCAGGAAACTGTCTTTTCAATTCCACGTACGTATTTGTTGCACTGGAACAGGGAAAACTGCCCAGCTTGTGCTGGTAGCACAGGAGGGAAGCACGAAGCTCTCCCAGGTGGCCTGGGCTTCAAAACCATATGAAGATCCCAGACTGCTCTGACGAGTGCTGCTCAAAAGCAGAGGCTTTGTTTCTTGGCTGTATTTAGTGATTAATTCTTTCAGCCACTGTAGTATTTTTAGAAGCTGTAGGAGTTTTCAAAGAAGGCTTCATAGACTCCTAATCAAATTGATACAGTTGAGGGGTAGGGTATTTTATTTAATTTATTTTCTAATAGCTTACTGAAGAAAAAAAATGCATCTCTTAGTACGTGATTATAGCCTTGTCTATCAGTGAGAGAAGGCAGATATTAAAGGCTGTATATTCCGAAGTCCCTAGCAATACACACAATTTCAGAGGCAGATTAAATTTGTGTTTGTTTGTTAAATAAAACTTCTACAAAATATTCATATAAGGGTTCACCTAAGTAGATCTTCTAGGTTTTCTAGGCTGCTCTCCAGCACAGATCGAAGAGAGATTCTTTTTTCTTCTTTGATTATGCCTTCAAAACTTTGACTGTAAATCTTCCCTTGTACAAGGGCAATATTTTAAATGACTGTTGAAGGAAGACAAAAATGCGTAGAAATACTGATAAAAGACAAAGCCATTGTCTTGTTTTTTGGAGCAGAAATTTCAAATGTAAATATTCCAAAAGGACAGGAAGGGATAATGAGCACTGGAAAAAAAAACTCTCTTTAATAAAATAGAAGATGCCAATTATAAAATCATTCTGTTGAGTGCTCTTGACCTAGAATAAGTCCTAAAATGCAAAGCTCTGGGAGACCTTTTGATCGCAGCCACCTTGATGGCAGAAAAAGTGTTCTGTGAGCAAATTCACTATTGTGCCCTATGTAATGCCATAAAACCCCATTACAGCTTTAGGATGCATCACCATTAACAGGTTAGCCTACCCCTACTGCAGATTTTGCCTTAATCTGACTCTTTTCCAAGGGCAAAAACCCCACTGCTCTGGCTTGGAGCATTAAATACACGTTAATGACCAGCACAGGGCTGGGGGGACCCAGTTTATTGCAACCACGTCCAACAAAGGGAGAAGCAGAAGTAGTTTAATGTTGAGGAGCTCATCAGCATGGTTTTGTGTCGCATTTAGTTGCTCTGTGTTTGGTGTGTGTGTGCATGTTAATTCTTTCCTAGGCGAGCTGTTCCCTTTGCAGACAGTTGCAAAGGTGCCGTGCGAGTTGCTGTCGTGCCTCAGATGCTCCTCGCTGATTATCTCCTCGCTGCTCAATCAATTCCTTGATGTATTGTGATTTGGCAAATAACAGCAAGGTGAAAAAAAAAAAAAAAAAAAAAAAAAAAGCTTTTGCAACGTGAAATGACATTTAACCAGAGGGCAACCAAAGGGGCAGAACCCCACGCTGCGTACCACCAGGATGTGCTGATCCTGTGTGCTGGGGTCACGCTGGGCAGGATGTGTCCTCCAGCCAAGATATTACAGCATATTAAGTCATTGTGATAATTCCTCTCAGAAGGAAGGAGGTGAGACTGTACATCTACTTCGGTTCCTTTTCTTCTCTGGAATCAGACCGTTGGGAAGGTTTCATGTTCTAGTTTCCTGCTCTCTTCCAAGAACAGGCTTCTACCTCTCTTAGCACTGTCAGCATTTTCCTTTCTGCTTTGTTCAGCATGCTACAGCCCAGCTTACGTGGATGGTGGTCAGACTGCTGTAGCTTCAACCGCCTTTTGGTCTCCCAAGTGCTGGCAGCAGGAAACATCTTCAGTATCTTCTGGCTTTATCATCCTGCCCATAAATCCCGTTCCGATTTGTGACCCTATAAACTATTTATTAGAGGTGTAAACTAAGGGATTGGCATTTGGATAGCAAAGCAGGGCTTCCGTTTGAGGAGTTATGTTGTAGTTAATTGTAGAGTATGAAAGTTTGGTATTGCTGGCTGCCTCTTTATGGCTGGATTGGGTTTCCTAAGGCTCTTGACTGCTTCAAAAGTAATTAAAGCTGAGATTAGACATTTGTCATTAATCAGATAAATTTATAAATAAAAGTAGTTATTAGATGTCTGAGGAAAGACAAATAAAACCTTAATTAAATGAAGAGGAAATGCATCCTGCTGAAGTTGGTGTGCCTGTGAGAATGTCTGCTTGGAAAATAAACTTAAGAGCATCCAACAGAGGGGCTGGTGTTAGGGGCTGTCTTGGCTTGGAGCACGCTCTGCTCTCCTGGGTGAGATGCAGAGACAAAGCTGGAACCCCCACAGCTGAGACTGAGTCTGTGCTTCACATCAGCTGGTGTGGGTGGCCCAGAGAGCAAAAATTATTTGGTTGGAGGTATTGGGGTTGTGTCTTTGGCTGCACGTCACGTGCGTCAGGGTACATGAGCACCTGATAAAAAAAGGACGTGTTGGGAGCAAAGGCATCTGCAAGACTTTCCTGCTGTGGCTGATGTAAGAGTGCAGTTGGCGAGCCGTGCTTCTGTGCCTGCCCTCGGAGTAAACACCAGACAGAGGTAAGGGGAAGACCCTGAATATAGACCAGGCTGAACAGAGATTTCTCCAAAAAGCTCTGGCTCTTAAACGCTTCACCAGTGAGGATTGTTATACACAGCAACAACCTGCATTGGAATTGGGCAGTTCTTGCCGTATTTAGTGATTTTCAGAGAAAGGCCACTCATCTTTATGGAACAGACATCGTCGCAGACATTATGGGTTTGGGGTAGAAGTATTTTAGGAGGATTCTTGTCCTCTATTTTATAGGAGGCCAGGCTGGATGACTGTAATTGTTCTTTCTTTGCCTGAAATCTCTAAATCTGTCCAAGAAGTCTAAATGAATTTGTAAAGCCTTGAAAATGCAACTTGAATGCACCCTAATGGCTTAGTAGATCAAGGGGAAGTAAAAAGTACTATTTGCTGCCTGAGTGAGTCGGGAGCTTTGCAGACGTGGATCTGGCGATGCCGTGGAGAGGCCAAAAGACCTCGTAGGCTCCTTTATGTAAATACAATCTATTGTTGCTATGAATTTTTAAGCCTTTGTACATGGAAACAAGTTGGTAAGCTGGAAGGCTCAAGGCCAAAATTCCAAGCACACTTAACAAATATGTATATAAAATTACAACTGTTAGTATTGATCACCAACTTAACTAGACAAATACAGGTTCATTATCATGGAAGAGAAACTATAGATCCCATGGCACACGAACTTATTAGTATGGATAATTTCTCTAGGTAACTCCTGGTCAGGTGGCAGGAGGCTTTGCCAGCTGGACGAGGATCAGCCAAGCACTTAGAACATTTCAGGTTTCTCTGAGATTGTGTCCTGTTCCACTCACTGCTCCAAAGAAACAGAACAAAACCACAAATGGGCATTTTCATTCTCCTTTCCTTGATGAGGTTTGCTTTTTTTTTTCCCCAGAACCATCTATTTAGATTGATTCCAAGTTTCCCATCTTTTTTCTTCTTTGTCAAATGTTTTTTTTTTTTTTTTTTTTTGTCAGAAGATTTAAAAACCAAACCAAACCAACCAACCAACCAACCAAAATCCCACAACCAACCAACCAACCCCCCTTATGTTGTTGAGTGAAAGCTCACGTGTTTTTTTTTTTTATTACCTACTGTATCAAAGCTTCCTGTTTTAGAATTCATATTTTCAGTTACAGTATCAGAAGACTTCTGCGAAACTAAAATTATTTAATTTTTTTTGTAGAAATATGATTTTTTTTGAGCCTCGATAAGTGCATGGCAGCAGGACAGATTATGACAACGCTGCTTCAGCTTCATGCGAGATCAAAGGGTCCAGGAATCCAGGAAAAGACATCCCCTGGAAATCTGCTCAGTTGCTTTAGACATCACTCCTCAGGTCGGTCTGAGATCTGGCAGAGTTTCAAATGGACTCTTCCCGGAGAATTATCAACGCGAGGTATAATAGCTGCACACTTCAGCTTTTACCTTTATTAGGAAATTGTATCATGAATAAATATGAATGTTAGCTGAAGTGGTACTGACCGTAATGCAGATGCAGTTAATACAGATCTGGAGAAAGTCCTTTCAGATCATTTATGATAATGAAGTTCCGAACCTTGTTCGAGGAAGGTGTGAGCAGAGCTGGCCATTTCAGAGTAAAAGCAGGGATTAATAGATTTTTCTTATTCAAATCTGGCTCTGATCTGTAGATAGCAACAAATTCTCATAGTAGGACAAACAAAAAACATTTTTCATTCAGAAGTTTTGATATGTTACAGTTGGGATACAGACAGAGGGGAAAAAGAGTTGGCTTCTATTTTTTTTTTAATTATTTTTTTATTTTTTAAATGGAGTTTGACTACTTTGCCCATTCTGTGTCCCAGCCTGTTTGCTCCCCCAGGGGGCAAGGTGCTGGGGCTGGGCAGTGGTGAGTTGGGATAATGGCAATAGGGTCACATGGAACTGAACAGAGGAGCTCCTCGTCTGCCCTTGAGTTTTATGGGATTTCAGTTTTGTTGTGTTAACGTGGAATAACCAGTAGAAGGGCACAGAAACCTCAAGCGATACAGGCTCTAAAAAAGTGGGCATGATGCTGGGGGCAATTTTTAAAAAATGAATAATGCACTGTCAGTTCGTAACAGACTTCATTAAAAAAAAATAAATAAATCCACCATTTTGGCATCAAAACTCCAGGACAGAGGGAGCAGGCTGCATGAGGAAATAAGCTTTAGGAGCCCAGGTTACAAGTGTTAGGGCACAGCACAGAGCTGCCTTGGGATGCTCGAGCTGCCTTGGAAACCCCAAACAGCACGTGTGCATTTGCGGGGCCTCTGTCGGGGCGAATATTCACTGCTGCTGCTGGTTAACGGGGTAATGAGAGGCTCCGTGGTGCTGCTCTGGCTCCAAATCCCTCTGACATCTTCCTGTCGAAGCGAGAGAGAATGAATTCAAGCCCCGTGAGCCTGCCAGACGCACAGCAGAAGGTGAAACGCCGTGGAAGTGGCACAGCCCGGATCTCACCGCAAGGGCTGGGGCTGAAGCCTGCCGAAACCCAGACGGGCGTCAGGAGTCCCTGCCTGGGAGCTGGGGGGGGCTGGCGAGAAGGGGGATTTATAAGAAAAAAAGGTGTCACAGTTCTGCCTCCTCAGCTCTGCAGTGCTCACAAACTTGGTTGTTTTTCTGACCAAGAAAAAAAAAAAAAAAAAAAAAAAAGCACTTGGATTGAAAAAGGAAAAGCAAGCTGCTTTCGGTATGCTCACAGTCAGATGTGGTGCGTGCCATTAAGTTTCTTTGCTGTGAAGGGTCAGTTTGGGCATTTCCTGACCCTCCCCTCCTTTAACATGACTTTCACTTTTAATCTGCAGACATCCCTGTTCCTGTCCTCACCCCCTGAATGCAGGAAAACAAAAACAGTTCAGAATTTGCCGAAGACAAATATTCAGGTCAGGTGGATTAGGAAAAGATCAGGTTGCCAGCTACCCAGGGACCAGGTGTTTTATTTAGTGTTTTACACCCGTCGCGAGAAAATCCCCCAGCTAAACATTTCATAATCTGGGGGAAGGCAAAGGGGTCCGGGGGGGGATGGCAGTGGGCAAGGCAATGCTGTGTCTTTAATTTTCTTTTCTGAAGGGAGAAAGTCTGCATAGCAATGACAGGAGCACTTGTTCATGCCTTTAATGTGTGATCTGTTTTCTCCAGTGGAGGGCACTCAGTGTATCACAAACTAGAACATTAGCACCAACAAGCTCCAAAGCATCATCACTCTCTGGAAAGCCTTCTGAATTAGACAAGAGCTGCCTCTCAGCACAGCTACAAAACACTTTAAACCTGACCAGCTAAATGGAGAAACCTTGCCTGCGGAGCTTTTAAACCTGGGCTCTCCCCCAGCCCGGGAGGCCTGCCTGCTCCGGGAGCTGGGGAGCCGGAGGATGGATCGCTGTGGCTGGCGATGGCAAAAGGCAGCAGAATGAGAGATGCTAGGTACCGGCAAAGATTTTGTGCTTTCTCCCCCAGAAGTTGCTTTACCTTCGCGGTGAGCCTTAGCTTTGACTTGCAGATTGCCACTTAATGCTGCTGCTCCTCTGATGACTTACACAATGGCTCTCAGAGCTTAGAGTCCCTCCCTACCCCCCCTCCCAGACTCCCCCCCATCCTTCGTCCTGTCTTCCCCACCCCCAGCCCCTTCCCTCTCCTTTCCCTTCCTCATCCCCCAAATTCTTGCTTGTCCTCTCTAGGGAACTTTGTGTGGGTTACTGGCATGCACGCTGGATGGCGGTGATGTGAGTGGCAACCGTGCTGTGACATGAAGATGCTGCTGGTTTAAGGCAAAAGAGACCGGTTTGAAAAAGAGAGAGGCAAAGGGAAGGCAAAAAAGGGAAGAGAGAGAAGAAAACAGCTGGAGAGAGGAAAAGGAGGGCATTTGTTGATGACAAAAGGATGGGTAAGTGAACTTTTCTTGTTTGTTTGCTAGCACAGCTGCAGCTGTATGGTATATTTTTCAGTTGGATTATTAGCTCTTCAAGAGAGGAAAACAGCCTAAACAGCAGCAGTGCATTCCTTTGCCAGGTGACTCACTGTACTTGCTATTGTATTTTTAGATCATGTATCCCCCCCCCACCCTCCCAACACACCTTTCCTCCTGCAGTGGTTTTATATGTGATTAATCTGTAAACGCATGCACGGAGTTCAGGGCTGTGGGGAGCACGTTGGCTGTCTGTGCAACCCACCCACACACCTGCAGACACACAGAGAAGTGCATACATGCATGAGGCAGGCTCACACCAAATTCCTCCTGGCTTTATATTCATATTCGATGAGCCTGTAGCGGCATTATTCAGGCTGTCAGAAAGGGCTGTTAACACTTTGCGGTATGTGGGAAGCAGAAAGGGAGGGGGGGATTTTGTTGTATAGGTGGTTCTGAAAAGGTTCGTTTGGTCTTTGAAAAGATACCCCTAATATTGCTGCTGGATTTCCAGCAGTCATTTGCCAGTCTTATTTTTTCAAGTGTGACAGGTTTATTTCCCTCCCTCCTTCCCCCCAGCCCCCAAGTCTGTAACAGCAAGAACATATTTCTAGCTGGCTGCTGCTGCTGGCACATAGGCAGTAGCAAAAAAATGAGGATTTAAATAAAAAATCTAACCATTAAAGTGAATGGCAGAGACACATAGTCAGGGACATTTTAGATTAGGAATTATTTCGTAGATTGCCCATTGGTTTAAAATCGGATTAAATAACTGCAGCAAAAAAGCAGGATGGTTTTGCAACAAATAATAAAGTAATTATTTATCAAGGAGATCCCAGCCCTTAAAATATTTCCTGTTGGGAAAATGCATCTTAATTCCCAGCAAGATTGCAACTCTGGACAGAGGCATCAGCCCTCAAATCACTGCAGGCTAAGGAAAGCGTGCGTGTGTGTTGGATTTTCTGACAGCCCCCTGCAACCCCTTTCGTAATTATTCAAGGAATGTAGAAAATATCACCGTGGTCATGCAACAGCGTTGGTGCTCTGTGAGAATTTTGACATGCAAAAATCTTAAAATCAATAGAGCTGTGGAAGAGCTGAAATCCAAATATACCCCTTTAAACTTTCTGTGTTTTGCTGCTCTTAAGGCAGTGTTTATATGCAAGTATTTGCATGTATATTTGCAGAGAGGATATGCAATAAATGTATACCCAGAGCAGTGAATGTGTAGGTATTTGCAGCTACATGTAGATAACTTCAAATCAATATGTGTTAAGGCTAAGACTCATTTTAAAGAAATGTCGTCTAACGTTAGCTTGGTATTCAGGTCCCATGCTAGCATTATATAGCATACTTCCCTCTATGCTTGAACTTTTTCTGTACATCTCTCTATATTTTAGGTATGTGAAAATAATGAGCAACTTAAACCTAGTCTTAAAAAAATGACTTAGTGCAAAAAGTAGAGCCTTTACTTTTTAATTTTCCAATAAATACCTGTTTTAAAGATGGATTGAACTTTATTATAAGTAGATTTCTGACTCCTTGCAGAAATTTTTGGAGGAATTGAACTTGCAATTGCTTTTATTGAGGAACATATTTAGCACCACGTAAATAGCAGAAGCTTTGGCTCATTTCCTTTCTAGCACTATGGAGCATTCAGCACAGTGACTTGACAAATATGTTTATTGTTAAAACCTCAGCATCTAGTGATAAGGATATAGCAGCAACATTGAGAGATGATGTACAGGAGAAAAGCGAATAGAAAACAGGCTCTTGGTCCTTCTAAGGGATCATAAATCACACAAAAGTAATTGAATAACACGAGCAGGACTGGTGATGGTGCAGGTAGGAGAGATGGCAAGCCAGAAACTCAAAGGACAGGCATTTATACAACAAAAAGTGCAAGACTGGATGCAAACAGGTTGTCCTCCAAATCCACCGCTTCGCTAAAGCTTTATTAGAAACCCCATTGACGTTAGTAATCTGCTGGTGATTTATTTTAATAGCTTTACAATGCACATTTGTTTTCTTTTTAATATTGTAGGTTTCCATTTAATTAAGCAGCTGAGAGGCATGAGTGTGGTGTTAGTGCTACTTCCTATGGTGCTGTTTGTTATGCTTGCGGGGGCTCAGCGAGCTTGCCCCAAGAACTGCAGATGCGATGGCAAGATTGTGTACTGCGAATCTCACGCATTCAGAGACATCCCTCAGAATATTTCTGGAGGGTCTCAAGGCTTATCGTTACGGTACAACAGCATTCAGAAGCTGAAATCAAATCAGTTTGCGGGCCTGAATCAGCTCATATGGCTTTATCTTGACCATAATTACATCAGCTCCGTGGATGAGGATGCATTTCAGGGGATCCGCAGGCTGAAGGAATTAATTCTGAGCTCCAACAAAATTACCCATCTGCACAACAAAACGTTTCACCCGGTCCCCAACCTCCGCAACCTGGACCTCTCGTACAACAAGCTGCAGGTGTTGCAGTCCGAGCAGTTCAAGGGCCTCCGTAAACTCTTGATCTTGCATTTGCGGTCTAACTCGCTGAAGACCGTGCCCATCCGAGTTTTCCAAGATTGCCGAAACCTCGATTTTCTGGATTTGGGCTACAACCGCCTGCGGAGCTTATCCCGTAATGCTTTCGCTGGCCTTTTGAAGTTGACGGAGCTCCATTTGGAGCACAACCAGTTTTCTAAGATCAATTTTGCCCACTTCCCACGCCTCTTCAACCTTCGCTCGATTTACTTGCAGTGGAATAGGATCCGGTCTATCAGCCAAGGGTTAACGTGGACTTGGAGTTCCTTGCACAACTTGGATTTATCAGGAAATGACATTACAGGGATAGAGCCCGGGACGTTCCAGTGCCTCCCCAACCTCCAAAAGCTGAACCTGGATTCCAACAAACTCACCAACATCTCTCAGGAGACCATCAACACGTGGATCTCGCTCATCTCCATCACTCTGTCCGGAAATATGTGGGAATGTACTCGAAGCATTTGCCCCCTGTTCACTTGGCTTAAGAATTTCAAGGGAAATAAAGAGAGCACTATGATATGTGCAGGCCCTAAACATATCCAGGGCGAAAAAGTGAGCGATGCCGTGGAAACATATAATATCTGTGCTGAAATCCAGGTGGTGGTTACCGAGAGATCCTATCAGGCACCCAAAACCCCTCAGAGACCTGTCTTTATCCCTAAACCCACCGTTTCCAAACTTGAAAGCAATCAGCCAACATCCGTGATGCCGAGCCCTTCTGCAGACCTCCCGACGCCTGCAGTGGAGCCAGAGTACGAGCACGTTTCCTTTCACAAAATAATCGCGGGGAGCGTGGCCCTCTTTCTTTCCGTGGCCATGATTTTGTTGGTTATCTACGTGTCGTGGAAGCGCTACCCAGCCAGCATGAAACAGCTCCAGCAGCACTCTCTCATGAAGAGGCGCAGGAAAAAGGCCAGAGAGTCTGAAAGGCAAATGAACTCCCCTTTACAGGAGTATTACGTGGACTACAAGCCAACAAACTCTGAGACCATGGATGTATCCGTTAATGGATCTGGGCCCTGCACGTATACCATCTCTGGCTCCAGGGAATGCGAGGTATGAACCATGATCCTCCTAAAACCATTTCAGCTGCTGGGAAGGAGAGGTAAATGTTTGAAGCTCTTGAGGTGTCTCTAAATGCTAGAAAGATGAATGAGTTGTTTTTGCTATTGGGTTTGCTCGTTATGAGAGGTTATCTCATTAAATTATAACAATCAGGGAAGTGGCGGCGATGATTTTTGAACAATTCAGACTGAAAGAATTAGATGAAGTTGAAGCAAACAGCTATGATTAAGGTATCAGGAGTGTTGCTCTTCTCAATTGCTCCCATTTTATTATCAGTGACCACAAGAGTCCCGTATTGGTGAATTACTAGAAACAGAGGAGTTAACCTTTTCTGTTTGAAAAATAAGCACGGAAACCTCTCTACTCCAGACCCCAAGTCAAATTTTGAGGGTTTTCTGATGTGTTTAGCACTAATGCCTAAGCTTTTCTGCATTTTCTGCGTGGTTCAGGAATAAACCTGGGGGCAACAGGACTGCAGCACAGCCTTGGCGTTGAGCGTGTGCTTGTTTTGCTGGATAAGCACAAACATCCGTGCTTCCTCATTAGCTTTTTCTGAACATGAGCCTTGCAAAGGCCCAAAGTTGAATGATACAGCTACAAATTTCTGGGTTGAGAGAGATTTCTTACTTGTTTTATGTATTTTTGTTGAAACTGAAGGCTTACCTTGAGACCCAACTCTACTGGAGTCAATAATTTCATGTCCTAGGCACGCAATATTATTTTGACTTAGCAAGTGCATGGGAAATCCAAATAGGAAGAGTTCCTGGTGCTTCTTTTGTCTGTTGTTTTGGAAGAATATACTGTTATTTTTTCATTGCTGTATTGTCACTGGCACTATTAACGTGTATGGAGGAAATGTTTTCACTTGTGAATACAGTTGCTTAAAAACACCCGATGAGGAGGGTTTGCGCGGTCCCATCTCAGTTCTCGTTACCCAACCCTGCACGTGATGTGGTTTTAGGGGACCACGGTGGGTTTGTCCACCCTGGTTGTGGGCATCCTACCTGAATACCTTCTCAACGTGCTTGCTGACTTTTATTCGTGTTCATTTTTACAAATTGCATGGACTGTGGTAGACGGTAGATTTTAAGCAGCTTGACAGCCAGGTAGAATGAACGATGCGAATGCCGAGCAGCGTTCAGCAGCTGCAGTTTCAGGATCCTGAGTTTTGAAAAGTGGATGTTTTGCACTTGGAGAAAATAGGGCTTCTGCAAGGCACCTTGTGTTGGGCACCTGATGTCCCTAGCTGATTTTGGACCACGGAGCTAAGGGGAAGGAAATAAGCAGAAGTGTGTGGGGCTGCTGTCTCTGGAGTGGTTTTGTCTTCACAAAGGGAAAAGCACCTGTCATACCCCTGTCACCTTGGCTAGTATTGTGTCATTGAAGGTGTGGGATTTTGGTTTTTGGTTTATTTTTCCTGTTAACAACACAAGTAGGAAGTAACGGATGCAAACAAAGTTACTTGGAATTCTCTCTGGCGGTCAGCAGGAGCATTAATTTTACCCGAAAGGCTGTCTTTTCTTCTTGCTCGCATTATTTAACGCCACGGAAGTTTCATTAGCTTCAGTACTGCTCGGTGTGATTTACAAGATGGTTTGGAGGACAGCTGAATCCCCGGGCCTTAACTGAAAGCCCCTGTAGCAAAACCCCAACCTGTAACAGGATTTGGATCATGATTTCAGTGCACAAAAGCCAAGGGATGCTGTTTGGGAGACTGAAATTCAGCTAATTTGCATTATGGCTGATAAATTAAAGGGCAAAGAGTCCCAGCAGGTCCAGTAACAGGTCGGTATGGCGTACATTTCTTCCTGCTGCTGTCGAGTGTTACACACAGCTTTAAACACAAGGGGACCCCAGCTCACCTGGTTTCCAGGTGCTAGCGCAGTGCCACAGCACTTCTACCCAGCTGCTCTGTTCAGGTTAAGTTCAGCTGGTGCACAAGTTTGCAGGACTCAGCGTGTTTTATCCCATTTTCATTGGGATTCTTACTTGTGGTGGAAATTCAGGAGCCTGTACTGAATGCAGTCGTGCTGGCCCAGGCTGTGAGTGGGAGCGTGTACCCTCTGTGTTTGCCTGGTGATTTATTACTTGTTGGCTATTAGTAGGAAGACTTCAGGAGGCAGAAAGCAGCAGATCACTGAAGAGGCATGTAGCAACCACGATCCCCCCCCCCAAATACTATCTTCGGCTTGGATTTAACATCCTTCGTCTCCATAGCTACAAGGTTCCACTTGTGAAAGGACAGAGATGCGCGGCTCAGAACTTAGAAATGGTGAGAAAAAAATCCCAGTAGTATCTTCAGCAGTGGAAAGGCTTTATTGTTGGGAGGGGGGAATAAAAAAGGGAAAATGGAACATCTCGTTATCAATAGTTAATTTAGCCAGATGCAGATACTTGGGGAAAAGCTATTTCTTGGGACAAGTGAGTCCTAGCACGGGCCCACCCCATCGTGGGTCCGACTTGCTCATTCATTGGGCTCAGCCTGAGGTTTCCCCCAGAAAAAGGACTGCTTAGAGGGAAACGAGTACCTGCTTACAACACGAAAGCAGAGCCTTTTGCAGAATTCAGTGCTTAAATTTTTATTGCTTTTACTCTTTTATTAATATTTTCCAAGCGGTTGTCTGCTTTCATATGCTTACCTCCCCACGCACCTGTAAGCACCTTAGGCATCCAAAACCCGTGTCTCTGGGGAAAGAAATAACAGGTTAATTCCGTTTTAACCTGGGAAAGATGCCTGAGGATGCTCTTTTGTTGGAAGTTGGTGATAATGAATAGCTTGTAAGTGTGGCCTAGGGTTGTGTGGGCATGCTCATTACTTTCACACTGCTGATTTTGCTTTTGGGCACGTCCAGCTTATCTCATGCACAACCCGCCTGCTTTCCATGGCAGAACTGGCGCTGAAACAAGATGCTGAGGCATTTATACATCAGCTTTTTTAAAAAAAACAGCTACACGTGTGAGCAGGTGCTCGTGGTGGTAAGTTCAGCACAGCTTCTGGGCTGCACCAAAGCCTCCCAGGTGTGCCAGGGCTGCCCTGCCTTGGGGCCTTCCACGCAGGTGCGCTTTGCGAGGCTGCCTCCTGAGCCCGTGCTTTATGAATTATTTCTTGCGCTGCGCAGGGAGAGCCAAAGTCATGCTTGCTGTAAATGGGAGCAACTCTCTTGGCATCAGTGGGATTATAATCACTGACACCTGGCCCGTGGTATTCTATTTAGTCTATTGGCAAAGCTTTCTAAAATAACTGGATGCTTACGATTTTGGCTCTCAGCATCCAGTTAGCAGACTGCTGCTATCTCATTTTGTTACTTTGCTTTGTGCAAGTGCATCTTGCTCCCCCTCTCTCTCATATTTATTTGTACATTTGCTAAACTTCTGGGAGCACAGAAAGCAGTTGTATAAAGCAAGCTGTAACATTATGTATTCCATACATAGCCCGTGCAAAACATCTGCTTATAGCACGCGGAGGTTACGTGGGGAGCAGGAACATTGCTACAGAAACGTTCCCTTCCCTCTGCTGGGTTATTCATCTCCAGTTCCTCAGGCTGGCAGCGACAAAGCAACAACCACCCAACCAACCAAGTGAGCATCTTTTGCTTGTTAACTGAGCACAGTGGATGCGAAACCCTTTAAGAGACAGCTGCCACAGCCCTCGCGATGTTCCTCTTTACACTTCCACTTCTCGAGGTCCAGCCGTACCCCAGCATTTGACAAACAAACCCACCTGGTCATGTACAAGCCTGTGGCTGCTGTGATGCTCCCGTGTTTTTCATGGGAGTGAAAACCAGGGCAGTTGTCACTTGTATTCATCCCCGCTAAATCAGTCGCACAAAATTATGTTTGCTTTGAATTCTGCATGCTTCCCTCTTGCCAGTGGGAAGAAATAGATGGGGAAAGGAGTATAACGTATGCAAACATTTCGGGCTGCTGTTGACCTCCTCCTTTTGAGCCTAATTGAAAAGGAAATGTTGACACGCCATTGGTGTTTATTATACATGCATTAAATGCCATACTGGCTTGTTTTGAACAAGATGCAAAAAGGAAAGAAAGCAAATCGTCTCCGTTGCCCAGATGCTCTTTGGTGCAAGGTTCCAGCTCTGCAGAGGCTTTCGTGGTTCTGTGACTCAGCTCTGGAAGGGATGCCCAGGGGCCGAGCAGGAGCTTATGGGACACTGGGAGAGAAATCCCTCTGTGGTTTGGCAGATTTCTTTCTTTTTTTTTTTTTTTTTTTAAGAACGGTGACAACATTCCTTTAGCCTTATGTTTTTATAAAGCGTGTTTAGCAAAGCCTCTCCATGGCAGAGGCTTGAGTTTTGGACGGTTTGGGGTAACGGAGAAGGAAGGCGATTGCCCAGGCAGTGCATTGCAAGGAGACTTCAGGAGGTGGGAACAGCCTTCTGCCCTCATTTTAGGGCCAAAGAGGCTCAGTCATGTTTCCAGTGACTCTTTCGGAGGGCTGTCGGATTGCTGTTGTTCATTCAGCTTTTCCTTTGGTGCTACGGCTCCTCCTCCTCCTCTTTTGCACCTCTCTGTGATTTTAAATGGGCCTTAAAGTCCTGCTGCAGATGTAAACCGAAGGGGGAATCAGTCTGAAGGAACTTTGTCCTAAGCTCTGTTTGTGTTTGGAGAGCAAGCGGAGGCTAAGCTGCTAGGGCTTCTCCTCGGTGCAATATATCTGAAAGAAATACAGCTGGAGTGGCTCAGAGGTGAAATCTTTTAGGCGCAGGACCAGTAAGAGGTTGGAGGAGGAAGTAAATTTTCAAAACGTCTCCAGGATTAGGACCAAAGATAGAAATTTGTGTTTGTTACCCTCAAAGACTTCGTTAACATTCAGAGCCTTCTGTATCCTGCTATTCTACTTAGCATTGCAAGCCTCGTGTCAGGATAGAGAAGGCTGTGCTACAGAAGCACTGGTAATGTAGTCATAAATGCACGGGGGCAAATTTTCCAGGGCTCAGCACTTGCAGAGCGTGAGATTTCCCAAAGATATTACCGAAATGACTGGCCGTATTTCCGGGAGAGCTCAGCCAGCTGCGCATCAGCAGCAATTGAGACGCTGGCTGTAAATTTGAAAAGGGAGCTGCAGGAGGATGCTGAGCGCTTCGGGAAGTCTTACACAATCCTCGTTCAGGTGCCTGGGCTGGGAGCTGAGCTGAGCTGGCGTTGGGTCTCGCAAGACGCGTGCTGCTGAGCTGCTGGAAGTGATGTGCTCTGATGCAATGCAAGAAATCAGTAGGAGAAGAAGCTGAACCCCCATCTCCCTGCCTTTCACAGGTGTGGGGCTTCCAGAGCAGGTTTCAGCCGTGGCATTTGCTCCACTACGGCTCAGCCAGAGGCTGGCAGCTAATGACTGAGCTCCAAAATTGCACTGAAGGCTCGTTACAGCAGTCCTGGGACGGTACCCAGGAGGACAGCATCCTCCTGCCTCTCCCCACCTCTTCTACTCCCCTTTCTTTATCCATATGGTGGAAACTTTGCCATTTGCATTACGTACAGCGAGGACTGGTGGAACGGAGAGGATGCTGCGCTGTGGAAGCTTTGTAGGAGAGCAGAAAATATTTGTATTCCTTTTATAACCATTGCTCAGGCCCCGTGAAGGATTCCTGTGTTGCTGGGATTGTGACAGATGCAGTTTGCCCTCTCCATCTCTCTCCTCCTCTTCTCTCACCCCTGCTTCTGCTCCAGCTCTGTGATGTGCTGCCAGTATTTCAAGGAGGGGAAAAAAAATCAATTTTAGCCCATTATGTGCTTCGGATCAGGAGGGAGAACGGTAACAGAAATTGGGAGAAACCTGTCAAACCTATTCATTTGTTTCTTCTTTTAAACGCGCGCGCACACAAAAATCTCATGTTAAAGGAGGCAAACAACCTTATTAGTAAGTACCCCGCTGCTGGAAAGGTTCCTCCAACTCTCCTCCAGAACAATAGGGTTGACCTGATTCTTGGTATTAAGCCTGTCACCTCACAGATCCTGCTGGGGACCACACGGAGCTGCTCCACGCTCCGCACACGCCTCTTTACTCCGCTTTTTGGCAGGGATGCTTCTGGACACGTATGGCCAAATAAGCTTAGATTGCTTGTAGATTTCTCTGCCTACAAAAAAAAAAAAAAAGGTGATGAGTGGATCAGCAGCAGGGATTTCCTCGGGGTTGTTGCCTCTGAACTGGGCTGCAGACTCCAGCTCTGTTAGAAGCCCGAGGATGCTGTGGAAAGGATGGGGCAGGAGGGGGTTAATTATGGGGACGTTGCCTTCTTGGCCTGATGAATTGGTTTCATCTCTGCTCTTTTAAGTCATGTAAAAGTGCAAAGGAAATAGAAAGCTCTTGCTAGTAGGTGTAGCAGCCAGAGAGCTGCCATGGGTGCTCGGATGGAAATCCTTCTGCCTGCAAGACTGGGGAAGGTAGGAGAGGTGGAAGGCCACATGACAGTGACCATCTGTAAGCTCTTACCCTCCATGGCATGTTGTAGCTGCAGCAAAATCAGAGAATATCTGAGTTGGAAGGGACCCACAAGGTTCATCGTTTCTGAGTTCAAGTATTTTAGTTTATTATTTTAAGGGGTTCCTGAGATAAAGCTAAATATTGTTGGCTACAGCATAAGAAATTCATAGATGCTGGCAAGCCAGAAAGTCTTTCCTTAGAAGCTCTGTGCTCCAAGGCAGTCTGTGTCAGTGGGTGACGTCCTATGGCATTGTGAGGATGCTTGGACTTATCTTTTTTGTTTCCTATACTTAAGGAAAAAAAAAAAAAGACGCTTTGCATGGTATTTTTAATCTGGAGATCTCAAAACTCATCAGATAAGTAACATTTTTCTAATGTTTAGTTTCTGCACCAGACAGATCTTATGAAACAGCTTTTTGCTGTTCAAGTTCCATTCTTCTTCTCTTCTTTCCTTCTCATGGTATTATTTGATTTCCTTTGAAATACAGAAAAACAGACGCAAAAATAATGTTCCTGTTCTTAACCCAAGGGGAAGAGTAACACGATCAGAGGTGGGGTGTTGCTCTTGTGTGTTGTATGTATTTGGTTTGTGTAGACACCTGAGTAGGGAAGACTGACCGTAATGCATGAGTTTTGATTCCGATACTGAAATTTCTAAGTTCTTTTGTGATTTAACAACGTTCGGTATTTTGTGTCTGAACATTTCAACTGCATTGCAAAAGTGCTATATCAGGAGAAAAATTACATGGTTTTGAGAAGTCAGCATGCATTAAATCTATTGTGGGAACGTGGCATGTCCTTCATTGCAACAGGCAGCGCTTGGAAATTATGTAGTGTGCAAAGATCTTTTGATACATTCAGCACTGGGGGTGTGCGCAGTGCTTCCTATTGCATACAGGTATAAAAACACATTGTGCAAAAAGCAATCATGATCTCCAGTTTTTGACAGACAATGAAAGAACCTGTTTTAAGGCAGAAGCTTCATTATTTTTGTTCCATGTAAACTCTAGTTTCCTTCATAAACAAACACGCTGGCGTATTGCTTTTCATGTATGGAAGAAGTAGGCTTTTCCTATATGTTCCTTGTAGTTTAATTCAGGTAAGAAGGAAGCGGTAACAAAGTGAAAGATGGTAATCTCAGTGTGGTGCTGGTATTATTAGTATGACTGTTGGCGTTTGAGTAGCAGCTGGCGATCCTCAAGTTCAGTCACCGTATGAAAACAGTGAAGGAGTCAATCCATGCTGGGAAGAACAGGACACAGCGGGTGATCCAGGTCAGTACGGCACAGAAAGTGGAAACGGAGACCTGAGGAGCAGTTTACTTTCAGGAGATGAGTTGACCAGTGAGGACTGAGATCCTGGCTTTAAGAAACCTCAGAAAATATCCTGTCCAGTAGATGACTCCAGCTCTCAGTCTTGTGTAGGAAAGAGGCCGTTCCGCTCCAGATAAAACTCTCCCCTGGTCGTCAGGCCAGGGAAGGATCCACTTGTCACTGAGAGCAAGCGTCAAGGTCTCCGTGGGAAGGTCAGCCTCACTCTTAGTGCCTTGCACCCTCGTGCATCCTAATTCCACTTTTTTTTCAAACTTCTCTAATGCGTACGGTGTCTTTGATGAATGGACTTGAGTTGTGTGGCTTTGCTCATTTTCAAACTCAGTCCTCGTATAAAAAATCAGCTCTCCTTCTGTGTGATGGCCTCTGAAACCCCAGATGATTCTTCACTGCTCTCATCTTCCGCTAACACATCCATTTGGATTATCTTTGTGTCATGATGGATGCTTTAAAGGGAACCAACAAGGCCATCAAATTCTTGCCCTGGTTCAACTAGCATTTGTTAATGTTCTAAATCATCTTGGGCCTGAAATGTGCTACTTCTTAAATTTAGAACGATGTGATTGCCTGAAGCCTCTCCATGTGTTAATTAAATCATCATAATTGTGGTTTCTTGAGACTGACAGGTTATAAATAGTTTTTCTTTCCCCCCTCCTGCGGTAATTTGGTATGAATGACAGGCAAAACCCACTATTGTTCAAACTGTACATCTGACACTGGCCTTCCCATTCAGACTCCATTTCTTTGCTATTATTTGATTGTCCTGAAATAATCGACAGTGTCATTCTTAAAGGCTAGTTAATTACCATGTACTTTTCACATTACGTGGAGATGAGAGAAATGATTTTTCTGGGTCATCATTATCCATTTAATTTAACAGAACATTATTAAGGAGGACTGGAGGTCGGGACAGATGTTCGGTGCCTGTATGCAGACACACATGGACAAACGTACGTACATAAAGAGCAAGTCCTAAGACGTTTTAATCACAATCTCATTTCCATGTATTATGTTTCATCAAAGATTTTGGGGAAATAGAGGTCTCTGTGTTCTCAGCATAGTTTCCTCTATTGCTCCCCTGTGGTAGCCCTTCCCTTGAGGAGGGCCGTAATTGCCGTGCTGTAACTGCCAACAGACAGACCAACTTAATAATATTACAGATTGTTTGCAAACAAATTCAGCTTGCAGTCCTTCTCATCCTCGTTCCTAAAAAGGAAGGAGAGCCACAAGTCGTGTCGTGGAGCACGAATTCGTGCAGAGCTGTTTCCTCAGCCTTTGCTCTCCCCTGGTCTGAGCTCAGCTCTCCCAGGTGTGTGCGAACGAGGGAGAAGCGATGGGAGTGGGAACATCCTCAGGTCTGCATTCTGCACAGTCCAATTATGCAATTATGCATTGCTCCCGTTTAATATAGCTCTGCACGCTGAAATGTACTCTGTTTATAGCTCTAATTCATGGAAGAACCTCGGGCTAAATCTTTGTCTGCTCCTCTGGATCCTTCCTGCTCTTCCAATTACACAACGAAACCTTACCACTTCATTACTTGAACTGTGGAGTACAGACACGTGTTGTGCTGACTGGCATGATTCAGAGTGAAATAAGATGTGAGAATACAAAGGGGAGAGCTCAGCTTTGCCTTCCAAGGCTGGAGGATGCCCTCACAAGCTTGGCAGGCGAGGTGAGATCCACCAGCATGACCGGGGGCCGCAGGAATCAGGGACCATTCTCAGCTCCGCCGGTAATTTATCGTGTGAGCGTTGCAAACTGTCAAAAAAAACATGAAAGCAAGGTCACGTTGACTTTCATTAGAATTTAAGCGCTGAAACCAATCCTTAAATCTTTGAAAATTTCGCCTGCTTGTCTCATAGGCTTTGCCCTCCTGTCTGCTTCCACCGAGGTCGGCAGGGGAGGATCGCCTCTTGCTCTCTCCCTGCTCGGTGGCTCACGGAGCAGGGCTGGGGCTTGAGCTGCTACTTCAGCTGGAAAGAAGAAAGGTATTGTCGGGAGCCTTAAGGGACTCCTACTGAGTCTGTTTTGTTCCTGCTATAAAAGGCTGTCTGAAGTGGTCTGCTTTGTGTTGGTGTGGTATTAGCACATGCCTATTTAGTTCTTTTAAAATGTCTATACTATATTCAGATGCAACAGAGACTTACTCACAGCTACTCAGGTGCTCCCTTGTCCCGGTAGTTTTCTGCAGCGCAGTGAAATTGCATGATTTTAATGTAAATTTCTGATCCATTTCTTTTCCCAGCATTATCATTTTCTTTTCCCTGTCTAAATCATACGTTAGGCTTCTGGCTTAAAAAGCCACATCAATGTCACAGGCGAGGTGGAAGAGGGAAATGAAGGCAGTTTGTGGGGTTTTGCATTTGGAACACGAATCGCACAAATCAGAAAAGGAAATGACCTACGGGCAATTTGGAATTATTTGAAGTTTTTATTTGAAAACAAAATCTATGGGTACTCTCTTTGCCTACCTTTATTTGTGGAATATATTAAGAGTCCCAGTGTGCATGAAGCCTCGGCAATTTGAGGAATTGATTAACCTTTTTCTGTTTATGATTACCTCCCAAACATTTATTAGATTAGCTTTTAGAAACAAGGTCTGGACTTCTTTGTTTAGGTCTCTAGCAGACAAAGGACTACAATTAACACTGCTTCAGTGAGTTTTCCGTGTAGGTTTCAAATAAAAAGTATAGCTAGCTGATTTGCTATTTCCCATATCTGATGAAGGTGGAAGGGGAGGTGTTATATGCCGATGCACATCAAAAAAATTAGGGTCAAAGAGGCTGTTAGCCACATGATTTGCCTTGTTGTATATCAAGGGCCAAAGAACCATCGGGAAACTGAAGTGGCTGTAAAACCAGGAGCTTGTTTCGACTAAAAAGTGCCTCCACAAAAGTCGCTTGGAGACTTAGTTAGAGAGAAGGCTCCTCTTCTCTAAGACTTCGTTCCAAATGTTAATAACCTTCGCAGTGAAAAATAGCTGCTCAGCTGTTAAAATGATTCCTTTCCTCCTCAAAGAGATTAAGCTCATCTGAGAGGAAGAAGTATCTGATATTTAAAATGTCACTCAGGATGTTCGAATACAACATCCAGCCTATTGAAGAGAGGCTACAAACAAAAATGTACAAAAAAAACACATGGCAATTCCGTCTCCTCTTGCCTTCACTACAGTTTTCATGAGATCTCCAGCTGCTCATCTCTATCTCTAACTCGTGATCCTGTCGTGCTCTGCTGGAGCTCTCTGGGGGTGCTTTGCAAAGGGACTCACAGCTCCCCTGTGCCTCAACCTGCAGGGACCTGCTAGCAGAAACTCCATGACGATGTCCCTATTTATTTCCAGGAAACAATGATACAAACCTCGAGGTAATGGCATTAAAATTGTAGTTTATCATGCTGTGAGATACATTTTAAGGTGCATCATGAGAGCAGAGTCGTAAGTTTGCATTCACTTGGAAGTCATGGAGCTCACCATCACGTTGCTCTGGTTTAAGGCTGACTTCTGGACGTTGGTTCCTTTATTACCCGGTGTAATGACTGTGGATCTGTTGTCATACTCTGAAGTTGGGCCTTTTAAACTTGTTTGCTTTATTTATTTATTTATTTATTTTTCCCCAAAGGTTGTGTGGTGCTAGCCTTGAATCCGTGGAATATTGCTGTTGTGGTTTTGATAAGCCATGCTTCAATGGGGATATGATCGCTGCTGATCTGTGCAGGTAGCTTCGTCCCCATGAGACAGGCTCATGCCGGATAGATCTCATTCTAGAATGACTGGCATCAAAAGCTTCTGTAGCTAAAGGATTTTGGTAATTGAGCTGTGGCAAAAATGAAGGCATTTGTCAATGATTCCAAGTCTGTCCTGTTCTGCAAAAGTAACAAATGTTCCGCTTACAGGTAATTAATTAAAAATCATTAATGAGTCCAGGAGTCCAAGAATTTTTTTATCAGGAGTTTAATGGCAGGAGTTTTCACTCTCCACTATTAATTTGGCATGATAAACTGCTGAAGGTAGATTCACAGTGATGTTGGAAGAATTTGCAGAAGGCTTACTGGAGCTAGCTCAGCTCTCGGGTATTTCTGCAGCTGAGAATAACCGAATACAGAATCCAGCCATGGGTAAAGCCATCCTGTTGTACTTGGGAGCTGTCCCTGTGCCCAGATCTTTCTCCTTGTCTCAGTTCATCACACTGTGCTCTCCTTCAAGCACACGTCTTCCCACCTCCTACCTCGCTTTCAGCATTGCCTGAATTATATCTGAAGTATTGGGAGGTACTTCTTGGGGGTAACTTTCTGGCTTGATTTAGAAAGTCAGGCTTAGCACAGCTTCCTTGTGTGTGTGTTTTTTTTTAAGCTTTATTATTATTACTATTTAGAAATGCTACAATCTTCATACAGTTTCCTGTTACTTTGTCTCTTTGTTAACCATTCCCTCCACTTCTGTAGAGGTGCATTTCATTCAGCCTTTGTCGCTGATTAATTTGGGGCATACAAACTCAGGTCTCCCATGTTTCCATTTCTCCATTTGTAGGATGGGAGGAATAAAGCTTATGCTCACTTCCTAGGTGCTTGCAGACCTTTGCAGAAGTTGAGAATTGTATTCCAAGCTTGATTTTCTTGAATTTTCATTTTGAGTTTAATTGCAGGTTGTGCCCTTGACAGTGGAGCTGGGGGGAAGTTATTGCAGGACATCAAAAACACAGTTTGAAAGAGCGTTTTCTTTCCAATAAATATCTTAAAAATAAATAAATAAAACTTTACCCTGCAAAAATTTGTTTTCAGGAAAAAAAAAAACCTAGCTGGCCATATCCCTAACTTGAGAGCTTCCACTTTGTTTTTTAATACTTACCTCTAAAGTTTTATCATGAATGGATGTTTCCTATGGATGCTTTCATTTCTGAATAGGAAATACTTATTTTCTCACTTCAAAACTATCAGTGACAATTTCCGTCAGGGCAGCCAAAGGTAGGAGTTAGGTATGCCGGCTTCTTCCCACCTCTTTTCACTAGAGCAGTATTTAAAATTCTCTTTGTGGTCAAGGTCCTACTTTGTGAGGTGCCTTACAGACCCAGGACATTGCTTTAAAATAAATCCTTACCTGAAAGGACTTACAGTCTTTCAGTTTGAGATACAGCAGCATCACTGGGCAGAATTATCAACACTTGAAAGGGGAAAATCTTATTCCCTTTGAAAATGCATCAGGTGAACAAATGGAAATGATTTCTCTTCATCCGTAGCAAGCAGTAACTCCCTTCCTTCATCAGGGGGATTTGCAGAAGTGTTTTAATCCTGCCTGTTTAAAAAAATAAATAAAGCTTGTGAATCGTTTAACTATTTCATGTCCACTGTCTTAAATCACAGAATTCATGGAAAAGTCCAGGTTGGAAGGGACCTCAGAGATCATCTGGTCCAGCCTCTCATGGTAAATGCGAGTCAACGCTTGTGGCATGCAGCTGAACCTAGGTGGAAGGAAACAGGCTCTTCCCTCAGTCATACATATACATACATGTAGGCGTGTGTATGCATAAAATAATAACAACATCTTCATTTCTAATTCAGAATTGGGCCATTTCATTTAATGGAATTACTTTCACTGCAACCAAGCTTCCTATTCTAGGTATCCCAGTTTCCTGGTACTGACATTCAGCTCTGATTTCTCCTCCTCTTCAGATCCTCCCTGCTCCCTTTCAACTTGCTTTTTGAAGAAAGCTCTTCTTTTAGTCGATGAACATGAGCTGTTTCCTTCTCCCACCCCTCCTGAGCAGGGAGGGCATCAGCTGCTGTGTCCGTGCACGAGCTTTGCCCCCCGCAGTCCCTGCACAACAGCAGCCGTCCTTCTCTGCTGGCAGCAGCTCGGACAGCAGGCCACCAGTGGGAAGGGAAAGGGAAGAAAAAGAGAGATGGATGGGAAAAGCAGGGTTAGGCAAATGGCTCAGCTTGCTGTGGTAAAGCACCTTTCTCAAGCACTGCAGGGCTTCTGGTGCCTGATTAGTAAAGGCACAGACCCGGGCTTTGAAAGCATTGCTGATAAATCTTAATGCTGTGGTTAAAGAGGGTGTTAGCAGGGGGAGATATTTTACGTGGTAAAATACAGGGGGGTTCCTTGTGTGTGTCTTAACAAAAAGCAGCAGAACCGAAAGCTCCTTAAATATGTGGTTATTCTGAATTCGAGATGGGGAATGCAATAAAGGCAGTTCTTTAAGGCAAACAGTTCATCAGGGTGACAAATCTAGTGCTGAGGTTTATTATTTTGCACACATAAAGCCCCTTCTTAATCAAGAAGAGATCCCAGTGACTTCACAAATACTGCTCTGGCCTTCAGCTGTTGATCCGGCAATCTGATATTCTGGTGATGGGAACAGCAAAGCTGCCTTCCCAGACGGATGAAATAGGCAAAAACCGAAGTGATGTTCACTGAAATTTTTTACAAGTCTGGAGGAAGCAGTGAAAAGAATGCCGTTGGGTCACAGGCCCGGCTCTATTACCTCGTAATTCAAGAAATAATGTTGCCTGGGGACTCTGGCAGGGTTGGGATGCAGCATGAATCGTAGAGAAAGCATCGTAAGCAAAGAAGGTGAGGAGATAAAATCTGTGCTTGGCCAAGACGACCGTACTGACCGTGGGATAGGCCACAGGGTCTCGGGGCCAGAGGCTTAGAAACGAGAACGGCTGTACCAAAATGGGCTGAAAACACCGGGATTGTTAGCAGGCAGAGGGGAGAGGGCCAGAGAGGCCTTGCACCAACCTTGAGAGATTTCAGCAGGCTTGTGAACCAGTCAGTAAACGTGTGGCAAAATCTAACTTTTGTCTCTGTTCAGGTGCAGATTTCTTTCATTTGTTTGCCTTGCCCCACTGGCGAAATTGTCAGTAGCATCATTCTGTAGAAGCTTGATGGATCTTGACTATGGTGGTACAAGTACAGACACTTCTTAACACCTTGTTGCGACAGTAATTCACAACTTGGGTGCAGTCTTTTGCCACCTTTTAAAAGGACGGATGTCTGATGGTCAATTGGGATATTTTGAGTTTGCTGCACTTCAGCACTGAAACCAGCACGCTTCCTGCCTGCCTCTCCAGCCTCCAAACCATGTCTCGTAGCAGCATCAGAACAGTAATATTTATGTTTTGGTGTGTGCTTATCAAGGATGTGAAGTTAAATTAGCACACGGACATGTTCTTTCACTGACATACTTTAAATCACGCTGCTGAATTCCTCTTCAGTTACATCAAGGTGTTGTTGCCAACAAAGGCTCAAAACCCTACGTGCGGTGCTAAAAAGCTTCCCAGATTCCTGAAAGGTTGGTGGCAACAAAGGAGAATTTGATCCTGACGTACCAAGGACATCATCTAAGGGTTCTCTTCTTCTTCCTTCCTCAACTTCTGTAGGAGTGGGGTTATTTTTACTTCTGTCCAATTAAGTGCCTAAGCTTTTGTTTTAACCGTGTGCTGCTGTCTGATAAGCTGTGTCAGGTCTACAACTCTGCTGAGAGTCATCCCGGGTGCTAATTCTGCTGTTTACATGCAATATATCACTGGGGGAAAGTCCCGTTGCGTTCCTCAAACAAAGGCCCCACTGTCACCTGAAGGGGGTTTCGTAGCAGCTCAGGCCAAAATTACAAAGTTCTCCCTATGTAATTGCAAACATTTGAGACTTGCAACCAAAACCCTTACATGCAAGAGGAGTAATAAATACAAAGAGAAACATGTTTCAACTGAAAATACCTTTTCCCTTTAGTTTTTTTTTTTTCCTTTAGCGTTGTTTTTATTGTTCACCTCTGGTATGGTGTAGCCAGATTTCAAACCGAATATAGTAATTAATTTGTCACAGTGGGTGTTAAAGATACATTTGGTAAGAGGTTTAAAAAGTGCTGGTTAATCATTGATGAATTTTAAAACAGGACAAGCACATAAATAAGAGGTCGCGTATGATTTCGGATAATTCCTTAAAGCGCGTATTAATAATTTATTAACTCTCGATAAACTATTTACAAATGCATGCCAGATCTGAAACACACTGCAAAGGAGCTGGAGCCGTAAAGCAAATACTAAAACTAGAAAACTGGTGAACAAACCATAAGTGATGTTCATGTTTGATGCTGAGATTTGAAGCAGAGACCCATCAGTCAGCCAGTTTCTGGGGGGAAAAAGGTGTTTTAAAAAGGCAGCACCCTTTTAGAGGTCTCATTTTGGATATCCTGCATCATCCAGGACTTTTTACACACAGGGGTTGTGCGGGTTTAATTTATTGTAGTCGCGAGTCTCGCTACATTACCCCTTCGCATGGGAGAGATTGAACATTTATTTTCAAGCGTTTCCTTAATGATTGGTTGAGTTTGTGTTTAAGTGTTTCATTTAATTAGTAGCAGACGAATTTAGGGTCAGATTTTCAGGAACGCTTACTGCTTAGATTTCTCACTGGAGGATTCGTGCTCTGAATACCCGCCGCAGCGGCGAGAGGGACTTCACGTCTGCGCAGCCAGGAAAGCCTGGAGGAGCGAAAATTTGAAACCACAAACCCAGGGCACCTGCAAGACCATCCTTCCTCTGCAAAAAGAGGAGAAACCGCGGTGACAGAACTTATTCACGTGAAGTAGCTATTGCCAAAAATGCCCCACTTGTGAGTAGCCGTGTCTATAAAAAAGCGAAGGACCTGTTGTTGTGTGGGGGTTACCTACGGGTATGGTACTTACAGATAACGTTCACGGTGTGTTCACTGAACTCCAGAGTCTTTACAGACCTTTCAGGAGGAGGAAAGAAAAAATCAGCTTTTCTCTCTGTTTGTGTTTACTGAATCAATATTTATACCTTGTGATCTCATTGAAAGCCGGTGTTTATGGCTACTTTTCCCTGTGCATCAGGCTGTGGCTTTGTTTCACAACACGGCAATATTCATTCCCTTTCAGGTAGGCACTTAAATATTTTTCTTCTCTCCCTGTGTTGATTGCTAATTATGTGGATGCAAGGTTTGCTTTGTTTCCTTTTGAGAGCATTTGCTTGGGACTATTTCATCATCATCTTTGAATCAGACAACAGCCTGAATATCAAACAGAGAGCTGTTAGAAGCTCTGCTTGCCACCTGTCTCCTTTCCAATGAGTCAGTTCTGATTTTTTTTATTCCACTTCTTCATCCATTTGATGTTTTATCATCTGAAGCATTTCTTTCCCCCCTTCCCCCCTTCTCATTTGGCATGTCTTTTTGCCTACCTGTGAGCCTCAGCTGATTCCTTCAAGGAAGGTCCTTGAACTTGCCAGTTTTCTTTACAGTAAGGATCCTTAGAAGAGACTGATGCTGCCGTATTGCTGTCCATTTTTATCTTTTTTTAAAGGCAGCTTGAAGTGATATTTCACTCTCCTCATGCTTTACAAGGCTACATTAAATTTTCTAGCAAAAAATTCACTTTATTCATAAAAAAAAGTTTGATGATGATTTTCTTCCCCTTTCTGCTTTTCATGGCAGTAATTTATATTTATTGCAGGGGAGCGTTGCAGAGGCCCTGCCGAGTCTGACCCCCCTATTCCTGATGCTGTATATACTTTTAGACTGCCTGCTACAGTGAATTGCCTGTCTAAACAGCCTGTAAAAATACTGATAAATTGTAATCAAGTTGTCCCTCGGTTTTATTAAGTGCAGGGCTGCAGAGGCAAGTGCAGGCAAAGCTGTGCTCGTTTGGCGTGCTGCAAGCTGGGATGACACGGGGCAGCTCTGGAACAACAAAAGCAGCGCGGTGTTGGCGTGACCTTGCAGCTGAGCTCCGGAGCAGCGTGCCCTGGGCTCGGATGCCTTCCCGCATCCCCGGGGTACAATGGCAAGAACTGTTCATTCTCACTGCTGTTTGCTCTCTCCCTGCTTTCGCTTACAGCTCCAGCTTCTACGCCAAATGCAGCGCGTTGCTTTGGCACAGCAGCGTGGGGGCTTTATCCCCCTGTCCTCCTGCAGTGTTTGTCTCAACTCTAGCCAAAGGCTGGTCCCTGCCTGCAGCCTTCATAGCTTAGCTTGGAGACTGGGCTGTAAGGTTTCTCTTTCTTTCTACAACTGTTTCCTCTCTTGTGCTATTAACCAGACCTTTGGCCTATAAATTGGTTTTCCTAATCTCCTTACACATGCACAGAATCCTAGGGAAGCCAAAATATGTCTAATGGCTTTAACCATGTGCGTAATTGACAGGATCAGAACCTATTGGGTTTAAGCTAAGCTTTCTTTTCCAGCCACCCAGATGCTTATTATCTCTCGTCTGATTTCCATTTTGGAACCCACATCACCCCAGATTTACCAGAAAATAGCATCCTTCAGTGGGCGTCTGTGTTTTGTGGAGAATTCTTTTGAATATATTCTCTTCCAGGAGGCTGAGAAGTGCTGCTGTCTTCCTTCAGAAGCATTTGAGAAATTCAGATTTACCTCTGCTCAGTTTAGCACGCCGTTTGTGCTCATTACCTGAACAGTACGGTGTCCACCTTTGCCACCAGGGGTCCACTTAGGAGCCAGTTGAGATGATGCCTGGGAGTGTTACGAGCACAGAGTCCGGTAGGCATCCAGGGTAGGTGTGAAATGCCACTGTGTCTGTCCAGCCGCCTTTGGCTATTCTGCTAACCACGGGAAGGACTGAGGGCTTCAGACCACCCCCGATTGCCTTTAATTAACACACATGAACATTCCTAGGGCTTTGCTGACCATTGCCTTTGGTGTAAAGCCAGGGCTCTCCTTGCGCCGCCTGCCCAGCCGTTCCTTCAGGTGCCCCCGTGCAGCGGGGTGTGCGGGAGAATCCTCTTAATGAGCACACCACGGTGGCAAGAGAAACATGCCAATTAGGGGATTATCTGCATCCTCCCAAGATCTGAGGAATGAGCTGTTCAGAAGAGAGCCACTCTTCCCCTTCATTTAGACCAGGCTTATTATAAAAATGTAACTTTACATACATGTGCAATAGCAGAAATGGGACGCAAGAGGTAATTATGGAAATGAAAACTGGGGTGCGCCACTCCTGCATTTCAAAATGACAGAAAGACCTTAAAAAACTCTTTATGATGCTAGCAGGGAACACTAGCCTGGGCTGACTCATTCTTGCCACGCTGTTTGTGTGGTGCTGAGTGTTGTGCGATCAACTCGTGGAAAGGTCATCGGGGACCAGGAAAATAGCTGAACAGGAACGGTGTCGGGTAGAGAGGATCGTTTCCAGTTTTAATTGGGAATGACCTCCTGCAATAGGCTGAGTCATCCCCGCATCCTCGTGAAAACTGTAGGGTTGAGAGAACTCAGAGTTTGCCGGGAAACACTCGGGGCCTCTCATAACTGAGGAGCGTGTCAGGGAAAGCCACTGCTTACCAAAGACTGCCTTGCGGATGCAATTACAGGTGTCTATACAGATGAGTGCACAGGTTTGGGTACAGCTGGACAAAATTGTTTATCAACAGCTTCTTTAGCCCAGCTGGAGCATCTCCCTACCACTCCAGCGCCCTTTGGTGCATGGCACTGCAGCGCTCTGGACTAGGTGAACATGGGAATGGAGCAGGGAGGGACAGGTGCTGAATGTCTCTCTGTGAAAGTAATCCTGAAAGACAGGAAACTCTGCCACTGGGCAGTCAGCGTCAGAACTCAGCTCGGATTTGTCAGTTTAAATCCAGCTACATCAACTACAGATGAAAAGATTCGGTCTCAGTACTGTGCCTCGTCTGTGTAGAAAGTACTTGCTGATTCTTGAGATGAATGGAAATGTTTTGCATTTGCATTGCACCCAGAACCCTGGGTTCCTGGTCCGCAGGAACACAGCAACAAAAAGAAATAACATTTGCAGGAATAGCGCAGTGCAGAAGAAACACTTCAGCAGCTTTGACAGACATAGCAGGGATCAGGGACTCGTTGTTTCCTCCACCTCGGCTTTGAAGCGCGCTGCAGAGGGGATGGCACAGCTGTTGTACCTGTCTGGTGGCTGGAGAGAGGACTCCTGGCTCTAGAGCTGGCGATCTGGATCGCTGAATTCCCCCGCACAAAGAGCCCATCTGCTCCAGTAATGCACATCCCAACCGTCTCTGCAGTTTGTTTCCATCTCTCCTAAACTATATGCAAATGAGTAAACAAAATAATACAGCCTGTCCCAAGCTGTTGATGCTGATTTCGATATATACACACAGATGATAGCTGTTTACTCTTGCATACCCCTTATGCCACCAAGAAAGTTGTGAGAAAATCATGTTCCCAAGTCTGTCTGTATTCTCACTGAGGTCTCACCCCTTCCTTCACACCTAAAAATTGAGTGGTTTGGATTATCTCCGATAGCAAGAAGTTTTCCATTTGTGTGTGAAGAGGAAAGGTAAGAAGAGCACGGCCACAGGAGCCACGTGCATGGCTCCCACTCTGACATCTGTGTTAGCAGCTAACTGCCCTCAACAAGTTGTTTCCTTGCAGTTCAGCATCCCCCATCACCTCTTGTCAGCTTGGATGCTAAATGTCCTTGGGACGGGGCTGTGGGGGCTGTGTGTAAACTCCTGGTCCTGGATCTGCGAGCCTGGGTCTCCACCGGGGGCTCTTGAGGTTGCCGTTATAAAAATAAGAATAAATCTGCCCTTTTCACATTCGTCTGTAGCTTTTGTTGCCATTTGGAAGAGCAGGCAGCACATAAATGTAGGAAAATGTCATTTGCGAGCATTTACCTCTCCAGTGCTCACTGCGGTTTCATGAGATGCTATTTAGTAACATAGCTAAGTAGTAGGAATCATTTAGCTCTCATATGCTGGGTCTGCCTGAACAGCATTCGAAAAAGGCACGAGGCAAGCTGAGCAAACTGAGTTACAAGCTCTTGAACATGGGGCCTGGCAGGGTTGTTTAAAGGAAAATGAAGGAGAAAAGGAGACCCTTTAAAAGGTTTCTTTATCAATATTCTCCTCTTTTTTTTTTTTTTTTTTTTTTTTTCTGTCCCTCAATGACTTTTAAGTGCTTGAGCTGGTTCTTCCATTTTTTTATACTGTATGATGGGCTTTGACCTTTCTTCTTCTAAGCAGTGACCATTTGTCATTTTCCTTAATGCTTAATAAAACAATTTAAAGGCAATCCAAAAATAAAGCTTTTGTTTACGTTGATTTTAAATAATAGACTCCCTCGAGTGTTTCAGGAGTTGCAGTGCATACCTAGAAGGATGTTGGATCTGGTTTTCAGCATGTCTTGAGCCTTGCTTGGAGTTGCCAGGGCTTGACCTAGGGTTTGCGTGGTAAGTTGTTCCTTCTCCTTGGGGTGCTGGCTGAGCACTAGACACTTGGTCCAGCAGTCTGCTTGGATATAATTTGTGTAGTTTTCTGTTGGTTTTGTTTCATTTTGTGTACAACTAAATAGGTGAATATATTTCTACTCATTGCATCCTGAGTCTTTGGCTCACCCCTGCCTTGTTACACTGATGTTGCCTTTGTTTTTAGTTTTGCCGCGGTAGGTAGTACACGGAGAATCAAGTGAAGGCTATGTTTTGCCTCCATATAAAATTCATTCTGCTTATTATTATTATTTTTGTAAAATACTAAACTCAATTGCAGATAGAATAAGCCATCTGGTTCCTGTCACAGCTACTGTATATTACATACATATGGGGAAATTGCTTATTGATTTAGCCAAGTGTGAACAAGTGCTACTAGGAAACCACAAAAGTATTCATACTACTAATAGATACTATCAGAAGTGACATGCTGTACTTGATTCTTGGCTAGAGGGCATCAACTTTTAACCAAGGATTTAAAAAAAAAATTAAAAAATCAGTTATTTCTATGTGGAAGACTGTGCTACTAAAGCTTTAATGAGAAATGCCTTGACAAAAGAAAGGCGATATACTCAGAGACAATCATGCACGTGGGCTCTACCTGATGTGTTGGAGTTAGGCCTGGCTGCCGAGAAGTCTTTAAGCCACTTGTGCTGGTTCTGTCACCAAGAGAATGTGGGTGCTGATGTATGCTGCTGTTACAGCATCTGCATATGTGTCTTTTAGCAACTATTGGCATGATCTGGCCTTAATTTTAACTGGTTTGACAAATAAAATAATGCAAGAAAGTGGTACAGGGCAACCTCGGACTACAGCATCCCAGTTCTCAAATGAGTTGCTCTTGTAGGCCTGCCAAAAGTCACAGTTAATAGCCCTGATCCCGGAGCACAGCGCGGTGCTTTGTTTTGGGGCTCCTGCCCCAAATCGAGCAAAGCACAGAATCACAGAATCCTTAAGGTTGGCAGCTGGGCTGGAATTAGATATCTTTTGAATCCTAGAATCATTAAGGTTGGAAAAGCCCTCCAAGATCGTCTGGTCCAACCACCCCCTACCACCAACGTCACCCACTAAACCACGTCCCCAGGCACCTGGCCCAGCCTTTCCTTGAACACCCCCAGGGACGGTGACTCCACCACCTCCCTGGGCAACCCGTCCCAGTGCCTGACTGCTCTTTCTGAGCAGAAATGTCTCCTTATTTCCAACCTAAACCTCCCATGGTGCAAATTGGGGCCATTCCCTCTTGTCCTATCAGAGTTACCTGTGAGAAGAGGCCGACCCCCCAGCTCCCCACAGCTTCCTTTCAGGCAGTTGCAGAGAGCAGTGAGGTCTCCCTTGACCCTTCTCTTCTCCACGCTAAACACCCCCAGTGCCCTCAGATGCAGCCATAACAGGACTTGTGTCCTAGGCCCTTTACCAGCTTCATAGCCCTCCTCTGGACACACTCTAGGGCCTTGATGTCCTTCTGGTGCTGAGAGGCCCAAAACCACCGTGCAGCATAAGGTCTGTATGGGAGAGCCCGGTGAGTTGGGCATGCACGGGTTTTCTGTTGATTATGTCCCGATAAGAATGCAATGTAAGTTGGATCATTAAAGTGCTGTTTTCTGCTCATCAGTAAATTTAAGCTCAGCTAAGGTGCTACGCCGCCGGCATAAGCGTTTAATAGCCGTGGTGCTGTTGAATTAATAGAAACCGCATCAGTGGCTGTAACAAATTGATGAAAAATCTTGGGGAAAAAGGAATGCGTTTGCTGCAAACAAATGCGAGCCCAATTTTCAAAATTCTTAATTTGGCCTTGAAAATGTGCCAGCTCATCTCTTTCTCGAAGCAAGAGCTCCCTAGCCATTACTCATTCTTTGCATAGTTTAAGCGGAGCAGCTCCACACTAAGAGCGCTAATGCATCCATTAGCTGTCACTTGGACCAAACTTGCATGTGCTTGCATGTTGGTAGCTAAACTTGGCCTCAGAAAGGGGGGATGTAAAATAGCATCATTTGCCACCCAGTTATGTTAGCTTCACACACAATTAAGAAAATACACTGGGATGAGATTGTGGAGTCAGACTCCCTGAAGAATCCAGATACAGGACATTAATAGCAGTGACTCATCTAAACATAAAATATTTGATTTTCATTTTCACACTGCACTTGATTTAGGAGACATTCATTTTAGCATCTGTCAGGAGTAATGTATGTACACAAATAGACTGTCAGGAACTGAATGTGATTGCAAGTTGTGTAATGAATCTCCTCTCTGACTTCATCAACGGAGGCCAAAACCCTTTATGAAACGGCGCTAGGTAGTTTCGGGAAACGAGCTAAATGTAACAATTGTCTTCATTATCCATTTCCTCGAGCCATGAATAGTTACTCACACGTGGCAAAGGCACCTCTGGGATCCTGACTGCTTGGTCCCAGAGGTTTTCGGTGTGGGATGCTCCTGGACAGGTTCCAGAAGCAAAAGCTGAGGTGCTCGGCCTTTGCAGATGCAAACTGACAGGCGTTTTCTGTGGATCCTGCATAAAATGGATGTGCGCTATATTCTCTTTCATGGATCATTTACCTAGGGCCCAGAACTATTAAAAAATGCAAATGTTGAAAGTTTTGAAAGAAAGCTAGATGATTCTTGATGAAGCTCCTCGTGAAAAACAGCCCTCCTTTCCTTTAGCATAAAAATGCAAGCGTGTTTCTTTGCATTAGTGGCCTTAGGTCTGGGTTTGACAGCTATAAATACCAATATGCTGCCTTCCGAGTGACAGCAGGCCACTCTGACAGGGAAAATTTCCGCTAGCTTTACATCTCGTCTCTGTAGCTGGAGGAAGAATAAAAGCAGCGCGCTGTCTGGCGTGGTTGCTTGGAGCATATTAACCTGGGATGTTTATGGAGAAGTTGCATTTGTCTTGTGTATAGTGGAGGTTTTATTAAATTAAAAACCTTTCGTAATGATAATGCTGTGCTTCCTCAGAGTTCGGTCTTTCTGAGTCCCACAAGCAGATGTTAAAGCTTTTGATATCAAATTGTCTTTTTTTTTTTTCATCCTTTTTATAGTAATTGAGCAGTAAATTGATCAGTCTTGAGCAAGGACAGATTCATCTTGTGTGTTGGCTTTGACATTTCTAATCTAGCTAATAACAATATCAAGCACCTACATGGCTTACTTTAGTGGACTGGTTATCAGAGGTACCGAGCATCTACAATATCACTCTGAAGCCCATGGAAGCTTCTGGTATTCTGTCATATTAAGTTTTTGTCTAATTTCACCTGGTGAGCTTGAGCTGGCGTGATCTGGTGTGTGCCAGATAAAGCAACGCCTCCATTTCAAGGAAGGGTCCTTTAAAATGGCAATAAATCATCTCACTTTTAATCTGCTCGGCAACGAGGGAGCTGTTAATACTTCCTCCTAGTACCTAATTTGTGCTGTGAATTTTGCTTCCTGACAGAGGATCAGCAGATACCATGTTCAGCTGATCACAGCTCTTTGAAAGAGTGTAGGTGATATTGCTCTGAGTTATGGTAAAAATAATTTAAAACTGAATGCTCCAGTTGGTTAATAATAATGCTTAAGCACATTACATCTTCAACAAGCTGTACAAACATTAACTAATTAATACCCCCAACTAATACATAATACTCCATCATGGTATGTAATTATGTATTACTATTAGAACTGGAAGAATTATTCGTTGTGAATAAATTATCCAGCAAAGTTTGCTTTTTTTCCCTTACTGTTGTGAATTTGTTTGCAAAATACTTCCAGGTGTTGTGGATGTATTCAATCTCATATTTGCCGTAAGGATGGTAAATGGCATCTTTGGTATTCTATATAATTGATTCTTTTCATCCTTTGATGCTGTTTTGTTACTGCTGCTCACCTTGCAATGTAAGCAGCACCTCCAGGCCCAGGGGAGTGCAAGACTTGCAGTGCTAGGTGCTGTGCGGTTGGGTTCCTTGGCCTGGATGTGAATTGCTCTGAAGAGATGGAACAAAACGGTGAGAAGGGAGATGGATAAAGAGGGAAGGAGTAAACAGCCTGTGACCGTGGAGTGTGTTGAGTAAATCCATCCTATGGGATTGCGTTGGAATTAATTGCAGGTTTCTTGAAATCCATTCCCTTAGACAATGCGTTTTGTCCTAATGAGATCATAACAGCATATCTCAATGTCACGGCATCTGCTGAAGTCCCCCAAAATCGCAGTTTTGCCTCTCTGAAATAGGTCAGTGCTTACTGGCCTGACACAGGGTGTTAGGTGGTGGCAGCACTCGCGCCGAAAGCCCATCTGTCTTGGAGCAGAACTGCTCACACAGGGCTCCTGCCTTCTCCAGGCCCTATGGTGCTGTTAGGTGCTGAGATATCGTGCCTCTGCTTTCACAAGCTGTTTGCAAAGAGCGACGTGGCAACAAGCCTGGGCGGCCCAGAGCGGTTCTGTGTACCTGTTTTTGGAGTGTTTCCTCGTGAAGCCTCACCGCTAGCTGTGTGCAGGGATGAGCGTGTGGATACACACCAGGAGCGAAAGGTAGTCTGCCAGTACTTCTGCAGGTATCTCTGTATTCGTATTTGCTATATAATTGTTGCTTTCCCAGCACTGAGCAAGGCATGAGTGAGACTGGAAGTATTCAGTCTTGAAAAAGAGATGACTAAGATGAGGCACGGTTAAAGTCTTCTCGATAATGACCAATTTGGAGAACAGTTAGTTGGAGCTTCTCCTATGTTTCATTACTTAAAAATTAGAAGAAACTGAAAGGTAGGAAACTAACAAAATAAAAAGTACTTCTTTTCACAGAAAGTGATCTTTGAAAGTCATGGTCATAAGATGTCCATAGATAAATTCCCTCGGCTTTTAAGAGGACTGAGTTTCTACAAAGTTAACAAGCATACAAGTGTTATACTTAATGCTTTAAAAAGAGATATAAGATTGCATTCTTCACCTTTATGCCAGTCCTGGATCATGAGGGAGAAGATGACGTTGTTTGGTAAGGTGTTTTTCATTGTCTTGCTGTAGAGCCGAAGCATCTGCATTTGTAAGGTGGAGCTGAAAGGTCCTGGCTCCTAAATACCACAATAGTTTTTTGTGCCAAGCACGGATGTACCTTTTTTGGAAATTTCCTCCTGCATATGTCTATGCATTGCTCGTAGGACTGCCTGTCATCGCTACCATATACACACTTTTTTTTTTTTTTTTTTTTTTTTTTAACAGTTGCTCTGATTTTGGTGGCTGTTCAAAGCCATCCACACAAATTTACTCCTTTAATTTGTGCGTTGAGTGCAGATGGAACAGAACGCAAAGGGTAATAAAGCTGCGAGGAAGCCTCGCGCTTCTCGTTCTTGACATTTCGTCTCCTCTTGAAAGAAAAGGAAGTGAAAATCCAAATCTGGTCCAAGTGCAGTATATTACTCTGTGAAAGCTCCAGAGAAAACTGTGGTGGGCTCAGCATCGTTAGGGTAACCACAGCAACTAGGTGTTTGCTGCATTCCTAGCAGTGAGCATTGGAAAACGCCACTTTCTCGTCAAATGCAATGAATTTATAAATATCTGCCTGGAACAGAGTTTCCGGGATTGTTCCTTGTAGTTTGACACTGACTGATTTTAATGGTGCTCCATTAAAAAAAGTATAAAAAAAGATTTTATTGGGAAAATAAAAGCAAGGGCACACATCCCTCGGAAACGAATGTGTCTGATCTGATTGCAGAGCTCATGTTCGCTCCATGCAGGTGTAGCTAGCGGTCGGATCTTCAAAGAATTTCAAAGGAGGAGACATTAATTAATCCTCAAAATAGCTATAGGAAGCATGAGACTTGTCAAGAAATCCACTGCTCTGTGAAGTGGCTGTGGGCCAGGAGTGTTCTGGTCGCTGCCTTAAAGGATCGACTCCTGGAGTCTCGTAAGTAGAAACCAGGGCATCTTCTGGCTACCAGCAAGTTCTCTGAGGTTTTGGGTGGAAAACGTGGTGGTCAGTGGCCAAACTGTACCTTATGGCTACAGCAACCACGTGTTGATATGGAGCTGATACCTTTAGGGAGCAAGAGGTGGTGCAGTAACAAAAGTCACCGCGTCGCTGCTGCAGATGCCAAGGGACCTGGCTGGCAGCTCCCCGGGCCGTGGGTCCCTCTGGGTTTGCCGTGATGTGTCTGAGAGAGAGAATCCTCCAGGCCGGTCTCCTTGACAACCAAAGACTAACTGATGAATATTTTTAGGATTAAGCACAATTTATAGCCTGTTGCCAAATTGCCCAGGGAATGGGATATTTGAGAACATCTGATCTGGGGCTTGGGCTTTTGCACAGACGCTCCAGACTTGTCTGAATCTAAAACTGCTTTGTCTTCGTTTTGAACCCCTTGCTGGGTCCTGTAGCTCTCAAATCCCAGCGCCTTCTAATTAGGAACAACAACCAAAAGTGTTCTGATGTTCACATATATGCATAGGCACACTTTGTTTTTTCCACTCAGAGAAGTAGTGCCAAAATGAACATGGTAATGTTACAAAGGGCTTATTCTGGCAATTTTAATGAGGTGAATGATTTTCAGTTCCCCTGGTCATGAGTTGAAAGTGATCGTGTTTATTTCCTTCTCTGCATATGGAAATTTACTCTTATATGCATGTGCTACAAATACCAATAAGGGCCAGTTAAAAACTTGTGCTTTTGATGAAAATTTTCTGACGATACAATGAATTTCATGGAAAAACAATGGGCAGAGGTTTGTGCATTCTTTCCTACCCTGTCCTACACAAATATTAAGTTAAAACAAGATGAAAATTTGGGATGCCTGCAATTTCCAGATTTACGAAAGGTCCTTTGAGTCTAGTTCTCTTTTAATTATTTGAGTCTCATGGCTGAAAAGAAATAAGCCAATCAACAACAAAATGCCAACTGACTTTGTCCTTGTTTCTTTTCCCTGCCTTGTTTTGATTATTAGCTTGTTGGTTACTTGCAAACAGAGAAACTCTTGCTCTGTAAGGGACACCAGGGGCGTTCCATGATTTAAATCACTGGGATTGCTTAAAATGAGGCTTGAGTAATCCTTGCCCACTGGGCTTCTTTCTTTTGTTGGCGTGGTTCTGACCAACTGAAAGGAAAAACAAGGGGGGAATCTGGAGAAGTGCCTCGGTATCCAAGTTCTGATTGATTTCAATCGGAAGGTGAGAGCCGAGGAAACGGGGGTTATTTGCCCAAAGAAGCAGCTTTTCTGGGGTACAGCACCAAATTCATCAGCAGCAATCTTTTTAAGTTGCAGCTTGTTGCCAAAGGGGTGGGTCATCCCCTTTTCAAGGCACCCCTGTAATAAAGAAAAAAAAAAAAAACAAAACAATACAGTAGAAGACGGGGGATAGGCAGCGGAAAGGAGGAAGATCTGTAATTTTATGTTCCTTTTAGCAGGTACATCATCTTTTTGTAGCAGAATGCTTTGGCACAAAGAAAGATTGTATTTTTCCTGAGAGCACCGTGCTATTGATGTTATTGTTCCGTTCCATATATTGGGTCAAGCTGCTTTAACACCTGGCACAAAATTCAGCATCGCTGAGAGAATAGAGTCACCTTCCCTCGCATGAGTCAACAGATAGCTTTCATTAAGTATGCTGAAGAAATGTACAAGAAAATCCAACTATGTAAGGCAAAACAAGGCAGAGCACAACCATTCTGCTGTACTTTGAAGGGCATATTTAATCGACTCGCCTCTTCTGGCGTTTAAACTTTCATTTGATGTGTTTTGATTTCTTTAACTACCCTAAAGATTTTAGTTGATCAAAAGTTCATAAAAGTGGTCTGTGCTGGCCAAGTGGAAATGCAAGTGAACAGCAGCACGGAAAGGTCATATTAATTAGGGGATGGAACTCGGCAGAGATGTCTTAAACCATTTCAAGCTAATAGAGTCAATGTCATAACAGATAAAAGCATAGATCGTTTTTTTTTGGTAGCAAGTTATCATCTGTGGAAGGTTTCAACACTGAGTTGTGAAAATAACCTGATTTTTTTGCTTGTTTATTTTGTTTAGTTATCTTATTGCAGATCATGATTGGGGATTTGTTTGGGACAGCTTTACAAATGTTAACAAATTTCATGTTGAGCACTTAAAAAAACAAACAAAACCCCCACCCTGTTCTGTATGCAGGGCGCCAAGAACTTGGAACTCAAGCTCCAAGACTGCAAGATTTAATTGACTTTCATAGCCTAATTTGGTAATAGTCTAAAATTGAGTCAGTGTTTTTCTTCTAATGTAATATTTTATTTTTACATGGAAAAATAATTCTAGCTAGGGAGAAGCTTGTACTGGGTCTCATCTTATTTTCTCACTTTCTTGGCCAAGAAATCCATGGGCACTGGGCTGCATGACCTTTTTTTTCTGTGATGACCAGGTGTAGCAAAGCTCACCAGCTTTTCTGCATAAAGAAAGTTTATTAGCTTTGCCGAAAATGGGAAAGTAAACACAGGCATCAGAGTTGTATTTTCATTTTTTTTTTTTTTTTATTAGGCTCATATATATGGAAATTAGATGACACCTTTGGGCTTAAGAAGTATTTGTCAGGTTGTCTTAATTGGAGGCGAACGCACATTTTCAGGATACTATGACAAGATCTTCCCAAAAGTTTATGTGCCTTTGGAGTATCAGTCCTTTTATTATAATCATCACAACTTTTTAGCACTTTTTAATTTGGTTTGTCAGCAGTTTGGTAGCAAATAAGGCAGCCAAGAATTAAGAGTGAAGCAAGACTCCCACGTACTTACTAACCGTAGGACTCGGTAGCCTTGCTGTTGGGTGTCTACGTGGATGGTTGCATTGGGGTCTCAGTTCCAGATGACAGGTCAGTTCCTGTATATTCTCCTTTAAAACAGCAGGGTTAAAGCTGTTTTCTTCCCGTCCCCTCTGAAAGAGGTTTGGGCAATGAAATGCAAGAGGATAAAACAGGAAGGGACATGTAGGAAAGCGAACGTGAGTCCAAGACGGTGTGAGAAAATCCTCCCTTGGACGAGCAGCGTGCGTTGCGGCACAGTGTGGGGGCACAAACCCACCCTGCCTCACAGAAAGGAGAAATTTGGAGTGTTACTAAGCACTGAAGCCTCCCAGTGTATGAGCACGGAGTTATTTAGCCCAGGTCTTTGCATAATTGGGATGCATTTAGAGTAAGCACAGTGCTCAGGAACCCTCACATTTCTGTGTGTGTCTCTGCTTTGGTCTCTTCCTAATACGAGTGGCTAGCGACATAAAACATACTGTAGGGGGACACAGGGTAGCTAAAGACAAAGAAAAGCTGTATTTTTTTATTACTGACCCATTTGCTAATTATAAAATAGAGAATCCGCTTTACAATGTGCGAGTACAAAGGTGTAGAAAGTTCAGCTGAAGCACATCCAAAAAAAATCCCTTTTATCCCTCTGAGGGATATGAAAGTTTGGGGGTATAAATGAAAATGTTTCAGTCACTAATTTCTCAGAACAAAGTTCTCGAGACCTGCTGCCTGTCAAGGGGGTAATTTGTTGGAGTCTCCTGGGACTTCTCGCCGTTGGTGGGGTGAGCATGGTCGTGGTTGTGATGAAGTCCCTCTGTGCCATCAGAAAAAGTGCAGATGCAGGGTTTCCAGAGCTGCCGACCCTATCTACCTCTACCGACTTGAACTGAAGAATTTCTGACATTTTAGTAGATTTTTACAGAACTTCTCGTTCTGTCAAATATTTTCTTTCTTTGGTCTGGATCAATACCAAATGCGACAACCACAACCAAAGAGCTCTACACAGCAAAAAATCTATTCTTCAATCAGCCATAATTACAATAGATTTTAATTTTAACTGGTGCTTAAGGGTGGTACAGTTTGAAGTTTTACTGATATAAGCTGAATACCGTGATAGGGAGAAGCGGGAGGCAAAGCAGGGGGTGCATCCTATGTAAAGCTGTGGTGGATTAACACTATTCGATCTGGTGAGCTGGACTTTAATTTCAGAACCTGAATATTTTATTTTATGTTAAGCCATTCCTTTCTGTAAGTGTCTCTAAAGAACACTGAGGTATGTTCAAAATAAATACTCCTTTCCATTACTACAAAATAATAATAATTTTCATAGGTGGGGTAGTTTGACAAGGCTGGATTTACCTTCCTGGAGATGTCCTATTCATCTGAGAACATGACCTGGAAGTTTTTGCTGCTCTGCCTGGTGCTGTGTGCTCCTCCTTGCTCCTCTCTTTTCTCTATGCAGAATTATTCAGTCGTGGCTCACCTGGTGACAGTCCTGCCCCTGACGTGCCTGGTGCTGTACAGCGTTGGGGTTCTGTGATCAGAAATGCTTGCCTTATTTGCAGTTAAACGTAAGGTGTTGATTTTGACCTCTGAAGGCTTGACAGGCTTGAAATTTGCCTGAGACATCACCTCTCTCCCACAGCTGCAATCAATAGAGGAACTCAAGCTTGAACCCTCTTGATGTAAATAGGAGGAAGCTGCTGGCAAAGGCATATTTTTTTCGGAGAGACAATTATTGTTAGAATCCATTCTGTCTTGATCTTAGGCAGGCAGAGTTTATTAAGTATTGGGATACACTGTAAGATCTATTTATTTTGCTTGTGGAGATAGAGGGGCAGGAGCAAGGCTAAATCCTTTTGCCGCAAAACTGTTCTTGGTGGTCTTAATTCTGGGTAAAATCATGGAATTAGGTTGGAAAAGACCTTCAAGTCATCAACCTGACCTACTGAGGCCCACCACTATGCCATGTCCCTTAGTGCCGCGTCCCCACCTCTTGTAAATACCTCCAGGACAAGGATTGGGTGGGTTGGGACAGACACTCGCCTTGTGGATGCTCCAGCTGACCCTTCCTGAGCAGGCGGATCGCTCCAGGAGGCACTTGGCTATTTCTGTGTTGTTTGCTGACATCAGGCAGCTGATTTGTCTAGATTGATGAGTGCAATAATACTAACCTCGTTAGAGGAAAGCTGGATCTGTGCGCAGGTGATGCTGACAACGAGGTTGTGCTGCTGAGCACCTCGATACTTAGCCTACCCTGCCCTCTCTTATTATGGCATTGCTGAATTTCTGCTTCTCGGTGCACCCATTTCTTTAATAAGCCATGTCAGGGTATCAAAGAGAAGTTTCCTTTCCTTTGGGAGTGTTATCTGCCTGTGTTTCCTGGGTATGTAAAAGCCAAAGTGAAATAATGGGCCCAGGAAATTTTATTGTTGGTTTTAGTGGAACCTCTATCCCATTCGAAGTGAGTAGAGGAACACGAAGAGTCCAGCAGGAATTCTGCAAAAGGGATTTATGTGGAAAGGAATCGATTACCTGCCTGCCCCTGCCTCAGAGACAGCGCTAGCTCATTTTGAAACTGGAGCCAATATCACTTGGACGTTTTTAACCATATTTGCCTCCTTTGATGAAGAAATGCACAGTTTCCTTCATTTCCCTAGTAGCTGCGCTTAAACTGGCACTTGGGTGGTGTAGCAGCTCAGCCCGGCTGATGCACATCACCATTTGCATGTAGTGTCCCAGGGGTATGAATGAGAAAACTCCTACGCTGCTCAAATGATAAGTTACATTTCAGGAGGGCGAGGAGCAAGTTAACGTGCTTACCAACTAGAATGCGTTATGGATATAATCCTTTATGGCTGACTGTAGGCATTAGTTAGGCTATCATTTCTGCGCCTAGATGTATCTCTTAAACCTCGTATTCTATTAACTTCATTCATATTCTCTTTTGTTCTGTCACTCCTTTATCAGGAAAATATCACTAAAAGGATGAACATGTGCAAAATCAGACTACGAAACAACACAAAAACATCTATCTTCAGTAGAATAATACGTATGACAACAACAAAAAATTAGATTTATTGTACCGAAACCTGGGCTGGTTAGCATTTATTGGTGTATGTGTATGTGAAATTATTGCTTGTATTACATTAGCATTTCAAGGTTCTACCTCAGATTGAATCACAGAACACAAAAACAACCTGTGCACCTATCCTGCTTACCAACAGCAGAAATTGGGGGATTTGAGCAGACAGAGAGAGCCCAGGCAAGACTTCTAAAAGTTGCTTCAGCAAAGATTAGGGGAGCTGGTAATTGGTCCTTAAACGAGTGTAATTTCTCTGCTCCTGGGCAGCAATTGTAGCTGGGGAGTCAGTGAGATACAAGTGTTCCTCCTTGCCAGTCGATCCATTATTTATGTACCCATTTCCTTTTCATTGTAACTAGGACTAGCTCTCGACTCACATTTCTCGTTAATCCTCATCAAAAACAGAACACGGTTCAGAACTTGAAGTGATTTATTTCGATTCAACAAGGATGTGGGGCTGCAGGAAAAAAAGTAGCAATAAAGGTCTAATTCCTGCCTCTTCCCTTCTTTTGTCTTTTCTTCCTTTATAATTTGTCATCCCTCTTCCAGCTCTTTGTGGCACAGGAATCGACTCCAGCAGCTCTGTTGGCCACCTTGTAGTCAAAGCCCCTTCCTAGGAGAGGATGCGCTCTGCTTTCCCTCGCTTGATGTGAAATTCTTTATACAGGACAAAAAAAAAAAAAGTGTGAAATTTGTGTTCTGTCAAAAAGGTAATGATTAACATCTTGTTTTCACAGCTCTAAAACAGAGCTTGGGGTCTAGGGGCAATGAATAACATGAATAAAATAAATAAGATATTATCTCAGCTGATATTCCATGGCAGAAGAGACTACAGCCAATGTGTTATCTTGCAGTGGAGTGCAGAGGCCAAAATCCTTGGGTATTTTGTGGGTGAGTTGGTAGGATTTATGTAGAGTATCACAGATATTTTAACTCTTTCAGTTGCTAATTAAAAAATAAGCCACATTTCTTTTCAGTCCTGGAGTTCTGGATGTGCCGTTTTGGGACCTGGGTTAGTGTTGCTGATAGTTTGGCTTTAAGTTAGACTTGGGTTACAGCAGCCAGGTTTCAAAAAAACAAAAAAAAACACACCACAACCAAACCAAACCCCTGTGTCCCTGTGTTAATTTTCCTCCTAGTAGCTGTTAGGGTGCTGTGTTTAGGATTAGGATGAGAAGAGTGCTGAGAACACGCTGATGTTTTCATTGTTGCAGAGCCGTGCTTACACCAAGCCAAGGACCTTTCAGCTTCTCGCTCTGTGCTGCCAGCGGGCAGGCTGGGGGTGCAGCAGGAGCTGGGAGGGGACACAGCCAGGACAGCTGACCCCAACTGGCCCAAGGGGTATTCCATCCCATATGGGGTCATGCTGAACAACAGATAGGGGTGGCTAGCCGGGTTGGGGGGGCCGACTGCTCGGGGTTAGGCTGGGCATCGGTCAGCGGGTGGTGAGCAATTGCATTGTACTCACTTGTTTTGTACACATTACATGTAGTAGTACTATTATCATCATTATTGTTGTTATTATTGTTGTTATTATTATTTTCCTGTCTTAAGAAACTGTCTTTATCTCAACCCACAGGCTTCACTTTCTCGTTTCTCTCCCCCATCCCAGAGAGGGAGGGAGGAGGGTGAGTGAATGCAGTGTGGTGTTTAGCTGCTGGCTGGGTTAAATCACAACACTCCTTTGGTAGCCTGACTAGCTCAGTTGGTCGAGTATGAGACCCTTAATCTTAGGGTTCATGGGGTCGAGCCCCACGTTGGCTGGAACTGGAGCAGCTGCTGGAGTAGCTTGCAGGGTCTGTCGTAGGGGTTGGAGTGGCCGCAGGGTCTAGGTTGATAGTAGCATCAATTGCATCTCGATAGGCATGGGCCAGACCCCATCATGCTGCAGTGATTTGTGTCACTTTGGAACTGCCAGAGTCATGACACCCTTTTTTTCAAGCATTCTACCAGTTTTTTAGAATTTTGCAGTTGTTCAGGGCTGAATTTCCAAAACACTGGAGGTGCCCACTGCTCTAGAAACCTGCCCATATCCTCCCAAACTCCCTGCCACTCACAACTACCCTGCCTCAGGACAGATCTCTGGATGAGATTCTGAAGTAGTCGTTTAACCTTAAACAAAACCTGAAGTGCATTCAGGAGACATAACAACAAGAACATGCTGGTCTGAGTATCCCAAGGATATTCAGTATCTTGGAGAACTATTGGAACAAGCTCGGAGGATGGGAGGGTGGTGAAGGAGAAAGGGAGAGTGAACAAGTAGGAAAAAGTATCTTCCCCTTGCCCCTCCACAGATTGGCTCCCTGACAAAAAACGGCAATAGGTGTAGTTAATAGCTTCCAAGATATGGTTTCCAAAGTATAAAATTGATGACAGTGCTGAGTACAAATACCAGGTTGGAGTCATGACCAGAAATTTCTTTGTCTCATAAGCCACTGTTACACAGCACAGTGCCATAACGATCTTAAACCGGGGCCCAGAAAGGATAAACAGCACGACAGGGGGCACATACAGAAAGGAACGTGCTATAAAACTCAATTTGGAAAACAGGCGCAGCAGACTTGAGATTAAAGCAATCAGCATTGTGACTAGCAACTATTAAGCAGGTCTAATACGTACACCAATTGTAGTTTAACACACTCTGGTCAAATCTGTTGTTATCTCAGCCCTTCGTGCCCCACGTTGGATGCCAAAAGGACTGTTGTGGTTTAAAATAAAATAATAATAACAATAATAATAATAACAATGAAGATGATAATAGTCATCTCGGGATCCTTTGCGCCTCTGAGAACCTTGCAAGGACACGTTGTGCCTCAGTGCTCCGTCTTTAAAATACGGAGATCATGGCATGCTAATCCAGAAGGGGGTGCTGTAAATATGGTAAGACACCTAGGTGAGGGAGACTGTAAAATTACAGTGCACGGTCTGTACGAGCAGGCAAGTAGAACGAAATTCAAACAAATGAAAGAAAAGGCAGAAAGTGTTGGAAAGCTTGCATGCATAAATTCCGACTCTCTGGATTCAGTTACTTTTCCAGGGATGGGAGGACAGCTGTTAAAAGAATATGAATTGTAAATTCCCGCAAAGAACATTTACAATTCCTTTCCTCTTTAAGCAGTAGCAATGGAAAGGGACTCTCTGTAAATCTGATGGATGTTGCGAGAAGCAATCCCGAAGATGCAGATGTAGCGTTTCGTGCCTCGGGATGGCATTGGAAGCACTGTAATCATCACCGCTGTTGTATTTATTTATTTTTTTCCTACTTTCCCTTCAGTTATAGTAGTGACAGGAAAAATGGCAACCCTCCGCCAGGTTTTTGAAAAACCGTGTTAAGTACCATCCTCCAGTTAGGCAGGATGGGATTTCCATATGTTCTGACTCAGGCAGGCTTTGGAAATGGGAAGAAAATGTTAGAGGGGATTTATCACCGTTAATGAGGAATATCAAACTTTATCGTAAAACACTGGAAATTTGGGATATTGCTCGTGAATTTGCTTTAGGTTCAATACAGTGCAGTAGGTTCTTTTGTGGCAGTAAATGCTCTGAAGGAGGCATCGCTATTACAAGAGTGGTCGCTGTAACGATATTTACTGGTGCTGGGATTACAAAAAAAATATTTTTCCATAGGGTCTTTAGGTACTTTTGCAATATTAAGTGTATTAAATGAGCTTTCAGAAATACCTTTTCCTCTTCATACCTAGAGAAATGCAGCTGATTAGCAGAAAAGCAGATTTCTGTCCCAACACATCGCTGTCTCCTGGCTCATGGGAGGAGAAAGGTCTGAAGTTCAGAGTTGTTCCCTGGTAACATCGGTATCCCATGGTGCTGGTGCACTGGAGGATCATAGAAATTATCAACGTGGTTCTAAGTAGAAGGAAGACTTGACTGTATGGTATAGATTTGGATTTTAAGTGGTCCTTCATGATTGAGATAAAGCACGGGATGGGAGATGCAGTTAAGCAAGAGGAAACAGTTAAGCCAAAGCCACAGACAAAATGTTTTTCCCACTGCTGGAGTTCTGGATTGCAGAGGCTTATTCTTCTTCTAGAGCAGTCCAAAACCAGGCTAGCAAAGCAAACCTGGAATTTCAATGAACATCCAACATGAAATGTGCAGGTTCAGAGGTTTCCATTCCGAGACAGCATCGAGACACCTGGTGGGTCAGCAGTAAAGTACAAGCAAACAGAGCTGAGAGTGATGTGGTAAGGGAGCAATTCAGAAGTCCTAAAGATGCTGAAGCCTACTAAAGGCTTGCTGAGATCCTTGTATTGTCAGCTTCCCTAGAGGTGTATGCTCCGTGGAGTTGGGAATTAGCTGCTGGATATTCGGGAGGAGGAGGACGTCCCCTCTTCCCTCAGGTCAGAAGCTCATATTTTCCAAACTAAGTGGGGAAACTAGGCAGGTGGCAAAATAATGTCACCATTGGCCATAAAACACTCATCTAGGGAGAATTTGAGGGCTTAGAGTGGAAAGAATTTCTGGCTTCTGAAGCAGCAAGCGACTGTTAAACATCAGTCCTATTGTGGTCAGTGCAAGGGCTTGGCTTTATTTCTAACCCTGGAAAGGAAGTGGGTAATGGGGTGTAGAGGCTCCTGATACACAGTCCCAAGGAAAAGAATAACCCGGAGTTCTCCAGATGCTAACTCTTACCCCTCACCATGTCAGCTCTCGTGGTATGAGCTCCTGCCATTCATTCTCTGTGTCGCTGTCTTTGAGCTGTTCAGAATCTGGCAGAAATCCTGGGCTCAAACCAGGTAGTTTTTGCAAGTAGTCGGGCCGTTGCAGTGCGAGCATGGAAACAGATCTGCTGAACAATGAATTCACGCACCATTCATGAGAGAAAACACTTTCCAGTCATCCCTCTTTTTTTGTCACCGCGTTTCAATATGAAGGCTGATGTTATTTTTGTAACAGGTACCGCATTTATGATCTGTATGCGTGCATTAAACAACGGTGCCTTTTAAAAGAAAGGTGATAAATTTGTTAGCTTCCCAATTACAGGAGTGCCGGGCACCCAGCTTGACAGACGTATCGGGCAGTGACCCCAAAATGCAGCATTAATGAAGGTTTGCTCCGGTATGACATCAGCCTTGCTAATTGTGGAGGCTCTCGGGGAGCCGAACATTTACTTAGGTGCTGTCTGTTTATCATTAATTTTGCAGCCATGACTTGAAAGCCTGCAAGAGGGCAACACGAGGTAAATGTTCTCTACAACTAAATGAGAAAGTTGAGTTTCCTGGGAGTGCCGTGCTGGTACCTGCAGGACGCGTTCATCGCTGCTACAGCCACTCGTGGGGCAGGCACGCGACTCGGAGAGGCTCCTACCAAGAGTTAGGGAGGATTTTTTGTTTCTCCCGCATCCCCAGTCTGGTGTTGGTACTTCAGGATCAAACTTCCATCACATTCTCCTGTCTCTTTGGCCTAGAAATCAGACGGCGTAGGAGCTCTGCGAGGAGCGGAGTTGTGGAAGGGGCTGGAGGAGGACGGTAGGCACGAGGATCCTGAGGTTTGTTAAGATCAGCAATTGTATAAAAGATTTTTTTTTTTTTCCAGAGCAGAAGAATTCCTGGAGAGAAATAATTAAGCTTCCGATAGAAGCGCTTAAATACCTAATGCATTGGTATTACAAGATACTTTGTCAGGGAACTAGGCTTCTGCCTGTTTGCACCATGCTTGCGTCGCACTAATCCCATCCTTCAGGGGGTTTGTTGGTTGCCTGCAGAGAGCAGGAAGAAAATCCCTTCCCCCGTCCTTGATGTGTGGCAGCTTCTGCAGGGAGTTTGATTTCCTTCCTCTGAAGTGCTTATGAGCAGCCAGGACTACAAATTGAATTTCAGGTGACATTTCTTAGGTGCCTGCTTGGTGCACGTTGTACCTGGGCTCGGGATTAAGCCAGCTGGTGTATGTGGAACCGAGGAGGAATCTTCTTGAGGGTCAGTTGCCGGGCTCTTTCCATCGATGGAGCAAGGCTGGAGCACCTTCAGCAGACCCCCTGCTTTCACAAGGATCCAAAGCACCAAGTTCTTGATGCTTTCAGTCCCTTCTGCAGTTCTTTCTCTTATTACAGAAGGCAAACTTTGTTTCAGGAGCAGTGTTGCCCGTAGCAGAATGGTGCTGAGCTTTTGTCTGCTCCGGACTTCTCTCGGCTGGTTTGCCTCGGAGGACAGGGATCTCGGAGTACAGGTTTGCCTTGGAGTACAGATCCAGTTTCACATTGCTGGGATGAGCATCTCTACCTCGAAGTGTCTTTGGGATTCAGGCCTGAAATCAGGTCTATCAGTATTATAATGACTCAAAAAAACCCACGTGAATTACTTTGTGCATTTCTACCACTGGGCATCCAGAACTGGAAACTTCTCAGTGTCTTGCACTCACAAACGTTACTTCTATTTAGACTCAGAGTCCCAAATGCAGTTTACTCTCCCCGTGCTTTGGACACGGCTCAGCAATCCCTGCACGCCAGCGATGGGCACAGAGGCGCGTGGCCTTAGGCTTTTGGACTTTCTTGAAAACCTGGCCCTTTTCTCTGGCAGTCATTCCTTCATGTATCATGTTAACAGTTGAAAAATGAAGCAGATAACGCATCAGTTCAGGCTGCCATTTCCTGTAGCCCTGCTCCTGCAACACATGCAATGCCTTGTGAAAGACAAGTAATCGCGACTGTTCTGTTTAATTTGTTCTGTTTCATAACGGCGTTCATGTTCCCCGTTTCAATAAAAAACCCTTTGCTAGCAGCACAGAGAAGCGAGGGGAGGAGGGAAGGGAAGAGAGAAAGCCAAGTGGCTTCCCAGAGTTAGAATTAGCATAATCAGGCAAAGCATAATAAAACGCTTTGCAGTGACAGCTCTTTTGCATAATGCTGGCTCATTGAGGTGTTGCTGAGGGTGTGTTGGAGGGGTAGGGAAGGAGGGGACCCACCGAAATGGGGGAGTTCGCTGCTGTAATTCAGGGAGCCTGGTGGCTTTCCGTGCTCAGTGCTCTTTTTGGGGATTGTAAGGTGGCAGGCGACATCAGCAACGAGGTGAAATGGTGTGAAATGCCTTAACGTTGGAAGAAAGGGTGGTTTGGGTTTTAAGGGGTTGTGTGCATGTGCAAGTAGGAAAGAACAAGCTGTTTTGAAGGATGGTTGGACTTGTGCATCATTTATTAATGGAGACCTTATCGCTGATCAGCAATATGGGCAAGGCTTTCAAGGATGTTTTTCAGCAGTTTGCTATAAAGCGATTGAGGCCTTGTGCTAATATATCCCATAGGTATAGGCTTGATTTGGGTTTTAATGCGTTTTAACCCAAGCATCCGCTGAAGTTTTTGGTTGGAAGAAACAAAACTAGCAGTGCTGGCTTAAACCACATCATCTTTCTGCAACACACCACTCTCAGATAGGCTGCAAAATGAGGGAGGCAACCTCTTTCTTAATGTTTTATGGTCCTCTGTGCTTATTATTCCTTTTTTTGAAGGAGGGACACTTTTTAAACTGGATCACTTTCTAAATCTGGTTGCAGACTTGCTCTAAAGCAGTGCTAAAGGGGCTGGCACGGCGCAGGAGGTAACAGTGGAGGTGACCCAGTGGGCTGCTGACCAAGCTGGGTACAGGACCACAGGATCTCCTGGTCTGAAAAGTTCAGGATTTCAGGTGAAAGAGAAATCGATGAAGTGCTGTACAGTTTGCTGTTGTAATGTTGTAATGCTGTTCTCTAGAAAACAGGAGACAGTTTTGATGCTCGCTGCTTTCAAGGCTCCATTTGCTCATCCAGCAGTGTTGTCCTTGCTTCCCACCAGGCCACATTCTTGCACGCTGATGATGCTCACTTAGCTTCTTGGCATCGATACCCGTGTTTGTGGTCAGTCCCTGAGGAGATCCCTTTCATGCAGCTTTGCTTCTCGTTAGCCTTTGCCATCCTGACAGCGGCTTCTAGGATTTTGGCTCTCACGTCACCAATTTATTTAATGAGCCCATGATTGAACTTGAATTACAGCAGCATCATTTACCTATGTGCTTTAACTAGGCAGGTGATTAATGGCAGCCATTAACCCTCTTGTGAAAGCATAGGCACGATGTGGTGGGTGTGCAGGTGGCTGAACAAGCAGATTCAACTTGAACGTCTTCTCATAGCCCCCATTTACTTTTTGCAGCCTTCACGACTTTCCTGCTCACAGGCAAAGTTACTGTAAGACAGCGAAGAAATGAGCAGAACCCCATGCTTTTAATCTCTTGGCATCTCTTTTTCCTGGATTGCATCCAAGAGCTCAAAAGAAGGCAGTGTTGCTATACCTGAATTGTGGGCACATCCCCCAGATCTGAAATTTTTTGTGAATCTGAAAAAGAGGGTTGAGAAAAACTAATTAAAACATAATAATAATCAAAACTAATATAACTAATCAAAAAAAAAAACAAAAACTAATCAAGCAACTTGGTTTTTGTTAGGAAAGAACTGTCGTAAGCAAAACTTTGATACAAAATCCTGTAGTTAACATCTACACCATTAACCAGGCAATCAAAACAAACACAAATTCCACACAAATCCAGGTTTTAATCTGCAGTTAAAAATATTTTTTTTTCACTTGAAAGGATGTTTATTATTTTATGCAAATGTTTTGATTTAAAAAACCAGCCTAGCATTTACTGTTTAAAGATTTTTTCTTCATAAATTTTTGCAATTGCTATTTCGATATTGGAGTAGAGAATAATTATGTAAAAACAAATCCCATAAAGGAAAAAATAATTCACAAGTTAATTCTACTTAGAATCGAGAAATTTGGACTCAATTTTCTATCTTCACCTGCTTTAATCTTTTCCCTACTAACGGTGTGTTCATCACAGTATCCACTCATTGTGTGATTTGTTTGTGAGTTAATGTTTGGGGCCATTAAAGGCACTATTTAAAAAATGGGCCATTATCTCAGTACCTTGTTCTAATGATGGTTTCTAATGATATTCAGGGGAAAAAAAAAAACATCCCAATGCATCTAAACAACCTTTGGGGAATAGCAGCATCACTTAACGCGGAATTAACAGGTAAATTTAGCACTTGCCAGACTTGCGAGGGTGACACGTGTCCAATTTTGTTGGAATTTGGTGATTTGTTTCACTCTTTGCTACCACTGCTTTTGGGGAGTGTTGAGATCTGATCATCCCACGTGAATAAAAAGAGCAGAAAGCCACCAATATCTATGGGATATCCAAGGTGAGCTGGAAGGTTTTGATTAAAGATCCACAAGTGAGCGGTGGTCTGTGGTCAGGGCACAGATACTTCTTTTCTACCAGGTGGCCTAGAGCCAGAACGTGTTCATCTGGATATTCACACTACTGTACATGATTAACAGTGCCATGGTTTGCGACGCTTGAATCAAATCTATTCCATGCACATTACCATAATTAGGTCAGAAACAATGCATGGGCAGAACACAGCTGCTTTACAAATTAATCATGGTTGAAAAGAGTCTTTCTTCCGAAGAACAATGCGTACCGCCTTTTTTAATAGCGGAGATTTTAATATCTATAATCTCAGCTTCTCAAACCTTCGGGTCAGGGCAGCGTCCTGCTGCAGCCAGCCACATCTGGGTGGATCGAGGCCGACGGTGCCATCGTGCCCAACCCGTGCCTGGTCCAGGCTCTGTCCAAAACACCCAGCTCAAGCAAAGAAGGACACGGTGATGGGACACGGTGATGGGACACGGTGATGGGACACGCTGTGCCTTTGTGGAGTTTTTCAGCTGGTGGTGACTTAGGCACAAGTACACCAGCCACGTCCAAGTATTGTGTGCCAGGAGAGCAAACCTGAAAGTAAGTGGGCTCAGCTAAGACAAACTGAGGTTGTGTGGCAAGGAAGTAGTTTTCAGTGGAAGTGGGTTGCACTTCCAAAAAGCCCAGCTGTTTTCAGAGGTTTTCACCACCAAGAATCAGTGGGAGTTAGGCTCTTAACCCACCTTACTACTTGAATTGTTTTTACCCAAAGTAGAAGTCGTTTATATCATGTTCCTTTTCCAAATTTTATTTACTGTGCAAATCCAGTCATTCACTACAATTTTACTAGTAACAATGGCTCTTAGATTTCATAAGAGAATTGTGTTGTAGGGAATTTCGTTGCATACTGTCAACAAGTGTGCTTAACTCAGCACATCCATCCCAGATTAGAGACGTCGCTTAATAAAAGCACAGTACTTAAGCGTTACATAAGTGATCCATTAATTTACTACAGGGAGTATTTGACTCGCGTCTTTTACAAACGCTGATGTAATCTCTAAAGAACAGCGTGTTTTAGATGAATGTTTTACGTTCCAGCACTGCTAAATGAAATGGATGGAAAGCTCGGAAGCAGACCTGCAATGGTCCTAATCCGGAGGCTGAGCACGGAGTGGAAGTGGTGCAGCCAGTCCGAGCTGCGTGCGTGAGCGTGGCGTGCAGGCTCTGCCAGGCTAGGAAAAGAGTGAAGATAAATATCATTAATCCCCGATCCCCTCATTCAGATTTCATGGGTTTAAGCGTATGAAACGTCTAATCCCAAAGATTTTAAATCTGCAGGACTCAGAAGCGTGCGGTCCTGAGTCTGAGGATGCCACTGTTGGTTTTCATGGTTTGAGCATTCGGAGGTGTCTCCATTTGTATTCCTAGGATGACCAAGACAAGGTCTATCACACAAAACCAAGGTCTATCCTGGCTCTGAATTTGCTAAAGGAGGCTCTGATGGTAGATTTGCAAGCTGATCTATTCTTAACTGGTTTCTTCCATAGTATACATTTGCTGCCAAGCGTTTCCCCGCTTTGAACATGCAGTTTCCAAGCTGAGCAAAAAAAAAAAAAAAAGAAGTCTGCAGTTTTCTTTGAAAGCAATATTGCTACCGTGACTTTTGAATTAAATTGGCTAAGCAGAAATGAGATGAGTTTCAGTACATAGCAGGTGTAAACTTGATTTATATTATTCTCATAATGAATTTAAAAAGCTCTGTTACAAACACTCTGGTGCCACAGATGTTAGAGTTGAAAGCTTAGATTTATCAACCTCTAGCTAATTAAAACCAAATTAATACAATTTACTTCTTATATGGGAAAAGAAAAGAGAGAATAAAAGATAGGGTTGATGTCAGTCGAACAGCACAACTTACACAGTGTCAGCTGATCCCAAGCTGGTATATCCTACATATATCCTAGTTGGCACTGCATTAAGGCCTCATCTGTTGACTTCTGTAGACAAACACATCATTTTTACCAGGGTCTCTTCATTACCTTCCGTGGTGGATCAGGTTAATGAATTGCAAGGTCCAGCATAAGCTGTATGTGCTGCCAGAATCACAGCAGGGTGAACGCTGGGGTCACGGTGGCCGGTATTCTAGGGGAAAAAAAAAAGCAAGAAACCTCAAAAAGTACAGTTACAGCAGTGCTGTGCAGGTTGAGCTAGGCTGGTTGCGGGCTCAACTGCAGAAAAAAGAAATAAAAGAAAATCTCATCTTCCCTCCTATTTAAAATATAATTTAATATGTCTATGAAAATACAGCTGCTAGAGCCATTTTAAAAAGCTTTGAGGTAGATATCGTGTAATTTGCATTTATGGAACTGCAGCAAGACATTCTGATCCAAATTGGAATATTGCTGCTTGGCCCGAGCTTGGATCTGATGCAATCTGATAACTGATTTATCTGAGTGATACAGTGAAAAAGATTGTTTCGTGGGTACCGTTTGCATTAGTATTTTTCAATGTCAGCTTCTACATTTTTTTAAGGGCAAATAAGTTGCTTTTATTTAAAAGCAACATAATTTTTAGAAACAATGTTTTCATCCATTTGCAGATAGTCTAGATGAGTCTGTGATTTCCCATTTGATGACAATGGTACTTATTTCTGCAAAATAAGTCGAAAATGGTTGAGCTGGAGCAGTTCCCTGCTGCAGTGCACCATGCAGCTGCACAGTCCCCAGTGCCAGCACGGTGATGGGGGCAGCGCAGAGGTGGGACAAGTGTCCAGGACGTCTGGGTGAGTTCTTTGTGTCTGCTCTGCTCTGCTGCCCAGCCTTTTGAAAAATTAGTAACTGTATTTTCACTGTCTTTCTTTGCTTTTGTTTTCCTTTTCAAGTGCTGTATCCTCTTGCTGCATGGCTAGGTAGGAAATACAGGGTCCAGATGCAGGGTTGCAAACGTGTGACTTTGAAGACAGCTTTTGCTGGTCCTGTTCCATCAAGTTCATGCGAGGTGTTAGGAGATGAAACCCTGAAGTTTGGAATTTAGCAGCTGTTCCAATCAACCACAGCCGGGCTGAAAAACCTCAGAATAAGTTTTCCTGCAGGAAAACTTCCTACAGTTTTCCTGTAGAAGGCTTCAAGCTCTTCCTTGCTTTTGAGTGCAAACAGAAATATCTTAAGAGCCCTTCATGAGATATTTTCATCTTTTTAGCTCCAAACTCCAGCTGGAGTGATGTAGCCTTTGGTAAAACAAAATATATATATACACACACATAAAAAAATAATATATATGTGTGTGTATAATGTAAAATAATATATATATATAAAAGAAACCCTATATAAACATGTCAGTGTTTGAAGGGAGAGAGAGGGAACCAAAACCAACTTCATTTTAAAGTTTACCTCTTAAAGGCTATTGAGAGTGTTTCTAGTGACAGACGCTTGGGTACAGAGATCACTAAGTAGAGGTCTTTCTCAGGCAAAATACCCAGCGAGGTTAATGGGAATAGGGCAGAAGGCACTAGACCAATTACTTGCAGTTAGCACTTACGTGCAAAATGACAGTAATGGTATTGTTATGTGAGCTTGCTTCTGAAAGTGCATGTGTACATAGGTTACGCATACAACACCACTTTCTGCTGGGAGAAATCAAAGCTGTTGCAGTGTATACTCGAGGACTTGCATTTAAAACAGTTCTTCTTGCATTCGACAGTGGTTAAGTGAGCTCTGTGTATCACAGAAGACCTTGAAGTGTGAAGGATGCCCGCTGGTTTTGGTGGGGCACGGGGAAAGGGAGCTGTGAAGGAATTGCTTGCAACAGCGCTAATTTCTCAGAGGCAGCTAAAGGAGCGACGGATGTAATTTGCCTTGAATGAGCGTGGAATGGGAGCATGTAAATCTTTTTGGCTTCTTAAAACTCCTTCATCAAAGCCATTATTTTCATTAATTAAATTACTTCAACTATCTGGGTACTTTTGCTCAGCTTCTTGGATGCATTGTGACCAATGCTCAGGCTGGTTTAAGAGAGAGGTAGGCTCTCCGTTATGCCTGGGGTCAAATAATCTGATTATAGAACTCCATTATTTCTAGTCCATTGATCCAGTTTATTTTCAGTTCTATCTGTGCTGAATGGCTTGAATCCATTAGTCACTTCAGGGAAGGCTGCAAATGATCTCTTATCATCAGCGTGGAAGTGCTGGGTTGCATATTGTACACAAAAATCAGGAGGCGAGGAACAGAAAATGTCTGTAGGTGAAGATCAGCCATTGCTGCTGAAAAACTGGAAGCTATTCTGTGTGACTTGAGTTCAGAGGTGTGTTTGAAATTACCTAATTTGATCATTTACAGTTCAGCACACATTCGTTCCTATTCAATGCTAAATAAAATATGAAGTTTGGCTATACCTTCATCTGTCACTTAGGCTTACTGCACATGAAAAGACCCTGCATATTTAACAAATACCATATGTTAGTTAGGAGAAATCATTTCTAAAATAGCCTACAAAGGGTATAAAATGCAGAGAGACTGTCTAAAGGTTTAGCATGATTCCAGATCTTACTGATGAAAATGCACATCAGCTCGAGATATGACATATCATTTGTGATGCTCTGAATTAAGGGTAAGTCTCTGCTCATCAAGGAGGGCAGTTAAAGCACTGTGTAGTGCTTGAATTTCACTTAAAAGCCCAAAGAATAATGGAACATTTTGAGAAGCTGACAAGAAGCATTTAAAACAAAAGCTTTTCAGTGTATTTTTTTCATGTTATGTAACATAAAGTCATTCTTTGGAACTCATGACTGTGAGATGGCTTTCAAATCAAGAAAGAAATAAGGTGTAAAAATAATGTGTTTTCAAGAGGCGTGTGTGTGATTAATGAGAATATTCAGAATTGAAATTATTGTTTGAAGAAGCCATGGTTATTGGAAGGAATGCCAAATCCAGTGTTCAAGGATGGAGAATAAACGGTAAGGGCTGGAATCTGGGAGGTCACTTACATTTTTTTATAGGTGTTTGATAAAAGAATAATAGCCAGTAAATTTTAACTTGCTCCAGTTCCAACCTAATTCATGATAGGCAACGTGTTCGGTGCTAAATTCTGTTTATCAGCTGTGCTTTGGAGAAGTGCAACCTCAGCCTGAGTTTTCTCTTCCATTTACCACCAGATCTTTGTTCTCTCACTGACAGTGGGGAGATGAAATGGGAGCTGAGCCCAAAACGTTTTGAGATCCTTGTGTTGGTGATGATGCACTGATTACCGGCGCAGTGGTAAGGAAGTAAACTGAAGGTTAGCAAAGCTTAACCAGTCCCAGGAGCAAACTAGCACCTGGCCAGACCACAGGTATACCCATTGTTGGGCTGATGTCCTCCTAGCAGGGACTGCAGCTCTTCCTGACCTCGTGTCAGCCTCAGAGCAGAGTTTCTCTGAGTGTGTTTGGACAAAGCAGCATTGGCTTTGCTTGGTTAACTCTTAAGCTTCCTGCTCCTCCATAAGCTGGGTGAGCAGGTTTTTTCTCCTGGTATAAACAGGAGGAAACACTGAGACGCAGCCACTGTGAATTTAACCCTGAATAGCTCCCAGATGAAGACAAAAAGAGTAAAAGAGTCGTCATGCAAACGCATGAGCTTCAAACAGCAAGGTCGCCAGAACGAGCTACTCAAACAATCATCTAACTGGGACACAGGTTTTAGTTCTCAGCCTCCCCGTAAACACCTCTGGCTGCTTTCTCCCTATCTGGGAGCTACAATCCAAACCGAACCAGCCTTCTCTCCATCCTTGCACAGCGCTGAGTTTGCTCCCAAAAAAGAAAGGCCTGCAATCCTTCCCATCTCCCGTGAAGCAGCAGTGGTATTCAACTGCCTAGAACAGATTGTGCCATAGGGTAGGTGGGCAAGCCAGATACCGAAGGAAAAAAAGACCCAAAACCCAGTTTGGCTGGGGCTGAGCACAATCTTCCTCTTCCCTGCCAGTAAATCAAAGAGCTTTTGATGATAATTGTGCGGCATTGTGTGTGGAATAAAATTAGTACATTTTTGCAGTTTTAGTTGTTTATGACAATTCTGTCATAAAGAAAAGGCTCAACTTGGATAGCACAGTAGATAAAAGTGTTGGCGAGGAGAGGACGTGGGCTTGCTTTGGGCTGCAGAACAAGGCTGAGAAGTAAGGTGGCTGTACCTGTAGGAGAATAGCATCCAACTGGAAACGAGTGGGTAGGATTTGGGGGTAAAAGACCCACCTATACAGAGCTTCAAACTAATAGGGGCAAGACAGAAAAGGCCATTCTTATCCTCATTTTACAGGTTGAGAAGTGAGGCATGGAAAGAAGAGGATCATCCTGATGGATCTGTGGCCGGCCCGCTGCATTTCCTCAAGCCCCAAACCATCCTTTTCCTTTCCTGCACGTAATGGCAGTGTCTGGACCCGTAAGTGCAGGTCTGGAAGAGAGCAGAACAGCAGCTTACAGGCACTTTGTCAGGATCAGTCCCCAAAAGCCCCCTTTGCTAGAAATTTTTGTCTCTTTTTGCAGTACAAAAAATAATTCAGCTGACTAAACTGTTCCACATATTGTGGCATCTAAAATAATTTGCTTTCCCCAGAAATTTTGACTACTAATCAGTCTGCTTTGATTGTTAGATTAGTCCATCTTGAAACCAGAAATAGCCCCAGAATGCAGTCTCCAAGGATTGTGTTCTGAGCACTAAATGATGCCGAGGCATTTGGCCTTCAAGTGTTGAGTCTTGGTCCTTTGTCCACTGAACTCTGGCCTGGTGCACGTCACTTACTTTTGTTTGGAGCGTCCACAAAACCTTATTTTTTGGGGGGTGAGACAGGGGGTTGGACAATTTGTGGCCCCAAATCTTTTCTGTGCCATGAAATCATGCACAGTTTCCAAGCTTTGCTAAGAGAACCTTTGCTTAGAGTTTGGTTTATAAGTTCTTTTTCTTTCCTTTTTTTTTTTTTCTTTCTTTTTTTTTTTTTTTTTCTCTCCTTTGTTTTTGTTTTCCTCTAAGTTCTGTTTTTTTTTTTTTTTTTTACCAAGAGTTCTAGTTTTATAATCGTATGGACTCCTATTTCTACATGCTCACCATGGTTTGGAAATACACATAACTCCAGTTTGCCACTTTTAACCTCTAGTCCTTACTTCCTAGGTTTCAAGTCCATTGCAAACTAATCTGGTCTGAGCAATGCTTCTCCCTATAACAGGCTTGTCCTAAAATAACGAGGGAGTCCCAAATTAGCAGGAAGTGTGCTCTGTCCTTCAAGGTACCGGCACAGTGCTTCACACCTCTGCGGGCAGACAGGTAACGTGTCAGACATTTCAGGGAGCTGCAGCTCTGCTCACTGCCTCCTCCTATCCTGTACGCTGCTAAACCAGGCAAAAAGCCTCGGTCTGAAGCTGAGGAGTGGTGGAAATGATGAGGAGGTGGTCTCGTTGTTCTTCATTGAAGTTGTCAGTGCTTCTTCCACCGCACCACCCAGTGCTGGATGGAGCCAGGAGGCAAGTACTGTACAAGGCAGATTGTATTCCTCTTACCCTTCCTATTTATTACCATTTTTGAAACATAACAGGAGATTTTCAGTAAAATTTTAATCAAAACTCAGGACGGACTAAGCCATTTTGACCAGAGGGCAGTATTCCAGCTGGTTTTGCTATTAACCTTTTATTTGATCTGAGTGGACAGGAGCCTTAGACTGGCAGAAAATTTACAGTCAAAATTAATGCCTAAGCACTGACTTACTTTGTGGTGCTTGAATCTTTCAGGCATGATACTGTTGGCTTTTAATTCTTGGCCGGGAGGCTCTGCTGATGGTCTTGGGAAGAGTAGCAGCCAACAGAGCAAGTAGCTTTCAGCCTTGAGAGCGGAGCTTTTATCTGCTATTGGCCTTAATTCTTGAGAGTACTGGTGCTGGTGTGGCTGCTTAGCGGGTAGGAATGGGGAAACCAGTCCTTCTCCTGTGTCTTTCCCAACCTGACTTCCCCACAGATGCTTGGGAGACAATAGTTTTCTCTTCAATCTTGCCAGTTCACAAAAGTTGACCCCCGGAGGAGCAGCTCTTTGAATTCCCAGAGCTCTTTTAATTCCCACCTTCCCATTTTGTTGTCCCTCCCCTTGTGTTTCTGCTTCTGCAGCCCACTAATGAGTACTTTGGCTTCCCTCAGTTCCTTATTTCCCTTCCATTGCTCTGCAGACATCGATGATGTCTGATTTGGAGTGCTCTGTGTAGCATACCACCCTTCAGTCAGACCTGTACACATCGGTGTCAGCTGAATCTATTGTTTAATTTCTGCAGGTGAGTGGCATATGGCAACCTCTGAAGGTTTTTGTGGTGGTTTTTTATCAGTTTTGCTGTGAACTAGTGAAAACCCTGGCATTGCAATTCCACTGAAGCCGAGGAGCTGCCAAAACTGTGCCCCAGAATGCACAGTGTCCTCTACATTAGTATCAATTTTCACTGAGGCTAATTGGCTACGAACACTTGATCCTAGCAAAGTACTAAGGACTCTTCTCTCTATTCTAAAATGCTTCTGTATGAAGTTCATCAATACGAAGGCAAACCTGTTGTGAGGGCCAGTTCCACCATGTGGAGCATCGATTCCTCTGGGGAAACAAGGCCAGGTCACAGAAGGCCCTGTGGGGCCCTCTCACAGATCTGGCCCTTTTCCTCTCAAGATGCTGGAGACAATTCTTTGATATTCTTCGATTTATTTATAATTGTGTGTCAGGTAGATGCACTGCAGTAGGCATTTTGCACATACAGAAGAACTACGGCCTCACAGAGCTTAAATTCAAAATATATTGGCACGGCAAGGCAATAGATTCGAATGAGAGCATAAATCGGAGCATTTGTGTTACTGGTATTACAGGGAGACAGAGCTACCCGTGTTGGCTATTGTTAAAATAGTTTAATATCTGCAGGAAGAAGCTCAAATACTAGAGGAGAAGTGGAAGGACCTTATAGAAGGGAAGCACTTCGGCATGTGAGTGTTCTTGCTGATGCTACGCCTGATTTAAGAAGTGTTAGGAAAATGCAATAATGGAGGGTGTATCACTTTGAACCAGGCCACAAAGAGAAAGACAAGTTTTCTTTCTTTCTAATAAACTGGGAATCTGAAGGCAATTACTGCAAAAATGTAAAGTTTTCCTTGAAGAGCTTGAATATAGGAACAGGCTGCATTGCGCTGTGACAGTAATGAGGATGTGTTGGCAGGGAGCGTGTCCTGCTCTGAAGGAAACAGACGCCTGGCCTCATCTGAAAAGTCACAGAGGTGATTGGGAGAGAAAGGAGTTTTAAAAGCTTGATATGGCTGGGTTACATATTCATCATTACGTCTGTGCGTGACATAACAGCGGGCTTCCAGCATAATTGAGCACCTTGCTACGTACCAAGCAATGCAGTGACAATGTTGTTTTCCATCCCAGTGCTATATCCCATCTCTTTCTGCGGAGGGCTTGAGCCTAGGGTGAGATAGAAAAGTCTACATAAAAACAAAAACATCCTTCCTCGTGCGATGTTCATCTAATAAGAAAACAAATTGTGCTGCTTGCAACTGTTTTAGCTGCAGATTTCAAAGCACTTGATCGGAATAATTATTAGTGGTTGTTAATCTCAGAGTACTTTGCAGAGGAGAATTAGATTTTATTCTCATTCTGTGAAGAACAGTCCAAGGCACAGAAAGGTTATGGCCAAAATTTGATTGTGTTTCTAGTTGTAAGAGAGCAGCAACTGGAATATTTAAAGAGTTTGTTTCTGCTTACAGCACTCAAGGAAACGACTGGGTTTATTTTTTGAAAAAAATAGGGGTACTTTTTTGGAGCTCTTTTCAAAGTCTAAACATCGTATGTGTTTAAAAATGGCCCGGTGGCCACTGATGTATATTGAAAATTTGAAAATGAGATTCTTCAGGTTGCCAAGAAGCTGTCCTAGATAACTTCAAAGTTGACAAAACCAGAACCTCTGAAAACTAGATTATTACTGTTGCAAGTTAGATGTTCAAACACTGATCTTACCAGCTTGCTGAATAGCCAATTAATTACATTTTAAAGTACTTAGTTTTTGATATGTGGATTTTGGATGTTAAAACCAATTCTACCCTTGGCAGAAGTGTGGGAAGATAAAGGATGAATGCAACAGAAATCAACCCTTGGGTTTTCTCTGCTCTTGCAGTGGCTGAATTAATCTCTGTGCATCTTTGTACATCAGCGGCACGGCGATGGCTGTTTTGCATCAGTAGCAATGTAGCTCTGTCTGAAAGAACATGATTTAAGTTAATCCAAAAGGCTACTGCAGGGTGACCGTGTTTTGAAACGCAAATGGAAAATTTGTTGTGAACGTCTTGAAAAGGCGGTGAGAAGGTGTAACTAAACAGAGCTACTGCCTGGAAATCTTGGGCACTGCTCTTGTTCGCTCCCTCATTAGTAATGCCTATCTTTTGTCATTTATACCTGCACTGCTGCGGCGTTCTTGTGTTCCTCTATCGTTTGTATGCAGTATCCCTTTTAAGGATCTGATCCAAGACCTTGAATTCATGATCCAAGAGCTTGAAGTCAGTCCTCCCTTGGGTTTCTTTGGGCAAGTACTCACTCCAGGCAATGCTAGGCACTTAACCGAGGCCCATTAATATCACTTCTGTAAATATGCTCTGTAGTCATCAGAGACACACGCACCTTTAGTGGCAATTCAGATCTTTAGGAATCACTGAACTGTTTTCTGGAGATCAAAGATGCTGGAGTAGCACACTTTTGATGCATGTGCCTTGAGAGCTAAAAACCAGCTCGGCATGGGCATGGAGTTGTATCCAGACTCGCGTTCTGTTAAGCGTATTCATTCGTTCTCAGGGACTGTGGGTCAAGATTCTTTGATGTATATATGGTAATGCAGTAATAATTTGTACTCATCATAATTCTAGTAATAAGAAATGTAGTAATTAAAATACCTAAAACAACTGAATAGTCAGCACTGGCTTATCGACTGCAATGCTGGTTGCATAAAATCCCCTAACAAAAATAACAGCCACATATACGATGGAGCTAAGCAGTAAGCTGCTCACTTATTATAGAACCATTAGTCATTTCATCACACCTCCAACCTTTCTTTTTTGTTCTTTTAATTTCTTCTGCATAGACTTATTTTTAGAGGAACTTGCTGCACTTGGATTCATGCACAGCAACACAGCCTAAAATACCCTCCTTTTAATTAATTCTATTTTTTTCCTTCCACATCAAAACAACTAAAATTATATTGCATGGCATATCCCAAGCATTGCTTCTACCCACCCTCCACTTTTCCTCTATGAAAAATATATGCAGTCAACGTGCAATGGCTTGGCTGGGCTAATTCTAGTTAATGGTGTTGAAAAATGCTTTTGTAGCTCTCATTTATACTGCGCTTTCAAGTTTTAGAATAATTCCTCTAGATGAACTGCTGGAGACGTGAGGAGTATCTGAAGTGGTTCAGCTCTCTGGAAAGACAGAACCACAAGTGTCAGACTGGCACGGAGCTCCTGAGGGCTCCAGCAGGAGCAGGTGGACTCTGCAGGGAGCTCTGGGCAGACCTTTGCATGCTGGCATCTTTGGGGTCTGGGAGACCCATGAGCATTGTTTGCTTATGCTGTTCTTTGGGAACAATCTCGAGTCCCTTAAAGTTGAAATAAATTGTTAGATGTGATGCTAAAGCAGTTATTAGTAATGCAAATTATGGTTACATTTTGACCTGTGAAACTAAGAACTTTTAAAAGGACAAGATTATCAGCATATGGTTTTCAGCACCTGAAATATTATTAATTGTTACAGCTCTTAATTTATTTTACAGTCGTGTTCAGTTTCCAACTGCTCTGACTGCAGTCTCTTGAGCACTGTGCGAGTATGAAAGGACAGTCTAATTTTTTCTGAATTGATTTGTATGCTGCAAAACGCTCTGTGCTCCCAACCTGGTAGCAGCAAAACAAAGTACTTAACCTCGGAACATGTCTGAAAGAACAACTTTAGAGGAGACACTGTGTGTCCCGGGAGCATTTTTCTTAGCTGTATCATCTCACTTCTGCACTTACATATAAAACTGTAACAAATCTTTTGTCCGGTGTTTTTCTAGCTGTGGCTGCAACACAAACGTTATACTCTGAGGTAGTCAAGTGCACCGTGTAGCACCAGCAGGATTCTCAGATCTTGAAAGGCATCCAGGTACTCACCAAGTGGGGATTATTGCTTTGCCATCACCTTTGACATCACCTGAGTTCTTGTAGTTTGTCTCTGTTTGCACGGGCAGGTGCAACTAGTTCCCTGCTCAGATCACAGGCTCACTTTCAGAAGTTGTCCAGCTAAACTCATGGCCTGATCTGAGGAGATTCTGCCTTGCCTCTTCCCATGTGCCTTCCTCTCCCCATTTCAATGCAGGATTTTTTTACATATTAAACCATCTTTTTTCATATTACATCACATGAGTTTCTCCCCTATTACTGTTTTTGCTATTCAGTAACATCCCACTAGCCATCATTTCTTTGTCTCAGAGCATAATCACCGATCATTTAACACCTTGCTTGGCTAGCTGTCATTATCGCGTTTTTCTGTCTTTCATTCTTGACTGATTTGATGGTCCCTGATAAGCAGCATGCATTTGTGGTGGGTGATGACAACAGGGAAAGTACAGCCGTAAAGGAAAAGGCAGCGAGAACATCTGCAGTGAAAGATTTGCTGGGCACTCAGATCCTTCTGAGATGAGAGCATTCCGAGATTTGATCTTGTCTCCTAAAGAGATCTGCTGATCAAAATCTCAGGTCAGTAGGGAATCATCTTTTTGCTTTTCAGTCTAAGAAGTAACCAGCATCTCCAACTGCCCACAAGACAGCTTGAAAAGAAGGCACTTTATTGTTTTCCTTGGCTATTCAGTCAGCAGTTAGTGGTTCTGATGAACCTGCTCCCGTCTCCCCCTCTCCTCCGTGTCATATTTACTGTCCGTGTGCATTTAAATTGAGTATTTACGTCCCTGTGTGCATCCACTCTCAAGTAATTAATTCGTGCAGAAAAAGTTACTTAGCCATCCATCTACCTACTAATTGCTGCACTTTTCAAGAGCACATCCTTGACAAGTGTGTTGGCTGTAATACTTCCTACCTGTAGGTTATTCTGAAAGGCTGCTCGCTAAGAGCTTTGCGAACACTGACAAACTGGGCACCCTGAAATGATGAGAATGCATCTTCTAATAGTGAGTGCCTTTCCTTTGGCAGCCTGGTTTACTGAGAGACCAATGGTTTGAGACACGATTCATGTCCTTCACTTGCTCTTGCCCACGGTTTTTCCCCTTGAGGTGCTAGGAGTGTTTGTATGTATTAAGATGTCAGCAGTGGTTTGCTTACGGAGTTGCTCTGATCCTGCAGGGTGTCTGTCACCGACGTGTTTACTCAAGAGAAGTCAATTTATATCCTTCATTTCTCTGTTTATCTTCCTTTTTCAAATACATAACTATTTCTACAGGTACTGTGACAGGCAATCAGTTAACAGCAGTGAAAACAGGAGATGGCCAAACGGGGAGATATTCTGGAGGGGCTGGGAGTGGCTGCATTTAACGTCCTGTTAAACATCCTCCCATTTTGCAATATTAAAAGTAGGTCTTTGGCATAGAAGGTGAGGATTAATTTCAGAAGTTCTTGGGTTCCGAAAGGAGCAAAGAGGCTCATGGCAAGGTTTCCAGGAGTGGTTAAAAGGGCATTTGCCAAACTGCTGCTGTGATCTCGCTGCGCTTCTGCGGACACTGGTGTAAGGCTCTGTGACGTGTATCTGAAGCAAGATGTGACACGGTGATAAAAACCTGAGACTTCGAGTAAAACCAGTTTGTTCATGTTCAGTAGCATAACAAGTCAGGCCCAATTTGCTGCACCTCACAAACAGGACTTGGCGAATGACACGACTGCTGGTTGGTAGAGCACGACCACGCTCCTCACGCAGTTCTCCAAAGATGAGCCCTGCTACCTGCTATCAGAAATGGCGAGGAAAGACCCATTAATCACCAAGTGTTCGGACAACCTCTTTATGCCCACTGCTAAATGGAGGCAGGAGCCCTGTGTTTCACTACATGCTTTACTTGTCAACAGGAAAGGCATGCAGCAAATCACGCATCTCTCTTCCAGTCCACAGGGCGAGACAGCCGGGCTAAACCTCATTAAGCGTTTCTCAGATTGTTGTCTTTCGATTTCACTCATGGATGGACTTTTCTTTCCTCCCATGTCCTGAACATTTCCTGTGTGCTTATTATTCCAGTAAGGAAATGCATCTGAATCGGTCATAAATGCAGCACAATTTTGTAGGATCTTTAGAAAGGCTTTTTGTTTGGTTTTTCCTCTAGAAATCTGCGGGCTGAAAAGTAGAACTGCACCCAAGCAAGATGGCATGCTCTGGCTTGTAATTAAATAACTTGAGGGAGAATGCAGCCCAGGTTGTAAGGCCATCGAACCCTATGTGTATGAATACCTGTGAATGAATACCTGTTCCCTGTGCTAATGAGTGATGCGAAGAAGGAGGTAGGGCCATCTGCCTGTGCTCTTTCTCTCCCTGGCACAACCGAGGCATGAACTAGACAGTTCCTGGGCTCCATTTCCATTGTTGTTTGCCAGGATCAGGCTGGAGAGCAATCTACTGCTGGTATAAGCTAACAGAGACGAGCTACACAAAGTTGTCACTGACAGAAAGTGCTCCTGAGTTTCTGTTATCTCTGGCATAGCGCATCTTGCTCATAGTACCTTGTTTTTCCACCTAGCTCCCAGAGGCAAAGCCTGGTTCTCCAAGGAAGTAGGGAATAGGTTTATTGACAAGATGACAGATGCAATGTCTCCTGGAATCAGCGGTAAGTGCAATCAGTAGTGACTTGTGGATTTGCACCGTGCCTCATCTTTTTTGACGTTGCATCGTCAGGAAGCCCCGATGAACATACGACGGGATCTCAAGGCTTCATCTGTCCCTGCAACTGGCCCACCGACCTTGAACAAGTAATTATATTCCTGCAGATACCCGTTTCGTGGGGATGATAAAAATGATTTTCGCTACAGAGTGCTTGAGACCTGCTAACGCCAACTCTGTCCAGAAGCGTGTGCTGTCCTCGTGGCTTGGGGGCTGAAAGGCTTCCCACCCAGCTCGTCAAGGGCAGCGTGGGGGTTACTCTGCAGCAGGCAGAACACAGGCGTAGCGGCAGCTGAACTTTGAGAAGAGAGACATTTCATCGCCCCACATGTCAGATGACGGCAGATGCAGGTGGTCAATTAGCTAGATGTGCCAGGGATCGGGAAATCAGACAGATCTGAGGACAGGATAAGATATAATTGTGGCGCAGAGGAAAAAAGAGCACACAATTAGGAGTGGATTCTCAAATCAAAGCCCAGCATGTGATGTGAAATCCTGTTCATACTCTAAAAGAATATCATATGCCAGTGGGCTATAGCATGTGTTCTTTTTTTTTTTTTTCTTTCTTTTCTTTCTTTCTTTTTTTTTCCCCCTCTTTCCTAAACCCTGCTGCTTGGTAACGGCAGTATTTTTGGGACTGATTCTTTTGCTAATTGCTAACCAGAAATAGCACCTAAGTTTGGCAGAGCTTTCAGGAGAAGAAGAATGAAGGCTTTTTGGGGGAGAAAATTTAGATATGCATAAAACTTGCATAAAAACCTGTTTTATTCCTCTCTCTGCAAATTCATCACTCAGGCATATGCAGAATGAATACGATTATGACAAGTGGGAGAAGGTCCAAAAAATCTGGACTCCCTTAAAGAGGTTAAAGTTCCAACCACTCTGTTTTTAGCCCCAAAACAAGGCCTACGTTGTGCTGGAGCCTCTGCCTGAGCTTATTCAGGCTGTACTGCAGCCTGGGTGTCTCATACCTACGGGAGCAGGCCCAAGCTTGCTCTCCTGCCAAGGAAACGTGGTGCTGTGATGTCGAGTGATAAATAACAAAATGAGGGAGAAAAAGAGGATGGAAGCCTTGGAATCTCTCCGCTTAAAAAATGGTATGCGGTGAGATTTGGGGTAGGTGATTGAAGACTGCTTGGCCCATACGGCCACGTTGGTTGTACCCAGCAGCCAGAACGGGCAACGCAGGGCTGGGAAATGTGCAATTTGTGCAGTTCCGGGATCTGCCAGCATGGTTGAGGTCCATCAGCTTTTACGAGGACGTGGGATGCTCCTGGCCACTCAGTCCTGGCTTGCACCATGCCCTGTTTTGTGAGGAAATAATGAAAGCTGGAGAATGGAAGCCCCAGTAAAAAACATTGGCCTTTGTCTGTTGCTTTCTGTTTGCTCATGAAAAACAAAAGCGATAACTACTGGACACCAAATTAGAGGCATTTTACTGGTGCTGGTGAGCATTTACTCATGTGAGTAGCCTCATTGACTTCAGTATTTAAATGAGCTGCATCGTTAAGCTTTTAATGCTCATAGCCCTCTCTGATGAAACAAATTAGCAGCATCCTTCCAGGCCATGGAAAGCATGGCAGCGTGGGCACGGAGGAGCTCGGGGTGCTGAAACTGGACACAGCAGCACCTGTTGTTGGAAAGCTGCTGGAAACGAATGGGATGAAATATCCAGGCTGTGAGGCTTTCAGCTGAGCCCAGCACTCAGCAGGGAATGCTGTAATTATTTTGTACAGTAGGGTGGTATAGAGCCATTTTTACTTTTTCTGAGTCACTTTTTTTTTTTTTTTTTTACTTATGGAAACGTCAGAAAAAGAAACCAGATAATGTACCTAAAGGTGAAGCTGGAAACGAACCAGCTTTGAGCTGTTGTATCTGATGATGTGCGTTTAAAGTAAAAGAAATGAGGGAAGAAAAAGAATAAACTGAGTTATTTTTGTGCACCATTATGTCTGAGAACAACTCAAAATGCCATATAACTTTCTTGTCCAAGAATTAACATCAGATCAGGTGGCACAAATGATTCCTGCAGTCTTTTCTCATGTTAATTTCTTTTTCTTATTTTATTTTATTTTTTAATTTCTAGGTGGATTATTGTAAAGAAACTGACATTATACTAAGTATCTCTCTTAGTTTTCCTTACCTGTTGGCAGCTGTTATAGTGGTGCTAATCCACCTCAACAGCTGCTGTATTATTTCAGGCTGCTTTGAATGTTAAAGTTTCTCATTAATCTGCTGTTGTTACTAGTTGGACACTTTGATTCTCCAGCCAGAGAATGAGAACTCCTGGAATTATATCCTGTACACAACGAGAGTCCTTGTTTGTGCGGATTTGTAATTGCAGCCAGTCAGGAAATGTTTTTGTTTTTTTTTTCTTTCTGCAAGAAAAATTATAGGGAAGACTTTTAGATTTTTCTGATGTGTACTTTTTTTTACTTCTTCTACCCACCTATTTATGTTCCTAATCCTTAGAAAAATAGGCTTTGTAAGGCAGAGGAGAAAAAAACCCATCCTGCTAAATTTTTCTAGTGGAAAGCAAAGATGATTGGGTTTGATTTTTTTAGTCAACTCCTTTCACTAGCACCAAATTTTCAAATGTTGTGAGATCTAGCTGCATATTCCACGGTGGGGTTTTTGTTTGTGTGTTTGCTCTAAGGATGCTCTGAGCATGCTGGAGAAAACGAGTGCCCAAGTTCAAGTAACGAGGCAGGAGTGTCCTTTTGCATATGCTTAGGCATGAGCTTGTAAATCAGCATTACTGCTGTTCTCTGCTGGAGGTGCAGAGAATCAGGTCCTGGTGAGGCCATGGGGGTGATAAAGGGTTAAACAAAGGGGGATTCTCTATTTGGGTTCCTTAAAAACAGAGGCTCTTAAGAGCTCCAGAATGAACTGCCACATCTGAGGGGGCATTGAGAAGAGAAAGCAAGGGTTAAAAAAAAAGAAATACTTCGGTCAGATCAAGCAGAAGTAATCTGTCACAGGCCTAAAAGGACACATCCATTTAGCATAACTCTCTCCGAACATGTGGTTTGGAAGGAGGTGAGCAGAGATCTGGCCAGAAGCACAGCATTACATTTGCAAAGGAGGTGACACCGTTTGCTCTGTAAGAGCAGTAAAGGGATGCTTAGTGGAAGCAATTAAAAGGTTTGAATATCATTTGCATCTTATCTGTCTTCCAGGTCAGTAGAAATGTTAGAAGAAAAACCTGCATTCAGAGAGGGAGATGTACAGGCAGCTAGACTGAAATGGCTCTGTGATTTATGGTTTTTAATTAAACGATTTTAAGATTTATACAAATTGACTTTTTTTTTTTTTTTTTTTTTAATCTGGGAATTTTTTAAAAAAGAAAGAAAAAGAAAAAAAACTGTGGGAAATGCCTCCTAAACTTGCATCAGTTGTCTGGGAGACAATATGCAAAATTAACTTCGAGGTCTGCACACTTTTTGCCAAATATTCCTATATCCTAACTCTCTGCCCATAGGCATGCATATGAAAGGACGTATATGTGTGTATGTATGCATGTGTAGTTAGCAACACCTTTTATCACAAGTCTCCCGAGAGCATTAAGACTTCGTCAGTATGTGACAGGTTTTTAATAGTGTGTGCTTTTTGGTATGAGAAATGCATTTTTCAGCTCCAGCTTCACGTTTTCATTTCTGCTGGAGTCAGTCTGTGCCACGCTGCCAGTTTCAAAGCTTACGGGGAGCAGAGATGGCCCCCTGAGAAGAGCACCGTGCAGGAGCATGTTCACCCAGCTGTCCTAGAACCGATGCCAGGACTCCCCATCGGCCCTATTACTGGAAACTCTGCTGGGGTGCAGTGGGGAGGTGTTGGAAGCATGTGGTCTGTACCTGGGAGCATGTCCTGGTTTATGGCCATGACCCCAGCTGCCTCATATCCCCTTTTAATCATAAAAGGAAGCCTAATACCTGACCCAAATGCAAGCCACTGGGTACCCCAAAAGCATCTCTGCGTGGATTTTTAAGGGATTAAATGAACAAAAGGATTGTGATGCTTTTAGAGCATTTGGGAATAGAGCATAACCAAGTGTCACTGGGGCTATAGCTAAAAAAACCTCTGTGTCTTCAGGAAATGGTGCCTACAGAGCTGTTTATTGCGAGATGAGAACTTACAGATGGAGCAGAATAAGGTCGTCAGGTCCCATCTCCAGCGGGCCAACAATTGGTTTCTTAGCGCAACCACACAAATAAATGCTGCACGTTAATTCCACTGTTGATAATTATAAGATTGTCTTCTATACCGATTGTCTGAGCAGAGCTGACTGACTGTTATTAGTTTGATTTAAAACATTATGCTGCAGATTAGCCTTTGAAACTTCTGTGGCTTTTCAGCAGATGAAGGTTCCCTCCAATCATCTGGTTTGTAATGTTCTCATTATATGCTCATTGTCCAGCAAATGAGTTATTTGCAAATATGTGTAGAACTGGGATGAAAATCTCTGGACCCAAATCTTGTTTATAGAAAAGCCCCTTTATATTACTGTGGATTGTAAAAAGGCCGTCATGTGGATCGAGAGTATTTTCTTCATTTGAAGGGGTTGGGGAACTAGGTTGGATACGTGTCCATCTTCTAGTAATTTGCCTAAGCTTGACTCTTAAGCCTAATTTTTCTTTAAAGACTGAGTATAATTGAAAGCCTTGTTATAGTCGTATACAATAAATCAATTGCTCCCAAAAGGCAACTGCCTCTCAGAGCAGAGTTGTTATTCTGTTAGTCTCAATTCAGTGTAGTTGCATTGACTTGCATGTCAGTCCATGCATAGGCCATGCTACGAGTTCATACAGAGAGGAAAAGGTCTTTCTGGTGATTTCAGGCACTCAGTGTAGACTTAAGGGCCTAAGACTTATCTTCAAAAATTTATTAGGAAGCCTCATTGCTCAAAGGTATCCAAAATGCTAGAAGACTCATTTGCCTGATGGGATTTCCAAAAGTACCGCAGCACCCCGATCTCATCATGTGGAGGAGTTCGTGTCTGTCAATGAGAGAGGTATGGGATGATACGCTGTGTATACCAAACGAAGGTTAAACAGAAATACATTAAAGCCTGTTGTATTTGGTTCTCCTTCCCTAGGGCTTTGGCTGTGCTGGGGAGGAGAGCCAGCCGCATAGTGCGTTCAGTTAAATTTGGTGTTCCTGCCTACTGGATGGCAGGGGGTAAATGTTGTATGTTGTTGTCAGCTGCTGCTGAGGTCTGGGCACAAGGGATGCAATTGTTTATGGTAAATTTGCCCCTTTTAATGAGGACACACTGCTAATGAGAGAGTGTTTTGGAGAAGGGTTCATTAGTCATTTACTATTCTTGTCGCAGCTCAGAGTTAGGCTGGAATCGCTGGCTTGACATTAATGCACGCTGTTCTGCCTCACTGCTGGAATGTCTCAGGATACTTCATGACACGGGGCAGATAGGTACATTGGCCGAGGAGAGAAAATGAAAGCTAATTTCATTTTTCTCTAGGTATTTCTGCACAACAAATTAAAATGTGGTTGGAATGCAGGTAGTCATGTGTGCATTCATCCTCTAGGTAGTGTCGGATGGCATTTTGAAGAGAGGATTCTCCCACGTGGACTTTGGTCTTGATAGGATGAGCTTGGTGGGATCCCTGGGTATGCACCTCAGATACTGACTTCGGAGCAAATGGGGGAAATCTGTTTATAGGAGCCATATTTGTGCTGGTTTTAATGTAGTTAGCAGGGAGGATTACAGTAGTGAATACACGGGGACAGGAATTGGAGCATGAGCCAGTAATCCGAGTATCTACCCACAGAATTACCGAGCTTCCATGCAAGGGTGCCGTGAGGATAAGTACATCGAAGGCTGACATATTCAGTTACCATGGTAATGGAGGCTGTATAAGTAAATTAGGAAGGTCCATTGGAGATTGAAAACATGGAAGAAATATGCTGTTGCTGATCAAAACCACTGCGGTCGTACAGCAACTCCCAGCTTGTTGTTTGGAAAGGCGCTGGATTATTGTTCCTTTTTTCTTACTGTGCTAGCACTCAAAGGTAGCATCGGATCAGGAGCCCGCTGTGGTAGAAGCAGTACAAGCAGAGGTCAAAGAGATGACCCTGGCCCCAGAAGCTCACAGTTGACATACTTTGTGTACCTTTGCACAAATACCTACCTGACTCGACCTTTTCTGTCAGGTTACCATGCCCAGCCAGGATGAGTATGAACAAACACATCTACAGAGAAACAAACTAAGGATAAAGCAATGGCTACCTCAGATATATTTGGAAACAGATCATGGAGGATTTCCTAGCAGGGCCCACGAGGGATGGAGAGGAGATGTTACAGAGGGGGGAACCTCTCAGCATCCCCATGTTCTGAGGCAGGTAGTGCAGAAGGTAATTCTGGTGACATTGGGCACAGTGAAGGATGACAAACTTAACAGATTTTTACCCAAACAGAGGATGGAAGACTTGGAAAAAGAAGCATCATTCAGCTCCTGATGGACTCGTTGATGTATAAGGTGCCAGGGTGAGCAGTGAGCTAAGCCCCCAAGTTGCTCCAGTTGGGGTGATGCAACAGAGCTTAGCGTAAGTTCCCCCTAAAAGAAACCCATTGCTGTGGACTGATCTTTCCTACGTGGGTAGTAGCCTGCTGGACAGGACTGTAACTTCACTGGGACTTTCTGGGTATTGCAAATTGCCTTCATTCATTCGGTTTTGGAGCTGTCAGGGCAGGGGAAGCTTTCCAGCAAAACTTGCCCTTTACTTCACTAGATATTATTAAAACCGAAACCCAATACCCTCTAGATTTTTGTCTGTTGACATAATACAGTGTTATAAATCAGCCAACTCCCATGGAAAAGGGAAGTACCACAGAATATTTTCAGAAAACCATTTTTATATGCATCCTGCAGTGTTCATCACTTACATAACCGCTTTATAATTTAAGTATTCCTTTGTTAATTTGACTCCCTCAAAGTACAGCTTCCGGTTTTGTTGTTACTTTAAAAGATACCTTGATACCTAATAATGAAAATACTTTTTCATCTTGAAAGTATTTTAATGAAAGAAACTATGAGTTACTGGTTGGCTATAAGCAATACCGTGTTCACTGATGTTGCAACAGAATAGCAACCTCCATAGCCATGAAATAGGTTTCTATTAAGATATTTGCATTGTGTAGATTGGTGAAATGAGAAAGCTCCACTAGCGAAGAGCCGTTTTGAGTTGCAAAATTAAAAGCTATTTTCTGGTTCACAGTTTGTGATTGTATCAGTCCAGCTAATGTTGTCCCACACGGGGCAGCTTGAAGATTGCCGTGTGAATTGGGTTGTGTCCATGCTCGTGCACATGTAAGGAAAAATGTTTTCTCTGCCTCTAGCATAAAGTTGTTTCTGTGGAGACCCAAGTTCCTCTTGATTTCCTTTTGTATGTCTGAGAAATACGGGTTGCCTTGGAAGAGAAAAAACGACACCAACACAGAGTCGTAGGATGGCACTGGCAATTCTGATGGAAAGCCACTCGATCAGCAACCTGAGAGCAGAGCAGCTGAAGCATTCACTAGGAATCTGTTTTCCTAGCAAATGAGTGACTTTTGAATGTTTAATTAATAGGCTATGTGTTGTTCTTCTGTTGCTTTGAAATGTTTTATTTTTGAATCAGTTGGATACAGCAAACATTTGTGAACTGAAATGAGAACGCTGACATAGCAGCTGAAATGCAGGCTTAACTTAGATGCTGTTATCAGCTGAAACACCAACAGTAGCTGTTATTTGTATGACTGTAATTCCAAAGGTGTGTATTGTTATGGACTCTACAAGCATGTAGTAAGTAGTATGGCAGGTACCAAGAAGTTTACGAATCCTAGTGGTGAAAACAAACTACAAATGGGAGGAGAAACAAAGAGGAGAGTTGGATTTTCCAAATCATGAAGATGCTAAAGGGAGGAGATCTTTAAAATCTCTGTCTGGTGACCTGTGGACTGGACACACTGCCTCAGAAATGTAAGGTATTATAAAAAAAAGCTAGTGCTTATCTAGCTTTAGGGTAATTTTTATTACAGCAATAGAAAACTCTGACACATATATGTGGCCTTGTGTAAACCACTTTCCTTTTCTCTCTCTTTTACTAATATTGCTGCAGACAGGATACTGTTGTTAATAGAAGCTTCCCAACAAGCAGGTGGTATGTGCTGGTGAACCCAGGAGCATAGAGCTGAAAGGAGCAGTGGGGTCTCACAATCTGTCCCCCCAGTCATTAATGAACACCCAACAGTGATTCACAGCACCACCTGCTCTCTACCGTGGAGCCTGAACCATACCTATCGGTCTTATTAAACCAATACATCACTTTAATAAGATCACAAGTTTATTAAGTGCAACAACATCAGTAATGTCAACATAAAGTAATACGATTATGAACTCAGGTTGTAATGCCAGCCTTGAAAGGAGCAGCAGCTTGGGACGGTTGGGCTGTATGCAAGGAGAGCACAAGTTGGCCTGACCTCACTCATCCAAGTCATGACCTGTGCTCAGCACCTACCATATCTTGTTACATCGACGTTAGATGCAAACACCTGGAACTGCCATTGCTTTGGAAAATCACTGTCCTTTGCCAAATAATTTAACACAACAGTGCACTTTGTAAATAAGGTGGGTCATGCAGAAAACTAATTGCATTTCCAGTGGTTTTACGAAATGCTGTAGGGGTGACAGAGATCATACAGTAATTGCCACAGTAATCTCTCTCCTCTGTGTTAGGTCATTGAGGGAAATCTTAAATTTACTCTTCACTGCAGTCAAGTATTGGAATCTATCTGGCATAGATATATCTGGCAAAGTATGGGGGATCTGAGAGTGACACAAATGGTATGGAATAAGGGGTGGAGGTTGTACTGGGTCTGGCTGGGATGTTAGCTTTCCCTGCAGCAGCCCGTACAGTGCTGTGCTCTGCAGTATCACACAAGGGTTGTGTCTGCTGCTGAGCAGTGCTGGCACAGCATCGGGGCTCTCTCTAACCCTTCTAGTGAGTGGGCAAAAAAATGAGAAAAGAAACACCACCAGTGTTTAGGTCAGGGCAGCTGACCTAAACTGACCAAAGGGATATTCCATACCATATGATGTCACACTCAGCAATAAAAGGTGGAAAAAGGAAGAAGAGGGGAGGGGTGGGCTCTCGTGAAAACGTCGGTCCTCCTCCTGAATGATGGCTACATGCATTGAGGCCCTGCTTCAAGGACATGGTCAAGCATTGCTCATTTGTGGGAAATAGAGAGTAATTTCTTTCATCTGCACTTCCACATAGCCTTTATTTGTATTTGTATTTTTTATTTTTATTTTTTCTTTTCCCCCTCCCTTTCCCCTTCCCCCCTCCCTTTTTTCCCCTTTAGTTAAATCGTTTAGTTAACAATAATCTTTCCTTAATAATAATTATTATTTTTTCCCCTTTAATTAAATTATCCTTATCTCAACCCATGAATCGTTCTTTATTTACTTTGTCCCCTCCTCATCTAAGGAGGGGGAGTGAGAGAGTCGTTGTGGTGTTTAGCTGCCTTGCATGGTAAAACCACCACACCTAAACAAATAGCCTCAAGCAGGTACAAATCTCAAGAGAAGATTAGGTACAGTATCAAAAGGACACCAGGTCCGATCCCTTGAAATGTAAGTAGAACAAAGATGCTTTACCCGGCAATGATTTAATCTTGCTTGATTGCTGATTGATTCGATGGACGTCACTAAAAATATGACACATTCACAGCACCTCAGCCTCTCATCAGTCATTTTAATTTGCACTCTCATATATTTCAAATATGTTCTCAAGGTGACTCGGTTTTGTTTTTGTTTTGTTCCCACTTCACAAATTAGAACTAGAAGAATGATGGGAGGACTGAAATTCAAAAAGCGCTAACCAGAATGGTATTTTATTTTTAAGTCATAGTAGAGAGGCTTTATTAGTGTGAAGTAAGATGCTTTGAAGAAAGCTATTTTTTTAGTTTTAATTTTATTGAGGGGTATGAAGATTCTTTGCAAGGTATTAATGTCACGTAATCAGCTTCTTGTAGGTGATAGGAATGTAATAATACTTATATGACCTTTCTTCTAGGGAGTTCGAAGTGCTTGCCGCACAAAATGTTTTGTGAAGTCTTACCAAATAGATAAATTTCTGTTGGAAGGCTTGGGCTTGTAGGTATCACCTGAAGGAAATTTTCCTCTCTAAAGCGATGTTTAATTGATGGTAAACTTTGGGCATGTACTGAAGGAATTCTGTGGTTTTCTTTTTGCTGATGTCTGACTGAATTGCATCTCATTCTGGAAAGGAGCAGTAGCTTTTAGAAGAGCAGAAAAGCAGCATGGAGCACTTCAAGATGAACCTGAAGAAACAATGTAGACAGAAAAATACAATTTGGTAGGGATTTGAGTTTAATGCTTAAACGAGAAGGAGATGTGAGTGACCGAAATACAGAGCTATGAGAGAAACAGTCAGCTCAACAGATGAAACTTTCATAAAAATAATATAAATATTAATTTTGGTACCAAAGGTAAATCTGCATTTTGAGTGAGGATGAAGGACACTCACATAAGCAATCACTTAATGAACAATGCTTATTAAGTCGAACCAGACCTAGGGCCTTCAGCATAATGCATAAAAGCAAACAAATTTCTGAAGCCACGTTTCTGATTTCTGTCCCCAGAAGAAGTGATGATTGTCGCAGAGATGGCTGTAATGCGTGAAGTGTCTGTAGACAGTGCTAAAAGCGTAGCAAGGTTTTTGCATTTTGTAAGACTTCCATAAATTGTGGCGGATGGCTTCCTCGGGCAACTTCTATTAGCTTCTGACTAGAATATTGTAACTCAGGGAGGCTGAAAAGTCATTTTCATTATTTTCTGACTGATTTTTCCCTGCTAGATAGATGTATTTCTTGCACAGGTGATAGAGTTGTGGAAAATAGCCAAATAGAATTGGTATGAAATGCAGATATCTCTATAACATTCAAAATTGTGTTGGATCACCTCATAAATGATAAGAAAATAATAACACATTTTACAGAGAAAATAATTTGATTTGCACCAAATATATGTATCTGGCTGGCCTAGGACTTGAACATACCTGAGGCCTACACCAGGACTTGCACAGCGTGTTTTCAGCCCATCGCTACTTTGATTGAGTCTGCTCAGCCTCCATTTCCCCATCTGTGAATGGCATTAGTGTTACAGAGTCCCTTTGCAAAGGACTTGGAGGCAGACAAACTGACTGAAATGTAGAAATGTCATGAATGCTATTTGTTTTCTGAGTTACAAGCCAGTGCTTCAGCCATCTGCCTGCACCTTTCTCTGTGAAAACACAGAAAAGTTACAATTCTGGCAAAACTCCTTATATATATAAGGTCTTCAATGTTTGCCCCTACTTACTAAAATAAATTAAAAAAATATATATAATAAAAATTAGATTGCTAAATTTTGACATTGAAAAGGAAACCTTTTCTTTGTTTTCTTGGTAGGTATGATATATTCATTATGCAGGAGAGAGGTAAGGTACCCCTGAATGGCTATCCCAGCACATTGCCAGGTGCTGGTGGAACACTCCTAACTGTATAGATGAGCAGGTGATTTTAGTGTCTGAAAGATTTTCTTTTCCTTTCCTGTTTCAATGGTTTCTCAGCCATGGGTGTTTTTTGAAGCTTTGAAATCCACATAGCAAGCAGGCTTTCAAGTTCTGGCATAAACAAAAAAAAACGTATCAGTGGAAGGAGGTAGGATTCCACCTTCCTGCATCTCCTGAGAATCCATTTCTGAATTGTTTTGTCAGAGGCTCTTTAATTTTTAAAAATTCAGTATGGTTCTTTTTCTGCCTTTTTTAATGAATAATAGAGATCTACAACATCTGTGGTGGACGTAAACAATCTCTACATAATAGGCTTTTATGGGTTGTGGGGTTTGAGCTGAGCTTGAAAATTGTGGATGCGTTTTGACTTCTGGGCCAGGAGTGAGAAAATAGCAGTGTGACTGACCTAACTATACGGTTACTCACTTCATGCTGTAAAGTTACATCTTCAGGTTATCATTTCACTGTAACATATGAACTGGATCAAGCAGCAATACTCTCTTATGCTACCTAAAACCACGAATCCTGCTCCGAGTTTGAGCAAATAAGTGTTTCGTGTTTGTGAAGACACAGAGGGCCTTGCCAACCTCGACTATTCCATGATGCTGTGAACATGGGTGAGAAGTCACTCCAGGAAATTTAATAGAAACAGCTATAGAGAGTCAAGAAAGTCTGGACTAGTTGTAGAATAGCAGATGTTCGGACAGTCCAGATGTGTGGCTTTATCAAACTCAAAATCACTGTTGTGCTACAATAACAATGCTTTGAATGTTCCTTTTATCTACTCAAGGGCAGTGCATGGATAAGTTGAGTAAATCAGAAAGATTCTTCAACCTTTTAGGTCCACAAAGCCAGTGTGTAGTTCTGCAGTCATTTATACTTCATTGGCAGTACTGGTTGTACCAATTTAATCTTGTTCAGATGCGGGTATAAGATCACAATTCTTTCAAGTTAGAGATAAAGCCTGAGTTTATTCCAGCCTTGCCAGTTGATGCAGATTGTTTGCTGGGTGTGGAAGGAATGGGCAGTCCCTGATCTGGCCTAAAGCTGGAGTGGCATGGATAGGAAAGACAAATAGTATCTGATCTAGCATAAAGCCTGTTAGACTTGCATGGTTAAAACCTCAGTTTTTTGTAATCTAATTATGCTCACAAGACTGCATTTCTACCGAATCAGTGCTTTGCATCATATGGCCATGGTGGTTTTCATCTGCTTCTAGAAGCCCTACAGCTAGATTTGCTGTATCATTGAACTGTGGCCTTCATGTCAAGCCGTTTCATTTCTCTACCAAACCACAGATTATCTCCTACAGGTCCTGTAAGACTATTTATGTTGCCCAAGAGAAAGCACACATGATTTTAGCAGTCTGGAAAAGAGAGAGAAATACAGAGAAAGAGTGGGAGTTTGAGAGGAGAGATGTTTGAGAAGTTTTAGAAGGGTGAAAAGAATGCAGGAAAATAATTAATGAGATTACAACTTGAGCATTGCAGCCATTATCAACCTCTTACAAACTGCCTCTTTAGTTCATTCAAATTGATGATGTCTACAGCGTTGTAAAAGATAATTCACACGTATTCAGTATTTGTAATAAACCTTCTTTCTTTTTCTCTCTCTCTTTCCCTCTCCTTTTTATGATACCCCATATTCATTGCCTATTGCTGTAGACTGACAGTTTCAGATTAAAAAAAAAATCATTTATGGACTAATTTGGAAATGCTAATTTAGCAAATGTTTAGTTGTTGTGCTTTATTTCCCTCACACATAGTAGCTGTCATTGGTTTCACTGCAGCTACGTGTGCTTTTTTTTTCAGATGAAATACAGGTTTAAAAACTAGTGTTTTAACTTCTCTTCTACTAAGCACTGAGATTACACTAATTTTCCTGCTTTCAATATTTATTTTATTTTCAGAATAAATGCTGGTCCTTATTGCATCCTGTGAAATTATAGGTACAACCTTCCAAAGTTCAGTTTTAATTTGATTATATGTTATTTTTATGGCAGGAATATCCAGTGACTCTAAAAAGACTTTGGAAGCCTGTGGCATTTTATGCTGGTCAAATAAATATGTATCCATTCAGGACTTTAAAAAAAAAGTAAATACAAGCACTAAGGAAATCTAGTGGATAGTACAAGAAAATGAGGTTGAACTCAGCACTACTGCTGATCTGTTGCATCTGCCTAGAAAAATCCCTTCAGAAACATGTTCATCTGATTCTGTTTAGATTACAAACTGTCTGGGGAAAATTCTCCCTTACTACTTGTACAGTAGCTCTCATGATGTATGGGGTTTTGCTCTTTAGATATTAGTATTATTTATAAATAATAAATGAAAATGATATTTTCTACAGTTTGCTGCATTTGTTTCAATGAATATTGTTTTTTCTCCTTGTATTACAAAAATGAGTAAGAAGTAATCTCTGATTTATGTGGCATCTGTGTAATGATGGATCCTGCAGTTCGCTTCAGCAGTCCTATGCCTTGATTTCCCAACGCTGCAAATGAATAATGCCATTCTTTATTAATTATTCCTTAAAATGCAGATGTTTTTCAAGATGCCTCATTGGCTTCTGGTATTATATTCCTGTGACTGCTGACTTTCCATGGAAGCCTTAGCAGAGTGTTGATCATTCTGGGGCTAGATGACAACCTGTGAGACTGGCTGGGAAGCAGAAAAATGGTTGAGTTCTGTTAATGGGGCTTTGAAAGCCGGCACAATGTGTTGTAAAAACAAGTGTGTTGACTTAAAAAGAGCGTGTGGATTGATCTGGCAGGTTTTTTAGTTTTGGACTTGGTCAATGGCTCCCTGTGTGACCTTGAATACATCACCTGGCACATCTGTGTCTCAGTAGCTGCATTTTTAAAGTGTAAATAGAAGGCAGAAAGGGTGACAGTTTAATTACTGCTACTAACATGCATGTCAGCGGTGCAGAGAGGTGCTGAAGAAGCACGAACAAACCGCTCGGTGCGTTCTGCCAGTCCAAGTGATGGCTGAGGGGACTTCCAAAATGTCCTCCGAGGAGGCAGGGACCAGGCAGAGCAGGCCGGGACTGAGGCCTGTGGTGACAGCCGGCTTCACCAGGAGGTGATGGCTGCCATATGCTGCTCAAGTCCAAGGTCATCTAATACCCAGGCCTACACTGAACCCTTTGGCTCTAGAAGTTTTCGGTGAGTGTCAAAATGGCTCCTAAAGCAGCACAGGGAAACCTAGAGTCTTGTTGGAGTGCTCTGATTCCATTTTCTCATTGAATCCCCATGTGAGGTCACTCCTGGAAATCAATTATTATGAGCAAAGTCTAAAAGTCTAAAATAATAAAATTATTATGAGCAAAGTCATCAGACAAGTGCTGTGCCTGGTAGGTAGCAATTTATTGAATCAAACTAGTTCTGGAAAAAAACACACGTATTTAAGTAGTCACCTCACACAAGATACTTTTCCCTGCTAGAGTTGTACCTTTGTCTCTCTTTTCTTCAAGGTTTTCACCCCGTGAATGCCTTGGCATTGAATATATTTAGTGCCTAAGTAACATATGGAAAAATAAACAAAGCAAGACAAGAATTACTACGATGAAAAGGCAGTAAGAATAATGAGATGAGTATTTCAAAGTGAACGTGTGTGTTCTGCCTCAAAATTGTGAGCTGTTATTCAAAACTTTGATAAGACATTAGTTTTACATCTGATGTATTCTTGTGTCATTTGTGGTGTAAAGCTCTCTGTACCCTTGTCTCTGTAGTTTGGAATTTAAACAGGAGTTTATATAGTGTGCGTGTTTGAAACCTGGTGGAGACAGCTATACAGAATAATCTTACAGTCCTAAACATTTACTTTTTTTTTTTTTTTTTTTTTTTTTACCTGTTTTTCTGTATGTTGTCATGAGGCATGTGTGTATATGTAATTTACAACTCAAGTTTTCCCTCGATGATTTACAAACTACATACAAAACGTTTTACCACTGAGAGTAGCTTACAGGGAGCCTGGGGACACATTGAAGGAAATGTGAAGTAAAGGAACAGGAATTAAATCATGTTCTGACATCATTTATGAACTGCTGGCAAGATGGACATTGATGTTGCTGAGTTAAGTACTCTCTCATAACCAGTAGATGGAGCTTTCAGTAATAGAGTTTCTATGTGTTCCTCAATTATGAAGATTTGTTGAAGCACATTCTAAACAGACAAAAGTATAGTAAGTGTATACAGCTATAGAAAAGAGAATATTACTTGTATAACAGACATCATTATTTGTGTGAGTCCACCTTATTTTGAGAAGAAGCCCTGGAACTCCTATGCAGACATGTTGGTAGAGAGATCCAAAAGCACTTGTGCCTAAATTTCTGGATAGTGAATGCACACAGGGAGCTCAAAAGAGCTGAGCTTTCCTGTGAGCTGCTAAAGCAGAGATGGTGACAATGGTCAGATTTTCAGAAAGCAGTCAAGTGCTTTGAAAATTTGCCTTGTAAATAAGCAATCAGAATTTCAAAACTACTCAGCATTCAAGCACATGTAGAAAAAACAAACACTGTGATTACATTTCATCACTTTGTTCAGATATGTAAACAGGAACTGACTTCTTTTAAAACTGTGCCTATAGTTTTGTATACTGAAGTCTTTACTGCGGAGCAGAATATGAAAAAGAGGTTTACACTAAGTTAAATTTCTAAGCAGTATAATTTTGTTGGTATCCTTAGATTTTGATCAGTAAACCCAAGCCACTGCTTCTACGTAGAAGAAATAACTTTTTTTAGACATAGTATGTAATCTGGCATGGAAGATTTTGTTATTTCAGTAGTTTAACTTACGTGATGTCCATACATTTCTAGCAGTGATCCCGTTCTGCTTTGCCATGCTTTTATGGTTGTAGAACTTGAACTCAATTTGTTGCTTCCTGACAGTGAAACATCCCTCTGATTACCATCTCATCTTCTATGTAAGGAATACTGAAGACTGTAAGTACATAAGTGCAGGGAAAGATCTTTAAGACTTTCTAGATAGTGCAGATGTCTTCTTTTTTCTTCTTTCTAATTTCATTTAACATTTTCTCTAACCTAAGTGTCACGTATACATCTGTTTTATGGATTCTGGGTAGCGGTGAGTGTTGTAGATTCTGCCAACTTTCTGTTTAAAACAAAACAAAAATCACCATAACAAAACCAGCTTTAAAGTCAGTGACCTTGAAATACAAGTCCTGACCTCCATTTCTCATGGTTTGATCTATCCTCTGTCCTGTTGGTTCTATGAAGATGTGAAGATGCATCCCCATTGCTCTGCTTATATAATTGCTTTTTGGTTGAATGAACAGCAAATTCTGCTGCATGTAATGCTTTATAGATAGGAATGATGTGTTCCAATGCATATAATCTTTCTAGATTAAATTTTAGCAGCTAGCTTTCTTGTATGTGCTTTGACAAACGTGGTTACTGTGACTAGTTAAGTACTGAAGGATACCACCATTTCTGCTCTGCATCCTTGAAGGGGTTTAATGTATTACAAGTGAATGATAATGATGTACCTCTTGATTTTATGTGATACTTTTTTAGGCTGCAGTACAGATCAGTTCAAGTCATGGCAGCAGTCCCCAGTGGGAACTGATGTGTCTTGTTTCTCTTTCAGCTGAAGCCAGTGACAATTTTGGCACTGATTCAGTAGGTTAGTTTTTGGCTCCTGTGGCTTCTATCTGTGCTGTAGAGATCAAAGAGACATTGCCTTCGCAACCAACACTCAGTGCTAGAAGAACTAATTACATTTTAAGGAGTAATGAGTGGGTCTGGGAAATACTGGTTCCTTTTTATGAATACAGAAGTCCATGTATGTTCTGGTGGAAGAAACTGAAAGAGTAAGAGGAGAATAGCATAAAATAGATGCAATTTTGCAGAGTCTTGAAAGGGAGCAGGCAGAAGGATAGAAAGACCTGAGTATTAAAGACTCGAGCAGCAGAAAGGGGACATAATGTTTAGTCATTATGTGGCAGCCTTTCCATAGAGAAAAGTATCTTCTGGATAAAGACTGTTGAAAGTGAATGGGACTTGAGTATTTTGAATCGCATGATTCCACTTTGGATTTTCAAAGGAGTTTAGCATGTGGGATGTTGATTAGAGCCTACCCGAAAATGAAAGGAGGTGGGAGAAAGGAAATTATTTTCCTCTGCTGAAAGTTTTGATGAAAATGAAAAGCATTTTGCTTTCAGATTTGATTTGCTTAAATTTAGGAAACACAGGAAGGAACAGGTTTTTTTTTAGGAAGAGGAATAATGATGTACGAGCAATATAAAAAGCTCCAGACATTAGAAGGAATGCATTTTTGAAAAGCAGGGAAGTTAGCCCGAACCAGTAGGCTTTCGTATTCTGGGTGTGCAGCTACAACATGGTGCAATTGCTTGACCTTAGAGCACCGTAGCCATGGAGCAAGACACAGCTGTGTAAGTACGTTTTTCGAATAACGCTCTTCATTTTGAAAAATGCTGAGATCTGTAACACCTGAAATTCCTGGGTCTAAAAACCCAATGGCTCACGTCCTTCCTCAGGGGAGCATTTTCCAGAGCTAGGCGATTACGTAAGTTCTGAAAGCAATGTGCCATCATCAAATACATTGAACAGCCAAGTAACCTGATGGTCGCCTTTCCCTTGTTCTTTTTATTGTAGCTACCTCTAGTTTGAAAGCCAGTTTCACCTTTTTGTGAGCCTAAAATTGCTTCTCTGCAATGTTTGTCTTGGGTTGTGCGTGAATTCCAAAAGCCAGCAAAGAGCATTGCTACCAAGAATTTACCTGTACGTTTCACTGCATAGAAATATGCCCCAACCATATGATCATGTAATTACTGTTGTCATACGAAACAAAATATGGGCACAAACCCCAGAGTGTTCATTTCAGACTGGAATTTCTTGATCCATGTAAGCAGTTCCAAGAACAGACGAATCGATGGGCTTGTGGCTTGCAGTCTAGGAGAGCAGCTGTGTACTTGGCAGGCAGGAAAAGCCAATTATTATCAAGTTGTTTCTGTGGACTTCTTTCATTCTTTGTAAAACGTGTTCACAGCATTACTTGAGTGTTGTGAAGTGCAGTCTTAAAATTTCTCAGGTTAGTCTTCATGCTTGCTTTTATTATCAAGGACATTGAGAAGTTCTCTGTTGAATCTGGCCTGGAGGAGCCAGAGACTCACCAGAAGTTAGCCAGGATACAAGGCTAGAACAAGGGAATGTTATCCTGTGTTTGTGCAAGAATTCCCCAAAGGAGGAAATATCCCTGACATCCATTTGCATTCTTCCTGAGCCATCCAGTCACCTTGGATGTGCGAGTCTGGCCCTTTGGTCTTTGCTCCTGTCTTTATTTTCACTGCAGCCATTAAGCAAGCTAATAGAAATAAAACTTGTCCTTTTTGCCCTCTGTTTAGCATCCTGCCTCGAGCACAAGAGTCATTGAGCATAATGTTCATCCAGTAAATACAAGTGAAAAGGATACTATTCATTTGCAGTTCTATTAGTGGAAGCTACGGTTAACAATTCAAATCTAGGGAGAAAGATAATTGCAGGAGCTGATTGCCAACCATCCTCCTATGTTGACTCACAGGGCAAAATGAGTGAGAGTGAGAAAGAGAAGCTAAAATTATAGTATAACTCTCTGAGGAATATTAATGTAATAGTTTTAACATGATCCTGCTCACGTTTTATCAAGTAATGTTAATAAAAAGGATGGCTCTGGTAATTTTTGCAATATTACATTTTCCTTGGAATAATTGTGACTTGACACTCACTTCGCAAACTAATGAAACTTTTACGTTTCTGAATGTTTCTGTAATTTTTGTTATCTAGGTGAAGATGATACCTCTGGGCTGAGAAAGTGCATTCTGGAATTTTAATCTTGTTTGCTAAAATATTTATGTGCAATACTCTGAAGACACGGTACCAGTGGAGGATCTTTGTTTGTGGGAACACGTTACAAAATCTGCGGGATTCCTTTGAGAAGCTCGTTAGCTACACAAAGGAGGTTCATTTTGGGTTAATGCAAATGTAAAATTTGTGCTCTGGCCTCCGTCAAGAATCCGGGCCCCCTTGTACCTTGCATTGCCCTTGCTTTGTAGCAAGCAGATAGCCCCTTCCCTAGGGACCCAACCGTCTGCTCACCGGAGAGATTGCTGCAAGCAGATGAAACACTCGAGGAGGTAACAACAGAACCAGCAGAGCTTGGCTAAACAGCAGAATTCACGGTTCACTGCCTACATGGCTAATTGTTGAATTGTTTGTAGACCTTGAGCCGAAGATAAGTTTTAGCTTATTGTTAGCCATGGTCTGCACGCCCCGTGCGGTGTTAATACTCAACCTGTGGCAGGAACAGAGCGAGGATGCAGTTACTGTGAGCTTCAGCAGAGAAGTGACTGATTTAGGGACTTGGGCCACTTTTTCAGCTGTTTTAGAGGTCACTTAGTGACTGTGAGAACATTTGAGAGTCCAAAAGCAGTAAGAACCACCTGTACATCTGATTTGAGAACAAGCAACAAGTACGGTGTTCCAGCTATGTCCAAGTAAATCAATTACTTGTTGCTTGGCTCAGCTCAGCCCACACTTTGAAGCCTCTCTGGTTCATCTGTTGTGGGATCTCATGTTCTGTGCTCTGCTTCCTTAGCTGGAGAGCCCTGTAGGAATACAGTTGTTGGGCAGCTGAAGAAGAGCCACTATCCAGTGAGCAACTGGTAATAAGTTACTGTTCTTTCAGCTGACTTAGCTCCAAACCATGCTCCCTGTGTGTCTAAGAGACATCAACCTCCTCCTGTAGTGGGACAAAGTGGGCTGCTCTGTGCTGTCAGTACGAAGCCTGTCTGTACTTTTCTCCATTCCCAGTGCATTTCTGCGTAAGCTCATTTTTAGCTCTGTCTTTGCCCCTTATCTTAAATCCAGGTTATTATTTGCTGCTGTTTGCTAATGCTTCCCCCCTACATAGCCAATGCATTTTGTACACAAAACAGAACTAAGATTTTCTATTAGGTTTACTTTTCCCTGTTATGTTAGGCTGCTTAATGAGGCCAGCCCAGGATAAAAAAAAATATTAGCATCTGCTGTATGGAGCAGCACAGAAAGCTAATGCAATGCATTCAGGTAGGTCTTATGTATTCTGTCAAAAGAAAGTACCTCCTGGGTGTTCGTTGCTGCAAATGAGATATAAAATAGTTTCACATATCCCTCGGGTATCAGCACTGTTCACTCCATCAGACTGCAGTGGACAGAGATCCATTAAAAGTTTTAAAACTAATCATCTGCTCGGTTATGATAGCCTCACCCTGCTTGGCAAGGTATTGTCAGCCTTCCATCACTCTGTCAACAGTGCTGGTTTGCAGTGGTTAGAAGTGTAGCTATTTTTTGCAGCTATTAACAATCTAATTCTTCCAGCCTTGGTTCCTACCTGCCACCTTCGGAGCATGTGTTCGATTTGGTTTTGTAACACGTACGGTACCCAGAAGAAAAAGGTCAAGAAAGGATTTTTTTTCCTTTCCAACATCTCTCTTCAGTAGAGGGATATAGAGACATACAGAGATCGTGAGCTAGCTGGATAAAATTGTTCAATTCTCCAGTGTAACTGCAGTGGTACTTTCTGGAAAGCTGCAGCATCAGTACATGCTATGTTGTAAATTAGACACAGCTCATTAGAAGCACACACCCCTCCCCAAAGAGATCTGAATTCTTTTCACGTGCCTCCCAACTCTCATCGAGGTAAACAGCAATGGTACCTTGTAGGATCTGTGTTTTGGGGGATTTACTGTGTCGGTGACAGACCCCCTGTACTGGGCTGTGTGATAGGGAACATGTCCAAGTGGAGGACAACTGGATGGTGGCAGAAGAAAGGATCATAAGGTAGGCATGAAAATGACAGCATTTTAAAGACAGTAAGTTTTTGGAGTGTACCTTTCTGCTTAGTCACATAATCTCAAATTATTATTATTATTATTATTATTATTTTATTATAAAGGCTTACATTCTCATTTACTATCATGACTCTCTGTTTAGACCTGTGTTTACGCGTTCACATTTCTCCTCCTGAACCTGACTTTTGAATCTTGATACTTGTAAATAGGCAGTATTTTGCCATGTAGGAAAATAGGAGCAGGTAGATGCCCCCGTGCCCTTTAAGATGTGGAAGATACTCTTCATCTACCTTTTACTTTCTCTAAGATCTTGTCTCTTCTCATGAACTCAATTCTGCTGAGTCTGAGCTTTAAAAGTCTACACATTATATGCTACAACCTGTACAGATAAGAAGAGAGAATACTGTCCCTAGGAGTCTGCAACTCCCAGTGAAACTTTTTTTTTTAAAAAATGAGATTCTCATATAAAACAAAAGGAAAGAGATGTCTTGATATGGGATATATTTCCAGTGTTGCTTCCATATTAGCAGTTTTTGAAGTGAATGTACTTATTCCGATCAGAGCAGCAAAGCATCTTTTAAAGAGGAATTTGGCTCCTTAGAGGAACTAAAACTATATTTTTAATTTTTAAGGAAATTACTGTTTTTTCAGTGTGAACATGTAGGCACAAGAAAAGGAGGGCAGGAAGCTTTGTTATCTTAAAAGTCATCTTTTTGGTTGGGATCCAGAAGTACAATCCAAGGTACTGTTCAGGCAGGATCATTTGTAGAGAACGTGGGTTTTGTCTTTGTGGGGAAAGACAGGTTTGTTCTGAACATACGCATATTATATATACATGTCTATTCAAGAATTGTTTGTATCCTGGTCATACAAAATTTCCTTGGACTTTTACAAGTTTTAAAACTTCTGCCACCAAAAGTCGTGCAAAGCCAAGATACTCTGAGAATTTCTGAGTGAAACTATTGCCATACTAGCTAGCAGTTCTTACTGTATGGTAGAGAAATCTTTAGTGAGGGACCCCTCTATTTTATCAATCGTATCATAATTGAGCTTTTTTCAAATTGAAACATGTTTTCAGAAGCGGGGGGAGCTAAACTAAATTTGGAATCATTCATTAAAATGCGCAAAGGCCGGAAAGCACAACATATTGTTAAAATGATTAATGCAGTGCACTCAATTAATACATTTTAAGGCCAAAAGGGACCATTAGAACATCTCGTCCAGCTTCCTGAACACACAGGCTGCCAATTTCACCTGGGGTTACTGAGCCCAGTAACTTATGTCCGATTAATGCATGCTGCCGAGGCAGTCATTCAGTCTTGATTTGAACACTTCAAAAGACAGAGATGCCTCCATTTCCCTTGGCAGTTTGTTCCGGTGGTTACCCACCTTCACTGTATAAATAACTGAATAAATCCTGACTTCTGGTTTGTATGAGTCTGGCATTTCATGTCCAGCTACTGTTTCTTTTGATATCTTTCTGTACTAGATTTTATGAATCTCCTTGGTACTTCCTATTTGCTTTTTCAAAAGGTATGTATACATGATAAGCTAGTCTCTCTTCCTTTTTAATGGGATAAATAGATTGAGGTCTTAAGGTCCTTTGCTGAAGGCCATTTTCGCAGGCCTACCAATCATATTTGCCTTTCTTGTTGTACTTTTCCAATTTTTCAAAATCCTCTGAAAATTGCAGTACCGAGCTGGACATCGCTGCCATGTAATTCCAGATTTGTTCAATGCATTTCCGACATATTCTAGGATCCCAGTGATCCCAGCTTTATTTGCCAAGCCTGCAAGCACAGCGTAGAAAGCAACAAGTAAGGGAAGGGATGTGCAGCTTCATGCATCTCAGAGGAATCTGCACTCTGGGTGGTGAGGACTGAGTGAAACCACCTATTTAATTGGCTTGAACATGTGAGTCAAACTGTGAAAGCCGTGCAGCTGGAGTTGTGTGTGTATCTCCTTACAGGAATAAAGCAAGAGAGGGGAAACTCGAGATGTAGATTTCAGTTACACCTTTCTCCTGGTACAAACTTACATATGCTGCTTCTGTTGGTGCCACTTCACGTCCTCTCTGCTTTCTCAGAAAGCTGGCATGTAAATTACTGATGAAAAACCTACGAGTAACCTTTCCTGCCCATTGCTTTGCTTGGCGTTGTAGAAGGAAGTTCTGCAGAACCTCACAAGGGCTTAAGGATCTGTATTATTCTGGAGCCAATTTGTCTCTAATGAGAGCTTTGCTTTTCAGTTTAGAGAGCCCGAAGAACTGGGTATTTACAGCAGTGAGTCAAGGAAAACATTGATTTCAAATATGCTCTCAACATCCCAGAACATTCATTTTTGTGGGAGGATGAGTCAATACAATCATCTGATGCGTAGTAGTATTAAGAAGGGAGAAAGGGGAAAAAAAAAGTGGGGGGTGGGATAGGCTGAATGTCTGAATGGATAACAGACTTTCTGCTTGAGTGATAAGGATTTTTAACTGTCCGTGCTCCACGTGGCTGGATTCTTTTAGCAGCAGCAGCCAGCACAACAGCTGCTTTTAAAGCAGCTAAACAATATTCACTCCAAACTCCAGCAGCTTTAAAGTCAGCACCTTGAGAGTCCGGATTTGGGCTCTAATCCAAAGCGCTCCCGTGAGGCCTGCAGACCTGACAAAACCTCTTAACCTTCTCCTTCCTTCTGTCTTTTTTCCCTTCTCACTTCGTGGTGAAATTCAGCCCTGCAAATTGAAGCTTTCTGGGCTTAATTTGTTTGGAGTGGGGAATTGCACTGTGATAAGGGCGGTGGACGTGAAGTTCCTCAGCATGTGCAGATAGTCCCAGAAGGGTTTGCTTCGAGTAAGGTGCATGCTTAAATGTCTTGGCAGATGAGGGAGATAAGTCACACATTTGTGGGAAACAGGCACCTTTTTCTTTCTTTGTATTCATGCTAAAAGAAAGGTTTTGCAGGGCAAGTGGCTATGTTATAACAGGAAAACACCCAGGGGCCTGTCAAGGTTCAGAAATTCATCCACATTGTTGTCTTTATTAAAAACGAGTGTTACTTTTGCCTCTGATTGCTCTGGTCTGCAGGTTTTCAGTTGGAGGAGCGAGGTGACAGAACCTCAGACGGAGGGGAGAGAAATCTGAGAAAGCAGATCTGAATGGAAATGAAGGTTAGGTGGTCGCTGGAGCTGGACGGGGGTGATTCACTTCTCCTGGAGACAGACATCAAAGACGACAGTCGGGAAAGGCCCCACTGAGTACATTAGGATGTCAGAGAACAGTGTTAGCTTCTCACGCTCAGTGCTTGCTAACCTTCTCTAGCAGCTATTGACACTTAAGCAGAGGACTTGCTCTTGCCTGATCCCTGATGATTTCTTCTCTTCATCTTGTCATGGAAACAGTGAGATCTGGGACATGCAGTAACATTTAGGAATGTTACGGCATTTTTAGTTTTGTAACATGAGAGCCTTTAAAGCAGAATGCCCCTATGGCACAAAAATGTCAATTTTGTCTAGCACTTCACCGAAACCAGATAGACCAACAATTTCACAGGTGATATCTTGAGTCTCAGAACCTGGTTGTCAGCTGAAACAACTTTCATCTTAACAACTACATAGAACGAGCACTTGGCCTGTTAGTGATCAGTTGGCACCTGGGGTGCTTTGCTTTTAATATATTGAATTTGCACCAAACTTGGACACCCCAGAATTCCAGAGAAGTGGTAACTCTGCAGTGAATTTCAGTAAGTGCTGTAATTTGGTTAAGTAATGTGGAGTCCTGCCTGAAATTTAAAAAGCAGGTGGCAAGCAGATGAGCATCTCCTTGTTTTGATGTGCTTCCAACTCTGAAGACTTTGTAGCTAGGAAAGGAAACGTGAGGAAGAATAGCACCTACCTCTGTTTATAAAGACTGAGAATAACAAGTAAAAAGTGGTTTATGGGAGAGAAGTTTGCAGAAGATAGCTTGAGAATAACAAATTCAGCTGCACGACGAAATAAAGAGTAAGGGGGAGGGTGGAAATGCTACAAAGCAAGCTGCTTTATGCATTCAGAGGCAAGAAAGAGTCTTCATGCTCAAGAGCTTAGGCTAAAAAGAGCTTAATCAAAGTCAATGGACAATTATAATGTTGGAACAAATGATGATAAAATACTGGATCTTGAATTTGATCCAAGGGAAGACAGAGGGGCCTAATGTTTTCCATAATTGATTTCAAGGCTCAGATGGGGAATACTGTGTATTATAGAAACATCAATTGTTCCCTTTTCTTAATAATTTAGACTGGCTGTTTCTTTGATAATGATGTTCTCGGCAGCTGTGAAAATAACATTCTGGGTAAACACAGGGTAAAGGCAAATGCAAGTACTTGACATCAGAAGCAGTTAGGAAAGGTTGCACTTTTTGCAGCAGTGTTAGGAGTAAATAAAAGAAAATACAAGCGTTTGGAGTCCATTATTTAGTAATTTGTATGCGGATGGTTTCTCAATTACTTTATGACTGCCTGGGACTGCAGGAGCCACACTTAGGGATTTCATGTTCCAACTGGATATTGTCAATAATACCTAACCTTTTCTGATAGATCTCGAGGTATTTTACAAAGGAAACCGGTATTGTTATGCTCATTTTACAAAAGGGGAAATTGAGATACAGAAGCATGTATTGATTTGTTAACTAAAAACTCAGGGCAGAGCTAGGAGAAGAATTCAGGGCTGCAGGGTCCCAGCTGCTTTTAAAGCCATGTTTATTCCAGAAGGACTCTGCCCTTCCTTCACGGTTGTGGTGTACATCGTGCATTTCCCTTTGTGACTTTTCCAGTCATCCGCTCTTACACCTAGCGTTAAGAGCGAGTCCTTCTGCTCAGGTAGAATGGAAAAGGTCCTTTCAAACCCTGCTCATACCTGAAATTTCTAACATGTGCTGTTATCTTCAGTGCGTAGCCACCCCTCTTTGCCTTGCAGACATACACTTATGTAGCAGTGCAGAGGTGAAACTGTGACTCAGAGAGCTGTACCTGCAGTGCTTTGTGTGTTCCAGAGAACCGGAGGTCAAATAGCCAAGAAAAAAAGGTATCAGACATAACCATGCCTTGCCTGTGAACATCGAACATCACTCACTTGGGCAAATTAATAATTTGTGGAGGTTGTTTTATTTTGTCTTTTCAAAGTAGCACGAGAATGACTGTTTTCCCCTGTGAAGTGATAACTTCAGATGACAACATCCTGAGAATTTGTAAGCAGGTGATACCAAGGGCACTGTTAATTGAAACATTAGTGCCAAAAGTTGAATATTTCAAATACCTTGGAACAAAAATAGCCTTATCGCAGAGCTATATTTATTAAACACATGGGCTTAAGGCCTAGGTCTTTATACCCATCCTTGCTATAATTCAGAAACTGCTGCATCCATATGCCAAAGGTGTTCTATCATCAAAGCGGTGTAGTGGCAATACACCTGGAACCTCTATAGCCAATTGTGTAGTCACAGATTTTCATAAAAAATCAGAATTTTGAAGTTTGGGGTGTTTGATTTGGGTCTTTTTTTTTTTTCTTCTTTTTTGGTGACACAAAGCAGCTCATAGAAACAAAGAAAAATTCTTCAATTTTTACTAGATAACATTCTGGAATATGAAGGCCGTCTATATTGAAAAAATACATGGACAGCAGTCTAATTGCCCCAGATTTTCCAATAAATTATTTCAGAAGTTAACAAAAAGATCCTTTGTATATTACACTATGCAACCCAGCTCAATATTGGGTTGCTTGTTGCCATAGCTGCAGCTCAGGAAAATGCATTTTTCTCAAAGATTTATCAACAGAGATTGCAATGTTTTAGCTCTGTGTAGCAACACACAATATCCAGTGTCCCCAAGTTGCATATAAATTCAAACACTAGGGAGTCATTCAGATCACATTTGAGCTTTGGTACATGTAGCGCAAGAATAGCATCTCACTAGTTGTCCATTAATGTGTCTTGTACTGTCCACTCAGAAGATACATTTCACCAAGGTAGATTCTGAGAAGAGAGGAAACAGTTTAATCCCTAAGGTTTCAAGTGATTAAACTATTTTGCCAGGGTATAGCCAGGATACACAAAGCTCAGATCCCTTGCTTTTTGCTCAGCAGCTCTGAACTTTTGTGCTAGCCTGAATTTTAGAAATCCCAGATAGATCAGTGGCAATCGCTGTTAGGGAAGCTTGATTCAGCAGAGGCTCTAACATGCTTTCAGCTCCAGGGTGATGCAGTTTTAGAAGACACAGGACATGATTTCAGTTGTTTATATAAATACACACATTTTCTGGTACTTCTCTGAAGTATATGTGAACATTTTCACTCGTTTGGGCTGGGCAATAATATAAGAAGCACTAGGAACTCACCAGTGGCAGCCCCCAGAGACTGAATCCCGTGCCTGTCAGGAGGGAAGAGCAGCTCCAGTGTCTGGGGGGGCCTGTAGCTGTTGGGGGCAGATGCTGAGCCACAGCCATTCTGACATTTCCACTGGGAAGAACACCCGGTCATGCCAACCTCTTCTGTCCATTCAGGATGAAATATCCAGAAACTGCTGATGGAATAGCTTTAATCCTATGGAAGTAAGTGTCTAGAAAACTGTATAGTTAATGGAAGTGGACTGAAAACGTTTGACATCTTTGAAAAGTCTTTCTTTGGAAAGCGTTTTGTTCTGGAGTTATCTAAGAAGCGAGACAGGATTTTAGAGGCAGCCTGGAGGAGCTCACCTCTGTACATAAAAATCAGGGTGCATTGTTCTCACTTTGGCAAATGCAAATCTCCTTCCTATTCTCACAGCTCATTTTTAATACTCTTAGTCCTTTGAACACAAAATTCTCTTAGAGAGATGTTTCTTTTTTTTTTTTTTTTTAAAAAAAAAAAAAAGTAATTCAGCTAAGTCAAATCATAGTTTATTGCTTGTCTTGTTTTATGAGTCTCGAATCCTTCCCCATGATAGGAATAATGCTGAGAGGTTGGAGTATGAAGGACAAGCCAGAGACACTGAACAGTAGGAACCATTGTTTGCTTTAATATACATCAGACCCCACTGAGGTGTCTTAAGTGTTTTCTCCATTTCTTTTCCCCCCTTCTTAAAAAAGTTAACGACGCGTAAGGAAAAGGCTGATAATGAGCTACTTACTGTCAGGATCATGGTTTGGGGGTATGGTGTTGTTAGGGAGATACATTTATATTCTGGAGCATTGTAAAATGTTGGTTTTGAACAACACCTTTTATATGGTCAGGGATGGATTTATTAACTGGCTGTATACGTGTATGTATCTCGTTAACAACAGTTTGATTTATGGAGGTTTAGACTCAGTACATTTTCAGTGTTGCCTTTTGCTTTATTTCTGGGAGAGCTTGGTAAAAAGTGGAATGTATTTTTTCCCAGGAGTTGGGGATTTTTGTTTTAACTCTTTGCTGGGTTCTGATTGTACATGCTCAGAATCAGTTTCTGGTTACAAGAGATACGTCATCAGGCCACGTGGATGAAATAGTTCTTTCTGGCGTTAAGCTCCAGGAATCTGTGGGGAATAAAAGTAATCTTAATCAAGCACACAGATAACAAATTAAGAACCGGTATTAGCAAGTGTAACTATTAATGTATGTATTGCAGCTCATATTTAAATTTGATGTGAATGTAATGTTAGAATCCAATGTCACTTCATTTATATAAAGAAACAGAGCCTTCACAACAGCATCACAAGTGTGTTTAACCTCCTAATGACCAAAATTATGTTGAAATGTCCTTGGCTTGGTGTAAGCACTGCTCTGCGACAATGAAAACATCAGCATGTTATCAGCACTCTTCTCATCCTAATCCAAAACATAGCACCCTAGCAGCTACTGAGAGGAAAATTAACTCTGTCCTAACTGAAACTGGGACACTACTCCTTATATCACTCCTATTTGCTATTTACAGAGAGGAACTGAGACTGATAGACAGAATTATATGTTCAGAGTTGCACAGGAAGCTTGCAATCATGTCTCAGAAGCCTCAGATCATCTTTAAATTTCTCTGTGGCCAGCTCATGTTGATGTAAACTCCAGCTCTTTCTAGCTGTCCACTTCTTACATGCCTGCATTTCCAAGTCCTTGACATGAGATTTTTACCACCATTATCTCTCACCCCTGAATTTCCCCTGATAATGTTGGAGAACACAGAATTTTTCTTCCTTGTGTAAACATGAAATATTGCTGGATTTAAATAATAGAACATTTCAGGCAGGGAGGACAATGTGACAGATGTTCATATAAGGCTTTTGAGCAGCTATTGCTTTTGTCCAGAGAACGATGTTTTTTTGAGCTATATCGTCAGACTTCAATAACTATTTTCCAAAAACATATTTGAACAAAATAATATTGTGCTTTCCAATGCATTAATATAATGCCAGACCTTGTCATTTCTTCTCCTTTGCGTGTTAAGTGAAAGCTGGCTGTTTATATTATCTGCTGGATAATGTGTAATGGCTATAGAGATGAAGGGTAAAGCAGCAACCTTTAATATAAATTCTAGTATCTCAATGTTAACTACAAAGCTGCATTAAGCAGAAGTTACACAGAAAGGAGCTACTTGCTTTAGTCTGTCATGCTTTCAAGAACTAAGTATTGCTGATTCGTAATCATAATTATATTGTTCTTTAGCCTTTTGTACTTAAGGAGAAGACAGAGCGTGGCTCTGCTCTTAGGAAATGCCTGAAATAACCTCCATGGTTGCTTTGTGCTTCAAGGGCTGCTTAGGGGTTGCTCTAAATTTGTCTGCCTGTCCCCTGAAGACAAACTAGCACCTCCAGATATTCAGAGAGCACAGCATGTGCTGGCTGCATCCCATCTCACCCACAGGATAAATATTCCTTCCCTACAGCACGATTCTCTGTTCTGCTTTATTTCAGAAGGAGCGAAGCATGGCTTAGTTCGTGTCGGTTGAGCAGACTGTCCGCTCTTTCAAGTCGGCACAGGCAAGGTCACTCAGCACCAGTGAACCTGGGCCCAACAAGGGCAAATCTTGCACGTGCTTTTCCTGATGCCAATTTCACCGTCTGCCAGCAGATGATCTATAGCTGTAGTTCTCCTTCTTGTAGTACTAGTAATTGAGTACAGGTAGAAGATGTAAAGTGAGGCAACTAATTAGAAATAGATTTTGCATGACCTAGTGACACAAGCAGTAATATATGTACTGTTAATTTCTTCTGAGGACTTTGGATTGCTTTAGGTGAGTACAGAAAATACATATTCACTCGGTATGTTTGAGATGTTGCAGACACAAAGGCACCATTGATAACAGCAAGTGAACCGTCATGACAGTAATTTTAAATTGTGCATCATGACAGAAGTAGTAACAATAATGAAAAAAACTTCTAAAATTGTATTGGATTCTGTAAACATAATGTTACTTTATAGAAGTTATTTCTTCCGTAGCGGGGAACCTCTTCCAAAGAGTGCTTTGTCTACTGCATGTGGTAATAGGGATTAACTAACTGTCCATGATGCAGGACACTTAACAGTCATGTATGATAAGGATTATTTTTTAGGATTCTGGAAAATCTTAATCTCCTATTTATGTTTAGTGGGACTTGGCCAACAAAATTCCTTAAATTCTCTGAAAAACTTGTCCAGAAGAATATTCTGTGTAATGGTCTGTGTATTCCAGGGCACATTTACAAAAGAAAAAGGCTTAAAATACATGCAGTCTGCTCTCCAGTCTAGCTATCTGACCGTGCTCCTGTCATGCACATGAGCATATACATCTCTTTGTCACTTTAAATCACCAAGCTTCACGACAAATTGAGAGCTGTATGTGTAAATACTTGTGTATTTATGTGTACAGAAACTGAACCGTAACAAAAGAACATAGTTATTTATAAGACATGGATTTAATTTCCAGTAGAAGACAAGCCCTGACACATCTTTTTTTTCTTTTTTCTTTTTTCTTTTTTTTTTCCCTGACTGTGCATCCTGTATCTTACTAATCATTCTGTTACTGGGGGGATGAATTTCATCTCCAGTACTTTCCACAAAAGCTCTTATTGTACCTCTTATCCTTAATTCCCTGAGTTTAGTGGGACAGCCACAATTTTCCCCTCCTTTTTTACATTATGCTGCTAAAAGGTTTCACTAGCTTGTCTGAAATTAATGTTCCACTGAAAATAAATTGTCCTGTTCTTAGGCTGATTAAGGTGACGGGTCCTATAGTGTAATTGCTGTTGCTGTTGAGCTGTTCTGAGCAGGAATAACCAGCATTTACCAGCTGCAGACATCAAGTTTGACAATGACCGTCCTCTGGCAGTGCTGCGTGGGCCTTGGCTGCTTCAGGTCAGAGTTTTCCTTCCAGAGATGGAGCTTTAACATAATCCAGGAGCAGATGTCACGTCTAAGCAATTTTTATTTTTGCAGAGTAACAGATGCAAGGGGACCTCACAACCGAGAGCAGGAGAATTTCTCTTATTTACTTAAGTGAGCCGCATCCCTCTAACTCATCGTCATGGGCATGTTGGTGGTCTGAGGTGGGAAATCATGGCTTTCTGGAAGTCTGTCGTGAGTCTTGTCCCTCATGGCATGAAGCCAGCACCTGGCCCTGCCTCACAGCAGCTCCTGCCACTGGTGGCGGCTGGGGGCTACAAAATGGTGGCTGGGGGCTACAAAATGGCGGCTGCCTGGAAGGTTCCCTAGGTGCTTCTCCTCACTCTTTCCGCAACCGTCAGCCCACTGTGATTGTTTTCCTTGCACAGGCCTCTTAATAGAAGATTTTTCTGATCTCCATCTTCCCCTCAAGCCTCAGGGCCCTCAAATCCACCACCACCACCCCTTGTTGGATCTAGGCATGCAACAAAGTATGGTGTCCAAAAAGTGGAGATGCTACAAAGTTCCTCCCTATGCCTTCCAATCCCGCTCTCTGCCCTGTTCCTCCTTCCCATGCTCACACGACGGAGGAGAAACAGATATCAACCAAGTGAGAAATGCACTGGAAAAATGCTTAAATGCTCACAGGTGAGCTTATGGAAGGCCACCCCTATGGGAGCAGTTGACAGAGGACAGAAGTTGTTCACAGTGGGCGAGCTGATGCCCCTCACCACAGGCTGGGACCCTGATGGGATGGCTCTTACCTGCCCTGTGCCTCTTTGCTGCCACCTCCTGTCTCCAGAGGAGAGAGCTTTCTGCTGTACAGGAGCAAATTCTTCCCCTGGTTTGCTGGGAGCTGTGATCTTTGGGTGGAAGGTATTGCAGCTGACAGATACATGGTTCTTTAGCAGCTCATTGCCGTTTCTTTCACTGTATACTGCCTATTAAGACAAGTAGTAGTTTAAAGGGTATTCACAGCAATATCCAAGATGGTTTAAATCGAAATGTCAATGTATTTTAATGATATGCCAAATAATAGTCATATGAAATCCTGTGTTTTATGTAATGTGGTAATAACTTTCCTGTCAAAACGTATTGACACACCTTAATTTTGACTTATTAGCGTCATGTCGAAGCTCCTGATTGACTTTTTAAATTCCAGGCTTGAACTTCCTTGCAAACAATCTGTAAGTCAGAACAAGTCATTCAGCATCACGTTTGAAGCTTTGAGCTCATGTGAAATATTTGTATGCGATCACCAATGGTGTTAGTGTACAGACAGACACAGAGATGGCTGTGTCCTGACCATGTTTGACTGCTGGGTTGTTATAAGTTAAAGAAAGCAAGAAGAAATCATGGTCAGTATTAGCTTTTGTTTCTGCTTGCATTACCACACTGCCTGCAGCCAGGTTGCAGTTTCCAGGCAAATAGGAATTGCCCAAAGCTGTTTACCATCTAGCTTTGTTAAATAATTCTTAGGTTTTACCTTTTTTTTGAGAAACATTCAATCAGAGCTGTACTGAGTGGGAAGTAGAGGCCATTTAGTGTTGGTACTGGCAACTACTTGAGTGAAAGCTGATCTTGGAATTAAATTATGATAGCTAATAAGTGCAACTGTGAATTCAACACTTCTTTACCTCTGAATAGCTCCCTTAGAAGATTTAATACAATTTTAAACAATTTGTTTTTTATCCTATTGAAAATGGGTCCACAAAGAAAGATTACCAAGTGCAGAAAGACTGTCACAGCACTCAGGTTCCCGTGAAAGTCGTTAGGAGATCAGGCAAAACTTAATGCTTCATCTTCCCTAAGCATTCACTACAGGATAACAGGTAAAGACTACCTAAGCTGAGCTCTTGGGGCTACAGGAATTGTTCAGTCTTGATGATAACCTAAAGAGCGATAGGAAAAAAAAATCTTTCATAGTTTAACTTGTTGCCCAGTTTAATGTTGTCGCAGTTAGAGGAAGTCTTTTGAGATCCATCTGCTAGGGCTTGCTATAGGTAAGAATATAATCTTTAACAGCTTCTTAAAAATTGGTCTTTTTTTCTCTTTTTCCTTTGCCTACTCTGTTAACTTACAGAGAAAGATGCCTGTGGGTGCTACACGATTGTTATTGTAGAATTGCAAGGGTTCCTATGTAGCACGTCTCTGAGGTGGGGCTGGATCCTGTCTGAGCACAAAAATAACAGCTCTGGTTCGGGAAGTCACATCGCCACAAGAAGACAGCGTATGCTTGCCATGTTCTTACTCCTTGATAGCATGTAGTTCTAACAGAGACAGGATATTGACTGAATTGGCTTTTGGCTTGATGCAGTAGATCTGTTCTTATCCTCGTTCTCTTCCTCAGGCTGGAAGTTTTCATTCTTGCAGTACAGTAAAGCAGAGAGAAAAGCTGCATTTATGTCTCAGCTTTCCCTTCCTTACAAGCTGGTTAGGCAGGTCAAATACAGTATTCCGCCCACTTCCAGCTCTCTGTCAGTAAGAGGGGAGATGATTTGCATGTAGTGATCACTTGTGTGCTAGAGACTCGAGGAAAACTATGACCTGATGCTATTTACTGAATTGCAGTCTGATATTTTCCCCCTTGCTCTTGTCTAGATTAAATTAGCACTGTGGACATGTACCAAAGATGTTCAGCATATAATGTTGGTAATGCAAAAGCTGCATGAGTTCAAAATGAAGTTATCCATTTCTTTTAAGAAAACAATTACGCTGTTGTTCCCAAGCTTTCATATTTAATATATTACGGAGAACAAAATATTCTTCATTGAGAGTTCAGAAAATGAGCTTCCAGAAGAACCTGGAGGTATGTAGAGCATGGCAGCATTTGTTGATGGTGGTCAGTGGTTCGTGGTTCAAAGGTTTCCATTTGAAGTGACCCTTCATATCACTGTTCTGGATTCTCTCCTCTTTACTTTCAAAAAAGTAGCAATTTCTGGTATCGATGACCAAACAGAAAGATCCCTGAGACCCCACATTAACCTCATAGATCCGTATGTGATATACCATAAGGTCCTGAGCTGGTGTGGTGACAGCCAACAATACAGCCTCGTAGGTTAGAGAAGACCACACAGGACACTTGGCAGCGTCTGGTAGAACACAATTACATTGACAAGAAATAGATATTATGACTAATAAGGCCCTCCTAAAATCCTATTTTCTGAGGGGCTGTGCAAATTAATAATGCTGCAAAATATAAAGTACTAAAGGGAAACAGTGCTGGCTCGTCTTTCTTTTTTGCCTGCTTTTACTGGACATGTCTGACAGCTTAACAAAATGTGCTGTAATCCGCAGTAAAAACTGAAAGTGTGCCTTCTGCTTATCATGGGCCAAATTGCCTGCTATGTATGCTACAAAGCTCTATTAATTTCAAGAGGATTGCATGGGATATAAATGCAGGCAGCCCGTGATTCTCAGTCTCTGGAGTGCTAAATTTTGAGCATGGCCGAAATCTGGAATGAAGGTCACTGGCATTACATGCTTTCATTAGGACTAAATGTATGTGCCAAAGTCTGGGGCACAAGGCGTTTGTTTTAAATGCTGTGTCTTACCATTAGCAATCACATAAATAATTCAAGTGTTGTGATGTCTGGGCCGAAGTTTAATGTTTGAAACTGAAGGTCAGCCCTGGAACTGAGGACGTCTTTAACGTGTAGGTCATAACTTTTCTGTGTTCCTGTAGAACTTGGAGACACTGTCCAAAACAAGAGTGCCAGCAGGTTTAGACACACACTTCATGGGCAATGCTTGATCCCAAAGCCTTGAAAAGCTATGTGGATCGGTCAGACATGCATGTCAGATAGCAATTTTTCTTTCCCCACTCAAGCTTTGCCATTCCTGCTCAGCTGGTGGTAGTAGGGGCCTGGTGGGTGAAGGAAATAGAGAGATTGATTATAGAGTACACAGGAATGTGCCTGGATTATGCAAAGCAGCACAGTGCAAAATCTCAGGCTGTAGTTCCTGGGGGAGCATGTAAGTCTGGGTGTTGCAGTGCATTTCTTAAAGCCAGGTCAGCTCAGGTATGGTGCTGAGCTGAAGCTGTCCCTTCTTTTAGCAGGGGCACCTATCTTGCAGTTAGCACTGTGCTGGGGTTACCTTTCTGGAACTTACTGATCCCTTAGAATGATTGCTCTGCATAGTGAAGGTCTTATTCCCCATTACCTATGCCTTTGAAGTAAGAGAGAGAAGAAACAAAATAACTGCACACCCCTGCAGTGCATTTTCAGAGCAAAAGACGTAGGTCTGGCTGGTAGTAGCTTTTTACCTTACTGTAAAACTGCAAACAAACAAACAAAAAGCATGGTGCTTTCCTTACACATTTTCCTAGAGGGATGGCTTCTTTCAGCTTTAACTCCTGACTGTTTGTTCATTGAAAAAATGGCAATTCCTGTGGTGTCCATCCTTAATTCTTCTGTCCTGATGCATTTTTCATCAATTCTGTTTTGTATGTTTGTAACTTGTTATGACAAATGTGGCTTTGCTCCTATGAGCTGAGGACCAGGGATGGCATAAGACAGTGGTTTGCATGTGCTCTCTCTGAGGTTCATTATTCTGCGACAGGACGGCACAGCTCTTCCTAAAACTGTCTGATAATGAGGCCTGACTGAAGTTTGTAGTAATTCAGCAACTGCTGGACATGCACTTGAGCTGTCCCTGCAGTAGGAATGGAGCAGAAGTGGAAAAGGAGCTGGTTGCAGACTACTACGTCTATATTACTCTGTGTCCTGAGTGTTATAGAAAATATTCTTTAGTGTTCATGCTCATAGCTAGCTCTCTTAAACCCTGTTTGTGAGGGACTGACTGCATTTTCCTAAGACTTTGTTCTTCAGAACCTGTTTTTCAAATAAACATAATACTCCTAACATTATACAGAAGCAAATTAGATTTATATGAAAGAGTTCAATGAACAGCATTTTGAATGGGATCCATAATGGGCTTTTTAATTAAATGAATATAGTAATTTCATAGAGGCAGTTCTCATTAGCGTGGCAATATTGAGATGACCATTTCCTTCTAATTGCATTGTGTATTTATATAAGAGGCTCTGGTTTAGGTTTGATTTGAACAGATTTATATGTGATTGTGTCTTGACACCTAGTGCACATACAAAAAGTAGAATCGCTCTGCTTTCCAAATGAAGCTGTTAAATATTCAGTAAAACAAATGACAGTTGTTTACTGTAGCTTGTCTTAGTTGGTGTGTGTACACATTGCAGTGTGTACCTATTGCAGTACATAGAACTGCAACTATTTAAAATTCCTCTGCCCAGAAGAGTGAATTTTACTAAATTGCACTGAGTTCCCACTGTAAAGGAGACGAGACACAATTTCTGTTCCATGTGAGAGGCTTTAAGGGACTGTAAATTTCCAGCAAAATTTGGAAAAATCTTTCTCCAGCTTTTTCTTTCCCTTCCCCCCATGCATTTCCATGTATGATACAAAACAGTTTTATCTTTTCCAACAAAGATAATTCTGTTGGAATTATGATTCCAACAGAATCATAATTCCCTCTTCTGAAAATGAACTTTACCTCTTTTCCATTGCATTTGTCCATTTGTAGAAAAGAGAGAAGTGGTAGCAAAGCTCTGCTGCAGATGCCTAAACTTAGGTCAAAGACTGCGTGGTTTGGGTGCTGTGAGGGAGCTCCTGAGTCAGTAGGAAGAAAGTTCTCCTTTTCCCATTCCCAGTCTTTCCTTTTCCTTGGTACTCCTGCTTTACTTGGGAAGCTTTCCTTTGAAATGGAATTTGGACGACACATGAATTCTAGGAGAAGTTTAAATTCCTTTTTCTTGCTGTTTTTTTTACCAAAAGGTACGTGTTATCAGTGCGCTGATGTCAAACTTAGAGTACTCTGGTGCTGAGAGATACTATCTGAACAGTACTTATTGTTCACATTTTGTGTGTGATCCAAGTCCTGTCTGAGAAAGAGGAGACCGATACCGGTCACTGAATTACCTGAGTAGCTTGTAGCAAGCTCTTTAAATGCTGGCGAACATTGCTCATGTTCATAAATGTCCATCTGGACTCCAATATTTCTGTGTTGTCAGAAACCCAAAACCCCAATCCGCCTCCGGCGGGTGAGGAGTTTAAACAGTTAAAGCTGTGAAGCGCCTCTGTTTTAACGACACAGCTGCACAAGTGCTTTTATAGGAAGAGCTAAAAATGTCAAAGCACAATTTAAAAATGTTAATTAAGTTTCAGTCTTTGTGGACAACATTGTTAATCACAGTAACTGAGTACAACAGCAACCCTTGGTGTTCTCCGTGTCACATCTTATTGAACAACAATTCAGTCCCACTTGGACGTGTCACTTCAGCATGCTCTAGTCAACCTTTTCGTGAGGGAAAAAAATCACTTAATATTGGTTCTTTGGCCAGAAACCTTTGTGAAACATCCAATGTTAGTTGGGAAATTGTATCTTCTTCATTTTGCCTCGTTTCCAGGTTTCTCAGTTTGGGAATGCTGTCTCTTGTAATATGTCCGTGATCAGCAGAGTGTGGAGGGGAGGCAGAAAGAGCAGAGGGCTAGAGGAGAGCATTTGGTTCTTCCCTTTCCTTCCCTTTCTCGAATCCTTTGACTGCCCTTCCAGTGCCACTTGGCATGTCTTGGCATCACTTCACACCGCGTGTGGCAGGACAAGCCGAGGCTATGGCTCCTGCATCCCTTTCTGTGACCCCGCAGCCGTGCCAGGCCTTAGTGACTGGCGCACCAGTTGCTTTCTTCACAAGTCGTGTACTGTGTGTATATCTGCTTTTCTTTAGGCCCCTGACCTTGATAATGATGTATAACATACCACAGACCTTTACGCTGTGGTAAAGAGTCTTAAATTACTTGGAATATGTTTTAATCTCCTCATTATATCACCTCTGTGAGCCCAGAGCTAGGCCTGGGTATGAGCTTTTGGACATACGCAGTAGCTTACATATCCACGTAGTTTTTCTTACATCAGTGCTGCCTTCTATTGTTTTCCTCCTTTAATTTTAATTTCTACTCGGAGCTAATGTGTGTTATTTCTCTCAGCTGTCACATCCTTGTGGAGGGTTTCATCCTGCTAACTGTAATAACATTGCTTTTTAATTTTTTTTCCTTTCTATCAAAGTTGCAGCTTAAATCAGACTTGCTTTGTTCTCACCGCGGAAAGGAGGATGCTTACAAGGCTTCCAGTGTGTGCACACACATCCTAAATGCATTTTGCATGTGTGCTTTTCAGCTGTCTAAAGGATAAGTGGAAACAATTTGCGGGAACGCTGCACTTTATTGAAACAAACAAACAAACAAAAACTGGATTGTTCTTCTGTATACACCAGGCTTCAATTAATTTGTGTGTAAAAAGTGAAGTGTGCGGCATGGCATTTGTGCTGGGAGTTCTCAGTCCTCTGTAGGCTGAGAATTATCTTGTACAAAAGCTCAGCCTCTCCAAAGCATTGTGCATTTCCTTCTGAAAGTCAGTGTACGAAGGATTTAGATACAGGAAGGCGACAAGACCAGAGCTGTAGAGCACCACAGGAGCCTGCTGCCATCAAAAAGGAGTACATTGAGTGGAGCAGGAGCGTGTGCCTGGGCGTATGAACAGAAAAGAGTTGAGCCCTGTATCCCCTCCTGCTCCGCTAGGAGCAGCTACCACCATAGCCGCAGGCTTTCTGCAACTTCAGCACTTGATCTAAGGTCTGTTGGTCTGATGTAGTTTCTTCCTAAATATTTTATTTTTTACTTTCTAGAGCACTTACTGCTGGGATGCTCAGACCATAAGAGTGCTTCAGCAGACAGTTTGCAAAACCTTGTGCACCTGTATGAATTTATTCAACGCTCCAAATTACGTGTTTTGTAATGCCACGACACAGGGTATGAAATGTGATTTATTTATTTTTTCTTGCTGGTAAACTCTGCTAGACGAGCCATTTCTATTCAATTTCTTTAAGTGAAATACAAAAGGGTAGATATTTACTACAAATTCTAACAACAGTTTTGTATATGTCCTTGCAGTGCCCCAGAGCAGAAACAGTTCTGGTTCCAGTGTTAGATAATATGTGTCACTGTTTCCTTTAATTTAGTTAATGAAACGGAGATTTTTTCCTGGTGTGATTTGTTTTCTTTTGTTTTGTTTTTTGTTTATTTGTATGGTTTTGCTCCCATTTTCTCCCTTTCTGCTAGTGAGGGTTTCTGAGAGCTGGGGACTTGCCTCCAAACTGCCTACAGCAAGTGCTTCGCCGTGCAGCTTTGTCATCTTGTCTTGCAAATTCCACAAACGTCTACAGGTTTCTGTTTGGGAAAGGTTCCTCTTTGGAAATACTGAAGCGTTTAAATTTTGATACCTCAGAAAGAACCATTTGGAATCAATTGATGACTTTGAACCTTTCCTTGTCAAGGAAATGTCTTCCATGTCTTAGAAATGTCTTTCTAGGTCTTGTCAAGCATTGCTACTCCCCGTAGCTCTGCCCCTGTGGAACGAGTAAAACTTTGAAACTTTCCTTTTGGCATCAATGCCTGCAATGCAGCCTTTTTCAATATCCATCTAAGAGTCTTCATGTTTCAAGGGAAACACAGGTACTCACAGCACGCTGCAGGGGACCTGGCCACTGTCATCAAACTCAGACCACACTAATTGCTGTTAAAAATAATGGTATCGGAAACGTCTCTCTCCTTTCACCACTGCATACAAAATTTTACCGCTGTTAATTTGTTTGTTCCTGCTTTGACTGTTCATAGAGCCTTTACAAAGTGTTTACCTGGGTAGATGTGAGAATCTAATAGTCAAATGTATTTTAGAAAAAAACAGAAAATGGAAAAAACAAGTGCCAGTAAAGAATTTTATATTAGTTAAGCGATAAAATGTTTCAAAATGATTTTTGCAACTTTTTTGTTTCTTGTCCTCTAGCTTTTGAAAGCTACCTGAATAGAAGGCCTTTAATTAACGAATTTTTTGCCTCAATCTATTACCTTTCACAACTGGGACCTCAGTGTTGTATCAGCTTTAATTAAATGTTCTCAACACCTCCATAAGATGGCAAGGCATGATTGTGAATATATTGAATATGGGATTTCCAAAATCCCACTTTGTTGATCTAGCTCTCCTCTGACTGGAGTCAACAATTAGCATTCTCAGTGACTTGAATTAGAGCAGATGAAAGTCAAAACAGAATGTTTTTGGAAACCTTACCCTAAATGCAATCTTTTCCTCAGGTGATGGTTTTCGAACAAGAAAATTAAGTTCTTCATGGTCTGTTTTAACCATTTTTAAGAGGCGAGCACACAAGTAGTAGAGGCTGTTGTTGTAGTAAGGGAAATGGGTTTGGATCAACTAGTTAGCTGAGAATAAAGCTGCATGGATTTTTTTGTTGTTTGCAGGACAAGAAGTATGAACTCTGAAGTGATGTACCTATAGCATCATCTGTGATTTTTTTTTTCTCAGCTGGAAGTAAATGGTCCTATAAGCATTCCGTGGTAAATAGCTTTACAGCATCAATGATTTTCAGATAAGTGCTGAAATCAACTTGGGTGCTAATAAAATGAACTCGGACAGCTAGGAGATAGAGGGGAAAAAACACAAATGATTTGCCTGAGTCCACTCTTACAGTCTGTCAGATTTTAAGTGTAGATCACTACATTTTGGTCTGTGATCAAATGGTAGAGTTGGGGACGTTTCTTAAGGTTCTGAGCCAGCTGTACTTCGGTGCTTTTGGCGTTTGGCATTTCTTTGTATCGGGTGCTGGGTGTCCCATGAAAATAAGACTGTTTGTTTTGTACTTCCAACTGAATAGAAATATAACTAAAATTATGCCGAAAACAGTTTCAAAATTGCATTTAAATGAAGTTGCTGCTATGAAATGCTGCAGTGCTGGAGAATGAAATGCTAAGTACAGTTACAGTGCTTAAAAGCAATAAAGGAAACGATACCGAAATAAAATTAAGAGAAGAAGCATCAAAGCTGTGTTAGAATAGCTAATGTACTCTAGCCTGGTTTGCAGAACTGCTCCAGGAGGCTCTATTTGAAACCCGATGGTCTTGGTGACCTCATTGCAGAGAGAATATTGCAAAATTGGAGAAAGCAGGATGGAGGGCAAGCTGATCATGCTTAGATATAAGGACACAAAGATACAACAGGGGAACCAAATCTCTGTTTGGGGGAAATTCAATTGTGAAGGAGCGGGTATGATGCGTATCAGTGGTCCTGTGTGCCTACTGCAGTGTTTTTCTTCATTTAAGGTGTGCAGCAGGTCTGTGTTGCCTGCTGGTGGAGCACCAGAAGGGAGGTGATGCTCTGTGGATATCAGATCTGTTCTTGTTCAGAAAATAGTAGATTAGGAGTACTGGATAAGGGCAGGGACTACTTGAACCCCGCTATGAAATAAAGCTAGATAAGGCAGAGGGGGTTCATTTCCCTTTATTTTTTTCTGCAGGGAGGTTTTCAGCTTCCAGGAGTTTTGAAATAATCTGCAGTAGCGGTGTTTGCACAGAGGGGTTTTTCATTTGGTTTCCCCCACCCAGAATGACTCGTTCTCATACTGATACCATTAGAAGACCGGTAGCAATAATGGGTTCTTGGACCATCCGTAAGCCTCGCTGTATTTACAGGGCAGACTGCTCACAGTCTCCAGTTCTGTCTGCGCTCTAGACGAATCTGCCGCTGCTGCCATCCCTAGTTAACAGCATCATTATGGACAAAATGCAAGCTGATACCCCCTTTTTGTACTCTTACAACACAGAACTTCCTAGGTTGTGATTTGTAGGGCACTGCTGTTGCATGGGGAGCTAGCTGTTCCTTAGGATCAGCTCCTCCTCCTTATTTCCAGCAACTAAACTGCATACATGGAACTGTGCTCATCCTAAATATTTTCTTAACATCACTACACAAGCATCTGCTGTAATAGCACTGTCACCTGATCGTTTGTAAGAGGAGTGACTAAGGATTGTGGAAGAAGAAAAGGAACAAGATTGTTCTTAATAATGCAAAATCGGGGTCCAGAAGGGGAAGCTTTCTACTAAAAATGTGCACCATGCTTAGAAAGACTAAAAGCCTTATTCTAATCCTAGTCAAAGATCAATCTCATAATCTTTTTGACAGTGGAAACTGACTAATCATCTGAATAAAATCCAAAGCCCCTGAACCAAAGGCAAGAGTAAGAACCAAGCATCATTTGGAGGGGTTTTGTTTGTTTTGGCTGTTCCTGACTGTCTCTTTCTCTTCCCCTCTTTTCTTTATTTATCTTCTTCCGCACCCCAGAGCTAGAAGGGAAGAAAACTACAGCAGAAGGCTGTTCTGCTGTCAGTTAGAAGTGAAGAGTGGGAAGGCACTTCAGGAGGCAAAAATTCTCAGAACTTTTGGGTCATATGGATCCCTAAGGTCTGTCTTTAGGGCACTATTGCATAATAAATAGGAGTTTCTTCACTTAAGCTGCTAGCCTGGGATCTGTTAGAAGCTCCTCTCACGTTTGGGGAAAGGGTTTCCCATTTGCAACATTTTGAATCCATTCCTTAGAAGATGCATTCAGAATTAGCTTTGTTTTTTGTTTTCGTTTTCCTTCCCCTTAGGAGAGCTGCACTGGATGTGAGCCATCAGGGAGAGGGACACGGCAGGTACAAAACCCACTGCTGGCTTCCACCAAAGCCGGGTGGCATCCCTGGGGGACCTGCCCTGATAGAGCTCACACAGCGGTGGCAGTGAGGGTGTGCTGTCACTGATTTCAGGGTTGAGAGTGTTTCTTAAATCCCTTTGGGTCCTGCTTAACTTGTACAGACTGATTTGTTTCCTCACAGCACCGTTACGGTAGCTCAGGTCCTGTTTGCAACAGGGATGCAACCTCGGAGTTGCCTTAAGACAGATGGTTAATGCAGTAACTTCATTTTCTGCTTTGGTGTCCAGGGACTGCTGGGTTATTCTTGCTGCCTCTCGTAGCTTGCATGTGTTTGTACACAGAAGTTTGTGGTAAGTTCAAATCCATCAGTCAAGTGACAATTAAGAAGGCACATTATGAAGAGGTGAAGAGGAGGCTTGATTTACTTGCTAAAATGATGTTGTAGATGAGGCCCAACTTTACTGATAAGCCTCAGTCTTAAAGTGAGTCTGGGAGCCACGTAAGCCTCCGTAAATTATGGGCCTGCTCACGACTAGCTATAGGGAGAAACAAAACTTAAATTCAAGCCAGCTCGCAAAGTTTTCTGAACTCAGAATCGTTTTGAGAAGATTTATGAGAGTTGCAGTTTCAGAAGGAGAATGTGCTGCAGATATCTTAAGGGAATGGCTAAGAGCTTGTAACAAATCTCTCGACAGAGTGAGTGCTCATTTGACCTAGGCAATAGAGAAAGGCTACAGACAACTTTAGGGTATTCATTAACCATTTTGCTTTCATAGATTGGGTGATGCATTTCTTTTGGAATTGAATCCACATAACTCTCTGAGCCTATCTACAGTTGCAGCAATCAAAATTTAAAATATGGCTGTATGAGGGAGAGATGAAGATGAACCTACATAAGGCTGCAAATATTCAGCCTCCCCTTAGCCCCAAGAACTGAAGCATTGATTAGCCTCTCGTGCCCCCTTAGGAAATGAGTAACGAGTACCTCCTGCAAGTATGTGCGGAGCATAGAATTTACTTTCTTATAAACGCTGAAATCCCGTTTCCAAATAAGTAATGTGGCTGCTGAGACGTGGATAACAGAGCATGGAATTAGCAGGAACACAGGTGAGCGGGGATGCTCAGAACTCTCGAGCAATTACAGCCAGCAATACCAGTTCCTTCAGAGAGCAGAAAGTTGATGACTGCGATTACTGAGGGAGATTGTATCACTTCATAGTTAATTTAATATTTCTCATAGCTCGTACTACTACCACAGTGTCTAGTGTAATTGAGAATAGATGGTGCAAGTTATAATGGATTTAGGTAGTAGATAGTTGTGATATTTTGTCTCTTTCTGGGGTGATGTAGTGCATTTCGGTTTAAATAAGCCCCAGTTTTTCAAAGAGCTAAATCCCCCTGGATTTCTGAATACATTTTTTTCCCTGCTTGGAATCACAAATATATTAGTAGCATGTGGAACATGCTGTGCATCTTGTACAGGAAACATTTCCCATTTGAAATGGACTTGCAAGCCTCAGGCTTGGAGTATTGCTGTGTCTCCAAGCAGAGCAGAAAGCAGTCACTGAAACCCTCATCGTGTTCACCTGTTCCAGAAGGAAGCTGGAGATACAACATCAGATGCTGAAGAGCAAGTCCTCCACTCTGTGCTCCTCCTTGTCATCCTTTATACCTGCACAGTGTGTGGAAGGAGCAGATGGAAAATCTTGAATGGGAATAGTAGGCGTTTGCAAAGCATAAATGACGCACGTTGCAATGCTGACAAGTCGTGTTGCTCTGTTTGTTTTCCTCGTTTCCATTCAGTAGAGTGATGAAATTGCAATTTATTTCTCTCTGTCCATCTCTAAAGTGGATTGATCTGCAGATGCGTTTTGCAGAGGCGGACCTTTAGCTCTGCCATGGGACAGAGGATAAGAAACTTCACAGTATCTGTGGTAAGTCTCCTTCATAACAGCAAATAGTGGAAGTGAGATTCCAAAAATGCAGACAGGTACCTAATGGTGGTTTTCAGATGACTTTTAAAACACTTCATATTGCCTCAGATCTCCCATACATAGCAGTTGGACAATTTAAATTGCGTGGCGTCCTTGTAAATAGGCTACAGGTACGTAATTACAGGCGCCTGAATATCTTTGTAGACTTGGCTATAGACTTCCTAAGCTTTATTTGGTCATGTGGTTTAATTTTATGCTGTTCTTTTCGTGCCAAAGTGAATAGCTTCTCAGGCTCTTGGAGGGAGGCTGGAAAATAGCTCAAGTTGAGCATTCCTGAGGTGTCTTAGTGAATTTACTACATCTTTGCTTAGATACCTGGAACCTTTTTCTTCATTGCTAAGGCCCTTTTTACAGTTACTGTCAGCATTCCCAGTTGAACTGAATAATTTACCCTTTTAAACTGACAGCAGCTGTCATTATGAAAATTGCAGGGCCAAGTTTGACAGTATTCACACAATGGGGGAACTTAAACTTTTAACAGGCTTCGAGAAAGCCCAGACTTTTCAGCACATCTTGTCAGTCAGTACATGAGCTCATCCCTTCCTTGTGAAAAGTTGGCAGATTAGAAGATTATATCTGACAGATCTGAAACAGCACTGATGACATCCTGCAACAATAATATCTCGGAGAGGGGCAGGGGGAAGAGGGGAAAATGGTGTAATGAAAAAAAAAAAAAGATTGTTAAAAATTTGGTAAGCACTTCGCAGATTGAAGGATGCTCGGTGTGCATGGCTAGATGTTTATAATTAATTCCTCATGTGTGGGCTAAATATCCACAGTTCTTAATCATCCGGAGATTGCTGCTGTCTTTCTGCAAGAGAATGTTTCTCGGGTTTTAAGGCTCCTTTAGTGGAAGAAGTTGTGTCCTTTCATATTCATTAGTGCCTGCTGTTTTGACGTTGAGGATTAATGGTGGCACATGTCTGAGGTACGTCTGGCATTTTCAAAGTGCCTGATGCTGGGAACAGGCTCACAGAAAGTGAGGTCTCTGTGTGACCGCAGTGCCTAGCTGCCCTGGTGGAGCTGCTTTTTCTTTGCTTGTTTCCCACGTTGGGTGAGTTTAGCCCCACGAATGCTCTTCTCTTCGAGGGTTTGTTGATTTAGCTGACTGTACCAAGCTGGTTGTTGATGTCCATGGTGAGGGTGGGGTGGGAAGGAGGACCACAAACCATGCAAGGTTTCCTCGTCCTGCTGTTCTTGTGTCTTCCAGTCTAAGATACAAAACATGGCCTCAGCTGAGGACTGTAGGGCAATCAAAGGTAAGGGGCACAGACTGACGTAGCATTCTTGGCAGCATCTTTAAAGTTTATCCTTTAGTGTGTCATCTTGTTTCTTTCAGGCTTTCTAGCCTTGCTTTCCTTGCTGACCAGCAGAAGTACTTGGCTGTTGGGGCTGCTCAGTGTTGAAAATCACATCAAAAAAAAACTTCTGACCATGCTCATGCTGGGGGATGAAGGGACTGCCATTTAGTAATCTGGCAACTAGTTGTGCAGTGTTCCAGTAGTAATTCTCTTTCTAATAAATCCAGTACTGCTTCTCATTGTCTTATTGCATGCTCTGGATCATCCTGCTCAGACTCCGCAGTGAAATCATGAAGGGATGTTAATGTTAAGGACGTTTCCTGTTGGATTCCCTTTTTGTTATTACAGACCAGAATGAAAAAAAAAAAACACAAGTGAGCAAGTTCTAAGGGATATGAGTCGTATTTAGGAGCGTAACACCCACTGTACAAGCAGTGTCCATTGGGCCTGTGCTGAGAGGTGTACTTGGTCTCATTTTTAGATCCCCACATGTTTCATGGCAAAAGGCACCTACAAGCAGCTGTGTCATTTTCTGATTTCAGGTAAAGCAGTCAGCAGGAAGCAGTATATACACCTGGAAACTCGAAATGCCATTGCAACTCAGCTGCTCCCACATACTCACAGCTGGCTAAAATACTCCCCATACCGCTTCATTTGCAGGAACTGGCATTTTAGGAGGGGAAGTCAAAGTGCTCTCTACTGCCAGGATGGAAAGAGACAAAGGCGTTGGCTCTGCTTTGTCCTGTTTGTGCAAGACTCTGCTAATTCTGTTTTGTTCTGTACCTAGCATGCCACAGACTGAACTGAATCCTCTGCTCCATCCCCAAGAGCTACAAACACGTGGTCCATTAGTTGGCATTCCCTGCGGGCTGCGAGCATTTGTTATACAAGGACTGGTTAGAATTAGGTGTTTTGTTTGCTTCACTTGTGAAATAAATTCATCCCTTTAAACAGAACAGGTAAAAAATACTTCTGTGGAGCAAATATTCAGAAAAAAAACCCCAACAACTAATCAGACTGATAGTCTCATAAATACTGAAATGAATGGACTATAAATGCTAAAACCACATAATTTCATCTCAGCAAAGCCAAATGTCCAAATAGTCTCGGAATGGAATGAAAAAGCTCAAACAAAACATTCTGACTTATAAAGTAGCTCTGTCAGTATAGACATGTTACTATGAAATGTTTTCAATTTTAATGAAATTGTACATGCTGACAGATAACTGTTCCCTGAAATGAGTGTGCTCGTCCTCCCTCAATAGTGAAAGCTCTCAAGAGCCAGGAATGGGAGGATTTTAATATTTTTCTTTCAAGTGCATAGTATAAAACCCAACCTGCCACCTTCAGTTTAGCAGTTCCAGATAAAAGCAATGTCCTTTCAATAATTAAGAGAAGGAAAAAGGTTAGTGAATCCGCCTGCAGTCTGCATGCTCTGTATCAGGCACTAATGAAACCAGTTATGCTGATGATTTTGCTGACTATCTCCATAGTTACCTTTTTCCCATGAGACAGAAGAAACTGCCTGATCATATCATGGCTGCTTCCCATAACCAGCAGCATTCATCTCACTGGGGTGAATGGGCGAGGAAGGTTTCTCATCCTCCGAAATCTTATTCATGTACCAACTCCTTTTCTCACTTCTTTTGAAAAAAAAAAGCATCCATATGCAATACAAAATGGTTCTATAAAGTGCAAACCCCGCCAATTACTCAGGCCATTTGCACGAGTTATAAAATCAGCAATGCTATTTGGTTTCCTTTCCTTTAAGAGAAGTTGAAAAGAGAATTGAGCTGAGCAGAACATCCTGCTGAGGGTGCTCAGGTTTGTTGTGCTGTCCCCGTCCTGGCTCCCCAGCCTTACAGATGCCAGTAATGGGGTGACTCGTGACAAACAGGCAAAGCTGTAAGGGGACTGAAACCCCCAGGATTTAGGTAGTCTCACTGTAGCTGATGTTTGACCCAGGGGCTAGGGCACAGAATTGGCACACACAGCAGCTCCCGTTCGTATTCCCAGCTCAGGTTAGGTTTTGCTTCAACAAATAATTTAATTTTCTCCTGTTTCGCTCTCTATAAACTGGTAATAACATTTTCCTGTTGTGAAGGCGTTAAGGGAGTAGCAGATGCTGATATCTGATGCTCGGGTACAACATCGATGAGGGCCAAAGCGATCCCTCCTATGACAGTCAGGTGATAAGCATCGTGTAACAACAGTTACAGATCCTGTAAAAGCATCCCCTTAGAGAGATAGAAAGGTGGTGTCACCTTCCTGAAGATCTTTGAGGAAGAATTTTTTTGGTTGTCCTGTCTAATTGGGTTTTATCCCACCCAGAAAAGATGGTTTCATGTTAGTGTTTGGACTGACCAGAGTGCAGAAGAGCTGGAAGTCTGGCTGGGGACAGCACGTTTCCAACACAGCAACTAGGATGGACAAAATCAGAAGCAGGTAACACATGCTTGGTACCAACACTGCAAATTGGCAGCTGTTAGCAACGATTCCTGTTGCCATCATGAGGTGACGAGTGTGCTCAGTGCATTGCAGGAGGTCTTCATTATCCAACTGCACTGGACTTAAAGTGATCAAGATCATGTTATGGATTTTAGCAGTATTGTAGCAATCTGAATGGCTCTATCTTAGATAATTGTGTTTGTTTCTTTATGTTAAATTTACGAGCAGTTTTATGCCTTCTCCCCATGTGTTTGCAAATTTTCCATGGTAATTTGCAAAATAACCCTGATTGTTCTTTCAGAAGTCCTTTCAACATGCTGTCTGGAAAAAAAAAAAAGTCTAAAATGACATTTGAGCAGCTCTTGGAGCTCACAGTTCGTGCGGACGATGGCTGCTTCGTCAGTATTCCTGGTCTTGGTTGTCTCCAGTCTAATCATTAGCATGAAAAATTTTTCTCAGGAACATTCCTTGATGGTGGTGCAGTACCAAGAGGTACCTAAATGGTCTAAATGGTCAGCTTCTAACTGCTCCTACAGTATAAGTGGTCATCTGCTGAATGCTGCAAAATGGTTGACATTGAGATGTAAATAATCCCCCAAATTTCTGTAGGTTAGGTCAGGCAACCATCACACCCTCTCTTGCTGCTGTAACACCTGCATTGCAACCTCCACCTTCATCCTGAGTCACACAGCAAATGTTCTCTTCAGAAGGCTCCCTGAGCGTTATACGATATGACAGCCCCCTTGGCCCTCTGAGTGATGAATGGCTCTACTTAGATGGTATTGTATTTGGTTTAATTTCAGTGGACACACATGATTCATTCTATTTTGTGCTGCAGAGTCCCTGCAGCACATAAGGTATCCGTGAATTTCATTTTGGCAAGTTGGTAATTGCCTGCCCTCGGTACGTTTGTTGTAGTATTGGTCCATGTTGGTCTGGAGGGAGAGGGGAGGTTGGGGAGGAAATGGTGAGCGTGACTAAAATGAAAATGTAGGATGCAAAAAAAAAATCTTGGGTTCAGAGTTTCAAACAATTCACACCTTGATGAGGCCAGAAAGGAGCTTTGGGGACCAGCAGTCATCTAGCACCGCTAGCTTAGTGCTGGGTGCTGAATCCTTGTGAAGCCCAGCCTCTGATGTTTTGCTGGAGATAACCCCAAGCTGTTGAAATTGGGCTTCTTCTGGGTTTTTACTTTCTCTGTGTGTGTGTTGTGAGTTATTATTTTTAAATCAAGTCATGTTTGGTGCCCCAGAAATACGATTTCCCCTGTCACCCTCTTTCTGCTCCTCCCCTCTCCAGCCGCAGCCCAAATTCATTTTATTTTTCAGCTGTTGTTGTCTGGTAAAGCTGGCTCCAGTTGCTGAAATTCCTGCTTCTGCTTGGCTGAGGGGGTAAGCCCAGATATGTAGTGGTACACACTTTGATATCTTGACGGCTAATTAGGTGACTAGAAACCAACCTTAGTAATAAAAGTAGCCAGGTCTTTTGCTTACTCTTTTGCACAACTGAAGACTGTGTCACCCATGGCCTAATTTTTTAATGGAGTGTAAACCAGCATTAATCATGCAGGGGGGTATCAAACATAAATTCCTGAAACCTCGAATGGTTTTCTCAGCATCTGACCATTGTGAAATGCTGACAAATTACAAGCAATCAGAAGACCGATGGGTGATTTCTGTTGTTGGTCTTAATTCCACGTGCCTTGTGTGATACCGAAATGAATTCACTTGATGACTTCTGCACTATGAATGGGCTCAAGGGGTTTTACAGTGGGGAGTCTGATGCTGGGTTGGCTCTGCTGTAGGAGTGCTGCCCTGCAGTGGAAGTCAGACTCGTGCAGATAAAGCAGAACAGTGGTGTAACAGCTTGTTAGATGAGGACTTTTAAAGATCTGAAAAGGAAAGGAATGTTAGTGGGCTGCTTTTCCCTGGATGGTATTGGCAGTCCTCCCTTTACTGAGTGGGTATGAAGTTGGATGCATTTCTTCAGCCTGGTATGATTTATGGGCTGCAGTAAGTTGTGTGATGGCCTCACTTCACCACTGACTCATCTGCTGACATTGAGAAATTCTTCTGCTCACTTAAAACATAGGTGATAATTTTTACCTACTCCATACAGCAAACCTGAGGCTTCATTCAGTTATGGACAGTGCTGCTGAAGAGTGGTGTCGCTTACAGAGGAAGGTAGAAGAGAGGTCCTTGTGAATTTTCCTTTATTTCTGTTCTCAAACGGTCAAAGCTTTTGCAGTGCTTTGAAAATTTCTGTTGTTATTATATGCTTTTGATCTAAGTTTGCCAAATAATGTTGTGGGCTTTTTTTTACAGCTTCTCCTATACATATTTCTCAGTTCCTCCTCTTTTGTGATTGCTGCCTGGTGCCATTGGTTATTGAAGAATAGGGTTCTCTTTCTTTTCAGTCTGCCTTGCATGTACTTGAAGAGTGTGAGCCTGTGAGTGGTTCGTGTTTATCTTCTCTCTCAGAGTACACGTGGCTCCAGGTTTGCTTTGGCTCTGTCTTTCCTCTGGAGGGAAAAAAAAAAAAAAAAAAAAAAAGCCATTCCAAAACAGCCTGTGACCCACTTCTCTCATTAAAAAAGGACATTTAATTTCAGGGGCTCTGTTTCATCGCATGTTTGCAGATTCAGTTTCTGCCTGTTCAGTGTCTTGCATTAGAGGTTGTTACTCTTTGGGCTTCCTTTTCATGCTGTACTTAAAGGACACAAGTGAATAGCTTGGAGGAAGTAAACCCAAATATTCTTCCTGGTTAGAGTTTAGCCACCAAGGTAGAGGGCTAACTTCTGAGCCAGGGCAATATCTATGTGTTCTGGGGCCATTTAAGCACTTTCTATAAAATGTGGGCATTTTTGTTAATTTTTGAGGTGTCTTCACAGAAACTAAGGTTACAAATCCTCCAAGGAAATAAAATGATGCATTGCAGAACTTCTTGACAAATCTTTTTGCATATGCATAGCCTTTACTGGTAGGGAAATTTTTACAAAAATCAAACGGTGCACAGGAGGCCTAAAGAAGTGGGTGCCTGGGGAATCTCTGTTTTGAATATGCTGTATATTGCCTTTGGCTACGTTATGAATGGGATGTCATTTGTCGACCAATATAAGCTTATAGTAGTTAAATGCTGCCTTTGACTGTTGGGACAAAAAGGAACTCCTTAAATCAAGAGGGTAATTAATTTTCCTGACAAGCTTTCAGAATGCTCGATGGAGATTTTGGCCCTCGTATATACGACTTTGACAGCTTGCGTTTGCCTTCTGCCACCCCCACGTGACAAGTGTTGAGTTGTGGCCGTGTTGAGCTGTGGTGTTGTGGGGCACCGAGCCCCCTAATTCCAGGAGATGAGAGGGGTTGAGGGTGTAATGCAGCCTTGGAGACTGCTCCGTCAATGCTCCCAGAGCTTCTGAATGTACTTCCTTATATCTGCTCTGTGTGTAGAGTTGCAAAATCATAGAATCATCAAGGTTGGATAAGCCCTCCAATATAGATGGTCACACTGTCATCCTACCACCAATGTCTAAGCCATGTCCCCAAGCACCAGGCCCAGCCTTTCCTTGAACACCCCCAGGGACAGTGATGCCACCACCTCCCTGGGCAACCCGTCCCAATGCCTGACTGCTCTTTCTGAGCAGAAATGTCTCCTCATTTCCAACCTGAACCTCCCCTGGCACAACTTGAGGCCATTCCCTCTGATCCTGTCAGAGTTACCTGTGAGAAGAGGCCGACCCACAGCTCCCTTTCAGGCAGTTGCAGAGAGCAATGAGGTCTCCCCTGAGCCTCCTCTTCTCCAGACTGAACATCCCCAGTTCCCTCAGCTGCTCCTCACACATAAAGGCTGTGTTGTTAAAAGCCCTGTATTTTCTTTAATTTCTGAGACCAAGGAGACCGCACGATGTTCTGGATGCAATGGTGACAAAGTTTGGAGGTGAATAGAGTGGGAGAAAGGGAGGCCTGGACAGAAACCCCAGAGCTGGGCCTTGGCTCCCCATCTCCGTACACGGGATGGCTTTTTGTTGTAGCTCATGTCTCTTCTATTTCCAGCAGTAAAGATAAAAACTTTCCCGTGATAGCAAGTCTTCAGAGACGGTTCCTTGGAGCATTCCTCGGGCAAGCTGCCCAGCCCCGTAAGCCACGGTTCTCAAGTGCAGGCCTGCTTTTGGGGTTAGCTGGAAAGGCAAGGAAGGTGTACTGGTGTGTATCAGCAGAAAATGTGGCCCTGGGGTTGTTTCGGCTGCATGCTTCTGTTGTGTCCTGGACTGAGCCAAACACACGGCTCACTTGAGCCTGATAAATTATGTGAAAATTGAGACTGAGGAATCTGAAAGTTTTGTTTCTGGTTCTGCCGTTGCCCTTCTGTGCTTGCTTTGAGGAAACGACTTACCTTCTGTGTGCAAAATATATCTATTTAGAAAAGGTCAAAAGTATGTGGTTGGTGGATCACCCTCTGGCTCAGTTTACCCATTACTCTGTTAAAGGTCAGGGACTGTTTAGCCAGACTTACTGGTTGAATATCCATTTTGATTTCCACTGTTACAGCCTATCTCATTATAAAACTATTCTCAGGAGCCAGGAGTTTAAATGGCATAATAGGGGATGGAAGCAATAAAGATGGTACTGTTTTTTGTAATTGGGTTCAGAATAGTTGGGAGCCAAGTTACATTAAGGATATTGTAAAACTGTGTAATAAAAGTGACTTATTTAATGAGGGTAGAGAGTAATTAGGTTGTTTAATTTAGGTGGGGAAAAATCTCGCTGCAAAATTAATTGTTATTTTTATGTTTCATTATTCATTAAACATATGACAACAGTTTTTCAGAAACAAAAAAAAAAGCATGTCAAAATATGCAATGCAGAAGTTCAATGAAAAAATGATGAGGACGTTAAAATAAAATAGGAACTTGTGTGGGGTAGAAACTTTGAGTTTTACAGAAAATACCAGAAGGAGGAGAACTGGTTTCTACAGAAATCTGATTCCAGTGCTGCCTTCCCGCAGCACTCACTGTAATTCTAGCTTTGTTTTTTAGGAAAGAAGCATATGAGTTCTGAATACAACTGGGTGAGTGTTTTAGTTACAGACACGAGATGTGACACGGTGACATCAGCTGTAGATATGGCAAGTGCTCTGCGGACATACGCAATGTCATCTGCGGCCTGCATCAGTAAAGGGAGATTCATGGGAGAGGGCAGGAGGATGTCGTGGGTCAGTGAAGTAAATGATCTTTTTAATTACAGATATTTTACAGCATGCGTGTGCATCCTGAAAGGTCGGTATAGAGACAGGATTTTTCTGTTGAGCCGTGCTAGTACCGTCTGGATGCTGGCCACTGACGTGCTCTTGCATTGGAGGAATGCCGAAGATTTATGGTAAGCGGCCTCAGGCAGGTGCAGTGCTGTTTGTTGGCACGGATGGGTATCTGTAACAGCTCTTGTCATAGCTAAACTGCTGTAAACCCACACAAGTCAGCATTCTGTCACCTGTGCCAAGCACTTAGGGCCACATCTAACTGTTTATAGATGTGGCATCACTGTGCACGTGGGCCTTTGTCAAGGCGAGGCTTTTCTGATCTGAGAGCATCGCTGAGGGAGCTAAAGCAGGCCAGCGACTAGAATTGTCAAACAGAATCAGGGCTTTGATCATGGACTCGCTGTGTAATTGTGTCACTTATCTCCCTTCTGCTAAAGGTGCCCACTTTTGAAATCTGAGAATTGATGCTCACAATTGCCAGGCAGAATTTGTAAGTCTAAACAAAGCCAAAAGTCACTAGAACGTAACTGCTGCCTTCTTCTGCACATTAAAAATGCAATTGAGTGCCGTTAAGGAGCAGCTATTATGATTTATCTGTGGTCTCAAATGAAGACCTCATATCCGAGGAGCACTTAGCATACCAGTGGTTTGAATTCTAAAATTAAGCCTTCTTGTGCAGCAAACCTTAAACTCCTGGCTCAGCACACGCTGTCCTGATATCACCACACAGCACCCCAAATATGCAGCTACTAACTGGTTAACGTCATTTACGTCCTTTCTCCAGAGGGCTGCTGTTTCCATGTCTCTTGAAGTGGCTCTTGGTGTTCCAATATTTGAGTTTGGGAACACTGTTATCGCCGAACCATGTATTATCTCTGTGACATTTTCTTCGTAACTGTTTGGAAGAAGTTTTGCTCTGAGGGAGGATTTGATGGGCTGGCATGAGGCAAATTAGATAGAAATTAATTATCGCCAAGTGGCGGTGGTGTTCTTTTATTTCATACCTGTGCACTCCTGCACAAAGGGTACTTGAGGGTCATGCTTGGAATGGCTTCCCATAATTTGCCAGGTGAATTTTAATGGCCTTTTCAGTGTGGTAAATGTCAGTAACATAGATCAAAACCATGATTATTGTAAAGTAAATATGGAAGAGAAATGTAGGATTTCTCTCCTTGAATTCCATTAGTTAATACCTCTGAATTATCTCTGCCTTTATTGTCAGTTTTCATTACCTTTCCTCCCTCCCCCATGCACTGATAACTCATGACTGTAGTCATCGTAACAAAATGAATCAGGTTAATTTCATATTAATATTGCAGTTTTACTACCTAGGGCACTTTACATACGTCGATTGCATACCCTGCTTTTATTTATTCCTTTCTATTTTCGTTCTAAGGCCAGGGCTGTTTAACCTCTCAAATTTTTAAAGAAACACATTGCATGCCATGGTCAGTGCGTAGCAAGAAGCTCTGTTTTCATCAAGGGACCCTGGAACCTATCAGCAAACTAACAGATGAAAGAAAACTGTTTTGAAAGAGTAGTTGAGCCTTGGTGCTTCCATCGTGTGTTGCTAAGAATGTCTCCAGAGTGGGTAGAATGACTCAGTATGTGCACAGCAAGGTACAGTACGATCGGGGGTCATGTGCTTTCTTCTCTTAGTAATGGATGAGTCGTCCCAGTCGAGCTGACTTGGCTCATACATTTCTAATTAAAGGAAACGTACATGCATGTGATGATGAGAAAGAAAAGGTTGTGAGCACTGTGGCTTTCTGGCCTCTTTACTCTGGAATTTGGCTGCTGTTTCTGCTGGGGCTGGTGGTGATACCAGGAATTCCAGAGTCCCGCTGTTTGAAGGTTGCTGGAGTTCCAATAGGAGAAGGAGTCCACGAGGAGTAAGTCTCAGTGATAATAACAAATTGTCCACAGCAATGAGGAATTCCAGCACAGGGAAGTTCTCACACTGTTGGCTAAATTCCAGTCCCACAAGACTCTGAGCAGGCAGTGGTCAAAAACTCTTAGCTAACCTAAAAAGCAAGAAGAGGGATTAAAAGCAAGCAGTGTGAGTTCTCATTTTTGGTGTCAAAGCAGCACTGAAAAGAACACTGTGCTCCTAATAGCTATTTCTGTCTGGAATCTATAATTTGAGGCTTCTCTTTCCAGGAGTTCTCCCTGCTTTCCATTTCAAAAAGGTTGGTCAAAATGCTGCCTCTCTCCTATGGAATAGCATTTCGACTCCAGGAGAGGAGGTGCAGGTTTGGCACAGTGTGCTGAGTTTCTTAGGTGAGTGCAAGTAAGTCTTCCAAACCCCTCGTGGCTCTGCTCTCATCAGGTTGCTTTGTGGAATACCACTGAATGAGCTGAGATGAGCACTAATTTCTTGTCCCGAAGAGGAATTCATAATACGGAGTGTGAAGCAAATGATGTGTGCGTTTTTCTGGGAATTCCAGATAAATCCTTACCGTGGTTCTGACACTGCCGTTTTGTGGGGAGGAAAGATGTGATTTGCAATTAGCCATACAGCGTGGGTACCTGCTGGAATGTAAAGGCCTTCAGGAGAAAAACAATTTTCTTCATAGTTTGCCTTGATGCAGGCTGCAAATGAATCAATATAAATTGCTCAGATTTACATATGATTTGTGAATAGCAGGTTGTTAGGTATTTAAAACTAGAAAGGCATGGTGTTATTTTCGTATTACTAGTTTTTAGAAACATTGAAAACCTTCTGACTGCAAGGGTTGAAACCAGTTCAGACCTTTTTTTGCAGAAAGAAAGCAGGTGTTTTCTTGTTCCTCGGTTAGAGGAAGATTAAATCCGAAACAGCAGAATTTCCCTGGGAGGGAAATTCCACCTTCTGGGGGCTGCTCTGATGCTGGCCGGTATGTTTTTCTCTATATTCTCTGGTCTGTTGGGTTTTTGTGTGTGGTTTGTGTTTGCTTTTTTCCTCCAGACTCATGCTTTGTATCTTGAATAGAGCTGTTCTGGGTCAAGGAGTCAGCTTTCAGATCTGCCCGTATAACATCCATGGATCCTGACGTGCAGATGGGGGCTGAGACATCACCGAAATGCAGCTGCTAAATTGGCAGTGAAGGTGTGTGATGTATGTGCCGAGCTCGACTCGCGTGAAATGACGGATGCAAACACATTTGACTTGCCTCTAGCTGAAGAAAGACTTCACTCTAAAACGTTGATTGCTCCACGTGGCCCATTGCATGGTGAGGCAGAACAGCAGGCGGATTGTTTATAAGATAAATATGAAATCTGTAGGCATAGACCTCTGTGGATGTAAAGCAGCTAACTTCCTCGTACGGGGTGGACTTGAAATTCTTCACAGTTCATGCATCAAGTTTGATACAAAGGTCAGGATTTTATATTCTTGAGTGAGAAATAACTGCTCACTCTCATCTTCTGTGTACTTGTGAAGGTAGGAAGCTAGGAATGGTCAGACTGGTGGGCTGGGACGAAGCAGTAAGAAAAAAGGAATGAAAGAATTAGGAAGGAAAGAGAAGGCAGATGACATAAAAGTTAAAGAAGTTGGGTCAGCAGTGTCAAAATTCTGTTATACCCACTTGTGGTCCATTACATCAGCTCAGGGGACTGCAGGAGACCTGTAGGTGTGACTGAGACTCTTGTGTCCTGCTCTGTCACTTGGCTCCCAGCCTCCACCACATTACCCTTTGCTGCAGTGCCAGGCCTGGGGCATTTGCAGCAGGGTCTGCACAGTTCGTGTTTCTGCTTTGTCCCCCTCTTCAAACAAAAATCTCAACTGTCCTGGAAGTCTCCACAAGCAGACTCGAAGGGGGCAGCATCGCCAAACAGATGGTTGGTTTTGTGCCCCTTTAAATCTCCCTTTTCCTAGGCGTGCCTAGATCGCAGCGTGCAAATCTTCCCTAACCAGTTTTCTCAAGTGTGCATTTAGCAAATCAAGGCATGGATGAGCCCTGCTGTTCTCATATATCCTATTCCCCAGCCACCTCTCGCATTTTCCTCAGCACACAATACCAGCGGTACCATCTTTGCTATAGATCTCTTGCCACCACTTCTCCATACGGATCCTCCAGAAGCCTTCCCACTTCTGTGGATTGTTGCTATTCCCCAGTGGCACCCTCCCTCTGCACAGGTTTTAATGTAAAGAATCGGATGATTAAATATTTGACAAGTGCATTCAGCGCTGAAATACTAATAAATTGCATTATCTCTCGGGGCGGAGGGTTATTTTTTTTGTCATTTTAACAGCAGAATAATGATGCTTTTGGAGGTGTGTGGGCAGAAGAGGTTACCGTTTTGCTGCATGTAAATGCAAGCAAGTTCTCCTTTCTTTTCAGTAAGACTTCCATATAATTTGCAACAATTGTTAACTTGTCATATCCCCCCCCAGCAAAAAAAAAAGTGCTTTAAAAATTCAGTGTATGTGTATTAGACTCTGGATTTTAAAATCCTAATTTTTTATCAGTTAGCAAATGAATTCCAGGTGCGTTATGGCAGAAAAATAAACCTTTGAAGTGTTTTAAAGGAAACTCTGATCCTGCTCTGTGGTTCCTATCAGAAATTCACTTAGCTTGTAATTCAAGGTATAAATCTACTTTCTCCACTCCCATTCTTTCAGCGTGACAACTGCGTTTCTTGTTCTAGTCTGCTTTTCTACTGCTGCCACCACCGTGGCTGTCTGGCAACCCGACGTGTGACCAGCAGAGAATTCAGAGCTCTCTCACTCCACCGATGCAGCCCAGCAGAACCGAGAGCTACGCAGGCACGTATGATTTAAGGAGAACACACACACACACCCCGTGCTTCCATCTAGTAATTTAGTCTTTAGAAACTGGATTAAGCATCGTCACATAGCGCTGGCCCCGTTTCTCCTAGCACACAGCAAAATTAAAATGTAGCTGTTTGACTTTCAAGCCCCAGTCTGCCTTTCCCCCTGCTGCGAGCAAGTCAAAGTGCAGAGGAACGGTCAATCTGTCATTAAGGTGTCAGTCAGCTGGGCTCTGCTTGAAATTGCTATCGACTCCTCCCGTGACCTTGAGAAATTCATTTAGTTTATTGGGTTTTCACACTTGCAAAACAGAGCAGTACTTCATTAGGATGCCAGGTTGGCTCTGCGTGAAGCTTTGAGAGCTTGCTCTTCGAGTGGATCACGCCGGTGATCTGCACCGCTCCGTGCAGAAGCTCGACGAAGCTTCAGGACTCTGAATGTGGCTGCACGGGATGAGGCAGGAGCAGAGCCCAAGCATTAGGAACACGAGTATCTAAAATCAGAGGACACTGATGTGGTGGTGGGGTCACCGTGGTGGCTGGATGCACCAACCTGGGCTGCTCCCAGGCATCTCTAACGCCTTCACTACAGCCAGAGCTGCTTCACAAGTGCCAAGTAGCTGAGAGAGATGAAAGTCACTCCGTCAGGGTAATATTCTTAAAGGTGGCAGAAAGGCAAGTAGGTTTTTATAATATTGATGGGGATGAATAGTTCAGCTTCATTTTAAATCAATAGGAGCTGTGTAGGGCTCAACATTTCTTAAAGTCCTGCTGTCAGAGCTTCTATCTGAATGCTAGGGAGGCTGGAGACAGCTTTATTACTAGGCATTTTGGGGTGTAAGTGGCAGTAGATATCTCTATCCACTTAATGGAGCCACCTTGGTACAGGTTCATGCAGTGCACAAAGCATCAGATGCTTTTATGTCAGCTCTCTGATACTCGAGGTGAGCCAGTTGCTTCCCCCTTTTTGAGCAAAATGACAAATAAGAGGCCTGATCTGTAAATCGAGTAGGTAAAATTATTCCTGCGCACTGCACTTAACGTGAATTATAGACCATATTCTCTAATAAGAAAATAGCTACTCATTGCTCACCCAAACCATTCTTAAAAGAGAGAGTGACAACTCTTAACTGGTTTATGACCCTTGTATATCAGATTTGAATTATATTTAAAATGCTGATTTATGTCTACACGTAGACTTTTCTGTGTATCTTGATGAAATGGTATTACAGCTGACGGAAAGCTTTTGTTTTGAAGAGATTGAGAATACCTTGACCAAACTGAGAGGTATTTTTCTTCTCAGTGACTGAAGAGTTAATTTGAAGATGCAGACTTCCAAATGAAATTTCTTTCTCCCTTTGTAGCAGATTATTGGTTTTGAATCGGACTGGAAATATCACAGGCAAGAGCTTGACCCCGCTGCTTTTGTGTTACTCCAACCTGCTTCAGAGGGCAGCAGGCCCAGTAGCAGGAAATCTTTGGATGATTTAGGAACTCGCTGCCTACTGAGACAGCCTCTGTCGTGAATATTTCCCGTTGGCTAATCAGTTTGGTATGGGGAGGTAATATTTAAACTAGCAGAAAATCATTAAATGATTTACAAAACGGGGAAAACACACGATGAGACCATGAGGCTTCTTTTGGAATAGAAAATGATTTAATTATTCTTCGCCGCTCAAAACGTTTGTCTTGGTACAAATTAAAATGATTGTGTCAGGCAGAAAATTGCAGCACGTGCTAATATTTGTTGTAAATGAACAAACGGCAGAGCGTCAATCGGTTCCTTTCCTGGGCTGAAAGAATGAAATAAGCTGATTTTTTTCTAACACGCCATAGTTTTTCAAAGCTAATAAGGAAATTCTCCAAACCTGCTTGTGCTTTGTATTTTCATTTTGGAAGGCCTGTGTCTTTGTTTCCTGGATTCCCTGACAAACGAGCACTAGGAGGATTCTCACAAATACACTCACTCATTCTTCATAGCATAGAAACAACAGGAGGCTACACTAAAACTCAGCCTTCCCAGGAACCTGAAATGCTAGATGGATATGCAGAAAGGGTTTTTATTTAGAGAATATTCAGTGGAACTGATCCCGCCAGTCGTGGAAGTGAAAGACTCTGGGCCATCCTGGGCACGTGATGGATTCTGCTCTTTTTTTATATAAAAAAAGAAATGCGTGGGACTTGATTTCGCTGCCGTGCGGTGTGCTTTGGGATAGAGAGTGAGTGGGAATGTATGGCCTGCCTGAGGCCAGAATTTGTGTGTCAGTGGTGAAAAATAATTAGGAACCTTTCACATACTGTTCTACTTCGGGTTTTTTCTTTCATAAGCTGGTGTTCTGAAATTCCTTCTCCAGTAGCCTGGTGTTCAGGCTTAGGATACTGAGCCAGATAATCAGCTGTCTCTGACAGATTTCTGTACGCATTTTTGAAAGCCAGAAGGAACCTTTAGATAATCCAGTTGAGTCTCCTCTCTAACTGCAATATTTCCCTTGGTTAGCCCTAAATGGGGAGCCCAGAGATCTTTTTTTTTTCCAGCTGATCCTGCCTTGTAGCACCTGAGGATTGGGTGAGTTCTTTCTCATCTCTTCCAAAGGAGCCAAGGCTGGAGGCAGGACGTGAAACGGCCCCGTTATGACCCCCTCCAGCAGCTCGCTTACGTGCACGAGCCCTTTGTGTGCAGCTTCCACCCTCCCACGCAGGGTTGGGAGCGGGGGGTTCCCAGCTGCCTGCACTGCTCTAATCTCAGCATTCGGGATAATCCCGGGCACGGTAAGAGAGGGAAGCAGCCACGTCCTGCCTGCTGTCTGACCGCAGCCCAGAGCTGGTTCTGAACACAACAAATCGAGGGTGTTCAGCGGGTAGCCGGGGGGGTGGGAGATGGGGAGGGCATAGAAGGCAAACTAGATTAATGTTGGGGTTGTCCCATATGGCTTGCAGACCTTGATTTTCAATTCCCTTAAGGTGATCAAACTACTCCAGCATAAAAGGGATGAAGATTAAAATGGTTTCTGCTAGGCTTGACCTTGTTCCTTTTTAAAATAAAATAATACAACAGCAGTAAAAAATATATTACGTGCTACAACGCAGTCTGCTGAACTCTGGTTTTCAGGCTAAACCTGATGATGGCTGAGGGATGGATACAAACCCTTCCCACGATAAAGGGAGCGAAATTATAGCCTGTGGACTTTACAGGGCATTCAGTTTTAAACCAGGAATCTAAATTGCAACACCCGACAAATAAATATTCTTTTAGGGGAAATGTGGCCCACTTATGGACTGGGATACTGGCGTTAATGTCTACTCAGAACTGGGGTAAAGGCTGAGAACCATCTGACAATGTTGTTGTCAACTATAGTTTGTTTAAAACTTCACTTAAAATAACTCTTTGGTTAATCAGGTGAGAGTATTTGCTTAGTTGCAAATCTGATATACTGTGCAGCTGGGAATAATGGCATTAATTAAACTTAAACCAACAAACCAATTTAACTAGCATGCCACACCTGTTCTTCACTATTTGTTTAATGTATAGACTGTAAAGGCAAATGTCTTGCCTTATTATTTCTCATTTTTTAAAAATCCACTTTGCAGGGACAGCCTCAGACTTACACCCATGTGGCACCAAAGAGGGCTCTGATCCTGCTTGAACGAGGAGGCAGGGTCAGCGTTTCTCACTTGCTTGTGCACTGAAGACGGAGCAGACTTTGAACTTTATTTCCCCCCCGATGATGGTACTGTCCCGTATCAGGCTCTTTGCTAACATCTGAAGCCCCTGCCTGTTACACCAAGCATGTCCTGGGGGGAGCCTCTCTAGCCTAGCAGATCCTTGGCGTGCCACTGCAATATCAGGCTAATTCTCTTATTAGCAGCTAGTTAACAACCAGCAAAACGATGAGTCCTCTTGGGTCTAAGCACTCAAATGTGTCGTAGGAGCAATTACATATTTGCTGGTTCTCCTCTCCACTTAGATGTTCACTGTAATACCCGTGCGTTTAGAGAAGGGGTTATGCAAGGGGTGTATTGGGTGTGTTTTAAGTTGTGAGTTTCACAGGAATTGGGAAGATGCTTAATTACATTCAGGCCTCATAAATCAGGGAGGCCAGCCCTGTTTTCAAGCATTAAGCCTCCGGCCCGTGTTCAGCCACAAAAACATATTCCTGATGATGGTGTAATCTAAATCCATTACTGTTATGCAGAGACAATATCCCCCCAGCAGATTTGTTTAAGACTGGTAATACATTAAAAGCTTTTATGTAATGAGAAGTAGTTTAGCACAAAGCTCTTCTGTATATTCTTTACAAAGTGTTTTATTTGTCATACAAGGTTTATAAGCAGTGCTGTGCTTGCAGTGGAAGATCAGAGTCTCGCTGAAGCCTCTCTCCATAGGCAGCACCATCAAACTGCAGCCACTGTTCTCCTGCGATAGAGCTCATTTATGAATCACCGCGGTGATCAATATAAAGAATTGTTGATTGCTAAGATAATAAAATATTTGTTGCAGCAAACATCTTTTATAATGTATGAAGATTAAATAGAGCCTGTTGGCAGATTGGTAGTGTGTTGCTCCATCCTTTCCCAGGGCTAATTTTGTGATAATTTCCTAACCAAGGAAATCATGTGTTATTTCCACTTCAGAAGCATCTCTGGCTGTAACCTGCTTTGGGCAATGGAAGAGAAAATGAGTCAACAGTAACAAGGAACTGCTGTGATACTGTTATTCCAGACCCAGGTAGATTGCAACAGATAAAGATGTATGTAAAAATAAACTGCCGGAGTTGCTTTCCTTCCCCCTTTAAAAACAAAAAATTGGGAGCCATGTCTGTCCTGGGGCTTAAGTAGTGAAGAACATGCAGACATTTATATTGCTAAGTGTAGGATCCGACACCTATGGTTCACCCACCATTAACTTATCCCTGGGAGCTTACACTGAAACTGCAGAAAGATTTTTTGGATGCCCTTGAGTAACAACATCTCAATTATCATGGGAAAAAAGTTCCCAACCTATTCTTTGAGAATTTCTGTCTGAACCACAGTAACAACTGTCTGCTGGTAGTTCTCAGAATTATGCTATTAACCTTCCCTTCTTGGAGAATATTTGGTTAGTTACAAATACGTAAAGCTTTAAAACTAGAAATATAACTTTTTTTTTTTTTTTTTTTTGGTAGTGTTCCTGACAATTATAATTAATTCTCTGTCCAGTCTTGCTTGCGCTGTCTGCAGATTGTTCACAGTGTAGGCTTTTTAATGATATCCTTATAAACTAATGGGAACGAATGTGCTTACTTATTGCAGAGATCAGGAAGGTATTTTCCCCTGTTACTTTACCTATTGATTTTTAGCTCAGTAGTAAGTATATTTTGTGTTACTGCCAGAAAGTCTGAATTTAGGTAGGTATTTTTTCAGAACCGTTCCCTCCGCATTTAGCCCAAACTGTTTTTCTCACAGCTAGGAATATTAAGCTCATAACATCAGAGTTTGTAATGGAACAATTCAGCCTTAGCTATAGCAACACTGGTTATGCACATTACAAATCCAAAATGTTTGCCACTGCTCTGATTAATTCCACAAACACAGTTCAGCGAGTTTGCTGCGAGACTTTTTTAAAGAAAGCATATGGATTTTGCTCCTAACGCCCATCTGTCTGCGTATCCTGCGTTTTAAAGGAAGAGTTTACAATAGTGAGAAAATGAATTTGGGTTGGCTTGTCTGTTTTCTCAGTGTTTCTTCACTCTGCCAGGTTTTGTTTCTTTCGACTGTAAACAACAGAGCACCAAAATAGTCTCCTTGCTGGCGTCGTGCAGTCAAATCTACAGGTGTATTCATTTGCTCGTACAGAATCCATCAAAGTTGGGTATTTCGGGAACTCCTATTGTGTTAAAAGTTAAATTGCATTAACAGCATCCTACATTCTGCATTTAAAAATGACTGCTGTGCATTACCCCACAGTTATTTCTGTTCTGATTTCCAGTAGCAATAATTCCCCATTTCCTAGCGTCGAGTGTGGAATTGTTTCTGCAATTGTTTGCCCATTTGAATGCGCAAGCCTGTGGAGACAACATTACATTACCGAGATGTGCTAAGTGGAAGAGAGATAATGGGAGTCTATGGAGAGTTTACTGTGCTGTCAGAAAAAGTTGTAGCAATCACAGGTTCCATCACTACCACGGGAATAAACTGAACAGAACGCGTGTAATAACCAGGAGAAGTGAGATTTCAGCCAGAAACTTCGGAATTTCCTTCAGCTCTGGGGTCAACAGTGCTGCTGCTGTGGCCAACTGTCGTGTGAAGACTTAAGGGAATAGATAATTGTAGTAGAACAGGTATGTGGGGACTTCTTTATTGGTCTTGGTGCTTACATGCTGCAGTCTTAACCCCACATGTGGAGCATCAACAGCAGGGGAAAAGTGACCAGATTTAGCACCTCTGTGAAGGGCTAGGGCATGCTGCACCTCTCTGGTGGCAGCTCAGCCATGTGAGAGAAGGAATTCTGCCTCTGTGTGTGTGATTTGCAGTCACTGAACAAAAAATGTTACTTGTTGGACCAAAGACTTGTAGCCTTTAGAGTACAATGAATTCATGCTGACACACTATTTCATGAGTTTGAAAATCAGGATGATGAACTAAATCAGGTGTGATGGTTTTTGCCACTAAAGGTGACACTTTCAGAATGATGAACAGCGTGTTTGACTCAAAGGAAATGCCATTTCCAAGCTGGTTTGCCTACTTAATAATTTTAATCTGTGTTTTTGAGATTTCTGTGGGTTCCATTGTAGATCCTAAGCCCACATCCTGGCTGCATTGAATATGTGAACTCAAACCACAATAAGTCCAGGTACCTTGACCTCTGCAGTTTGGCTGTTCTGGACTCTTAATTTACTGTTCAAGGCACAGGCATACATGCAAACATCCAATAAGTTGAGAAAATGGAAAATCCCAGTCTGAGTCAAAGCTTAGCAGCTCTGCCCCATCGCCAGTTCGTAATGGTGGGGTTTGGGAGAGCAGTTCTGAGTTGCTGCTTTGACCTTTCCATTGCTTACGGTAGGAGCTTTTGAGTGGCTAGCCATTATATGTGTATGTATTCAGTGTGTATATGTCCTTTTCAAAGTTACTGGGTTGTTTATTTTGTTTCCTTGTCAGAATGATCACAGATAGTGCATCTGTTTGAGTTATAACAGTGAGGGTCAGCACTGATAACAGACTATTTTAAGCTACTCCTAACAACAGCCTGTGAAACTGCAAGGTTGTGTGAAAGATAGCAATGGAGGTTTATGGAACTGTGGAGTGAATTATTAACTGATGCTCCTAGCCCAACATGACAAATAAAATTCTATTGCAAAAAGATACTCAGTTGTGTCAAGCATCGATTTTTGAAGATGTCTAACAAATTACTTCTGGGTAAGCACACTATCTTTCTTAATTTGTCTCTCTGATCAGTGAAGTTGAATGGGGAGAGAACCACCAAATAAAATTAGCATTTTCTTTGAGTCATTATCTTTGCTTTCTTAATAAAAAAGACTTGAAAGCCCCTCTGATTTAAATGAGTTACTCTGTATAATATAGACGCATCCAAATTTCAGATATGTCTATTTCAGCTTCCTGGTGAAATCATTGAAGGACCATGAATCAATTCCAGACGTGGCAAAAAAGACATTGAACTCAATAGCGTGGTATTTGTTTTTTGTGGTTTTGTTGCTTCTTTTTTTTCTTTTGTTTTTAATTGAGGACTATCTGTTTGGCACAGTGCTGCTGATTACCATGTTGTTTCATCTGGCAAGCAGCGTTTGTTTTGTCCACTCAGGGTAATTAGCTGGGATCATTTGAAAAGGGGAGGGGAGAGTAATTGGAAACTACAATAGCTGAGTTTCTCTTTTGCAAGGCTTGATCCCTGGCTGTGGATCAAAACCGAGAAAGAATGAAGAGGAGGTACCAAGTCAGCCAAAGAGAGCAATGCTCCATGAGGTAGATAATGGCTCCCAAGGATCCAGCCTGCCTCCAAGAATATCTTCTTGCCGATGGGTAAGACGAGTAATGCATGCTTATTGCTGTGCTATGGTATAGGTCAGCTCCTGGCGCTGTGGGATCCTTCACATCCAGCACTGCTTTTGGTGATGTGGGAGCTCTCCTGGGATGCTTCTTTCCAAGCCAGGTTTTCCTCGCCGTGTCCCCTGCTCCAGTCTCAGCGTGGAGCTGTGATGCTGCAGGGTATCAGCTTCCCCAGCCGCGGTGCTGGGTCAGCTCTGTGCGCCCACCTGCTGCTGCCTGCCAGCAGGGAAGCCAAATGTGTCTGTTGCGCACCTTTTGTCTAACCCACGCCGTAAAAATATTTACTCTCTTTATACTAAGTGAGTGTGTTTACCTCAGTAGGTAGGGTTACATGTGGGAAGGGGGCAGCCTTGCTGCTGTTGGCAGTTTTTAACGCTTTGTTACGTGGTTACAGTAGTACAAAGCAGAAGGCTATAACCCCACTTTTCTGAGAACACAGATAAGTCATCTGTGCTGGGCATGATAATACAGATGCAGTCTGTCAGGGATGGAGGAGTGCTTTTATCAGGCATACTGATTTATTTCACCAAGGAAATCATTAGGATCTTTAAACCTGGAGACATCTTATCCTACAGAGGTACAAGGCATCTCATCATTAATGTTCAATGTGCAGATAATTCAGGAGCAGTATCTTACTACAGAAACAGGATGCATGAGAATTTTTCATAATAGTTTGGCAGACGAGGGATTGAAATAAGTAAGAAGATTAATTACTTTGCAGATAGCATTGTAGTACTCGCAGTTCGCAATGGTATAAGTGAGGGAAGGTAAGCAGAAAGACTTCTCGGTTAAAATTTAGATGTAAAGGCTGGCTCTCCATCATAGTCACATCTCATTGTTCATTCTTACTGCAGTGCTCAGTGTGTGTGAGAGAGCGTAATTCACTGTTCTGAAGCATCTCTATTGTTTGTAACTAGCAAAGTGAATTAAAAAGGGAGTGTGTCTTGGGCTTTTGACGTTCAAGGAGGGCACTGTGGCAGCTTTTGTAATCATGGTGACTTGAAATCTTTCAAACTTGGGCATCGGTTTCCTCTGTGTTTGAGGCCCCCCAGTTTTCGTTACTGGGTTAGCATTGGCATTTCAACATCATTTTTGATGTTCAATATTGCGAATTTCATATTTAGATCTGGGCCTGATGTGGCCACGTTTCCACCACACTGCACCCTGAAGGTTCAGGCCCAGCAGGGCGCTGGTGGCCTGGCGCTCCTCAGGCCTCACAGGCCTCTCGCAGAGGCAAGCCCCGGCCGTCAGGCTGCCCTCACGTCTTCTCTGGGGAGGTATTGTACCTGCTGGGCCTCCTGCCTGGCCTGTTGATGGGGCTGGAAATGGCAGTGCTGTGCCTGAACATTGTTTGCTCCTGAGCTCTGGTGGCCGAGGAGAGCCGCCACGCTGAGGTGGCCTTTGGGGGAGGGCAGGAGCTGTTGCTGCAGAGCGCTTCTGCTGGCTTGCAGGTAAGACTCAGTGATCAAATTGACAAGATGTGGAGCTCATAAGTGCCTAAAATGTTTTTTTTTTTTTACAATGACTTTCAGGAGCTAAAGCCAGGTAAGTCCTTTCAGCAGTTTTGTCTGTGATTTAACGAGATTTGGAGCTAAGGCCATCGCTCAGGAAAGTGCTTATGCACGTTCTGTTCAAAGCAGCACTTAACTGTATTTTGCTTAATCTACTGCATTGCTTTGCTCCTCTTCTGTTTTATACCTTGCTAGGTAATGGCCAGGGTTTGAGATGTTTTGTCACAGAAAAAAAAGCCACACCTTGAGGACAGTGGTGTGACCTCTGCATGCTAAGGAATATTATTAGGGAAGCTTATGGAGAAGTTGGTGTACTCTGAAACACAAAATTTAAGAAAAAACAAGTTCCTGTGAACAGTTTAATTGCAATTTTTGTTATAATGTGTAGTAGGAAGGCATTTCTGTGCCCTGCTCACGTTACATAGGGTTAATGTTAATCATTCACTTCCCTGAAACCATTTGTCAGACACAATTACTGACTGCTCCATTTCTGTAGCTTTGGAGGGTAGTGAAAGGGGCTGTCAGTTGTGGCATCCTTTTTATTTAAGCTCTTCTTCTTCTGGATAAGTGGGAAAACATTGTTATAGATGTGCAGAAATATGTCTAATTTCCCAGAAACATTAAAATTTACCTTTTTTAATCATCTGGAATGCCCCAGAGTGCCGAAGTGATCGTCCTGAGTGTGACACTACTGACCACGTTCCCTGTAAAGCCGGTGCTGCCACACCAGCTGCTCCTGCAAACCTGTCCAAGTCTGTCAGAATAAATCAGTTCAAGACGTGGTAATTTCTTATACAAACGGATGAATGTCTTCTAAAGACATCTGAATGTTTGCTTCCCAAAGATTAAATCTTGACTCGCACACTAACAGCCCATATATTCCTTAGTATTTATATTAATTTCTATTCTTGGTTGATTTTACATAATCTCATGAAGCCTTTTCATTTTTTTATGTGCAAGGAGATTACTCTGGTTAGCAACAAATGACGCCAGTGCAGATAAAACAGATTAAAATAGTCAATAGAAAGGACTGAAAAGACAATAGCTTGTACAGAGCTTGTAGAAAGTTTCTTTGCATTTACAACTGATTTTTAACACTGGGCAATCTTACTTTCTTCTTTTTTTTTTAGGTGTTTTGGCTTAAGACCCTCTGATGTGCTTGTTTTTCTCTGATGTACTGTTTTTTTGTTTTGTTGTTTCTGGGAGGCAGGGGGGAATTTTCCTGTCACTTTCAAATACTAAGCAAGGCCGTAGTGTCTGAAGTAAAAGGATTGCTTTTCAGCACTCAGAAGTGGCGTTGGTCACAAAGTGAGTTGATTTCCTTCATGTTAGAGTGAGCGTGAAAGCCTGACTGCTGAGCAGCTGGGGAACACAGAACTCTGCCCGTCTTAGGCCTTGACTTAAGGATCCTTGAATAAAAGGCGATCAGGCACGCAGCTATTTTGGGCTTGGAAACTGGCACCTTAATTTTTCTCAATGAGAGGAAAAAAACTGTTGTGATAAGTTGTGAGAATTTTTGTACTTCGGAAAGTACACCCTGTGGTCGTAGAACAGCCAGAGATATTCTTGCAGGTTTTAAATGACGGTAAGAGACGTAACGAGATAAGTGAGGACTCATGGGCCCTGCTAGGAACCTGAATAGAAATGCTAAGCGCCTTCAACCCCTTCTGTGCTTGTGAGCCCATTTGAACCTTTTCCCTGCTTCTCTCATGCATGCTAGTTGGGTTAAATTAGTGCAAAAAAAGTAAGTATAGTCCCGCTATGTTCATGTTCTGTACGTATGCACCTCAGAAGCTCCTATATAAATTAAGCAGGCAGTCTCAGTGCTCTTCAAGTGGAATGGTTGGGCAGCCTTCCAGGATCCTTGATGAATAAATGGTATTACTGATAAATATATGTACAAGTTCTCCAGTACAGGATTTAGCTCCACTGAAATGAGCGGAATTCTCCATAATTTGTCCTAGCATCACTGGGAGACTTGACAAGATGGGTTGATGGGATTAAAGCCTGTATCAGTCAGCCTAAAATGAATCCAGCTTTTTTTGAGATCCCCAATTAAGCATGCTGCCCACAGCATCATGTGAAGCAGTTCTTGAGTCATGGATGTTGAGGGCTTGTTTACAAGAAACTTCTTGTCTGTAAGAGAAAAGGAGAGAATTGCTTCTAGGTATATATTTTATAGCACTCCTCAGGAGTTACAGATGAAAACTCCAAAATGCATTCCCTGGTATTGCATCCATATGAAGCGGAGAGGAAAATGGAGCTAGCAATGATTGTAATGTATGTTTGCAGGTACATTTTTTTGTCGTAGTGGGGCTGACTTAATGAATTGGAGCAGTGCCAGAAGGTGCTTCTGACATGACAGGGGGTTGTAGTCTTGAAGGAGCTATTTATGTTGTAAATTGTAAAGCATTTGTCATTTCGCAGTGGTTTTTCTGTGTGCATGCCTACCTGCCTGCTGCAATGAATTAAATTAATGTGTGTGCCCCACCGAAATGGTTTACAGTATAGTAATTGTCACTGGCAACGCAGTGTTGTTTTTAAGTTGTTATTATGCAGGCACAATCCCATATGGCATACAAAATTGATATGCTGCATTATGTATACTACCTTCAAATTAACTTGGTATAATATTTGTCTTGTTAAGAACGAGCCAGTCTGTTTATGCCATAAACAAGTGTCTCCTCAATGTTCCCGATTCAAAAGAAAACAACAGCAACCGAACAAAAAATAAAACCCGAGGTCAGATTGAATTCATAACAAATATCTGGACTTTAATAATTAATTTTCATCAGGACATTGCATATTAAGCCCTGGTAATTGTGAGACTGAATTAAAATAAAGAAAAGGAAGTACAGAAAGACATGGGCTTTTTTTTTCCATGCAATTTATAAATCATCTTTGAATAATCTAACAGAGTAATTAGCACAGCCAGGTAAGTGCACTTGGTTTGCTGGGCCTTTTGCAGCAGTTTGCATGCAATGTTGCAGACTGTGCGTGGCTTCTTTTTGGGCTTGCTCTCCATCATTTAAACAGGTTCAGAAGGGCTTAGTGAAATCGATGATGATTTATTGTTGAGTCATGTACTGTTTCATTGTATTCTTCTTTTTGTGTCTGTTGGCTGTTTTCCTTTAATGAATATTCAGTTATGAGAAAGCACGCGTCTCTCCAGTGCACACAGGTGTTTGATTTGGGAGCCTGATCTAAAACCTCCTAAAATCAGACCAGCCCTGTCGGCTGGTGTCAGTAAGCTTTGCATCAGGCCAGGCTGCGGTGAGAACTGAGCCCTGAAAAATTTAAATCCAGGCACAAATTCCTCCTCTCAATGCCTTTTCTCTCTTCTGCCTTGGAGATCGTTCCAGCTTTCTTCATCCTGACCGTTCCCAATTACCTGTATTAACCCTAGATAATTTACAGACCCTTTTACAACACAGTACTTTTTCTCTAAGCAAGATGCCATGCTAGAGCTATAGGTTCTAGTGAGATCTGAAACACTGAGATGGTTTACAAGCCTCACATGGCTCTTTTTCATTAACTTTGCTCATTTACAGTGAGGCTTTTATGTGTTTCTTCTTGGTGCTAATGCTGGAAATGATGGAGTAAAACAGAGTCCCATGTTTAATCAAGAGAGCAGCTCATTCTTGCTCACTAAAAGATTTAAGGCTAAGAAATAGGGCTGAAGAAAGATTTTTGCTTTCTCTCTGTTAAAGAATGCAACCACCACAACAGACTGAAAACCAATGAGAACTGCAGGCGCTGCATACTGAAAAGCTTTGGTACTGAAGCATCAGGACAGCAGGTACTCACCAGCATCCTGCCACCTCCAAGACGGTGTGTGGGAGATGCCACATTTTATATTGAGCCATTACAACATCATTAACTGGTCTCTGTGCATTTCACAAATATTTGCTTCTAATTAGTTTTGTTGCTCCAAGGGCCACATTTTTTTTTTCTCTGTTAAAAGAACTCCAGGGTTAGAGGAGTGGATTTTTTTTTTCCCTCAATTTCAGGTTTTCTATTTCCTTGCAACAGAGTGGATCAGATTCAGTGACCTTTTACCAGTTCCAGTTATGCATACACAGTGAAAAAGCTCCTTCACTGCTTGGTTTTCCTTCTTTAGCACTTTTTATTTTCAAGTTTAGGGACGGTAATTGTAGCAGAAAGCAAGGCTACGTACATGGGCCTGGCTGTGTTTTGATTAATTCCCACTGAATAAGGTAATTTCTGCGAATAATAGCAAATTAGGTCAGTTTATTTCCCTAACAGTTCTTCTTTTAGTCAAATGTCTAGAAAGTACCTAACCACGACAGTCACCGCAGCAATGAATTCCAGAGGTTAACGGGGCTCTCTGCCACAAATTCCCGATTGCAGGTATAATGGTGGTGTGTTAAAGAGTTCTTAAAATTAGAAAAACGATGACTTCCCATGATTAAACAGTGATTTCTTTTCATTATGTCTTCAAGACACTTTAATAACATATTCATTTTATCTTTTATGTTTCCATATAATTTTACACACCTGTGATACTGTGTGTGTTTTAGTGATAGCCAGGCCTCTGATACTAAAGCCACCTGTGATCTGGCAGTTAGTGCAGCTGTTCGTGGAACCAGCTAAAAGAAGGAACTCAAAGCAACAACAACTTGATTTAACAGAATAACTAGGGGGAATTCCTGCTTTTTTTTTTTTTTTTTTTTTTTTTTTTTCTGTAAAGTTAAAATCACTTAATCCAGGGCAGAGTCTGGTTGAGTGTTTGGAGACGAGGAACCAAGCACTGGTGAGACTTTACCCGAGGGCTTTGAGCTCCCTGCTCCTGCTTTTCTTCATCCATCACAGGTGAGTGGTCGTCTCAACATTCAGCAAGCTGCTAATGGAAGTGCAGGATGTTTGGGTTTATTTCTGTGGCTATGGGACAGAGTTCCTCTGCAGCTCTGTTTTAGGAGAGCCTGCAGCTTACAGCATCGGTTGGTGTCTCTAAGATTTTCCACTAAGTAAAATGTGGCATCACCCTGCCTGATTCTTTTGGAGCTGATGAGAAAAATGAGATGGGCTATAATTAAAACAAAAAACACTTTCAGAACATAGTTTTGAGGCTATATGTACTTAAAGTTCTGATAGCTAAAAAATAGGCAATGTTTTTTTAATTAAGGATGTGATTGTAGATGGAGGTTTAGCAGGATTTTTTTGATGCCAAGACAATTAAATTGTCGCTGTTGCATTCCTTATTTCATCAACAACAGAGGGTGTCTGCAACTGAATGTACAAAACTCTGCTGGTGGATGAAAGCTCTTTTTGCTTTGTCTTCAAAGCACATCAAATGCTAAAGCTTGAGATCTGTTGCAGGTCCACTGTGACAAGTTAAGCCATCCTTCTGCACTTGTCGTCTTCCCTGTAAAACCCAGGGAGAACCCTTCCTTCTCCCAACCTTTAGACTTGGATATTAAACCCTCAGACTTCAAGGTCTGCATAAACATCCAGATAGGTAGTGCCACCACAGTGAAGATCATCTGTGTGACAATGACCCCTAAGACGTGCTAATTGATATTTAAGATGAAAACTTGAGCATTTGTGGACAAGGAGCAACTGCTGCATGCTTTGTTCTAGTACGGTGGGATTTTGAAACCATTGTTTTGATGTTGGTTGGGGTTTTTTGCTTGCCTTCAGCAAGAGTTCTGCCTGTGGGCACTTGGAGAACATTTTACATACAGAATATATTCTTTCAAATGTGGTGGTTAGGTGTGGAAAGACTTGTGCTGCTAAAATTTCCGAGTGTTTTTCCTTCTCATTTAGGAGAACGTAGCCCTACGTGTGTAGCTCTTCGTGACAAATGAATCCTGATCTGCACAGTGCCTCTCGGTGTACAGAGAGCTGCTTGATGTTGTGCTTGGCTTTCTTGGGAAGCTGCTGTTTGTTTTGATTTGGAGAATTCTGGCAAATTGTTTTTATCTCCTTTTTTGTTTTTTAAATAAATAAAACTCTTTGCACATAGCACCTTTCAGCTGCAGAACTGTGTGTGAGATGCGTATTGCTATTCCTAATTAATGTATTGAGAAACAACATGAAGTAGCTTGTCTGTGATTGTTCATTAAGTCACTGGCAAAAGCCTGGCATAAAATCAAGAGATCTTGAATTTGCATCTGTTGCCCTTCCAACAGCTTGTTCTTTTTGTTTCTTTCTTTAGTTTTAAAGGTGTCTGTCCCCAACGTGTCTGAAAATCAGTTCACTTCCAGTTTAGAGCTACTGACGTTATGGCTACTGCTGTCATCTGAGTTCCTAGGACAGTAGAGCTGTAAATAATTGTCTGCATACGTTAGGAGTGAAATCTGTGTAAGTTACCAGTGGGGATCAACTGTGCTGCTCCTTGAGCAGGCGTGTTGGTGAGTTCTCCCCTTCATTTCAAATGAAGCAGTGTCTTGCACCATTTCAGTTCCAGTTCAGGGGAGTGCTTTTGTTATAGCAGTGAGCACATTGGAAAATCTTTTGGCGGCTCGCTTATTTTCCAGTGCCAAGAGTGATTTCCCTAGAATATACAACTGAGCTTCGTACTTTTTCTGGTTTTATTTGGAGAAACAAGCAGAATGGCATGCTTTAGGTGACCTGGAACAGAAAGTGTCTGCTGGGCTTCCTGTAAAACTGCTTCGGTGAACAGATAGCCGGTGTAACCTAGCATTGAAACGTCTTCAGCCCGAAGGGCTTCTTTAAAAGACAACTGCTGATGGCTTTCCTTCAGGTGCAAAGTGTGAGTCTCAGAGCAAGAGAAGTGCTTTGTGTGCTGGGGTTATCCAGCACATCACGCTCCCGTGGCTTCCCTGACACGGTTTTAAAACCAGAATCCTTCTTCCTCAATACTTGCTGCTGAGTCTGTTCATATATATACACAGCTAAGGGTAATTTATCAGTTGTAACAGCTAAACAAGGAAATTGGTCATCACTGGGAGCTACAGGTCAATATATTCATTCAGTAACGATAATTATTGAAACCATCAAGGCTGGTGAATACCCGTCAGCTGTAACGTTTTGAAGGGAGATCTTGGGAGTCTGTTCTGTTTTCAGAAAACAAGAAGTGGGCTAGAATTAACGTGATTATTAAGAACTTTAGTCATTTTCTTCTAATACTGTCTAATGGAGACTTTTAAAGCAATTTGAGGTCTTTTTCTGTACAGACAGATGGGGTAGATGGAATCACCTGAAATCATTCTGGGTGTGCACTTCACATTGAAAGCCATCCCTCAGTTCATGTATGAGAGCGATGCAGCAACTAAAAATACTACTTTTTTGAGATATCCAACTGTGTCACCACAAAGCAATATTTGGGGAAGCAGCCCTTTTAGGCTTTTTTCTGTAAGTACGTTTAGCAGTATGTGTTGCCATCCTCCTTTTTTCTTCCCTCACCCCCTGTTTTGTCCACTTTATTCATGGTCACTCCAGCTTCAAACGTTCACTCTCTGGCCTACACAGTTTCAAAGACTGCTGGAATGAAGATTTGGGGATATTTTCCCCCTTCTCTGTCTGAAGTAGAGGCCAAACCAGACCTGCTTATTTCAGAAAACTGGAAAATCTTCCTCACTGGAAAGACAGGCTGAATGACCGAGAACACTGCCAGAAAAAATCCCTGGCTGTAGCTTTGTGCCGCTATATGTCAAGAGCTGCAGACCTGACAGGGAACGTGCTGTTATTCATTGCTCTGAGCTGAGAAAATATGGGGAAGGCTGCACAGCCCCTTGGCTGTGTTAGAGGGGAAAATGTGAGATGCTGAAAAAGTACGGGAGATAACTTGGTGGTTCCTCTAGGACTTGAGCCTGGGGTTAAAGTGGAGAGAAATGGGGACACTCTAAATTTTGTGAGTTATTTCAGGGCAGACCTAAGTTTTGGGACCTGTTGTTCCACACAAGCTGATGGTTCATGGGTTTCGTTGCCCTGTTCTGTAGCAGGGTTTAGCAATCTGAAGGGAGCTGTTCACTGCATGGATCACTGGGATGCATCCCAAGGCTCAGAAAGCACCATGAAACTTAGGGTAAAAGGAACCCTAAGTTCATTATTAATTAGCGGCTGTGGAGTTTTACCTGGATTTTATTATTGCTGTATGACTGAAAAAAAAGCAGCACTCCTCGATTTCACGGCCAGCCCAAACCCAGAAAAGGCACTGAAGTCTGGGGAAGTCAGAGCAGTAAGATCACACTTTATTTTTGTTGTTTGCTGCTGCAGAAGGCATGGTGCTTTGGAGCCCTGATCCAAGACAGGATTTCCAGGCAGTCCAGGACAGTCCCACATCTGCAAATGGCTCCTCATTATTCAGCTGTTTCGTTAATTAACCTTTGGGTTTGTGCTTAGCAGTATTTATTTTGCTAGAATTAGATCATGAATCACTCAGTTTTCACCACTGTGGATTTTAAAAGGGGGCAGGCAGGGAGAGAGAGCAGGGGGAAAGAGGGCAGAAATTTCCTGCTGTCCTTTTTAGCTGAGTAGGAACGGGCTGAAAGCCGTCCGAAGGCATGACAGAGTACCTATTAATTCCGGGAGCGACGTTCTACACATGGCTGGTGATCCACTGTACGGATTCATTTCCTTTGGTTTCAACAGCTCAGTTTTGAGCATTAGAATGATGGATTTGTCTCGATCCTGGAGGCTTCCATTTGAAAGTCAAAACCTGTTGTGGCATGCGGGGGGTGTGCTTCACCTGGAGGCTGCCGGGGCGAGCATCCTCCTGCCCCAAAGGAGCCAAGCAGACAGGGGCTCGGGGTCAGCAGGTCTTGACCTGAGTGCAAGGAAAAGCAGCGAGTTAAGTTGGTAGCGGTCCAGGAATGGTGGAAGGAGGTGATGAGGATGAGAATTTGCACAGGCTCATTATTTTAGTGCTTGTGTTCAGGTTTCCACTTGGCCCCGTTCAGAACTGATGTAGGCAATTGGCAGAATAATAAAATAAATGGTGTGAAATCGCATTCTGTCGTATAAAATAACTTTGTTCAGTAATGCTACCATAGGAGCCCGAGCTTTAAATTACTACGTTAAGCTAGTGTTGTCTACGTGAATGCCTGGTGTTCTGTTTGTTGGAAATAAATGTATGTAGTGGTTCCTTATTTTTCCTTCTTCACTTAGTCTTTCAGTGATGCATGTACGCAGAGCTGACACTAGCAGTTGGTTAAATATGAAATACCTGCTCCTTTTGCCGTACTAATTATGGGCTTGCATGCACTGTATCAAGTTTATTGAGTGTCCTGGAATATTTTATGGATTCATGACGATTGTACTCGTCCGTTGTGTGCCATCCAAGGGGAAAGCGGTTTTATTAATGTAAAAGTCTAGCTAAAATCGAAAAGCACCAACAATTTAATACAGAACCTGTGAAGGTGTTGAGATGCTGTGAATGTGCCAGGAAAGAGTTGGGCACGTGGGCAGGGAAGGAAGCCACCACCCAGGAGGTGACCAAGGTGTGTATGTGCTGTAGGGCATCGGTCTTGTCCATGCTGCTGTCCCCATCTGTCTCAAGCATGATGACACTCCCCTCTCCAAGGAGTTACCACGTAGGATGCATCTACCATATGATAAATTCACATGCACAGGTGATTACCATTATGTACAAGAAGTTTAAAACTTAATTTGTCATTAGCATTCATGAATTCGTTGCTCTGCAAAGGACTTTCCAAAGTCACTACGGGAAAACCGGGTAGGTCTGTGAGCTTTTAATGGATGACTTTGTGTTTATTTCATCGTTTTTCTCATTGCAGTGGCACTTCAAATAGTTTTATTCTACCTATTTTTTTTTTTTTTTTTTAAAGGAGAACAGATTAAAGACCATTCTCATAGTCTAAAGCTGTGCATGTTCTGAAAAGTGCCGATTTAACTCTTCCAGAATTCTTGGAACAATTTATGCAGCTGAAATCTTGATCTGTCTCTGTCTCTCTTTGCCCTTCCTTAAGACAGTCAGGATGTGTGCGCAGTGAGCACTGGAGCAACCACCACCAGCAGAGCACCGCTCCCTTCAGCAGTTATTTCATCCAGGTGAAGGCTGGCCCGGTGCTGGAAGCCAGCAGAGCAGGGAGCAGCACAAGCAGCGCGTTCAGGGGAGCTGAGCTGGTTGCTCATTGCCTAGTTACGGATATCCTTTTTTATTATTTTCCCTTAATAGGAAAATCGGGCTCTGAAGACATGACTCATTTTACCAATGCTGAGCTGAATATATTTAGTGGAAGACAGTGAGCCAGACCCTGCCCTGCTGGGAGAGCCTTCTGCAGCTCTAGGTTCAGCTCTAGGGCAGCCGAGGTGATCTGCTTTCTGAGTCAGGTCTGTGTATGGCACTGAGCACGTGCCCTGGTGTATAAGGCTGAAGGCTTGCATATTCTGCTGGGTAAAAACCGAAATCTTACTGGAAGGACCCGGACCTTCAGCTTGTCATGAATACGGGATTCCTTCCTATAAACGTTTCCAAGCTGATTTACGATGCCATGGCCAACTGCTGGCCAGAGGATGGGTTTGATTTTTTTTTATTTTTTTTTGTGTGTGAGTCTGGGTTTTTGGTGTTTTGTTTTTTGGTGTTCTGCTTCCTTTTTTGTTCTTAAGAAAAAAAAAAAAAAGTGGAATGACTGAAGCAGCTGCTGTCTAGCTGGGAAGAAAATTGATAACTCCACACTGTAGCCAACAGGGTGCTCGCACTGGAGTCATTGATTTCCTTCCCTGCCAGGCAGTGGCTGCTCCCATCTCTCTGCAGAAGGCAGACGGCATCCTTTATGGACTTCATTATCGGGGCAGTCGTGCAGAGACTCCGCCAATAGAATAAAATGGTGTTATTATGGGCAGAGTACCAGCTGAAGGAGCCACTTGGGTTAGAGACCCTAAAGACTGCTTCTGTTGTTCCCTTGAAATCGTAGCGTTTGGCCGAGGCTGCAAGCTGCTTCGCTAATGGGAAGGGTTCTGCCATGTTCAGGAGGGGCTGATTTGGTTCGGAGCCTCTCTACTGGTGAAAAAAGTGGGTTTCCTCTTCTCATTTTTCTTGCTCACTCAGGATAAAGCCAAGAAGCAAGGAGCAGTTGTGGGAGCAGAGCTGCCATATTTAGCTGAGCTCTGAATCGTGCGTTTAATAATGAATCTCTTGTTGTGGGCATACAGGAATGGATTCAGATATGTATTTCTGTAAGGTACACGGAAATCCTTAAACTTCAAAATCCATAGTTGTTTAAAAAATCAGAGCTTTTTTTTTTTCTTTTCATGAAACGGAGGTAATTATGAAATGCTGCAAATTTGACTTTATTTGACCTGAGTAGAACCAAATGCTTTGAAATTCTCCTGCAAGTATTTTGACACGACGTGTTTCTGTAAGGTGTTTTTAATGAGTCAGAGCAGCCTGTTTTGATACAAGGAGAAAGGTTTTATAGGAATGTTTTTGACTAGCTGAAGCAATGAGTTTTAGTCTGGGTAGTTTGCTGTGTAAATACTTGCATGAAGACCTCTGTCTGAACATCTGAGCCTGACTGGCCATCTAGCACAAAAGAAAGACCAGTAAAATAATCAGCGAACAAACTTATTTTTAATGAAACTGACAAAGTTTTGAGAGGGAATAGAAGACATTAAATCCTTTTTTTTTTTTTTTTTCCTAAGGGAATGTTTTTTCTAGAACGAAAAAGGGAAACCAGTGACAAATAGCACTCTCCTTCCTTTGGATGTGCATCAAAAAACCTTTTGCAGCTCCGTTTATTTCTTAAGAATAAAATTAAGTGATGCGTCTGAGTACCAGATGGAAGCATAAAGAATGTTAGTCATTAGGAATGTCGGTGCTAATTGAATAATATAAATGATTAATAATTGTCCAGCTTTGAAAATTAGAATTCCTATTCCAGGTCATTGAGTTTGTTTTGAAAATACCTGCCTTGAATCTGTTTAAATCAAAATTAACATTGTCATTATTAGCTTCGAGCTATTAGCGGCCCAGAACTGATGGGAATTCTTGTTTTCATATTCCTCGAAAATACTTCAGGCATAGTTGCTGTCTAGACACTATCATTTTCTATTCAGTCCTAAATTGTTCCCAGTGTGGTTTCTGCTTGTAACATCACAGTGGAAGAAATACCATGAAATGCAATAGAAAGCTATCTATAGAATCTTCGTCATAGGAGAATTCACTTAGACTGGCAAACACAGTTCAGATTTTCCTCTAAATTAAATTGTGTGTGTTACTTGTTTACGATCAGAAAGCTACAAGGTGTCCAACACTGCCAGGCTTCGAGGCAGGCAGGTTCTTCCTCTTTTTATGGGAGAACTAGACCAAAAAGAAAGGTTGACAACGACTGATCTGCCGAGACGTCGTGATGAGCTTGCGCTGCTGATCGATGCTACTTCAGTCTTTGCTTTTCCGTCCTGTCTGAGGTCTCTTGCACTTAGTGTGCAAGCCTGCTGAGGATGGGGAATCCTTTAATTCTGTGTTCATATTGCACGTTAGCATCCTGGCTGGTGATGGGATTCCTTTGGAAGGGCTGAAGAACCGAGGAAGGTGGCTTCTGGTAAGTTTTATCCCATGGCCAGACTCCTGCCATCGTGTGCCTTCCCTCGGCTCTGTCTGGTGAAGGCTGTGCGCTTCCAGAGGCTCAGCATCACCTTTAACTGACCTGCCTGGTTCTCTGCAGCTGGAGGTGTCTCTCCGGTAATTTAGCCCTCATCCCAGCTAATGGAAAAGTTTGTGGTGACAAAGCAGAGTTTGGGGACTTGAAGACACAAGGCGTCAAATTCAGAGCAAGAATGATTGCACGGTGCTCCTTATCTAGGGTTTGCTACAGACATCAAGGCAGCCGTGGCATTTGGGAAAGGGCAAGCAGGATCAAGTGTCTGCCGGCGTTTGAACTAAAAGTTGATCTTAAAACATTGTAAAAAGACACACATTTCTCTGATTTATTTAAATTGCAAAGAGATCGAAATTTAAGCATCTCTTTAAACATACAAACAAGCACGAAAACAAGCAGAGCCCAATTTCAGGTAGATTTAACATGCCTCTGGACAAGTGAATTTTTAATAGCTAATCTTACCCTGACAGCTCATGGGAAATATCAATCTATTAGGCAGGCTTCAAGTGTTGAATTTTTAATGCACTTTTAGTGATTAAAGTGCTCTTTTTCTCCACTGCTTGAAAGGGACCACAGTGGCTTTAAAGAACAGTTTAAAGTCATAACAACAATACAGAATTAATAATTGCAGTTGACCATATTTCTCTCGCTCCGGGAGAGAAGGGCCACGGACGTTTGCATACGAGCGTTGTGGTTAGAAAATTAGAGGCAGAAGAAAATCGCTCATTTCCAGAGTAGCAAATGAGCCAGACCAGCTTGAAAAGCCTCGTGTAACTTTGTTGTCCCTGATAGCAAGCGATGGGACGCGGTTGTGGGTCTCTAGTGAAGGGAAGTGAGGCTTGAAGAATAGAAATGAGCAGAACGCTGATGGTTTCAGTCGAGGATTTAGGCATTCGGCTGAGCATTAGTCACGCAAATGGACGCGTAAGGATGGAATCCCAGCGTTATTAAAACGAACAGGGGATGGGCTGCTGCTGGCAGTGAAACACGGAGGTGCAGGGAAAGAGGCCCAAATCGTTCCAGGTAGCTCAATTCCTCACTGCTGTTGTGCTTAAAGGAAAGGAGTAATGCTGTTAACTGTGCTAGGTCCTTTCCGCTGCCATCGCTTCTGTAAGAGAAGACAATGCTTGACCTTCATACTTTAAATTTTAATTATATTTTAATTATATTTTTATTTTATTTTATTATATTTTTATTACTTCACCGAAGAAAAAGAAAGTGCTGGGTCCATAAGCCACTTGCAAGGCTGCAGTACGCAAGGCAGAGCATGGTTTTCCAGCAGCACGGTGTGTTGTTCCATGATAAATAGGGGAAAATAGCATTCCTATACAGACTGTTGCATTTGACACAAGGAAGGAAGCATTTGTACAAAGTTCACTTTGTACATGTGCACCAGCCACGGTCCCAAAGCACTTTCCATAACACTTTTGCACGTCTGTCTGCAGGCCTGCTTTTAAATCGGTGCCTGACAAATCTCAGTTCCTCTTTAAAAAGTGCTCTCAGGGAGTCTTTGCTCAGAATCACCCTCTCTGCCCTAATTTTGTCCTTTAAAGGAGCTTCAAAATAAGTCAGTGCTGGAACTTTTGTTCTCTCCCTCCTTGTTTTGTTAGCGCTAATGAAAGTATTATTGTAATACCGACTGGCCCATGGCAGTGCTGAATTCCTAAGTTTAATTGTGAAACTCAGGCTGGGATTTCTGGTGCTGTGCTGTACGTAGCACAAATCAATAGCAGACTAAGAGGCTTGGAATCAGGGGAGAGGAGCTGAAAGCAGCCCCATTTATTTCCATCATGTCTCTGCCTTAGTGCTGGCACGGCGCAGGGGTGCGGACAGACGCCTCACCTCTGCTCCTGGTCATAAAGAAAAGGACCAGAAAGTAAACTCGGGGCAGAGACGAATGCAGCATTTCATGAGTACTTTGCACCTGAGAAATCTTGGAAGATCGTTTTGTGTTCCTTACCTGTTGGCCTCTCCAGCAGAAGAGGGTTCTCCAGCACGAGCTTCTCCCTCCATCCGCATCAGCCGAGCGGCGCAGATGAAGCGCAGGGTGCTGCTGTGAATTGTCAGACATTTGAGCTGACAGAGGGTAAAATATGATCCACTTCCCAGTCAGAATGTTCAGCTAATCCTTTATCTCTCTTTGCCTTCAAGTGACACTTCCACCTTATCATCTTGAATAATCTGATCTGACCTGATCCAGCTAGAGCAAGCAAGGTGAGGGGAATGTTCATGTATATTAAATCAATCGTGTGATTTAACGGCTGAATTAAGGCTTTCATTTGGGATCTGCTTCCTAAACCCTTTGAAATACATAGGGAGCTTCTCTGTTTGCTTCTGAGTTTAATGAATTAAAGGAAAGAAAAATGTACTTAAGAAAGCAGCAGATAATGTAAAATATAGTGATGTGGGTTTTCAGCAATGCTTAATGCATTTGATATTAAAATGCGTAGTGCGTGACAGGCGTTGCTCTACCTGCAGAAAATAAATGTTAGTTATACCAGTGTTACTTGGGGGTAGGTGCAGAGAGTTGTGAGGAAGTCAGTAGAGCTGTCCTGTGTGATGGACCTGGCACGAAGATGTTCATAGTGAGATGTGTTTTTGTAATGTGCCTTTGTCTGCCTTTACCTGCTGCTCTGCGTCATCCCAAAAGCATCTGAATGCATAGGATCACCAGCTGTCACACTGGCCATGCTGTGGAGACCATTGTACTTCATGAATGTCACCTCTCTGAGCAATGCAAAGCCCATTTTAATCGTGTAAAAATCAATCATACAGGTGAGGGGAACTGAGAGCAGCAGCTGATCTGTATTGACATGACTCCACTGGCCTCAGTGGTGTTGTGTCTTGGGATTTGGCTTACTTGGTTTAGTTGAGGGCAAAACTTTCAAACCCATCTGAAACGGCGAAGAAGAGGCACCTTCCACCCCTTCTGGGAATCAGTAGCAGTGAGACACATAGCTGCTCATAAATTCATAACTGCTTTTCCATATAGTGCTTCCAAATTAGCAAAGACAAACCAGGAGCACTTAAATCAGAGAAATTTTCTGAATTCCATCAGTATTACCGTGAAAACTCCAGCTAGTGATTAAAAAGCCACGTTGGGGTCTTGCCTCTTCAGCATCAGTAGAAACTGTACATTAAGCTCAAGCAGGTGGCTCCAGTGATTTACGGAGAGGCTTACTGCGAAAGGAGCAGAGCAGGGGAGGCGGCCGGGCTCGGGTAGACGTCTGGCGTCTGCCGAGAATGAGAACAGCACTGCTGAGACTGGGGGGAGGCAGGGAACGGGGATTTCCCGAACCTAAAAGAATGCCTTCAGTGTTGCGGTGGTGGTTTACGCCGCGTAGAGGAAGCAAGATGACATCTGGGAGTGTTTATTTGTCCTGAGCATTTGTGATTCATCACGCTTTTCTACTAGAAAGGCATGGAGCAGAGTGCTGGTTTTCCCAAAGTGCCCAGAATACGGGGTGGTGCTACCCCAGGGGACATATAATCAGAAAACAGTGTTTGTTTTCAAACCTGGGAAAGTTTCAAATTAAAACAGAAGTGAGTGATGATATAGCCATTAATTAATTATTATTTTTTAACTAATTAAACAGTTAAGTTTGTAAAACAGGCTCTGTGATGCCTGGAGAGTGCTATTTCCCATATCGTCCCTCTCCCTGTCCTGTCTGGGGATGATGAGCATGCAACACAAAATCCCCCAGTTGTGCTGTAATCTCTCATTCGGTTGTTTTAAACCAGGATTGAGGGGCGGATGGTGAGAAGATTTGCTGGTTACTTAGCGTGTGGTTAGTCTGGGAGCTACTCAGCAGGAGTGGTTTAGAGTATTACCAGGTCTTAATCCCCCAAACCCCACATTAACCACAGCTCGCTTCCCGGCGTAGCCTAATGCCAGGGTCCCCATCTCCCGTTTCTGACTGTGCCCAGAGCAGGTGGGATTCCAGCTCTGTGGTTTACGAAGAAAAGGAGAAAATTCCCTATTATGGATGCAAATCTGGGCTAAAATGCTGCCTCAAGGGCATGCAGTAGGGTAGCGGAGAAATAATCCTGAATTCCTGCACTGCTGTAGCTGATTTGGGACAACCGGCTCTGAGAAGCGCGATCTTGAGCAGAAATCCAACTTGAACAAATATTTCGAGAGCTGCAGCAGCGGTTTAATTGGAACATATCTTAAAGCTGTTCGGGGGGAGGCTGGTGCGGATGCCTGCTCCGTTTTGCTTTATGCCGCCTTGCTTACGCCGTCTCGCTGATACAAATGAAAATTAGCACGGTTTCTAATTTGCCGGGATGGCCTATGCAGAGATGCAGTAAACACTCGGAGAATGCAAGCTGTGTTCTTCGCGTGTGCAGTGCACAGGAATAAAGACTCCAGGGTGTACATTCATCATTTAGATCGGTGCCTCCTTGTGCCAAGGACCACGTTACGCTGGCATTTCTAGGAAACAGAACTGCCTCCAGCAAGAGTAACTGTTTACAGAAGTGGGAAGTTGGTACAACAGAAGGCAGGCGGCCCAGATGGTGTGGTTATGAATGGAACTGGATATCTCCCGTGGTGTCAGGAGAGATGTAATATTTTGCTTACTCTGTCCTGACATTCAAAAAAAACCCAGGGTAATTGTCAGCTCCTTCTTTGAGCCAAATTTTTTGGAATGCTGTTAAGTTTTTTTTTTTTTTTCCAGCTAGGCTTTGCTGTGAAAGTTGTAGTCCAAATTGCCCACCTGGGTCGCAAGGGACTGGCTTGCCTGAGAGCCCCAGTGCCGGGCTGACTTTGTAATTCCCTCCATTATCCATTTCCCCGTTAATCTGTCCGCCCCTTCGGTTCTGTCCTTGCTTGCCCTTTAGCAATTCAAAGCTCGGTGCACTTGCAGCAGGATTCATGGGGAACGAGAGGCAGAACGTGTTACTCTCACTGATGAGGCCTCACTGCCTGGGTTTTGCTCTTTTCTCCCGTGAATGTCAGCTATTAAAACAACTAAAAGAATCGTACGTATGGATGACTAGATTTTATATGTGTAGCTCAGTCTCTCTTTCTCTCTTAAATATATTCTGCTCATATATTGGCAGAATATATTCATGTGGTCTGTGTTATATTACAAGCTTCACTCTTCATGTGGTCTGTGTTATATTACAGGCTTATTTCAGTTAATTCTTAACTTTTAATTCTTAATATTAATTCTAACTTAACTTTTAATTCTTAATAACTTTTAATTAACTTTTAGTTCTTAATATTAATTCTTAATATTAATTCTAACTAATAGTAATTCTTAACTATTAATTCTTTCCTAATTCTGGAAGCTCAGCTTCCAAACGTATTTATCCAGCAGAAGGGAACAGGATAGCTGAAAACTCCTTGTTGTAGGTGACTTGGGAACATCACATGTGCTTTCATTGAGCTTTATCTTCTGGACTGGCAATCGGAAGTCTCTGAAAATGAGGCTTCAGCTGTTAACTTACACTAGTGTTCTTTGAAAATGTTGCCTCCACCTGGAGTTTGTAGCTCTTTCATTAATTTTCTTCATTGTAGAGGGATTTCCCTTCAGAAAATTGACAATGTTAGCCTCGTCTCTTTCATCCTCATTCACACCTACTTAGTCTCATCTTTCCCCAGCTGGCATTTTTTTGAATTTTTATTTATGCCCTCTTTTCTCCCAACTCCACGCCATTTCATGCCATATGTTTATTATCTTCTCCATCATCAAGCTGTGAATATTTTCGTGTGAAATCATGCAGCTGCATGGAAATCAGCTGTTTGGCACAAGCGCTGGGCTGGCTCGTTAGAGAAGTCCCCGGGTTAACAGACAATTGCTGCTGAAGTATTTTGGAGAGCACAGAAAAACATCCTTTTACCAGTGGTGCCAATCTCGGGCCTGTAATAATTGTTATTGGATTGATTGAAAAATGGTGAGTTAAAAGAAAAAAAAAAAAAAAAAAAAACACAGCACAAAACTTTGTGTATTTGCTGTTTGTCTTAGAGTTGCAAAGGATTGCTCGTAGCTGCAGGATGAGCTAAATGTTAGGGGTTTAATGAAACTCAGGATCTTTTCTTTGTGAAAGGCTTAATGTGAAGGGTGCAGCCACTCCAGCCTTAATAGATTTTCGGGGAATATCTCAGATTTGCTGTCTTGAACGTGCCCTGGGATGATGCAAGTTGAGCTCCCAGGTTGGGAGCAGAGGGAAACAAATCCAAGTCCTCTCCCCGTTCATGTTCATGCAGTAACCTTCATGCTCCAGGTCCAAATCTTTTGCAGGCTGTAAGCACGATGCTGTGCTCAGCCAGCACACAGGTCTGCGTGGCCAGCTCTGCCCAGTTCCACTCAAAAGTTGTTGTTTTTTTTTCTCTTGGCCTGAGGTTAATTAGTACCGTGCTGCCAATACGTGCATTTTGTTGCATAGATGATCCATAGCAAGCAAGGCAGTCTTTGAAATGATACTTAGTGGCATCTATCCTTAACGAGCTGAGCGCTAATTGTTTTGCTGCACAAAGTAAAAGCGTAAATTCTGCGCAGTTTGCTGCTTCAGTCTTTCAAAGGCATCAGATGTGGGAAGCTGTACAGGCACTGAAATAATTGTTTTTGATTTTTGCCTGATATCCAGTGGTTCAAATAGGCAGCAATCAAAGCAAAGCACTTTCTGTCTGTAAATAATACTTTAAGGATTTTGATGGAAGAATAGAATGAAGGGTTATCATTAGCTAGCTGTAATATCTGCGAGATCAGCGAATTATAAGAATTATATGTGAATCTAAAGGAAAGTAAAGAGGCTTTCATGTTTGTTTTTGCCATATCAGTGCATTTCTTGAGGCTGTTGAGATATTCCCCATTTATATTGGCAGCTTCTCATTTTTCCAAAGGCACTAACAGTCTGCAGGCATCCGTTGTTAGGAATCCTCTTACTTTTTCTATCTTGGTACCGTGTTAACTTGTTTATGTTGCCATGGGATATGGCATTTCTCCGGCATTTTTTCATGGCAACAGTAGGATTTAACAGGATGGAAGCACTCAGAGACATAGAATCAAAGCAAAATTTCTCTTGGAAGCAACCCCTGTGGATAATCACTTAGCCCAAGCTCCCTGCTCATCACACAGTTCCAAAGCTGCCTTGGGTTGTACAGAGCCTCGACCAGTCTGGGTCTGAAGACGTGCAAGGGTGAAGGTTCAGCAACCTTTCTGGGCCATCTTCCAGTCTTCAACAACTCTCATGGTAAAGATATATTTATTGTTTTTAAAACCTATAATCAGAATTTCCCTCCTTGCAACTTGTGACTGTCCTTTCCTTGTCTTCTCTCTGTATATCCCTGACATGAGCCGGGCTCCATCTTCTGCAGGGAGCGGGCCAACTCGTTTGCTGTGCATTAATTTGCCTCCCCCCAGTAACCAATTAGCAGTTTGCTAAAAGATCTGCTTTAAGAGTTGCTCCAGGACAGAGATTTGGAGTGTCAGACCATACGCAGATTAGCGAATTTTCCCAGTGAATTTAATGCTGTTACAACTCTAGCAGAAAAACCGTTTTACCCGGCACGCGATCCAGTGCCGCATCTCTGCTGGTGCAGCTATCCTTAAACCCAAATATTCTTAAACCTGAAGAGTGGCACAAGCCACTGATGATTACTCATAGTCAATCAGTCTTCAATATTACCGTCGGTCTCGCTCTTTAGTACTACAGCAGCATTAGGAAAGGTTGTAAGAGAGGACTATGAAGTGTTTTCCTACTACTTGTTTCTAATAGTCCTCTCCATTAATCCCCACTGGAGAGAAAGCACACTTGTTATAATGATCTCCAAGAGAACACAATCCCCTATGCTTTTTTTTTCTTTCCCAGTTTTATTCTTAGCCCCACAACTTCAGGTCACAACCGATTTGAATGATAAAGTGGTTCAGATGGACCTATTAAAACAGAAGCAGCTGAGGACGGTGTTATTTGCGGGAAGACTACAATTTGTACAAGAAGCTCTAGATAACCTATTCACCTTCCCCCCACAGAGCTGTAATCCATGGGTTTGTCCATATGGAAGCTGGTATTCACACAGAGTGAATGTAAATAAAGCTTTTCAATGCCTTTGATATCAAAGCTATTTATGCTTCTCTCTCAGCAAGTATTTCCATTCTCTCCCAGACATAGTTAGCATAAAAGAGCAACCTACTGTTTTGAATGCATTTGGACTGAAAAAAAAAAGGAAAAAAAAAAAAAACCTCTCGTTTCCTGACTTCTGGAGAAGATCCTTGTGAAGTCTAACCCTACGGTTATTTTTTACTGGATGGGGATGGGGTGGGGGAATCATTTAGCCAACAGTGGAAAGGTTCGGGCAGCCAAAGGCCATGGTCCATCACTATGAAAATCCTCACTGGATTTTCCAAAATCATATCAGTGACTATTTGTAAAGGCTGATTTTAGACACTTGATGACAAATACATGTGTGTGTGTATATTATAAATGAAGTGAGTCTTACCCTTGAAATTAATTAAAAGTAGTCTGAGCTTTGCATACCATCTTTTGAGATGATAAATTCTCAGCGTTCCTTCATATAAAAAAGACTTTGTTTTAACTAATTAGCTTTATTTTTCATTGAAAAATTCTCTGCCACCCCCATTGAATGGAATGAGCTGCTCAGCTGAGTTACTCTAAGACAGGGCTTTAAAATCTTGATCAGCTCCTACAGCATGTTGAGAACCCTTTGCAATTTCTTCTGTGTTACGAAGTTTCCATGTGTGTACTACATATAGATACAAACACATTCATTAAACTTTTGCTGAAAAATAATTCATCAATCCATGTTCTGTCAAAGCATATGGACACTTGCATAAAAACACAACCAGGAAGATAACCAACTGAGGTGACGCAAAGCACCGGTGCCCTATAAAAGAAGCGATTTGGAAGCACTGTCTTTTCCCCGAGCCCACACAAGAGTGGTTTCTCCAATCTGACCACTGTACAGATGTCCTTGGGTATGTAAAACTGGAGCAATACGTATATTAGAAGTGCTATAGGCAAGTGGAAAAAAATAAAGAACCAGGCATTTCCTAAACAAGTGCAATTTAGCACAACTCTGCTGAGGACTACTGAGGTTACAAGCAGGGAGGATCCAGCACTTCGCTTTGGGAGGTGCAAAAAGCAGTGCGAAGCAATGTCACATCTCATTGTGCTCGTGGTAGTAAACACTTAAAACCAAGTGAGCCTGGATTCACGTGGCGTATCTGTGAGCAACTTGCAAATCCAGTAACTGTTCATGATTCGTCTTGGACTTGCACCTCTTTTCCTTCATTTCTTTCTCATGGGATGATCTTAACATGCCTGTTGAGGATGAGCATCAGCCTAAACAGTCTTTGTCACGGAAAATCATTTGAGGTCCCGAAGCCAGGATCATCTCCACAAGTTTAATGGGGTCTCAGGAAGTTGGATCTTTATCTGCTTTGGACATAAGGCATGTTAGGCTTTCCTAATGTGTATGTTCACTTTGTAAGGGTGAAGAAAGACCTTAGTGACCTAAAGGGTTTTCTGTGGATACATCTGAGGCATGTGGGTATAGTTAAAGAGATGAAAAATTACATGAAACAACTTAGGCTGCTCCATTTAGTCCTGGGATAGAAATCAGAAAGAAATGTTCTGCACAGGTAGCAGTATTCAGAAGACTTCAAAGGGAATCTGTATCCAAAGGATCCCGTTCTCTGCTGGAGTTGCTCAAACAGAGCTCTGAGCCCTTGGAGCAGCAGGTTCCCTGCTAGGGTTCTGCAAAACGTGTTTATCTGATCTTTTCACCCTAGCAGCGTGTGCAGTTAGGCACATGGTCATGTGTAGGGGAGGAGTGCTCACACGGCCTGCATTAGGGCCCCGCTGTGCTTGGTGATGTGCGGGCACTGAAGGAGAAATGCGGTCCCTGCTCTGCGCAGGCAGGCTGGATGAAGAGGGGATGGTCCAGACCGACCAAGTGGGTGAGAGAACCACCAGAAATCAGTTACAAAGCCACTTTTAATTAGCTGCCCTGTCCTCTTGTCTGCATTGCTTCAGCAAGATGATGTCCAACCCTGTGTTTTGGGGTGTAGCTGAAAGAGAGCAACGTTAAGCTGTGCTTAGGAGGAAGAGCACAAAGACATGAGTGGTTCCTGCAACAAGCCTGTAAGATTTTTCCCAAATCTTCCAGGGCCTGGTTTGTGTACAGATGCCTCCTGAGCATCTGCTTTCCCTCTGCTGTCCCCCTGTCTTGGGGAGCCAGGGGTTTCCAGCTTCGTGTAGGGCGGCGCTGTGCTCTTTTGCTTCTTTTTCAGCAATCCCTTTGGTCTTGGCCCAGTGAGTCCATTTCAGCCTTTCTTTACAGCAGTCAAGGACTGCAATTTGCAGAAAAAGAAGAAAAGGGTGGTCCTGTGTCTCTCGTTAATGCTTGGCCATCGCACAAGCTGTAGTCATTGGCAGGATTTTTTTTGGAAATCAAAAGCCTCCGCGCTCAGCATTGAACCCCAGCAGCCTTCTGTGGGAGCTGTGGAGTTCAGAGCGGTTATGAAAAGCTTTCCTACCCTGGTGGGTGCCTAAAAGAGACAGTTAGGGGGTATCGAGCTCCTCTCGAATCTGCCTTGTAATGAGCATGATTCACTCACACCGTCGGTTGCGAAAGCAGCTGGTTCCTTCATTGCTGCTAACGGGAAAGGAAGATATTCCAGAGCAGGGTGTGCTGCTATTATTTCTCGAGCTGCCTGAGTGGGAGGTTTTAGGATAGCAGAGAGGGAGGGCAGCGCTACGAGCAATAGCTTTCATCTTTGCTAATAGTAATCTAATGGACAGAAGAGTGGGCCTGTAATTGGATTTTGCTTCAGATCATGATTAGGAAGATTGCTTTGCGAAGTGTATAGGAACTGCCTGCGAGACTTACACGCATCTTTCTGGGATGCTGAGCAAGAGCGAGAGCATAAAGCAAAGCTGCAACTATGCCGTGGCTCCGAATTTGGGCAGGGAAAGGTAAAAGCAAAGCAGGGGCTTCTCTTCCACCAGCTGAGGGCCCAGCACCCTCTCCAGAGGCTCTCGGGGCAGCCTTCCCCAGTGCTTGGCCCCCCTCACTGTGAGAAGGGTTTTTTCTTGGGATCTCATGAAATATTCTCTATTTCAGTTCACGGCCATGAACTCTTGTCCTTTCGCTGCATACCAGAGTCTGGCTCCAGACCTCTTCTCTCCCTCCTCCTCCTCCCCACTCCCCTCAGGTAAGCGAAGCCATCGGTAGCATCTTCCCCAAGCCTTCTCTTCTCCAGGTCTGCCTGGTGCCAGGACAGACAGATGGCACACACACCATGGTATGTGCTGAGCAGGGGGAAACACTTCTTGTAAAACACTTCCCTGGAAAACTTCGTAGACTGCACGGTCTTGGAAGGTGACCGGAGTTAAATCAGCCCTCATTAAGAGCAGGTCTGGTTAATCATCGCTCAAGGTCACGCAGATAAATTCCAAAGTGGTCCTGGGTGCAAAGTGGCTTTTGCTTGTGCATGTTGCATGATTAAGAAATCATAATAGAAAGATTGGAAGATCGTAAACTAGGACTTGGCCAGAGCTGCAAGAGACTTTTTTCTTTTCTTTTTTTTTTTTTTTTTTCAAAACTGGAGAAAGATGAGATACTTTCTTACAGTTACATCTGAAATTAAGTTTGTCCTTCACATCTTTTTAGTATGGATGTAGTTTTCCCTTTTCCCACTAGCCTGAGTAGTCCTGGTTTTAAACTTTGTTACTACACCACTGCTGAGACAGGAGAAATGAGATCAACAGAGTTACAACAGTAAAGTTGTGTAAAGCACGGCCAGATGTGGCTGCTGAGTTGTTGCTGATTTAGTTCTAATTTAAGATAAATTAGTAATTTAATTACAAGGTGAGTATGTTGGGCTGCATGTGCCCATTTGAAGGCAGTCCTTGTGCTCAGCAGCTCTTGAGCTCTGTAGGCAACGGGACAGGAGGAGGGACGGGCGGGTGCAGACTGCGACAGGAAAGAGGAGATTAGAAACTGCTTGTTTGGTGTAAAACCTGCACGGATTGGGATTTTCAAGCCACCTTATCTCTGCTGTCACTGTGAAATGTCACTGCAGAAGGAAGGGGTTAAACAGCCATTTAAACGGATTGAACCGAAAGCTTTATCCTGGATGTCTTAGCCACGGACTCTTGGTTTAATCCACAGCCAATGTTTTCTACGTTCTTGGCAGAGAGATACCTTGTGTGTTATAATTATTTCTGCGGCAGAAATGTGCAGAAATTTCACTACAGATCCAACTTCTTAGATTATTTCAGGCAATTTGTGAACCTATCACAAGGTTCCCCCATGTCCAGTGCTTTGGTCATGCAGCAGAAGTTAAAGAATAAATTCACACAGATGTCCTGATGTTTTAGAACAGTTTGCTTGGTATATACAAAATAAGAAATGTGAGGAAAGGCTTTTAGGTAGCTAAGGCAGATGTGCAGCCTGTGTTGCCTTTGGGCATCTTGAGCAGTAACATTGCACGGGGGGCAGTGTGGAGAGAAATCTGTGCCAGATAAATAAGCAAAACGAACCAAAATGCACCTCAGGTACTATTCAGATGTTCCTGCAACCTGATAGAGGGCTGCACTGGTATCATTCCAGTCCACTTGCTGTCAGAGTGAATTCAATTAACGTAAAAAAGCCGAAGATATGGACAGCTGCAAAGTGATAGCTCCAATGTCACCTTGAAGTTGAGGAGGTCTTGACTTGTTTGTAGCTTTGGCAAACTGAAGAGAAGATGAAAATTGATTTAAACGCTTTCTGGTGTTGTTGGATATCCAAATCCCCCACCCACCTCCGAAGAAACAAAGATTATACTTGATTTTTTTTTCTTTTCATTCTCTAGCTTAAGCCTTGATTCCCATGCAGGTGATGGATATTGTCTGACTCCTCACTCCTAATGAGATGTCCGGTCGCCCTGCGGTGCCACCAACTGCAGTTACTCGTCATGCCCCTCCATCACTTTTTCACATGCTAACTCTTGAATTTATTTATAACACCCTTCAGGAGAAAGGTGTCAGATTGAGTCTCCTCTAATGCCCGCTTCTGCTGATATTAACGTATTAGATTATTTTTTCCCCAGAGTATTCTGCATTGCATTAAGTTTAAGGTGGTGAATCCACGTTGAAGAAAACCCTGTGAGACAGTAAGGAGAGTTGCTGAGGGTTTTAGGGAATGAATGATTCAATCAGTTGAGGTGTTTGGGACTGAAGTAAAGAAGTGAGAATCCACAAAATCAATGAATCAAGGATTTACAAATTGATGCCAGTTTTGCATAAAAGGCATTTGAATCCCGTTCGTGTTAGTGAAGCAGCAGCACCAGATCAATTTATAGAAAGAGAAGTCTTTGTTTATAACGCTCCAGTTCCTCGCACCCAGAATTGTTAATAATGCAGACTTTATTTTTAAGCCTGTGATTTTCAAAGGCGCCTGACAGTTGTCAGTCTCAGCTAGACTAAATTTATCCCAACACCTCCTGATTGTGCACATCCTTCATTAGCTTGAATTTAGGACTCGCTGATACGGGTTTTAAAGCCGTTGAAAGTAAGGTACAGAAGAAAAGAAAGTTGCGGGCTCGGATGTTCGAAGGATTATCATTATGTAAGCCTTGCTTCTTTGACAAGAAATAACAGAAATAAGTGTGAACAGGAGGGCCTACGTGAGCCCTTACATCAAAGTTTTGGACAGGCTCCGAAATCAGCCTCAGTCTCTCGCGTCTCGGATGGGAGAAGGAGCGATGGAGCCATTTGTCGCCCTGAGATGCCATTTAAATGCCATTTAAATGCATTTGAAATTGCAAGCATTAACTTATTCCTTTAAAACCGGAAAAAAGAAATGTGTGCGTGTGTACACGTAAAGAAACTTATGTTAACATTAGAAATGGGGAAGGCTTTTAATAGAAGCAGTCGGTGGTGCCAAACGTGGGGATAAATGCGTCGTGAGTCCAAGCCAGCGTTTTGAGTGGAAAAAGTCAGTATGGAAAATAAATCCTTGATTTCCACTGGGGCACTGTTCAGATTAGCCTTAATCTTTCAAAAGAAGTGGGCGGGGGAAGGAAATCCTTCTTTGTACATTAAAATAAATGCATCCGACAGAGCCTGCCCTACCCCGCTGCTCCCTGCAGCGTAACCACGAGTCCTTCCTCAGGACTTGCAGTGCTGCAAAGGGGAGAGCAGCCTCCTCGGGTCTGAGCTCAAAAAGTGGACCTGGGGAGCTGGGAGCTCTTCTGGCGACTGCTTTGCATGTGCCAGGGCTGCTGCCACGACAGCACCATGCACACCTCACGGTGCGATGGGCACTTTGCTCTGCAAAGCTCGGCCAAAGTGCATGCATTGATGAGCTGTGTTGTGTAATTTATGCTCCTATTTATTTAATCCCTCCGGAGTTTTGGTATTCATTGGCAGTAGCTAGATTGCTTTTTTGAATTTAGGCTGTGTTGGAGGAAATTTATTTTTGCGTATTCGTCCTTCATAATTTTTTTTCTTAAATATTGTCCCATAAATTACCGCGTTATCGATGAATCTGCATGCAGAGCCTTGCTATTTAGTTCTTAGGCCAGAATCCTCTAAATCATGTATGGCATATGTATTATATCTTACTTCATGCTATCCTTCTCGATGATGGATTTACCTTCGTTGCTTTCTTCTCTTTTAAATCAAAGGCATCCAAACTTGAAAGCAGTGTGGGGGAACAAAATCAGGACTGCTCGTCTTACTCACAGGAGTGTAAGCCTCGACATGAAACAGACATGCTGAATAATGTAAAGCTGTAAAATGGGAACAGCTTTTTCTTCCCTTTCCCAGAATTGTGTACGGTTGGGGAAAAGAAAGGGACATGTGGGGAAGAGGGGACAACAGGAGGGTGAAACCCTCGGTGCCTTCCCATCCGGGAGGAACTTGCTGCTTCCGATGCCCAGAAGGAGATGAGAAGCTCAAGAGACTTTGCTCCTTTTGGCATTCCTTAGTCTCAGAGTCATTTAGCCAGCTGATGTGATGCGGTGAGTGAAGATGAAGACGAATTCATGGTGTAAGGTCCGTGCTTGCCCACAATAGTTGCTTTGGGTAAAGAAAGGTTGCATTTTCCTGCAGCTCGATGTTGTGGCCAGCTCTGTAGGTAGGATGAGTTTCTGGTTTGGAAAGTTCCTGCCCATACCCTTCCTTGCTTCACAGAGTTGCTGTGTGATATTTTTCTCAAGTTGTTACAGGAAACAAAGTATTTGCAAAACTGGTGTATATTTATCAATATACGCTGCTGTGCGTGTAAAATGGGTCTGGATTTAATTTTGTACATGTTTGTCTGAACGTGCTTGATTTATGAAGGTGTGTGTGTGCGGAGCTGTCTTTCAGACAGTTGAAAACTGTCTCATGAAACTGTTTTTAATGGAAAATTGTTTTTTCTGTTTTTAACCTCGCTGCTAGTGTCTGCTTCCAGTGGTAAAATCAGTTTCCATCAATGTTTGTTCAGACAGCTATCAGCATCGTCTTGGTTTTGCTTTTCTCTGCCAAATTTACATTCTTCCTTAGCAAAATAGCCTTCCCGCAAGAACTCACAGTGTGGTTTTTTGTTTTCAATCTGTAAACCTATCCCTTGGTTATACATGAGCGCATATCTATATGTTGAAAATCCTACAAAAGGAAAAAAAAAAGGCATTCAAAATCAAAGCTTTTCAATGAGAGAATTAACTTTACAGTGGTTACTCTGGGTTTCGAAGGATTCTTCACCACCACAATTGCATTTAAGCTTTTTTCATCTGTTTTATTGAACATTTGAACTGGAATAACCCCAGTCTGCCTAGACTGAAGTTCCCCAAATTTCAGGGCCATAGTACACACAAATATTCTTTTGTAGTCTTTATTAAAATACTCTAAATGTCACGAGAAGCTGGCATTACATTTTAAATACAGAAGGGAATGCATATATTCTGTAGCTTTTTGATTTCTCTCTCAGCCTCCTCTGGGTCTATGAGAATAACTTCAGGCCCGTTGTTATTTTCTAATGCAACTGAACTTACAGACTGAAATTCATTAGGAGCTGTTGAAACCATTGACCGTTAATTTTTTTCTAAAGGTAATTAGTGCTTTCCATCTAAAAACTCACGTCGAGGGAAGCTCTGGATGCAAGGCAGCACTGTGCAATTTTCCAGGAGAGTGATCGGGGCGAGCACAGGAGGCACGGCACGGTACGGTGGGCTGTGACACAGGGCCCTGCAGGTTCTGGGGTCACAGGTTCCTTGCTGTTTTCCTCAGTTCTCTGAAGAAGGGGACTCCAAGAGTCTGCTTCTCCTTTCACATTGCTTTCGAGAGAAGCCAAGGAAGCACAAGGGGCTGTGCCTCTGTTCTCCATCGTGGGATTTCAGCAGCACCGCATCAGTGCCCTTCTGCCAGGACAGAGGTTAGCAGTGGCAGCATTAGGGCTTCCTCTAATGCCCCCCCAAAACGATGGCAAGCTCAGAAACTTTGGTTCTGCTTAGTGGCTATGAAAGCAAAGAAGGGATATCAAATTGTTTTTGATTTATTTTTTTTTTTTTTTCTGCTAGAATTGCCAACTGCTCGTGTGTTGCTGACCGCCTTTCACGTGCCTCATCCTAAACCTGCTCCCTGTACTGACTTGGTACAGAAAACCTGAAACCCAACTGTACCGCGCACATACCCGACAAAATTTTCTTCCAAATTACAGCAGCAGTGTCACGGAAAATTTCATTTCTGAATTGCACTAATTTGGAGAGGAACAAAAAGTGTCAGATCCCATTACCTTTCTGCAGCGCCCTGTTCTGTTGTCAGAGCTCTGTCTGCAGCTAACATGGTTTAGCTCGCAAAATGCTGAGAGTGACAGTTCCACTCTGACACTTTAATTCTGCATTATAAATCACTGTCACCTGGTCCCAGTCGCACCAGGCATTTGATACCCCGGGTTTCTCTCTTGTCCTGATCTCCCCTCTCTCCTTTTTCCTCCCTGGTGTTACTTTGCTCATGTGGATCTGCATCCACTCCGCTGAAACCAAGCGTGGTACCATGGCATAACATTTCCCCAGTGAATTTCTGCAGTGCCCTGAGCAAGTGCCTAGCACTAATAAACATACATTAGGCTGGACTTAATTTTCTAGCAAAGAGAAGAGCGGTAATTTGGAAAATGTTGTCTCTGTCCCTTTCATTACAATGGGGTGCGCTGCGCTTCAGCCTGGATCTTGCAGGGCCAGCATCTACTCATTGTAGCATCCGTTCTATTGAGATCGTGTCCAGGTGCTTTCTAAACAATAATTGGGGGAAAAAAAAAAGACATTTTGGGCTTTTACAGTTTACAATAGTCATGGTAAGAAAATCAGTAAAAGAACAAATATTGCTTTCTGTTAACAGAGCTGAGATGGAAAGAGGAAGGCCTTTCTTGCATAGGAACTGTGCAAGCTGAGAATGGAAATCAGATCTCTGGAATGAATTAATGTTAATTCATTATTTATTTAATACAAATCGTGTAATTACCATCTGCAATTTCCTTTTCAAACTTAGTTAATTTATCATTTTATGTCCTTGTAAACCAGAGTCGAACACAGCATCTCAGTTTTATTTTAATGTAGCTTCTGTTAATTAATTTCTCTCTGAAATAACTTTGGACCTTGTTTTCTAAGTGACATGTAGACGTGCTTTTAGACGAAGGCTGTTGTACCAAAACGTTGCATTGGGGACTCTTAATCCATGGATTACTGGCTGACTCAGAGGTTCTTCCAAAGGAGCTGCACGCGTCTGTTAAGTCAGTGCAGGTTTTGGTAGCTTTGATCTGTGCATTAAGTACTAACACCACGAATTTGTAGAATGCAGATGCAGAGATTGTACTACAGCTATTTTAACAAACCCTGTTACTGTGATTTATTTATTTTTTTTTAATGCAGAATAGAAATCCTGGCACGAGGCAGAACGCGTGCCAAAGCTGAGCTGCTGTTGTGACTTGCCCAACACAGAGCCGGAGCCTCTCCTAACCTTCAGTCGTGCAGCCAGGCCCTCGTATGAAACAGGGCATTGCTGCCTCTCTCACCAGACTTCTTCTATCCCTATATTTATTCATGTACATTTCTGAATTTGCTGGTATCTTTGTTTACTGAAGCGTCACAAATTCAGTATGGTGCCGTGTAAAATTTAGGTCGCTTTTCCACTGTCGCTTGTCCTTCAAAGAACAATCGGCTGCTTTGAAATGAAACCGAGACGAGCTGATAAAGGCATGTTGGGGTTTTTCAGCTGGGAGAATCACAGGGAAAGGGCCCAGACTCGATACCACAGGTCCAGAGGCCAGAGGTACCACTTCGTCTTCATTTCACCTCTTGTACAGCATAGAGCATTCAGGTAGTCAAAATATGCCAAAAACAAAGCCCAGCACCCTGACAGTTCCCTGACAGAGCTTATTAGCAGCCCTGAAATATTCTTTTTTTCAAAATGTAATTCAATTTGTTGTTGGCATTGCTGCTGTGAGGTGTTTTCCGAGCAACCAGCAATTTTCTCAGCCCCTTCCTCCCCCCAGACTCCACCCATGCGCTCTGCAGTGAGGTATGGTCCCCATGAATTTATGGTGATCCAGGCGGGTAGCACAGGCCACTTTGGGTTTGATATCCATGAAAACACAGAACGGCTGATAATTTAATCCATTCCAAGCTCACATTTTCAATTAACTGTCTACTAAGAGCAATATATTGTTATACCATAATAGACAGTTAGACAGAGCTAGACAGACAGTATTTTTAGCCCTTGTGCTCTGGTTTCCCTCTACATGCTCAATGCTCTTTTTCTTAATGTAAAAATGTTAATTAATGGGAGTCTATTTTCACACGGTGACACTGGCTGTCAGTAAGTAACAAATGTAATTTTAAAATCTAAATAACCAAACTGAGCACATAGAGATGGCAGCGTGATAAGGGAGATGAGAGAAGTTAATTGCTGGACTTTAAAATATCTGGGGAAGGGAGGTGTTGGGGGAAAAAAAAAAAGTTTACAGGGAAAATTAATGATGTATAACGAATTAATTAGGCTAAAGCTTGGAATGAAATTGTAATTATAAAGGCAGCAAAGACACATGGGCTGGAGTCTCGGGGAGAATAATGCTCACTGTACACCAGTGTTAACAGGATGGTGCCGGGCTCTTGGAGGGCGGTGAGGATGTGGAAGAGCACTACATGTGGCTGAGAGACAGAAATCGTAGATCTGGGATGTAGGAAGATTGTACGATACAGGCTGCTGCAGAGATCCAGCACTGAGGGGCTGCTGGGGGCAGGAGGTAACTACGTGGTGCTTAAAATCTGCTGTGGTCACCAGGGCTGCCTCCCCTCAGACCGCTCCTTCCACGCGAGTCCTCAGATTTGAGTCAAGTGTAGCAGCAACTGAGCAACCTGATCAACTGATAACCCTGTCACGGGGTTAGCACCGTCCTTGGAAAGAGAGATGTGAGCAGCAGAATGCCTCTGCCATCTCCGGGCATGACAGTGCTATCAGTTTTCCCTTCAACCCTTGTGGGACCACTGAGAAGAGAAAAATAATCCCTTGATATTTCTTCAGTGAACTCAGGATCAAGCCCTTTCAAGCCTTTTTTTTTTTTTTTTTTTTTTTTTAATACAGTATTTGGGATGTGAGGAGTGAGAAATGAGTTTTAGCAATAAGAATAACAGGCAGCTGAAGAGTCACTGTTGTGTTGGAGTCTCCTTATCTTACACGGGTTTTTGACTCATGCTCTTTGAAGATTAATCATTAGTAGATTATAAAAGATCAGCCTGTGGTCATTAGAAGTTTTCAGTAAAGGCAAGTCCATACATAAGGCAGACATAGCATTCAACAGGTCAGTAATCAAAGTGATGCTCAAAAGCTGTATGTCCTTTTAGCAGTTTTGTTCAGCACCTCCTAATGACGTTGAGATTTTCTTTAAGATACTCTCTGCCCTCCCCCATGATGTGCATCTTAGTGTATTTTAGCAATTTTTTAAGTGGACTTTTTAAATCTTGCCTGATTTTCATGCCATGGCGCATCAGTTTTTATTTTCAGCTCCCTTGTTCTGCATCCCCTGTGGAAAGACTTGGGGAAGTTTATTTTAAATCTGACATTTCTACATTTTATATATTACATTGCTTAGCAGGCTGCTCGTCTGCCTCCGTGAGACCTCTTGAAAATGGTTGCAGAAGTGAGCCCACGGTTCTCAGAATATCTGGGAACACGCTCCATCTGAACGCAGATCTTTTTGCTTAGATGATTGCAGTGTTCTCTATTCAAAAAACCTAAATGGTAGGGGGCATCAACTATTCATTTTCAGCCTTCTTATTGCTGCACAGTGTAAATACGTTGAGGAAAGTATAAAATTGCTTGTGCTACAGTATAATAAGCAGCGTGTGTGCGTGTGGGTTCTCTTTTCAATATCACTTTCCAAACCCCAAGCCATCCCAGAGTGCTTTACCAAGTCAAATTATGTATTTATGGACTTCTGCAAAATAAGGCTGATGTACAGTCCTGCCTCTGCAGCTTTCATCACTGTTATTGTCTTAGTGTGTCTGCTAAATAGCTACAAATATGATACCTCATTCATTACTTGCAGCTCGTTCGGCGTTTCGTAGCGGTGAGCGCACTAGGATTTAATTTACTCCAATTGCTACCATCCGATCCTTCCCTGGGTGCTTCGAGCACGGCGCTTTGGTCCCGACAGCGCTGCCTCCGCTTGGCTGGAGAGCGCTGGCAGAGCTCACACCGCAAGGTAACGCCACGAACAAGGACAGAGCCTCAGCAAAGCTGGCGTAGAAACTTGTGGAGAAGAGCGATTTCTTTTTGTTATTTCTTCCCTTGTGCTATTTGCATGATTTCTGCTCCTGCGTTTTCTCCATTTACTTCAGCGAGGCTGAAAGGAGAGTCGTGGAGCTTGGCTGCGATCCCTGGGTAGCTGGAGAACGGCAGCGAGCTTGTGTCATGTGTCGCTTAGATGAAATCAGAACGGTATCCTGCCTTTCTAATCAAATCTTTGCCTTTCGCATACTGCCTAACTGATGTGATAGATCGCTGTTTTAGCTTAGGCCTTGCTTTTATAATGCCTTGGGTTAGCAGAAAAGCTTCCTGGAATGAGGCATCCAGCTCCCAGCGAGGAATGAAGTTCTCCGAGGCTCTCTGGTCTGTTCCAGCATGCAGATTCTCACTCCCCATGTCTGTAGGTTTGCAGTTTACAGGCCATGTTCCTGCACATGGGCACATACAAAGGATTTGTTCTCTGAGTCTCAATCCCAGCTCCTGCAGCTTACACTGACCAGTTGAGATAGCTGGACCTGGGTAAGCCTGGAAAGCCAGCCAGGTAATCTACAACAGACTTCAAATGGTCCCCAGAGAAGCATCTCCAGTGCTGCAAATCACCGCTTCCCTGGCCCACATCTAGAGCCAGGCATCGTAAACCAGCAGCGCTGCCTTCCTTGCTTGAAGTGGGGGCATCATTCATCCATGGGGGCTTTGCTTTGGGAGCTGGCCATCGTTTGGGAAAACTGGGACAAAATCCCAACGTGGACAAGGTCTAAAAGCAATTACTGTCTTGGCACGCTACCAGAGTTGATCTTTGAAGGTGAAAATCAAGTTCAGCATGTCAGTCTAGACGGCCTTAAAGGAGCTGTTTTTCTCCTAAACGATGTAACAGATATTTTATTAAAACTCGTAAAACTTGTGCCCCAGTGTTCTTCATCTTCAAAGTTGATGTTACTGCAGTTTCATTATTCAACCCATCAGGCAGCAGTGGTTTCATAAATGAATACGATTGCATGCCGGGGTGGCAGCATTACTGAATAAACTGGATTTTCATCCAGCCATGACCGCTTGGATTATAACATTTAGAATCCGTCGCTTCAGTAACTTCTCTTAAGCAAAGATCATAGCACAACTTGAGCTTTTAAAACCACAGGAGGGACAGAGGAAACATTTTAAAGGGTTTCAAGTTGCATGTACAGATTAAGGGAAATCCAAGTGGGAGAGGTTAATAGAGTAATGCCTTTGTTAGCAGCGGCTGCGAGAACACAAAAACAATCCTTCGTGTTCCTTAGATCCAGCACTTATCCTAATACGAGATTTCTTCTCAGAGTGCTATTAACGGCTGAACCCAAAGAGGTTCAGAACTCATCCAGATGTCTGATGACAAAACAACCCCCAGGCCTGAATGTAGGCTGTTGAAAGGATTCATACTGCTGCGATAGCCATCGTTACTCTGGACTAAACCAAAAACTCAGGTCCCAAATGCCTTCCAAGTTGGAGATAAAGTCTCTGGTGAAGTACTGTGACATCCACAGTCCTGCTGTTATCTGTTCACCATCGCTGTGGTGGCTCGCAGAACAGTTGAAGGAACCTTGTGAGATTCTCCATCAAAATAGCTTTTTATTTTTCCTCCTTTTTGCTGCAGGTCGGAATGCCCTTGTCCTACTTGTTGATGTAGCTGGGAAGATAAGTTTCTCTATTTTCTCTCCTTTTTAATCTGAATTGTATTTGGCTCGAGTCTGAAAGGAGAGCGTTTAGTTACAGTGCTCAGCCAGTTCTCCGACAGAAACCTGCTGAATATTTCAGGGTAATTTACTGAAACTTTCTGTTACCTATTTTTAAGCAAAGATAATGAGAGCTCTGTTCTCCTACCTATTTGTGATGTCTCCTAATAGCTGTTGCTGACCTTGTCAGGGTTTCTCTGTATATATCTAACGTTCATATTGCAGTCTAAACAATTACATTTATGTTGCATTTGTGTTTACCCACCAGGGCTATGGGGTTTTTATATATCAGAATCCATTTCTCTGTGTTTGTGCAGATGGAAATTATGTACACCGTATAGGTGAGAGTTTTGTTCTGCTATTTATTTTATTGCACTGGAGGAAAAGGCTACAGCTGCCTCTCACCTTGAAATCATAGGTGAAACACATAAATTTTAAATATTGGATTTAAGGTTTTGAAGATTCCTGATAGAAATACTACCAATGGAGAGGCACCATTGGGATTTACACCGTACTTTGATTTAATTATTCTTAGAGAAGCATTATGTCCTGTCAAGGCATTTGTCCTTTGCTGTCAAGGCAGCAAGCACCAATTTCACTTCTCCAAAGAGGACCCATAATAGTCTGAAAATAAGTAAGTATGAAAAATTGTGGATATAATTATTGTAATTTTGGGTGTCATGAAACGATAATCCTTTTAAGTATGTGCCAAACAATGTATTCCTGTCTAATTGTACATGCTCAGACTTTGCTGGGCAGTACTTTATTTGCTTTGTGTCGGTATCAGCAGAAAAGAAGAGACCCGTTCATGACGTGCACCGTGCTCTTTTGTGAAAGTGATGCAGAATGGGGAGAGGTATAAAGAGGACAGCTGATTCCTGACTGTTCAGATGAGGCATTATTTGCTTTCTTGAAACTCGTCATGTTCTTACACGTGCTTTTCAGTTTCACCAGATAAGATTTGCAGGTGGTGGCTGTACAGATGTTTGTTCGTGGGGCAGCCGCCTGCCCTGTGCCGGTGCCACTCAGTCTCCCAGGCAGGTGTTGGCATCCGATGAAGTCCCAAGAGCCGAGCTCCTGGCCTCTGCGGAGCCTTCATGCATCACTCGACCACTTCTGGGAAGCCGTGTAGTTAATCCTGATGCTCTGGCATTTCCAGCTGGATCCTGAGCCAGGTTTGCTCAGAGGATGCTAAGGACAGTGGTGCACTCCTGCCCTGCACCGCACTGCCCCGTGCAGCCGGCAGGTTCCTGAGCCCATCTGAGTCTTCCTGAACTTCTCGTTGGCTGCATGGCTTTCATTTCAGAGCATCTAAGGCCAGAAGGGCCCATTAGATCACCTGCTCTGAACCTCAGTATATCACAGGCCATTAAGTTTCACCCGCATCCCCCTGGGTATTCTTCACTTCCAGTCTTAAAATTTTTATGTACTGCTCCTGTGCCATGTTTCATCACAGAGGTAGGTGCATTTCAGTGAAATGTGTTCAGTATGGAGCCGGTTATGCTTGTAAAGTGAGTTAGGAGCCTTCAGAATGAATAGAACTTGTTTGTATGTGGTCTGAGACTTTTTAAAGATGCTTAGGGAATTAGGAAGCTTGGTTCCCATTAATTTTTATGAGAACTTAGCATCTAAATGTCTGGGGTAGCTTTGTAAAATCTCCTGTTTTAATGGGAGGAATAAAAGCATCCATTTAGAATTAGTTAAATTGTGTATGTAGTTTGTTAGTGGTAGATAGTTTAGAAGAAGAGGTTAAAAAATCCCCGTTGTAGACGGTCACATAATGACGTGCTCTGGAGGTGACATTTTCTTCTTGACTCTAAGCCCTTCGCTGTTGGCTTGAAGCTCGGGAGTTTATATTCCTTCTTAACTCGTTAGCCCACTTAATATAGCACAGGAAGTTCTTGGGAACCATAAAAATGCCAAATGGTATTTTAGCTTCTACTACTTCATCAATATTGGTATTTATGAAGTAGTACAAAACTCCTAATTGTTTCAGTGCGCGCTGACATGTGAACTGCAGTTCTCATTAGTACCAGCTTTTGCTGAGAGTGGAACTCATTTAACAGAGGGATGGATTTTCTCCAGGATGGCAGTACTGTGTGATGCTCGTTGTGGTTATTACCAGCTGTTCCTTGACTCTTGTTTTTGAAATGCCTGATAATCCTTACAAGAGACTTCACAGGTAGATGTGCTCCTAGTATTCAGGATTTTCCATTCTGAGGCAAAAAGATTTAAAATATAAAGGTGTAAGATTTTTTAAAAAATACTTAGCTCTCTGCAAAAATAACTTGTAAGACAGTGACATTTTGGAAAAGTATTAGGATAAGCTACATCCAGTGCATCATAATAGCTCTTCTATAGACCTTGCTCTGCTTTTCAGCTACTTCCCTATGTCAAAGGAGTGTTAAAATTCACAAATCAGTCCAGTTTTGGAGATTCAGCTGCTCTGGTGGTGGGGCAGGGGAAGCACCACATAAAGTTTTTATAAGTATAGGCTGCATTTCACAGTAGTGTGTGCTCTTTCTTGGTTTGGACTTTTTATACTGACTGTAATAGAGAGAGAAATTCAATTGCACAGTGTAGGCAGTCTGGAAGGGTTTTTTGTTGTGATCAGTTCATGTTGCTGGGCTTGGGGCATGGGCTGAGCCGTATGCTAATGGCTTAGCAGTGTCAAGCTAAGCGTGTGCAAGGCAGGATGTACCAGAAAGCAGTAGTGTAGTATGTTGGTATTGCCACTGTCAGAAATGAGCTGGTAATATTTGTTGTTCTGTGCCAGATGGACTGGGCAGTTTTGGGCCGTACCAGCTCAGGAAGTTCTGCATGGCGTAGATGTGCTCTTTCTGTACAAGCAGATAAAGCCCATTGACAGAGAATGAGAATAATTCATGTTTCAGAGGGATCTAAGAAGAGATTTTGCCAAGGGACAGACACAGCATTAAACGTTCAGGGTTGTGGGGTTTTTTTGTTTGTTTGTTCTTGTTTTTTTGATCATTTATGCAAACTGGGTGCCTAATTAGGCGTTTGAAAAATACCTTGGATAATTCTCTATTATATTTCAGAAAGCTGCTCCACGATCTCCCTCAGAGCTATCCTCTTCTCCACCGGGAGCATGTCTTCCAGTCTCACACTCTTTGACAGGGAAACTTTCCCTATACACTCACTTCCAGTTCCTTCTAGTCACTTCGCATTGCTCACGATCACACCCACCATAAATAATTTTTCTCCAACCTCTATTTTGTCTCCTTTGGGCATTTGTCAGAAGCTACCTTCTGTCTCCAGGATCACTTAACCGAGGATGGACTAATGTAAGACAACAGCGAGCAGAAACATTGTAGTAAGCATTGAGTACACCTGCCTTCCTAATTATTACATGCCAGGCTTAATTGCATGACTGCAAATATCGGATCAGACTACTTCCCGTGACATGTTGTGACAAAAACAGCCCACACTTATTCCTAAGGTACCTGTTGCCCAGAAACTGAAATATTTGTCTTATCAGATGCAAATTAGAACTACCCTAAAGCACCTGGAAGTTCTTTCTGCCCCCACCCCCTTGGGGCCCTTATTTGTCTTCCTAATTATCACTGTGGCTCCCAATGAAAATGGCTGGTACCACTGCTCATTAATGAAAATAATTTCATTAGCAATTAGAAATGTAGGCAGTCAATCTGAAAACAAAAAGGATTGTAGTGAGAAGCAAAGCTTTTGCCTTTAGAAAATTCCCATGTGCAGGTCAAGTTGTTTGTAATTGTAAGGAAGTGCACTGAAGGTAATGTAGCTGCACTCCTTTGAGGCAGAGACAAATTTAGCTCTTGTATTTAAAACCCAGACACCAAATTTTATTGATTGATATTGAAACTGTAAATTGAGCCTGACTTTAGCAGATGTAAGTCTATGCAGCGCTGAGTGCTTCCATGGAGAGACAAGGTTTATATATGGCCGGGTACCTTGATTGAAGTCCTGCGACCTTTCATTAGTTTGTGGTGAAGTAATTTAAGTGCAGCACTGACAGCCCCGGACATTCAAACAACAGCCTCTGACCCCAATCAGAATTCCGCAATACACTGATTTCTTTTGAGCTTTCGGAGCTCTTGACGGTTTGCTTCGTGGGCACATTTTAGGTGGAAGATTCAGGTGGGCGGTTGTGGTGATCTCGTAATTTCATGACACCAGAAACTGAAGCGTTAAGAACATCCACAAATACCGTAAGACACAACAAAAGCATTGGAAGCAGACCAAGGTTTGGCACAGGTAGGGATGCTGTTACTCCCAGAAGTGTCCAACTACAGATATTTTGGTCAGTTTTTTATCACAGACTGTAAAAAGTTGGTTAGAGGGTAGACAGCTACCATGGGTCCTGGGTATCCGCTGCCTTAAGAGGCTCCTAACGCGTGAGTAAAGAGTGAGTAAAAGATTGTTTTCAGCTTGAGTCAGGCCTGTGGGATTTTGTTGTGACCATGCAACTCAGTTTGACATTTTGCTGTCAGCAGGAGTTTTTCAGAACGAGGGCTTGCAGTTTCACAGCCGTAAGAGGTGCTAATGATGGGACAGTAGTTGTAATTACAGTCCTGCTACGAGAGTAGAGGCAGACCCTCGCAAACAAGGGGGAAGCGTGACTTAGGAGCTAAGTCTGTGGTCTGAGACGTTGGCTTAGTTCCCAGCTCTGTCACAGGTTTTCTGTGTGACCTTGGGCAAGCTGTGTAATCTTCCTTTACCTGCGTGCTGTGTGTGGGAGTAATGCTATCTCCCTGGGCAGAAGGACGGCTTTCCTGTTGCATTTTGATGCTGAAGTGTCTGGGATCACGAGTGTTTCTCAAAATTCAGGACATTACTGTATAAGTTGTTCCGTTTTACACGTGTATGGAGCGCTCGATAGGCACACATCTATATAAATACGGATATAATCACACAAAAGCCTGCTGTATTCCTTTATTCAAACTGCAGTTCTGACAGATGTGTTCCCAGCAAGATTCCACCATATTCCACAGTTGAGCGGAGACCGTATGCTATTGAAACAAAAGAAGAAGATTAATTAGGCTGTCATCCTGTGAAATTGGGTTTGGAGATGGCAGGCACGCTCAGAAGCCTGCGTGGAGGTTGTCCATTTTTTTAATTATAGGAAGGGGAAGAAGGAGAGGAAGGGAGGCAGCCGGCAGGCCTGCTGGGCCGAGTGCCCGGCACCGCTAGGCCGCAGGCGGTGACGTTCAGCGACCCGAGGAGCACCCCCTGCACAGCACGATGGAGTCGAACACGTAAACACCATCTCTTTATGCTTCTGCAAATGAATTTGCCTCTTTCTGGAAGTCATCGGGCTGTTAAAACCTAAAGGTGGCAGGTCAGGCCCACGTCCCGTGTCTGGGGTCTCCACGAGCAGGGAAGGCTTGGCTTGCCTCACCGTCAGAACTTGGAGCCAGGAAAAGCAGGTGGGTGCAGAAAGAAAAATGTGCTCTTAGGGAAGTGTCTGCAGTACCCGGGAGCCCCTGGGGCAAAGGGCCTGGTGCCAAACCCGGCTGAAAATGTGGGAAGTCGGGGCTGGCACAGCCTCTGTCGGGGTCTTTGGGTGTTCTGACCCCGAGCATCCTCCTCAGGCAGCTCCGTGGCTTCCAGGAGAAGCTGGAGGAGTGACTTGCCCCAAATAGCAGCCTGAGCGTGGGCTTCTTTCTCTGAGGGCTGAACTGCACTTGCAGGCAAGGGAATTTCTGGTATCAATTCATTAAAATTAGACAGCGTCTAGGCAGCAGACTGGAATGCCATTCCTCTGTCGAAACAACAGCAACAGCCACCTGCAGTAGGGAAAATATCTGCCTGGGTGCTGTTTGAGACCTGTTGTATCTTTCTAAAGAGGCAGGAGATGAACATTGTATTCAAATTCTTTCTAATTTAGTTTTGCTCTATTATCCCTTGCTCAGAAGCGAGCACCTGGTTTATTCCTTTCTTCCTTTAAAGAGAAGTGGGGGGGCTGCATGTGGGCATATTTCAACCCAGGTAATAATAATATTCTGCCTCCCTCTCCTCTGCTTGCAGTTTCAATTGGAAAAGAAAACCTCATTGTGTGCTTTCAGCTGCTCGAGCGAGAGCTGTGGTATTTTCTGCCGGAGAGGAGGGCTTTGTGCTGGGGCATGGCTGCATGTGGTGCCTGTCCCCCTCCTCTGCAAAAAGAAAACCAGCTTCCAGACAGCTCCAGGACTGAGCTAACAGCAAATCTTAGCTCATCGTGCGTGGGTGGAAGGCCGGCAGAGCAGCAGCACCTTAGCCAGGAATAGGAAATCTTACAAATGTGGCAGACCTCTGCTATCCATTGTAACCCCGGCCGTTACAGCCCATCATCAGCCCATGGTCAGCCACGGTGCACTGACTTTATTAAGGGATTGCACCAGGGCTGCAGCAAGGAACTAAACAGCTCACATCTCTCTCTCCCTGCAGAGCACGCTGGTTGTTGATGCCCTAGAAGGAGGAGGAGAATGGACAGTAAATCCTCCTGTCTTCTCGCTGTGTTATAATATATATGAGTGACAGGATTTTGAAGTTTTTCCTGCTCTCTCTGATGTTCGCTGCTTAGTTCTGTAGCTATACAACTGGAGCAGCAGGAGGCTGCACTGCCTTCCCAGGGGTCTGCAGGTATTCAGGATCCTCCAGGTCAGACCCTGTGGACCCTACAATCCTGAACACTGCTGAAGGATGCTGTTTGAGTTGCCAGCATCCCACTGCTTCTGCTGGGATCAAAGTGAGTTTAGGAGATTGTGCTCAGCATTGTGTCAGGAAGCAGTTTGTGTGCCATTGCAAGGTGTCATTCCGTGCTGGCGAGTTCCTGGGAGCAAGTTTGAGTCCTTTGGCTTGGCAGTCTTTGGGAAAGGAAAATGTGGCTCAGCACCTCAAGTACCTGAATCAGCTCTCTGTTACAGTGCAGAAAAGAATTGTTTACAGAGCATTAAACACTCGCAAAGAGTGGCTAGATTGATGGTTAGAAATATGTATTATGTGACTTCTTTAAAGCATGGCAAAGCAAATGAACAGGGGGAGTTGAAAAATCTTGATTCTAGGCCTCAGTGAGTAGTTATAGTGTGTTTTTTCCAAAGATATAGGATCCCTCTCTGTCTGTAATATGGAATCCATGCCCTTTCTTTAAAATACATTTTTGTGGTTTTCTTTTGTTGTTGTTTCATTTTGTCTTTTTTTTTTTCCCCATTTTTCTCACAAGCTGCACGATTCTGCCAACTCTTTAGATTTTATCTCCAAGCATATGGACGTTTGCCCGTTTATTAAGTGTTCCTACAGACCAACTCTGGAGAAGAGGCAAAGCATCACTTAAAAGTACCTAAGCCACAGGCAGGAGAAATGAATGATTATTTTATTTCAAATTCAGGAGAAGGAGATGTAAGGAATAAGCTTTGTAACGAGGCACGAGAAAAGTGGGGGGGTGTCTGAAGGCAAATATATTCTATTTGACTGAGGCATACGTTTCTGAAAAATAGTATCTCAAGGGTTCTTTGTAATGATGGGAGAAGAGCCTTTATTTCAAATGCTCGTTTGAGCGTGGGAGGGAACCTGCTCATTTCCTTTCCTCCAGATGTTGTGCCTGTTCGGGAGCTGAGTCACAAGGTCAGGTGTTGTAATTGGTGGGGAGTTTGCAGAGGAGCTTAAGGCATTTCATCTCCCTTCTTGCTGCAGTGCACTTTTTTTTGTTAAATTGTGGCCTAATGTATTGTCTGGGAAAATTACATAATGTGAGAATGAATTTTATTACTACTGCTCGGAACTGTTTGTTATCCTTGAAAAGGATGTTATAATCCACGTAAATGCTTTCAACCTGACATCCCACCCCAGGTGCTGGGATTCCTCCAGCCTCCTGCAACTGGGTGGTGCTGCTCCCATCTGCAGGGGTTATAGCTCAGTGAATACCTTTGCTTGTCGTTTGGAAGCAATATATTCTTTATTATCCCTATGAAGAGATTCTCATGAATACTTCAGGAGACATTCATAAGTAGAGCTTTAATTATTTAAAACCGTTTTTCCCATTACTTACTTAAGGATGTTGCCTTTCATCCACCCAAGCTGAATTTATTGCAATGAATAATAATTTTCATTTCAATTAAGTTTTGTATGTACACATCTCTGAATCTTGTATCCATCTGTTTGCCATCTGCTGATTGGTTTGCTATTTCTACTAAGCTCTTTTTTTTAATTGTAGATGGTCATGTACTCATTACCAGTTTCATCATTCAACTCATCTCGGGGACAACACATAACTGTATCAGTCTATCAGTATAATCAGATTGCCAAGGCAGCTGAAATCATCAGGTTGATTTAATTCAGTTGGTTTTCTGAGCGTGTGCTTCCTCGGAAGATGTCTGTACATTTTATTTATTTATTTTTTAAAGGGACCGGAGGCACGATGTTATATTGGGAGTTTGCTCTTGATCAGCTGTAATTATGACTGTGCGGGAAGAAGTCCCTAGGACTCTGGCACAGTTCATTTTGCAAGTCACTGTACAAACACAAACCACCACCTCTGATGCCTTACTGGAGACAACAGGTACTTACTAAGAGGAGGACCCAGCTCACTGTAGTGCCAAGCTGTACAGCCTCAGAGCTTGGTAATAACCTTGGCCAAAATTCATCTGATCCAGTGCTTGATGCTATTTGCGCAGGAAGGGTCTGGCTCCATTTGATAAGGGCAGGGAGGGACATGTGAACCATCCACTGTACTCGTGCATTATTTGCAGTTTCCTGGTCCCATCATAGCTACAAGGCAAAAGGCATTTATACCACATGTGCACAAACTCCCTCCTTTTCCCTCTTGGACACTTTGCAGATAGGGTGAGGGATGAAATATCTCCAGAAAAAAAAAAAATCTGGGTTATGAAAGTGAGGTTGGATGGGAGTTGAAGAGAGGGAGACATGCTCTTCAAAACACCCAAAGAAAACTGGGAACTGCAAGCAGATTCAGTACACATTAAATCATTTTGTCTTCGCCACAGTGACAAGCCCAGCCTTGGCGTTTCTCTTTTTACTGCTCAGACACCGTCCTGCCTGGGACTGCTTCGTGGAGCAGAGAATATGGTTCAGAGCTGACCTCGCACACTCCAGCCTGACATCACGTAACACCAAATGCTCAGGGCTCCCCCTGTCTCCTGCTCCGCTGAACATACATTAAAAAAAAAAAAAAAATAAAAAAATAAAAAAATAAAGCCTACACCAAAATGAACAGCTGCTGGGAGCCAAGACGAACTAATTAACTTGTAACAGGTGCTGCTGCTGCTTTCCATCCGATTGCGGTCCGGCAATCTGCTGCCCTGCTGCAAGCAGCAGAAGCGGGGAAGGCCAGGAGGGAGAAAAAAGCCTTCCCCTGGAGCACCGCGGGCCTGTAGCAGCTGATACCGTGAGTGGTGTTTTCTGTGGCTGGGGATAACTTGCTCTTTGCTTCCAACCCCTGGAACGTCACTCAGCCAGGGGCAGCCGTCACAGCCATGGTTAGAGGAGGGGACTTGGGGAAAGGAGGGCTGAGGCAGCTGCCCCCGGTTTGCCACGGGTCCAAGTGGGTCACGGCCACTCAGTCCTCAGCACTCGACCCGAGACCCCAATTAGCATCAGGGCTCATTGTGCCAGGTACTATGGAAACACCTCCAGAACAGTAGTTAACCCGAGGTGTAATTCAGGCGGTTGTTCCAATGTCCTTCATTGTTCTCCTGGAGTATTCTTAGGTGCCTATTTTAGAGAAGTCAGAGCTTTTGTGAAAAAAGCTCTTGAGCTTTTAGAAAAGCCAGGTTTACGTGGACTAGTATCTCTTAATGTGCCTGAGAAATTCGAATGTAAGTTTTCCAAGTGTTCAGGAATACAAAGGTCCCTCTTCAAACGTGCTGTAGGCAGTTAGTAGCCTCTCCCTTGAAAATCAACCAAATAATAATATTTTTTAAAAACCTCCCCCCCCCAGCCCGAACAATCTCAGGGGCTTTCATGCACCTAGGCACTCAGAATTTAAACTGATGCTGGAGTGCTTAAGTCAGGTGTGACAACCAGGTTGGAGTTTTTAAGCCACAGAGACACTTCTTGAAACGTTATCCCAATTTTGGCTCCCAGTAAATAAGTTGTTTTTAAGATGAAATCTTAACGATCACTAGGGCTTTCTGTGGCTGCCTCTGATTTTTTTCTTTTTTTTTTCCTCCCCAGCCATAAAGCCAAATTATACCAGGGTATATCCCATGTAATTCCCTTTCTGGCCTTATCTTATCTCTAGCTCTTAGCTGATGTGATTGAAAAACTCTGGCATTTCGTGACACAAATCCAAATACCGAGTGCTAAAGGCTTACACTGTTCTTCCAGGAGCAGGTCCAGTCACTCCAAAATGGTGCTCTCTCTTTCTGTGCAATAAAAAAGAAAATAGGTGTGTATATATCAGGTTGCACTTCGTAATGCTGTGCAGGAACACCAGTAAGGACCGTGGGCTAAGGTGAGGAGGAAAGGAAATTGCTTGGTTGTACCTGGGTGCACGCAGGTACGGATGCACAATGGCATGTCAGGGTTGCAGCTACCTAAAATGCCCCAACTGATCACTTAATTTATTGCTGTTTTCAGGGTTTCTTTCATACTTGTGGTTCAAAGTAGCTGTGAGTCTCATGCCTGGCAGCAAGCAGGGCTGCGATACATCAGGGTCGTTGAGGACGGAAGGGAGCAGTGGGATGGATCTGCAGAGGGATCTACCAGCTATCGAGGGGATTATGGTTTGTTTAATGCACGTGGGATTGCAACTCTCTGAAACGGCACTTTTAAAACTGCTTTCACTGTGACCTAGGAGAGTTCAAATGGCACAGCATAAGCTGCTCGGACAGATTCTCCTTCTCCAGCACTGAAGCATCTGTTGAAAGCTGCGCAGGGCCTCAGATGAAATCCTCTTGTCTAGAGCAGGGCTGTCAGCGTCTGAAACTCTGGGTACAGACCTGTTTGCAGATTCACACCGATGTAACTGGGAGACAAATCTTCCCCAATGTATTTAATCAGAATGTTTCTGGGATAGAATTTACTTGGACTGAGTTCAATATAATTTTTGCTGGCATGACAACCTAAGATAGAGATGGCATGCCATGGGCAGGATTTAGTGCTTCATCTCTTTGTATTCACCTCACTCAGTAAGGCAGGAAATTTATTTACTATCCAGAGGCAGTTAACTGTCGTGCTAGTGCATTGTTTCAGCAGTCAAAAATGGCAATACATCTATATATCTATTTTTAAATGAATGACTTTCAATACCCAAGGAGAAGGATGAGAAACCCTTTTTCCTCTGGTATTGACAGAGAAATGAATTTCCTCACCAAGTTGAGTCCCTGACATAGATTCGATTATTTTTCTCAAAGAAGTTTTCTGGTGTGATTGTTACCTGTCTGCTGTGTGTCCTGGAAGAAGAAATGTGAAAGAATTAAATGCTCTCTATGCCTCCTGTTAGCATGAGCGTTGCATAGGGCCATTCTCAGTAATTAGTAGCCCAAATATCACTGTCCCTTAATGGGAAAGATTGTTCCCACGTGCAAGATGTGAGGCTTCCGAGAGGAAATCCATTCCTGGGGGAAGACGAGGAGGGGCTGGGCAGTTAGTAGATGTCCTGATGGATAACGGGGTTCACAGAGAGGGGGAAGGAGGAGCCCTTCTGCTCGCTAGCGCAGCTCTGGGTTTGCTGTGGCGCTCTTTTTGCAGGCACGCTGACCTGATCATAGAATCAGAGAGTCATGAAGGTTGGAAAAGGCCTTCAAGATCATCTGGTCCAACCATCGCCCACCCTACTGCCAGTGTCACCCACTAAACCATGTCCTGATGAGTGCCTTCATCCCACTTCATCGCTCTGGATGCAGCGGCACCTGCTAGACTCATCAGAGACTTGAAATGAGAAAATCATTTTGTGCAAAGTGGGGGGCTCTCCTTCCTTTCCTTTCTCCCTGCCAGGTGGGTAGAGCTCTTGGAGAAGCCGTGGCCTGGAGTTAGTTCCTCCACGTGCTTCATCCCTCCAGCCCGTTGCAGTCCTGTTCACAACTTGGCTGTGGCTCGGAGACCAACGTGCTCATGCTCCTCGCACTCCCACAACTTTGCTTCGAGTGTCCCTGTGAGACACAACACTGACTTTCTCTGAAACCCAGTTCCAAATCTGTCACCTTGCTGACTCCGTTTCATCACTTCTTTCACCCGTCTGGCAGCATCCTATTTCGGGGCTCCTCAAGTACAGTCCTAACCATATTGCTGCCTGCCACGCTGGGGCTGAAGTCTTAACTGAAGGGTGTGAGATCTTACAGCAGTGTGAATACCGTATTAATTAACATATAAAAAATATAGTTTAATACATAAAAATAAATGGGTTAATTAATTAAGCGCAATGGGGTAGTTAGAGCAGAAAATGGGTCTCATTGGGAGCTTTGCCTAGAGCTGTTGGTGCTTTGCCTTGCAGTCAGCTATCTGTGCGTGTGATGTGGAGACAATAGATACCGAGTCTCATTTCAACCAGTGTTCGGTGCTGATTGTCCACTTTGATTTCTGAAATAGAAACAAAGACAAAGGACAGCGAAGGGAAGGCAATTCCTTCAGTATACAGGCAATTTCTACCACATATGTTGTCATCCCATCCCATCCCACCCTTCTTCCCCTCTTCACCACCCAGTACCAGCATTTCTGAGCCTTGGCAAGCATGGGGGGCCAAATATTTCTGAGTATGGGCAAGTACGGAGAGCCAAATGCCAAATCTCTGAGCAAATCTCCTCACCTGACAAGCCTTCGTTGTCGCACCTTAATGAGAACAACGTCAAATCCTTCCATTGATACCCAGCTACAGAAATACTTCCTTTAAATAACCAGCTTGGGGTCGATGTGAATCATCTTGGTAAAACACAGATAAATATCTCGGAAGGAAAGGCTCAAATTGTATTTGCAGCAAGCCCAGCCATGTCTACACGTGGGCTGTGGCTCCAATAAAAGCCAAGCAGCAGGTAAGTTTTTCAGCTTGAGCGGCATCCTTTTTATTGCATTTGGAAAGGAAACGTTATTGGTGTGGCAGGTGCCCAAAATGATGAAGAATACAAATAAGAGGCTGCTGGAGAAGACAAGACAGATTTTGATTTGAAACAGGTGCAGAAAGCATTGCTCAGGGGAACACCGGTGAACCCTGAACCCACTCCAAATGCCTCCGGACACAATTTTAGCTTCTGTTGATCCTGGCATTTTCTCACACAGCTGAGGTAAAACTCAGCTCCTTGAAGAAAGACAGACTTTTGGTCTTGGGGCTGGAAACATATGGGTTCCTGCCTCTCGGACACAGCTGATGCCTTGGGGACAGCAGTTCCTTTCCCGAGACCCTTTTCGATTTGCATTTCCAGTCCTTTCACAGCTACTCTTAATGCAAGCTAAAAGCGTTCTGGGTTCTTGTCAGCCTAAAATATGCCACAACCTTTTCCATGAGCTAACGAGGAACAGCAGATGTACTCAGGGAAAAGTTTAAGCTGAGGATAACATTCAGGCACAATGAAAAAGTCACAGTTTTAAGACATGAGAAACTTTTTTGGGACTGCTGAATCTTTTTCAGGTAGCTAAAGTTTTTTAGAAGATTTCTTTGAATTTTTTATTGTGTTATTGGCAAAGCAAATAGAAGTATATTTTTCTTCAAACCTACTGTGAAACAATATAATAGAAACAAGATCTCTGAATTTTATCAATGAAGAAATTAATCAAAACTGATACACTCCTGTGAACACCTTCGATTTTGCAAAAATGGTGCTTTTCCAATAGAAAATGATCCTGGCAAAATGTTGAAATTCTCTCTCCTTGATGTTTTCTGAGATTTTTTTTTTTTTTTACTGGGTGCTCGAGGTTCAGAGCGCTGCAGTAGCAGTCGTCAGTCTCTGTACTCAGAAAACGTGCAGCTCCCAAAACGGCTGAGCTGTGGGATCATGAGAGCAGCAAAGTTCACCGAGTCAGCGGAGATGTTGTGCTGGGTGATGGTGCCTCAGGGTCGATGGCAGCCAAGTTGAAAAAGTTTGAAAAGCCCTGTTCTGGAATTTAGCTCGGGACCTCGGTGAATATTAGCTTTGATGGGCGCCTCCCTGTAGCGAGGAAGGCTAAATAATCATGTTCCATAAAAGCATAATTAGCATTATATTTTATTTTATGAAGCATCTTTTCCAATCATTATCCTCAGAAGCGAATGCAGTTAATTTTGTGTGGTTTGTTCCATTTGACTGTACTTTATGTGTGATGTATCAGTACCCAGCTGGGTAATTTTCCAGTCCTGCTCTCCCAGCTTCAGAATAACTAAAACCACCTTGCCTGATAAGGAAATTTTATGTGCTCCAACGCATTGTGTTAGATTTGCAGAGACTTGGATGCTTGCGAGGAAGGATGCAGGGCTGCAGTGCCCGAGGAAAAGATCCCAGAGCTGTGCCAAGACCACACAACCCCGCAGAGTGAAAAAGAAGCAATTGTAAGAGCTCCACGGCAGGGAGGAAAAGTGGCATCATCCCAACTCCTAGGTGCACCCTAGAAATCCTGGCATCCCAAGGGAAAAGGAACAGCCAAAGCACATCTGCTTTTGTAGCAGAGTCTGTAGTGGAGCTTTGCATCCCAACGACTGTTATTAGTAGGTTATCCCCTGCTGTCCCATGAGAGAACTTTTCCTCTCGTCCCAGTGTTTTGCATCTCATTTCATATAGGGATCGATCTTTCTTTCGCTGTAATCACAGCCAGGTATTTATGAATTGTATTTATATTGAAATTTCCATATCGTATGGACTATATACGATATATGGACATATAGCACATTGTATATATTTCTGTATACCACTGTATATATTTCTTTATACCACTTTTTCTTAATACCACAGCACTCATTTGTGGCTCTGCAATTCATTCCAGCTGGATTATATGCCCTCGAGGGATTAAGCAATCAATTATCTTCATGCATGCATTGTATACAATGCAAAAACATTCCTGGCCCAGCTGGACAAGGAGTAAGAAGGAGAAAACCTGGCTCATTTGCCTTTTAATAGTTTAATAGATGACTACATGCAAAGAGGCTTGTAATTTGCTGCTAATGCAGACAAAGGAGATGTAAGAGAATCTGAAGCTGTGCTTCAAACCCTTCCCAGGAGACCCGCCTGCCTTGGTAAGCTTCCGAGTGCTTCCCAGAGGTTAGATCCTGCCCTTGACATGTTTTAGGGTTGCTTTTTTTTTTTTTTTTTTTTTTTTTTAATCATGAAATTTCAAAGGGCACAATTTGAGTTGGTTTAATTACCTGTGCCATGAATAACACTGATGCGTTTTGTCTCTGGTTATTGACTTTTTTTTCCTCTGTGAGGTCAAACGTAGCAGATCAGGATGCATTGTTAGACCAAATAAATTCCCTCTTTAATAAGGGAATTTATTAATGCACTAGGACACCTAACATAGGGTAAAAAAGTTGGTTTTTCCTCCAAAAATGTAACAGGGGACCTGCAACAGCCAAGATTTTCTTTCCCCATGTTGGATACCTGCTCACCTAAAGTCCCAGGACAAATTGGAGGCAAAAATCAGGTTATTTTGTGATAAAACTGTAGGGTGCATACTCATTTTTAACAACTAAGACTGAAATGTGGGTTGGATTTCCAGTTCTGTTGAACGAGGGTAATTCTGTGGACTTTGGAGCTGTGCAAGCTTCAGCCATCTACGAACGTCCTCGTGTTCTTGGCTGGGTTAGCTGGCAATTTTGAACAGTAGATATCAGTCTGTATCGATTTGCAGATGTGAAGCCAGATGAGTTTAATTCTTGATTACCCCGTGCTGCTGTGTTTAATCCTGCACCGCGGTGAATGCGACTGCATAGCTTCGGGGATTATTAGAGCCATAAAAGCATTACTGGCTTTATGAGTTTTTCACTAATGCGAACGATAAGCACTTCCTACTCCGGAGCAATCAGGTGCTCTACTTCTGTGGAGTCATGTTTACATCATCTGTTGGTAAACTGTGGTTTCAAGAAAAATATCAACTGCTCTTTCTGCTCCACTGAAGCCCCGATTCCCCATGAAGTTTGAGAGACTTTTTCCTTTGTTTAAAAAAAATAAAGGCAAAATTAATTGGAAATGACAAGAGGAAAATGATCCAGCTGAATGCTTTGATAAGCAATCAAGGCTTAATAGATTAGAAAATATAATTAATTACTTAATTATACTCGAAGTGGTTGTTGTTGGTAGATTGTTCATTGAAAAGCCATTGTTGTATAGAAGGATACGCCTGTTGCATGAATAGCAGTCTCCAGGAAGCCTTTGCTGCTAGCAGGGACTCCTAATGAACAGCAGAGTTGTTCGAGTTGATGCGTACGGCTCCGTGCCTAGACCGCTCCTCTTCCAAAAGCTTTGCAAGCATTCAGCAGTTACTTGCCCCGAGCTGGAGCCTGTTGCCAGCCACCACCGTACTGCTGGGGTTGCTGTCACTTGGATAGACCTGAAATTCAGGTCTCGGTTGCTTTAAACAGTGCACTTTAAAACAGAAAGTTGCATTTCATGAATGCATGTGACTGGGTAGTGTATGGACAGCTTGGCTCGTCACCCAACCTTGCCAGGTTTTGCAACAAATGGTACATGGGCTTTCCATGAATGAGCTCATTTGCCTCCTCCGAGCTCTTTTTGCAGGTCAGGCTTCTCCACTTGGTGCCTGCACAGAAACCTCAAAAGGATGCTGTGAGCAAACTGTAAAGCTTTCCTCTCTCCATCCTGTAGAAAAAAAACATGGAGGTAAATAATGAGTACGTGGGATGATGACTAAGGGTGTAGAATCACAATTCTAGCTCTTCTTATTAGTGTATCCCAAAGCACTTTGCAAAAACTTGGCTGTTCTGGGAATCTTGGAGCAGAAGCGATGAATGAACCCGGCAAGCTGGGACCCGAGCCAGGTCTCCTGAGTCCCAGGCAGGAATCCTAGCTAGCGGTGCTGTTGGAAACCGCTTCCTCAAAGCCCAGCAGGGAAGCAGAGACATTTAAATAGCAGCCTTAAAACATATTTATTTAAGGAAATCCGTATTTCAGACTGGTGTATTTTAAGGAAGAAACTAAGACCAGTATCCCTTTTTAAACTTTCAAGGTTATTTTATTCTTGAAACATTTTCCTTTCCCAGTCTACGCAAGTCTGCCAAGGACGTACTGAAGTTGCTGGAGAGCTGCTTCTTACCAGCAAATAAAAAATTCATGGGTTAATTTTTTTGGCAGTGGCAAGTGAATTGGGGTCTTCAGTTACTGGCTGTATGGTAAGCGGAAGATTGGCTGAAAAAAAAAACTGTTTTCTGAAAATTTATAAATGTCTTTCATAAACGTCTCAACTTTTATAAATGTTTCAGCCCCTTTAAAAAACGTTCTCAGTTCCTGCAGAGGATGTTGGTCTTTATTTTTCCTGGTCTTTAATTTTATGCTTTTACTGGTCTTTAATTTTATGCGTCTTCTAGTTTGTGAGGGCCCTTGGAGTACTAGGGAGCAGATGAAGGTAAGAGGGTTCACTTAATAGCGAGAGCTGTGCCTTCATTCCTTTAAGTGCCGTTCAGCCAGACGCAGCAGCGAGCACGGATGGAGTGACACAGATGGAGCTGAGGTCCGCTGGGAGCAGCCCTCTCCTTCCACATGCTGCAGCATCCCCGACAGCAGCCTGCAGAGCCGACTGCGGGGCCGGTGCAGCAGAGAGTGGCAGCAGCCTGCAACAGCAAGGGAAAACGTGTCCCCACGGTCCCTGTTTGACTTCCTCGGCTCCTGTGGAGCCTTGGAGCAGAAGGGATTTATCTCTCCCCGGAGCCACCCGCGCCTCGCAGGGCAGGAGCCTCGTGCCTTCCTGCGAACAGAATGAAATGAGCTCCATAACAGATTGTCCGACGCTTCTCCTTGCGCTCTGCGCCGCGCTGCTCTTCGGCGGCTGCTGTTTCACTTGGCAGTGCTCCCCATAAGTTCAGGGCTCATGCTGCTTTCTCTAATTGTACTCGGGTTTTGTTCTTCTCGGGCACGTCTTCGCCGTGTCTCTGCGAGCGTGTTATTCGCTCGTATCAGCGTAAACCTGAATGGAGAAATGCTTTCCTCGGGAGTTGGTCTGGGGAGGAGCAGCATTTTTTACATTTGTTGCCTTTGTAACATCACTGATCCGACAGTTGTTAAACAGGCATCAAAAATTTGATGACTCCTTTTAGTAGAAATGTCGTACTTTGACTCAGCTACTGAAAGAATCAAAGATGCAGAAGAGTTGAAGATAACAGCTTTCGTCTTTATCCGGCTGTTTATGCACTACAGAGTATTCCTAGCGGGGTGGAAAGAAGAGTCTTCCCATCACTCTGCTTTCAAGAACACAATCACAAATGGGATAATCTCAGGCAGAGATTTTGCTTATAGAGGAGCACCTGCACGTAGGATGCTGTACAAACGGGGCAGCCCTTAAGTGGAGACGGGAGCTTACTGTCCTAGTTGTGAATATACCCAAGGGAACAACTCCTAGGTGATGGGGGAAGGTTGTGGTCTCTTCCCCCTGCCCTCAGTCTCTGTGGGGTGGCCCTGACCTCTGTAAGACAGCCCCAGGGACCTTTCTCGTCCCTGATGCTGAGGGCAGCTCGTTGTGCCAGGCTGGGACCGGGCGAAGACCAAGTCTAAGAGAGTTGCAGATTTAGGCAGGAATACCAAAGCCAATGGCTTTGAGCAGAAAATCTGATTCAAAATGCCTTTTAATTTTCATGTAATTTCCTTGAGAGATCCTGAGGGTCTCTGTACTTGTCATATTCACAATGAAGGCACCGTGAGTTACTGATGGCATCTGTAATTTTTCCGTAGGCCGTAACAGGTGATTGTGTTTTCTGGGAAATAATAACTAAAATTTCCCATCTATACATTAAAATGAACTAAAACTGGAGATACTTGCAGGCGTGCACTACCAGATCAGTAGGGTTTTGCCTCCCCCAAGGGTACTGAGGGAACTGGCAGAGGAGCTGGCCAAGCCACTGTCCATCATTTATCAACAGTCCTGGCTATCGGGGGAGGTCCCAATCGACTGGCGGCTAGCAAACGTGACGCCCATCTACAAGAAGGGCCGGAGGGCTGACCCAGGAAACTACAGGCCTGTCAGTTTGACCTCAGTGCCAGGAAAGCTCATGGAGCAGATCCTCCTGAGAGTCATCATGCAGCACTTGAAGGGGAAGCAGGCGATCAGGCCCAGTCAGCATGGCTTTATGAAAGGCAGGTCATGCCTGACGAACCTGATCTCCTTCTATGACAGAGTGACGCGCTGGGTGGATGAGGGAAAGGCTGTGGATGTGGTCTACCTTGACTTCAGCAAGGCTTTTGACACCGTCTCCCACAGCATTCTCCTCAAGAAACTGGCTGCTCTTGCCTTGGACTGGCACACGCTTCGTTGGGTTAGAAACTGGCTGGATAGCCGGGCCCAAAGAGTCGTGGTGAATGGAGCCAAGTCCAGTTGGAGGCCAGTCACTAGTGGCGTCCCCCAGGGCTCGGTGCTGGGGCCGGTCCTCTTTAATATCTTCATCGATGATCTGGACGAGGGCATCGAGTGCACCCTCAGTAAGTTCGCAGATGACACCAAGTTAGGTGCGTGTGTCGATCTGCTTGAGGGTAGGAAAGCTCTGCAGGAGGATCTGGATAGGCTGGACCGATGGGCTGAGGTCAACTGCATGAAGTTTAACAAGGCCAAGTGCCGGGTCCTGCACCTGGGGCGCAATAACCCCAAGCAGAGCTACAGGCTGGGAGAGGAATGGTTGGAGAGCTGCCAGGCAGAGAAGGACCTGGGAGTGATGGTGGACAGTCGGCTGAATATGAGCCAGCAGTGTGCTCAGGTGGCCAAGAAGGCCAACGGCATCCTGGCTTGTATTAGGAACAGCGTGACCAGCAGGGCTAGGGAGGTGATCGTCCCCCTGTACTCAGCTCTGGTGAGGCCGCACCTCGAGTACTGTGTTCAGTTTTGGGCCCCTCGCTACAAGAAGGACATGGAGGTGCTTGAGCGGGTGCAGAGAAGGGCGACGAAGCTGGTGAGGGGCCTGGAGAACAAGTCCTACGAGGAGCGGCTGAGGGAGCTGGGCTTGTTCAGCCTGGAGAAGAGGAGGCTCAGGGGCGACCTTATCGCTCTTTTTAGGTACCTCAAGGGAGGCTGTAGCGAGGTGGGGGTTGGCCTGTTCTCCCACGTGCCTGGTGACAGGACGAGGGGGAATGGGTTTAAGTTGAGCCAGGGGAGTTTTAGGCTAGATGTTAGGAAGAACTTCTTCACTGAAAGGGTTGTGAGGCATTGGAACAGGCTGCCCAGGGAAGTGGTGGAGTCACCATCCTTGGAAGTCTTCAAAAGACGTTTAGATGTAGAGCTTAGGGATATGGTTTAGTGGAGGGCTGTTAGCGTTAGGTTGGAGGTTGGACTCGATGACCTTGAGGTCTCTTCCAACCTAGAAAATTCTGTGATTCTGTGATTCTGTGATCTCCAGCCAAAGCTTTGTGTGGAGTGAGCTTTTCTCACCTCACTAAGGTGCTGTAGGTTGTATCTCCATCAAACTGAGTCTGAGTAGCTGCAATCTGTGTGATTCCCTCCCTCCCCGTTGTTTCGCAGGACATCGAGGACTGTCTTTTCTCTGAGCGTTGTTCAGCTGTGAGCTGCTGTTGCCAGGTTAGAGGAGAAGTAGAAGTCTTGCTCCCAAATTCTGGACTCAGGGCCTGCAAGGAGACAACGGTGGGCCAAAAGACAATGTTAATTTGGGGGAACAGACATGGGAAGGGGCTCCAAGATGGTCATGGGGACGTAGAGGCTGAAGATAATTAAGGACAGCTGAGTGCTGTGGGTTCAGCGTGTGATTTGATAACATCAAAAGAACACAAGTTAATGGGGAGCAGATTCTTGTAGGAGGCAAGGAGTTGGTGGAAATGAGCTAAACTCATTAGGGTCAAACTTGCTTTTGAAGATAATAGCTTGGTTACTTGCAACTGTGCCCCAACCCCCCCTCAAACATCAGTTTGCTGTTCGATTCAGTGATACGCAGCAGTTAAAAATAGTTTAAGGTTCAAAATTATACGTTGGGTATTCAACAGCGGGATTCTGTGTACAAAAACTTGGGTATAGTGATAATGCTGCTAGTATACACCGATCCCTTCATTACTCAGAGAACTTCCTATGTTAACACACAAATTATAAGGAGAAGTATATGGCATTCTGACATAGAAAACTGTTTTTAGGATGAGCAACCTTTCAATGGGCTTGTGCATTTAATAAACAGCGTTGAAAATCAGCTCTGTGAAACCAATATCATGTTACCATGGCAAAGAACAAAGAAATGAAATGAGGCTGGTTGTAGTTAGTAAAAAGAGATTGTAGAGAAGTGGGGAACTTGCTGGACCCCTTTTATTTCTTTCTTTGCTGCTTACATTTTTTCTTACCTTTAATACTGGATTTTTAGACATCACATTTTTGTGTTGGAAATGTAGTATTGTTCACAGTTTTGCCTGCACACATGAAAATAAATAGCATGGACCTCTCATTAGTTATACCCAAATAAATAGGGAGTAAATCTACTGGCATCAAGGGAATTAGCATAACTAAACAGAGGATAAGCCTCATATCCTTAACTCTACCTGTGTGTTGCGAGAGCAATATGCATGGATTTTGCATTTTTATGTGGAAGCAGGCTTAGTTATTTGTTTCCAGCTTCATAGATTCAGTAGAGGTGAAAGGATTTTAGGCTGCTGTTGCTGTTTCTAATGCAATTAAGTACCGATGAGTTGTGATCAGATCCAAGCTAAATAGAACAACCTTGTTGAGAATTTAAAAAAAAAAAAGAGAGAAAATGTTTGTGCTGAAGCTCTAAAACAGACATTTCTGATGCTAGAGCAAATGGCTGTACATCCCCAAGCTGTTAACTTGGATTTGATAGAATCATTAAAGACGCTTCGTGTTCAAGGAAATTCCTGTTACGCAAACATCTCTGGGGAAATGTCAGAGAGCTGCAGTTAACTTCAGGCCGGTGTTAGAGCACGGTTTGGCGCGGTTGCAGTCATCGAGTTTATAGCCACAAAAGCAAGCCTGACCCTACAGGATTTAGGTCTCTTACAGCCACTGGTTGTCAGAGTCCCCCTTTTGTGAAGAAGTCTGCTTCTTGTTGTGTTTGGTTTCTCATTTGGTTTTGTCAGAAACAACAGGAGCCATCTTTCTACCCAGAAAGGGTCCAGCTTTTCCTCCTGCAGCAGACTGTGCCACTCTACGGATTTGAAGAGCAGCGGGGCTGAATCTCATAAGAAGTTTTTAAAAACTAATCTAAGCTTCCTCCCTTCTGTAAGCACGTGAAACATTGGAGCCAGATTTCCAGAGGCTCTCAGGTAGCTTAAAGATACTAGGAAGGTGTTTTATGGGATTTACTGAAATGTTTCAGAAGGTTAGGACCCAACTTGCCTGATTTTCAACAATTTTCATCTCGGAAAACAGTTTTGAAAGTCACTAGAGAAATCTATTTCCATCTTTAGATAGCTAAATATCCTGATTCTTCATCCTTTATTTGCGGCGCTTAAAAAGTTCAGTATAAGAAAGAACAACCAACCTCTGGAAACAGAGCCTGAAATAATGTTGTTTCTTGATAGCGCTTTTTCCATTATAATCTGCCAGCAGCAAAGTCTGTTGCAGGCCTGTAAAGCAGTTTTCAAGTGCTTTCTCCTTGAAATATTAAGTATGAAAAAGTTAAAATTGGTAGGATTTATACAAGGGACCCGTAACTGCAAATGCATAAAATATTTTTGCTCTCTGATCTTGAAGTTGACACATCCTGGAAGTACTGTGATATAAAATTCAATTATAGAGTTAACGTAGTTTTTAAAAGAAATAAATAAAACCACAGATAATCAAACCAACAAAGAAGAAAACTTTCTGGAGTTTGTTACTCCTTCACACTGAGCCTTCAAATTAAAAAGAAAAAAAGTATATAATCTTGCTATCAAAATTTTGCAGTAGGTGTAAGCTTTCCAAGCTTTTTCTATGGTTTGAAAATAGGGAACTGGGGTGGGGGAAATAAAAAAGAAATTCACCTTTACTCAGAAAAATATTGTAAAGCCAAAGGTAGGGACAAATGTAAAGCAATGGATTTTTTAAAAGGGGAAGGAAAAGTGCAAAAAGTCCTTGTTTCCTTCATCTTGGTAAGTGTTTAGGAGAAAATAAATGCCATTCATTATGCTACACCAAGAATTCTCTGCTGCTGTGTAGGTTGGAATAAGTAAACCCTTTTGGAGTGCCTCAAAGAGAGAGTGCTCTCTCTCTTTGCTGGAAATGGGTGCTGACCTGGCTGGAAATGGCTAGCCGGAGCCCCGAGCTGCCTGGAGCTGCTGGAAAAAAATGAAAAGTTGATATAGGGTCAGACCTAAGTTCTTACACAAGGTCGATCAGCTGCAGAGCCTCATTTAAGAAAGTCGACTTACAATCTTGCTATGGACTTTGCACATTGCTTAGATTGAGCTGGCTCTTTATTTGGTCACAATAATCCAGTAGAAGCTCAAATTGTTAGTTTGCTGGACATCCCAACAGTGGTTCCCCAACTGTGCCAAGTACAGTGGCGTATCGGAGCTAGGGCAAGCACAGGCACAATGGGAAAGTCAGGGAGATTTACACAAGTTTGTTCCCCCAGTGAGTGTTGAGTGCGACAAGGCTTCCACTGCATGTGCTTTGTGGCCATTGCTTTTACACAAAATGGATTTGCAATTTATATGTGCTTTGGAGGACATGTATGAGCTGGCGGGCAAAGGAGCTTCTGCAGCGTCCTGTCCTTACCGAGGGTTTATGATCAGGAAAGCAGGAAGGTCACGGTGTTGCAGAGCGAGGACCTCGCCTCACATCTGGGCTAGGTAAAGTGCACCTTGTCAGGACAGAAAAGATACTGTGCTTTGATAATTGCATTTATCACTATTGGAAAGGTCTGACTTGGGTGGAAAGGAAAAGTAATTCACATTCCTTTCTTGCCTGAGAGGGCATCCTGCAGCCAGGCACATCAACTGCTAAGGTCCTATTTGTCTTCAACAGGGCCAGAATTAATTGTTCTGTATTACATGAGCCCCTCCGGGTCTTGGGCTAGGATCAGAGCTCCAGCGTGGCAGCTTCCATGCGATGCACAGGGGATTATTCAGGGGATTTTCTGAGCTTGGGCCAAGCAGCGTTTCATGCGAACATGACCATGACTCCAACAAGTAATGCAATTCAACCAGCATACATGAATAAGCAGTAGTTAGTTGCTAACTGTCCCTTCCCACCCTTGGTGTACAGCCCAAAATGGACCGAACATGGGGTGTTTAAGGAAAAGTTGGATGTGGTACTTAGGGACATGGCTTAGTGAGCAATATTGGTGGCAGGGGGACAGTTGGACCAGATGGTCTTGGAGGTCTTTTCCAACCTTAATGATTCCCTGGTAATTTTGTTTCAAGAAATGGATCTAGGCTGCAGCATGGTTTGGGTGATTGCTTTTTTTTCCCGGGCTATTTTGGGATGCACGTAGAAAAACTGTTGGAGCATTGATGTATGTGGAGCAGGGCAGGTTGAGTGTGCTGCTACAGAAGGCTGTAGAACTGACCTGGAGACCAGGCTCCTTGCAGTGAAATACCCACCAGCTTTGGACTGAAGGAATGGGTGAAAGAAGCTTGAAGGATCACAGGATGGGTAAGGGGACTGGATGCAAGTCTTGCAGCAGAGGGTGAGTGCGAGAACTGCCATCGCGGCGTTAGCGTACAAATTCACACCGCATCGGGTGTGCTGAGGGAGCTGTCATTTTTGTCATGGAGTAGCAGCAGAGCCCTCAAAGAAAGGACATCTTGTGAAGATAGATGCGCTTTTTTATTTTCCTTTTGTATTGCAGTACACAGGCCCCACTTGCAAACAGGGGGAAAAATGGATTTAAGGTAGTCCCCTAATCCGTCAGACAAAAACCATATGGTGGAAGCTACAATTGAGCCATGGTTGATCACACTCCCCCCTAATCTGCAGCTGTTTTCCTTCTGATAGATAAATATGTGTTTAAATAATGCATCCTGCCTAACTCTGTCAATTTTTTTGAATGTTCCCTTTGACAACTGAATGTTTCCATTATGCCCAATAAATGTCTTGGAGACTGACCGTTCCTGCCTAAATGCACATTAAGGCTGCATTTCCTTCGTTTCACCTTCCAAAGGAAACAGTGCAGCTGTTCATTATTTGCAGCACTTACTACAAGAGACTCATTTTCAGGAGATAATTTTTTCCCTTAGAACTTCATAAAAATGTTTTAGTTCCTGACCACAAAGACACAGTGAATAACTATTGCAGAGGAGTGCTGTGAGCTTTGATGTCAGAGCTGTTCTCCTTTAAAAGGGCACCGAAGTCTGTCAATGGCACATTCTTTTCTTCCATGGTAATAGGAAGAGACTGCATGGCATTGTGTTACGCATTGTAGTGAGGTTTTGAAGCTGAACTTACTACATACCTGTAGCACAAAAAGGAAAAGGGTAACCATGTCAACCATTGTCCAGCTGGCAACTGTGCTACCGTCGTTTGCCTCGACTCGGTGGCTTGTTCCTAACGAGGGAACGAGGGCTCCGAGGCCCATTCTCAGCACCATGTCAAGGTAGCAAGGGGCTGGCTGTAGGTGCTCAACTCTGAAGCTGCTCTGATGGCTTCTGTTTTGGTACAAGCTCATGTGCATTGTTTGGAGTAAAGAGGAGGAGCACCGTAATTACTAGGAAATTAATGGACACTTGAATAACCTTCCCATGTTTTTGTTTATATGAGTGAGAGAACCCCCAGGGAGGACAGAAGGGCCTTGTCATCATAGAATGGCTCAGGTTGGAAGGGACCCTAAAGATCATCTAACTCCAACCCCCTGCCATGGGCAGGGATGTCGCCCACTAGGTCAGGTTGGCCAATGCCCCATCCACCTTGGCCTTGAACACCTTCAGGGATGGGGCATCTACAACTTCTTAAGGCAACCTGTTCCAGTGTCTCACCACCTCTGTTTATTATTTAAACTGAGGTGGCGCCCAGAGGACTCCATTTTAGCCATTGTTTGAGGCCCTTGTGGTAAGTAGTGGGACCAAAAGTGAGCTGGAGCAGCTGCTGTACGCCCTGGGCAGAGCTGTGGTGAAGAAGGGCAGTCGCCACGGCATGGGCTGTGTCCTCTGGGAGAGTCCTATTGATTTCATAAAGGGTAAAACCAGCTGAATTTGACCGCAGTAAAAGACTGTGCATATTGCCACAGAAGCAGAGTATGAGTTTCACTGACCTGAATTGCAGACCATCTCTAATTGATTTGATAGCCCTTGATCTGAATCATTGGGTTTAATGTTTAAGATTCCGAGGCTTCTAAAGCCCCTTTTAATGCTTCCTCCAAAAGCCTTTTGTCAGCATGGTCTTTACAGCGGACAGTAGTAGGGCCGTATCGCACCGCAGAGCTGTGCACCTAAGTACTAAATGAGCATTACCCCTAGCAAAAGTCCAGCTGAAAAATGATGAAATTAGGCAAATGAACAAGTACTGAATATCCAAAAGAATTATTCAGGAATGGTCTGACACCTCTAGAAGAAATTCTGGGTGAGCAGCAGGGACGGTTCCAGTCAGGCCTGGTCAGGCAAAAATGGCTGAGGGCCCAGCTGGGGCTGGAGCTCACGACTCGCACTGTCGTGATCCGTCCCGACCCATCCTGACCCATCCCTTCACAGTCAAGGCCCTGGGGAAGGTGCAGCGGAGCAGAATCATAGAATATCCCACGTCAGAAGGGACCCACAAGGATCCTTGAGTCCAGAACAAGGCCTGGAGGGACACGCACCCAGAAGCGAGGCACTGGGCAAACCGCGCCAGCAGGGAGACGATGACTGGAAACTCCATGTAAATATTTAATTTCTGTAGCAAGCGCTCGCTTTGTTTGAAGGTCACAGTGAGCAAACCCAGGGGTGTGTTCAGGTGCATTATACGATTGTTTGTTTCTAGGTGAAGCTGATATGGGCAGACAGCTCTCAGGTGAGGTTTTCTTAGAGACTGAAGACCCAGGCCCAGTTATCTGATGCTGGGCTCACAGCTTCAACTTGTCTTTCTCTGTTTCCTTGCCTTTTTGGTAGGAATAGTGATATCAGTCTTTGCTAAACCCTTTGATGTAGGTATTTAACTCTCTAGATTGCCTTGGGGGATTTCTTTGACCTCTGTTTATTTATCTATAAAGCGAGGATAATGATATCTGCTTGTCTCAAAGCAGCAACACAAGACTTATCTGAATAATGACTGCAGAGCCCTTGGATGAAAGGTGCAGCACAAGGGCAAACAACTGTTGTTTATTCCTGTTGCTGCCATGATCTGACTTACAAATGTGGCAGGCTGAAAACAGGTTTCTTTTCTTTCTAAAATTTTGCAAAGAATTGATGTGTGAAAACTTACGGACTGGAGTACGCTTGCTGTGAGTCATGTCTGCTCGTATGATTATCCGCGTTTGGCGTTGCGGAAGATACAGATGCAATGGTTTTTGTATTGTGCAAGTGTGAATTATTTCCAGGTGCCAAATGTACGCCATTCATTTAGCACCTGAAATCCCCAGTAATCTCACGAGCCCATTGTAACCGATTGAAAAACATCCTTATGTATGATGTTAAAAGATACAGAGAAATGGCCAGTGCTTTCTGCTCTTCTTACAGAACTGATTTATCAACAAGATAAATCTTCTGCCTTCCATTCCCTATTCATCTTCGTATACCTAAAGCTGTCCCTCATTTGCTCCATCCTTGTTTGGGGACAGACAAAAAAAAAAGAGCATTGCCTTTAAGCTGTGTCATCTCTGAACAGCATGCTCTGTGTTTCAGGAAGCCTGTCCAGTCCCTGGTGAGAAGGAAAGCAGTTTTGGAGATAAGTTGATTTGTTTTGCTTCCCAGGGCCCCTCTGTGTGGGCGGGAGGTGTTTGATCTGACCCTTTCTGTTTACTCCAGGTTCTCTCACTGCTCACTGCTGGCGGTGAAGACCCTCGATGCGGTGTTCTCAGGAGCGTGCTCTGTGCTCCCTGGAGAGAAGCCTCAGTGCAATAGAAATCCAATGTCTTTTCCACGATCTTTTGTCTGTCTCATGCTGCAGTTACCGTGGGATCGCTTCTTTCAGCCTTCCTCTTTCTGCCCCTTTGCCACAGCAGCGCACAGACTGTGGCCTGGAGTCCCGCTGGCACCTTTGTTCTCTTATTTGGAGAGGAGAGGCTGGAAAGGAGCAGAGGGGTCTGTGCAACCTGCAGGGCGATGGCAGCTGCAGTGCGTGGTCAGAGATGTGCAGAGACTCAGGTTTGTGCAGGTTGCTGTCAGCACAGAGCCACTTCTGGGTCTCCAACTCTGCTTCAGAGGAGCTTTGCCAAAGAGCTGCTCTTTGGTGCTTTTCCTGTGTTGTTGTGGGGTGAGATGAGAGTGCTGTGTTCTGTCTTTGGAAGGAAGACCAAACTGACCTGCTTCAGCATCTGTCTGCTCAGTTCTGTGATGGCTTTGTTTATCTTGGATTAATTATGAGAAAGTAAACAGGGCTCTTAAAGTAGGTGTAGGCAAACCCCTCGTGTGGAGGTTTGTAGCATCACCTGAACCTACAGTTGTCAAAGTCAAAAACACCTTTAAACTGGGAGGTTTGAGTAATGTTGCACTGTCTTGGGACTCTAGAGAGCTGAATCCCATCCCTGGCTTGCAAAGGATGCGTTTAATGTTGGTATTTTAATTCAGATCCCACTCTTGATGTGGATCTTGAGGTCGTCCTCACTTACTGTGCTTCAGTTAATGTCCCCTTTGCTAAGCCAGATCTGCTCTAGGTGTTTATGGGACCAGACTGGAGCTAGTTTGCTGAAAATCCTCTGAAACGTGGATGTTGTGGACCCTGTGAGTACTCAGCACCAGCTCTTGTGCTCGTACAGGGCTGTACCGCTTACAAATATATACACAGGCACAGTGGCCACATGATACGGGGAGTCATTTAGGGATAAAAGATCTGTATTCATCTATTTAGCTCGTGGAAAAATCTGTCCCTCAATCTGTGCATCAGTTTTGAGATCTTTTGCTTGTTTGCTGTTTTCTCTCTCCCACCCTTCATCTGTCACGCCTGTCTGGAGTACAAGCTCTTCGGGGCAAGGGCTCTCACTCAGCACATGAGCACTGGTTGCTGCCGCGCAGTTTCAGTTTTGGTCGAGGCCTCCAGGCACTGCAAATAAACAACAGCTTTTGGATTATGAGAGGCTTATTCATCTCCTTACCCTGCTTCTTGCAGTCTGTTTCTCTCTTGGGTGGTTAGGGATCAGCTCATGATATTGCCTTGATCTTCCAGGTATGTTGGCTATTTGTTCTAGGTGGCTGCAACGAGAAAAGATCCCGGGCAGGAGGCTGTCGGCGGTCACAGCCCCGTGTTCCAGCACTCCAGCAACACGCTGCTGAAATGCTCCACGCTGCCAGAGCTGAATTGCTTCCCTCTGTGCTGATCCCTTCTGACACACCGGAGTTACCTTTCCCAAACAGAACAAGTTCAAAAAACACCGGAGTCGCTGGAAACTGTTAGGCTCATGCTTGGCTGCTTGAGAGATTGTTCGAGCATGCTGTGTCCTGTTGACGTGAGCTGCAGATATTTCTAACAGCAGCTCCTTCGGTTTCCAAAATGTAGCTCGCAGGGCAGATTTTATTTTCCAGCGGGGTTCTTTGAACCTGCCTCTTTTCATTTACACTCCATCACTACTGCTGAGCTCAAGCACAGAAAGGGTCTAAGTAGGCAACAACTATTTTTGCTTATTAATGTTGGTTGCGTCAGAATAGGTCCGAGCCTGCTTTGTTTGGTTTTTCCCCAAACGCCAGCTCGAGCAGCACAGCTGCCAGCCGGCGAGCTCTGCAGCCCCCTCCTGGCTACGCTCATCAGTGCTCAGCTGCACAGGCAAGGCGCTTTATTTCTGCTTGTCTGAATGACTCCGAACGTTTCTTGTTTTTCAGAGCTAGGCTCAGGCTTCCGGTCAGATTTCCACCTCACGATCTGTTCGCCAGTAATGACAGCTTTAGCTCTTGCCAGCTGGCAGCTGGTGGAAAGGGGACAGCGGTGATCTTGACACGGAGCAGTCCCGAGGCTGTTCCAGCCTCAACTTGCATCTGGAGCAGCTCTGCTGGTATTCAGAAATGGGACAAAATTAAGACAACTTGCTGCCTGCCATCTCTGCAGGGACCGTAAAACCCTTCATCTGCTGCTAAGCCATCTCGACCATGTGGTTTCCGTGCCAGTTCTCATCAGGGCAACCACCACACCTCAATTTCTTAATATTTCAGCGTGTTTGTAGTTGCTGCACTCCCCTCTTCTGTTATACAATGCCTGTTTTTGGGATTTAGCATGCATTTTGTTTTGAATGTCATCCAGCCCTCCCTTTCTGCTTTAAAAGTGTCACTAAGCCGCTGCTGCACAATAACTATTTCCGTTGGTTTTGCTCTCATGGAGTAATTGAATTGATCCGCTTGGTTTTGTGGCAGCAAAGATTGCTACGCCAAGAATATTTCCTAACCCATCTTTCTTCCAGTTTTCTCAGGGATTCTGAATATGTCTTTACTGATGATTTTCCTGCATATTACAAAACTTGCCCAGAGGAATGAAAAAGTCATTTGTTTCCTGTAGAGTATTAAAAAATAATGCTATCATTGTGAAATGCCCTTGCCTGCAATGCTGGACAGTCTTGCATTAATTTTCTGCTTGCTTGATCTCTGATATACAAAGATTCTATAGAACATGACTGAAGCATGAACCCAAGTTTGTTATTAATTTTCTAATGCTGTCTACTGTGCGAGTCCTTACCCTGCCTTTTCTGGTTCTCCTGTTTGCTATTTCAGGGGTCTTTTCAGAGAGCAGCTAACGGAGCTGCTGTTGCAGCCCTCCTTTGCAAGTCGCATGCTCATAGATCAGCAGGGGCAGAATGTGTTTGCCCTATCCAGGATCAAGAGAGGCCTTTGTAATGCAGTGAGTTTCTGTAGCAGTTCATATCCAAGTGTTCTCAAGCTTTTTCTGATATTTAATTTAATTTCAGCCATAATATTCCTCTGTGGTATCCTGTTTGGTACGTGGGGTGAACTCTGCAGGTGGAGCCCCTGGTCGTATATTTATAGCTAGGGCAGACTCCGAGGTTCAGGCAGAGGGGTTTTTCTTGGAGCTGCGGGGCTGAAGAGCATCATCCTTCAGCACCCTGCTAAGGACTTGACCTCACTCTCCCATCACAGCCCGTGTGCTCCACAGGCTTGGCAGAGGACCTGGGGAAAGAGCCGAGTGTTTTCTCCCCATCCCTGCAAAGCCGGGCTGTCTCCCAGGGTCAGGGCACAAACACAGAAAGTTCAACTCCAGCTTCTTGGCTCTGCCAGCACAGAGCTGCCGCCCCCAGTCCTCCAGCCCCTGTCCTAAGCAGTGTGTCACCCGCAGCTCAGCGGCATCCTGCCAACGGTTCACCCTCACCTCTAAATTAATTTCTCTCTCTGAACCCAAAATAGACATTTCCCTCCAGCTCTGCCCTACTCTTCTTCCCTTACGGTGCTGCAAGATCCTGAGGCTGTTCCTCAGCCTTTCAGTGGAGATGAGGTTACATAAATGCTCACCCCAAAATGAGTCATCCAGCAGCACCTTTTGGAAACTGGGGGGTTGCAGTCGCCTCTCAGCGTGGGCACGCTGCTCCCATCAGCACTAATGGAAGTGACATGCATCAGGAGGAGAAGCTGTCCCTTCTGCTGCTGGATTAATGTTCTTGCCAGTGTGTTTGTTCCACTGTGCACACTGATTCCTCTGCTAGGAGACAGTGGAGGCAATTAAAACGTTGTAATTTCTCATGAAGAGAATCCTGCTGAGACATTCAGCCTAATAGGAGCTCCCTCCCGTGTCCAAGAAGGTCTGTGGTGCCAGCGGTTTCATCTATCGCACCGGAGCAAATTTATCCCGAAGGAAATGGGTATCGCACTGGCTTCTCAGGAGAAATAATAACGCCTTGAATTTGCTCTCAGACACAGTCACGATGCTTTGCTCGCTCCTCTGCTTTTGGTTTCTTAAGACCTTTCTGGTCTACAGCTCTGGACGTTGATGGTTTGTCATAGACCATTTGATGCCCAGACCAGGTGAAACAACAGGCACATGAGCTCCTGTAGCTTTTTTTCCTTTTTCTGCCATTTGTTTTTCTCTCGGTGCCCATTTCCTGCTCCTTCAAACCATCTCAGGGTGATTGATAAATGAAACCAATGATCTGCTCACCTTAGGACAATGCCGTAATGTTGAGCATTGAGTTTTAAACGCTGATGGGGGAGAAGGGCTCTGCCACCCTACAGCTTGCTGGGGATGCAGGGTGTGGATGCTGCCTCTGTATTTAACATTACCTCATTAAACAGAATTAGTGCCAGTTGTAGATATGGCTTTAATTAAGCATTTGTTTTCAACCAGAAACGGCTTGAGACTGTCATCTGACTCCAACCAAAACCTTTTGGGTATAGCATAACTAGATAACGGGGGAGGAAAAGCTTCCTACTTTTTATCAGTCTGATAAGGGACCCGGTATCCCCTTTCTTCTAGCACCAGTAGTTTTTAATCACAAGCCCTCATGTTGCATTGTTTATAACTGCTTATGCCTTAAGGAAATCCTGTGCAATTTGAGTAATGTGCTTTCAGGAGTACGTTTATGGTGTCTTCATGTTCAGCTTTCACGTACGACTTTAAATAGTATTTAAAACTCTTTAAATAGTATTTGAAACTCTTGGAAAAGCCATCAATTTCTGGATAGCTCTTTTGCACACTGTAAGTTCTGTGCAGATCTAATGAGAAGGCAGTATTTTAATATGCGACAGAGGCTTGTTTCAATCATTCTCCAGTGCCTTCATTTGTCACTGTGGCAGCCACGTTATCAGATGTTCACGTTAAATACTGCACTTATTTATTGTGGGTAACGGGTGGAGCAGGTTGCCATCTTCCTGATTGCTGCATGGAAAAACAACTCTACCTTTTCCTCTATTGCTGTCATTCTTTTTTCGACAGAAGCAGAGTGCTCTGCTTCCCAAACTGGCTGCTGGACCTTTCGCAGAGGCTCTGCTTCACCTCCCAGCTGCCTTTTCCTGGCATTTCTAGCATGGACGTAGGTGGCTGTGGCACCTGCTGTGCTGAAAGCCAGGGAGGAGCTTCCCCAGGATCAGGTAAACAGGCACGGTGTTTGGCCTCGCTGGCTGAGAGCAGCACGCCGTGCTGGAAAAGGGAAACGACAGGACAATTTGCAGCCTTTCCTACTCAGAGCATCCATCTCCATCTGCTTCGTTCTCCTGGCTCCTCTCCTCTGCTCCACGTAGGACTCAGCCAGAAGGAGCTGGGACCAAGGTGATGTCTCTTGGGCTTTTTTTTTCTCCCTCCATCCACCTTGTTGCTGCAGGATATCCTGTGACCCCAGCGAGGTATCAGAAGCTGGTTCAGGTTTTATTTTGGTGATTCAAAGCTCACGTAGGTCAGCCTTGCCTTTCGAGGGCAGCCGCTGTGGAGTCAGTCCTCCTGTCTGGGATGGGATGGTGGGATCTGGCATAACTGGGGCAAAATCAGGGGCATAGGAGAACCAAAGGCTCGAATTCATTCTCATGTGCAAATAGGAGGGAACAGCAAGTACTGGGACTGGAAAAGCTCCCAGTTAGGAACGTCCTCTCCTTACTGCTCTGCATTACCCGATTGTCTTAATGCCTTTTGCAGGTGGTGCGAGGAGCTGCGATCACGATGCTGTGATCCTTAAGCATGCAGCTGCAAATCCAGCCATCTGCTGAAGGGTGCGGAGCCATCCCTGGGCCTGGGAGGGTGCCTCAGGTTCTTAAATATGTGGGAAGATCCAGCCCCGTGGTATTTCAGGCCTGAAACGCCAGCAATTTAGAAAGCTAAGTGAAGCTGGGAGTGCTGGAGGTCAGGAGAATGCTCTGTGGACATTATTACCACACTGCTGACCTGTGCTCTGCTCTTTCTTCTTGATCCCTTGGAGACTTGGCTCGATGGACCTTTGCCTTGTCCTCAGAGGTTAAGTACAAATGATCTACGCTTAGCAGCTCTTAATGCGATACTTAGGGAGCAGGAATTCCTCTGGAGAACCTGGCTTTTTAAAGTATCTAAATGAAAACTGAGGTGCCTTAAAAGAAACTCAAGCTCTGGATGTCTGTGTGCTTCGGCACCCAAATGTCCCCGAGGGACTCGAGGTAGGGAACTGCTGCAAGGCACTGCGGGGCTGCTGCAAAGCTGAGCTTCTGTCCTTAAGTAATGTGAAAGCTTTTTTGTAACCCCAACCTCCCCATCCCGTTGAATCCTGTAGGAGATTATCCTAATAGCACTGAAAGCAATATTAATGGCTTTCCAATTAGAATATCTGGATAGTTTGTTTATTTTATTGGCCCTCCAAGGCGGAAAATCGAAGGTTACTGGGAATCTCACTTCAGGCTTTTCATCAGCGAGCCTTTTTGTCACGAGCAGATACTCCATGAAATACAGATAAAGCTATTTAGAAGAAATATTTTGCCCAAGGAACAATAACAAGGCTTAGAAGGCTTTCTCCTTTCTGGGAGTTCTCTTCAGGGAAACCTTTTCATTTACTGATTGAAAGATGAAATCGGCCCGTAGAGGGAGCAGTGCGGTGTGCATGATTTTCCTCCTGATCTTTGGAGAAACACACTTAGTTAAGCAATCCGTGGAGAGGTTTGGTTTTAAAGGGAAAGGCACTTGGGTGATGGGCTGGAAGGATTAGGGAGCTATCTGTAGGGAAGGAAAGGGAAACTTAAAATCTAGTTCATGATAGCAACAAAACTGACAGCGTGATATTATGTAGGGGTTTAAGACATGAAATACACTGTGCAAGGACGGAATAAATCATGAAATTCTGCCTTTATGGTAAACCCTGTGTAGCTTACAGACATTTTAAAAGTTGATGAAATTTTTAATGCCATATGAAAAATTAATAGATGTGTTTTAATCAACTTTTTTTTTTTTTTAATGGAATCAATTTTATGGTATTATATGGTCCCATAGATCCATAATTTTCTTACTACCATGACATATAATTTATTAGGTTAATATGCTTATAATCATTTTTAATACACTGTTGTTTAATTCCTGTGGTTATTTATTATGCCTGTAAATGATGAGTTTACTTTGTTATAAACTATAAATGGAAATGTAAGAGGCCATGAGAAGTACCTGCGGGCTGCACTCTCTTCTGCCCTGTGCCTCCTGCCTGCTCTTCCTCTACATTTGTCCTAGTAGGATCTCTCTCCTGATAGTTTATGTCAATTTTGGGATCTCAGTTTCCCAGCGAGAAATACAAGAATTGAGTGAGAGTAATGTCCCCCCTGTCAGTCATTTGTAATATTTAGGCTCCAAATTCCCACTGATAGCAATTTTATTTTTACTAGGACACGACCCGAGACCTGCCATCCACAACCTTCCACTGATTTTCTCTGCAGGTTAAGTTCAAATACAGAAAAGGTTCCTAACCCATAGCTAGATGAAGATGCCCCTGCCCTGTTCCAACCCCTGAACGCTTGATGTGAGCTCAGGCTTGGCTCTGAAGACCTTGATTTCATCCCCAGGTCTGGTCCGAGCAGTCCCTATCCTGGATGCTCGCTGCTTGCTTTGATGGGCGTTTGGAAACTGCAGTCTGCTGAAGGCACGGTCAGGTTTGGGCCACGACATATCCAGCAGCTGCCTTTTAGTGAGTAGCAGGGCTCTGCCTTAGCCACAGCTCCAGAGATCTCGCTGAGATCCCAGGGGATCACTGATCCTCTTCCCTCTGCCCCATGTGCTTGCTGGTGGACGTGTGCCTCTGTCAGCAGCAAGGCATCGTGCAGAGAGCTAAAGGGCTGCAGGATGCTCATGGAGAGCTGTTTGTAGGACTATCATGGTAGGAATAAGCTAAGGAAACACTGTCTAGGACAAAAAAACCTTCTTCATCCAGCACTTAAGACCATACATTCGTGTGTGTGTATGCAGGAGACCAGGAGCTGGCATTACACATCCCAACACCACCCGTCTGTGGCTGCACATTCTCAACTTCTTGGTGCAAACCAGGAGATGCAGACCTGGTGGGGGATCCCCTTGTGCCAGGAACAATTTCAGGGCAGCAGTGGGCTCAGCACCAGGGCTTGGGCTCCCTGGCTACACCCTGAGGCTTCCTTCTTGTGCCTGGCTCCCAGAGGGAGCTGCACAGACCGTTAATCTGATTTGGGAGGAAATAGATGGAGGAGGCACCCAAGTGGCTTCTGTCTGGAGTGGGGAGGAAATTGAACATGAAATTGCAGGGAATTGATTGAGGGAATTGCACCTACAATTCAGGCTACTGAAGGAATCCTGCTTAATGCTTCGTGCCTAATGTAGGCATGCCAACCTCAGGCGGTTCCCAGTGGGATCTGTAACTCTTAGAAAACCTGGGCTAATTACAGATATTGAAGACCTTCACATAAAAATCAAGTTGACAGTTCTCCTGAAACACTTGGATGTTGCACAGCCTTCTTCAGTAAAAGCAGTTCTCCTAAAAACCTCACACCACCCCGTAACGGAGTGCTCAGACTATCGGGGTCTGTTTTTTTTTTTTTTAATAAATGCGATTTTGATTTTTATTTTTTTTGCCAAAATGAGATTTACCTTAGGCAACACAAATTTCAGAACAAAAGGTTTATTTACAAAAACAACAGCCAGCCACTCTTGTGTTTATTCCAATTGGAAACCGAATAAAACAGCCATCGGTATTTCAGAACTCCCTTTAAAGTCTGTATTTTGTCCATTTTAATGGGTTTATCAGGAAGTATCTGACTGTGTGTTTTCCTGAAGAGGAATGTTTTTCTGAACTGACTCCAAAGGGATGTTCCAGGGTTGTTAGCTGTCATTTTTCAGCAGCATGAAATCCCCTGAAATTGTTTATACCAGCTATATCTGCCTAATGTACCTAATCAATCTATCTCGAAGGTGAAGCAGTATGCTTCGCTAATTGTAAAGCTGTGATAGTATGTCTTGCTTATTTTTACTCTAAATTATGATAGGGTTTTAAATGAACTCTGAATTTGATTTATCAACATCTATGGTGTTAATTCCGCAATGAAGTCATGGTGTTCTGTTACTAAATATTAGCACTAATGAGAAAGCATAGCTTCCACATTTTGTAACGCCGAGTTTCCACTACATATGGACAACTTTGGAATTTGTGTGTAATTTAATCATGTAATCACTAACTGGGCAAATATTTATACATAATTCAGTTTACCTGGATTATAGAATACCAGCAAATCTGAAACCGGATAATGTTTAACTGCCAGAAAATACTCATGCTTCGTTTTTTGTTTTTTGGTTTTTTTTTGTTTGTTTGTTTGTTTTTTTAGAAATGTGTCCAATGCAAGGCAGTGGTGGTTGTCCTGTTCCATTTTCCATTAGGACAAAAACAGCTTGTGCTTAGTTTTTAAAATGGAGTGTTCTTTCTCACTGGGAGCACGAGCATTCAGACATCCATGGCCATTCTTGTTTCTCAAGAAAGATTTTCCTTCCTTTTTCCTTCTCTGCAGGATAACGAATGGTTGGAGATCTTTCTTCAAAACCAAGCTGAAAGGAAAGACTCGTAATATTTCCAACATGAAATAGATCTGTTCTGAAAAGCCGTGTTTCCCAAATTTGATTTAACAGTTTACCAGGAAATTATTTCAACCTGGGACTGCTAGTGATCAGATCTTGCAGAACTGCAAGTGATTCTGTGCGAGACAGAGCGTTAATCTCTGTCTGATCCCCAACTAGTCTTCCCTGCAGTAAGTCTGGTGCTGTGAGCAAAGAAAATACTTAAGCAGGAGTTGCAGTCAGCAAGAAGAACTTGGTGTTGTGTTAAACTCTCTTGGTGTTACTTGATGTAAGGTGTCGTAGCTTCAAGTTCATAGCAGGGATGAATTTCAGGTTGGCTCAAGTCTCCTGGTGCGAGGCAGTGCAAGCAATTAAGGGTGTACGAGGGCATTCAGCATGCTATCAAAGGTGGTAGGAAGAGAAAAATATTGCAGAAGCAAGGTCACTTGGTATTCATTTAGGACCCAAGCCAATATTCATTAAAGCTCCTCAAGTTCAGTGGATATTTAGCTATGGTTTCATCTTTGCTCATGTACTTTTTAAAGTTCCAGAATAAGGATTTTTATTGCTGTTTTCTTTAAAAATCTAGGTACTAATGGCTGCATCCATGTGAAGCAGAACTTGAAACCGAACTCTTATCACTAATATTTTTAAAGTGAACTTTCTTGTGTATTAAACATCAGAATTTTGAAGAGTAAGTTAGTTACATCCCAGTGTTTCTGATGCAAGTAACTAAAGCTGCTGATAAAAATCAGTGTGGCGTTTAAAAATAAAAAATGCCTGAACTGAAACGCGGATACATGCATTTACATGTTGAAATGACTTGGTGTTTAACGAAACATCATTGTTGAATGTCAAGGGAAAATTGGACAGGGAATGTCGAGAAGTATCTTGAATGCAGATGTGGGATTTCACTGAATCTCAGGTAAACTGGAGTTAGTCCGGCTTGTTTTGAAGGGAGTTGTTATTTGGCAGCAACGCTCTTGAGCCGTTAACCTCTCCAATGTCAATTCAGCTTCGAAAGGGAAGATTTACATTCCTGAATTTCCACCACTAAATCTTTTATCTTGCTCCTGTAGCTGGGGGTTTATGCAAATTTTACTTGTAATAGAGCATTTGTTTCAAGTGCGTGGCTCCTGAGATGCAATGTTTATTACATTTCCAGTGAAGATCTGCAGAGGTGCAGGCTTCAGAAGTTAATGCAAGCTAACTAATCCAGCCCATTAGCCGAAAACCCTTGCTGAACACTTGAAGTGCTTATAAAGCTTGTTGTTTAATAGAGTCAGTGCTTTCTTTGGAGAAGAGATTCATTCATTCATCGACTTAATCAACTGTGTGCAGCGCTGGAGAGGCCGTGCGCTCCCTTATGGCAAGGCGTTCGAGCAGAGGATGGCATCCTGCTTGCTTTTAGCCCTCGTACGGCACCGCTGTGTCCAGCACGTGTACGTCGTGGCTTTGGAGTGCATCCCCTTGGTAATCATTGAATGGTTTGGGTTGGAAGGGAACCTAAAGATCACCAAAAAAAAAAAAAAAAAAAAAACAAATTTAAAGAGTTTTGTAGCACAAATGGCTGTGGTGAGTGGCATGGAGGAGACAGCAAACGACACCGTGCCAGAGCATCCCAGGTCTGTTCCTGCCTCTGCCTTTGGTTTGCTGGCAGGTAAATTCTCACCCTTCCTTCCCTTTTCTCCCCAATGAAAACTGTGTCTTCCAGGGGAGAGGCCGTAAGATAGTGATGGCAGAATCCCAGGGTCTGCGTTTACTTTGGGGGAGGTATTTGGTAACCTGTTTGGTGTTCTTCATTCTGGTCATCTGCTTTTTATTTTCTCTCTCGGAGGCCGTGGCAGCGAAAAGGCCCCAGCTTAGGTTAGATCAGGCTTGCTTCAGTCCCTGCACAAACACCCTTGCCTCAAAGACCTCCGATGTCTGAGGGCGAGCAGGGGCAGGACATCATCTTCTCATTTTCCAGCTCATAGAATGACTTGTCGAAGGTCGTATCTCTTAGCATTTCAGGCACTAGTTCTGTAGCAATAATGAAGCAAAATAAAAGTTACTTTAGATCCTGGAGAAAAAATAAAATTAATTTTCAGCAACTTAGATGCTTTTGAAATATATAATTATATATTGAATGAAAAGCAGAACGGCCTTGCAAACGATGTCCTTGGTGTTTCTGCATCCTTTTTACTTACATCCGAATGAGCAGCGGTGCATCTGCCCACCTCTGCAATAGTTTGTGTAGTTGCAGCCGTGTCCTGAAAAAGCTTTTGTGAGCTCAGTATTCATGCTCTGCTGTTTCATTGTAAATGAGAACTGATCATGACAATCGTGTCTTTGTGGAAGCACTGTCAGGGAAGGAAAGCAGGCTGGGTTCTGGGGCCTCAGCCCTCTGGGGCTTTCCCTTGGAGCAGGAGGGTTTCTGGGCTTGCCACGTCGATTTGAGAGGCATCCCAAAAACTTTCTTCATGTAGTCTTCACTGAAGATAGCTCAAGGATAATGCTTCTGGTAGGATTTTGACATGATTCTCTTAAATTCCCTTGATGAGATCTAGGACCCAAAAGAAGGAGAAAAAGGGCAGTAGAAGGGCCATGCCTGAGAACAGGGAGGTGCACATCCATAGCTGGGCTTCCTTCATCTTGAAACACTTTCTCCAGATAAACCTGCAACTCTTTAAGCTCGAGAATAGCCTGATACACCTAATTATTATTTTTTTTACACTAATAATAAGACTATCCAGCTTTCCTACATATATGAGGCACACCAACCTCTATTAATGTGACCTCAGACATACACAAAGCTGACTTTTTAAGTGAAAACAACTGAGAGGTTCTCTTGAACCAACCCAGCTGGAAAGGAAACGACTTAATCCACTGTTCAGGGATGCTGTTGAGATCCTGATCCCTCTGCCTCCTGTGTGGAGAAGGGGAGAAAACAAGCAAGCAGCGCTGCACGCAGGACTCAGGTGGTTAATGTACTGTGTATTATTGCTGTAAAGCCAAGACCTCAATCTCTCAACTCTCCAGAACACAAACAGTCTTTGGCTTTTATAGAACCATAAAGAGCTGCCTTAAAGGCTGAGGACAAATTCCAGCCCTGATACAAATTGGCACAGATATTACTGTATCCGAAGGGAGGTAAGAGTTTCTTGCACTAGGGCTGAATTTGATCCACAAGTGAATACAGTTGTCCCATCAAATTCTGCCGAGCAGCTTGTCTTCTGCATGCTTGCCATTCAACTGTCACGGAAAATGACGTTTTCAGCCAAGCTCCAGCTAGTGGAAGAGTTTTGGAAGCTCTCCAGCGTTCTGCAGAGAAATGGGGGGAGGATTCTTGCTGCTTATCAGATCCAAATGCAAGAGGAGCTCTTGCCCTGCAGAACTCATAATTGTTCTTAATGCCTTTTGCTTTTTTTGTACCCGTTAGAATGATGTGCACCTTGCAATGAAAATTTGTGATAAATTAGTGCTGTAGTCTCCACTTAAAGTTCAGCGTGGAAAATAAAGAGGCATTTGTTACAAGATTGAATTATATGTAGGCAACCTCCTGCTATAATGAGCTCAGGTTTTCTAGCTGTGTTAGAATAAACTCTTGCCTGTATCTCCTGCAGTGTGTGATTTTTTTTCCTAAGAACACATTTCCTTCTACTCGATCAGCTCATCTCTTGCAGATGATAAAATTATCTGCAAAGATTTGTGTCTGATGTGCCATAAATCATACTTACTTGTAGGATTAACATTTGCAAACATAGGACATTTATGAAAAATAGGAAAGGGGGAGAAATTTGGAATTTTTATATTTACATTAAAAATAAATAAATCAGGATAGTTCTTGTAGACTTTTCCAGTACATTTTTACAAGGTTTGGATCTGCTTAGCTCCAGCAAGCATCCGTAAAGGCTCTTTGAGGCTCTTGGCGAGGTTGGCAAGATAAGGGACCCACGAAATCATGACCTTGGGCAAGCAGATTTGTTGCAGGAGGAAAAAACGTGTGGTCCAGCCATGCTGAAAGCTGGAATGATAGAATACCCCGAGATGGATGGGACCCACTGCTGTCCCAGTGCCCCACTCTCCTCATGAAGAACCTTTTCCTGACATCCTTTAGCTACATGTGCTGGCAGTCAGCATTTCAAGTCCTTTGACGCACTCACACCGGGCTGGCTGTTGCAGAAATGCTCAGCCCCTTTCAAGGCACTGGAAGAAGGGCCAGTTTTTTAAAGGTTTGTCTTACCAGCAGCTTCCAGTTTACCCTTCCTAGCCAGATGGTGCGTTGCATAGGCTTTCAACAGATGTAACATCTTTGTACAAGCGGGGACCCACCAACTAAGCCAAATTTAAGTAGTCCTGTTGAAGAGAGAACTGCAGGTGCTCCATACAACCTAGAAGCATCAAAGGTTTGTCTTCCTGCGAGGGTGTTTGAGGCTGTGCTGTGATAAGAGCTGAAGAAATGCATGGCTGAACGCATTGCTGACACATTTCTCTTTCTCGGTCTCTTCTCTCGTGCAGGTTCCTCACCACATGAAGACTTTACCCTATTACAGTTACGACCAACCGGTGATCGGATACTGCCAAGCCCACAAGCCTCTCCATGTAAATAAGGGGTACGACACCATGTCCCGGGAGCAGGCTGAGACGACCAACCTGGAACTCAGTCGAGACCACAGCTTCATAGCCACGATCGCGCGTTCGGCTGCTCCAGCCATTTACATTGAGAGAATACCAAACTAATGACGGAGGCGACTTCTTCAGGGGGCGGAGTGGGGAGTTCTTTTGAGGGACCTTTCATCTCAGAAGAGACCAGGGCAAGAAGCTAAAATCTACCATTCCAGTTACAAATGTTCCAACACAGACAAAGGGAAGGGGATAAAGCGAACTCCGCAGACTGTGGAAATGCTGTCGTGCAGTACACACTGAGAACTTCAGGATTTTCTTTGCTTTAAACTTTCAAACAAATTCCTCAATGTAAATATTAAAGAGAGATTGTTGAGTTCTTATTAAAAAAAAAAATAGATTTCACTCTAGCTACATAAAGGGATGGATTAAGAGTTTTGTTTGTATATTTGATTTTTCTACATTGCACGGTTCCAGGGAAGGAGAACCACAGGTAAAAAATAAAGGGGTTGGGGTGGGAAAGGGGCTGGGAGGGATGGGTCAGCCATGATTCCTTATTAAGTGTTTATTACTCTTCAAAGATTTGTTTAATATTTTTGTTCTTTTTAAACAAATGAAAGATATATATTTTCTTTTTTTCTTTTCTTTTTTTTTTTTTTTTTTTTTTTAGTGGTCGAGCGCTAATATTTCAAACCAGACATGGGCATTAAAGCTTATGTTGAACCAAAAGGACATTGGCAATTGATGCAGCAGAAACAAAGAAACTTGGGTGCATGTACATTTAAGAGACAGGCTGTACACTATGGAGGGTGCTTTTGATTTTTACTATCTTCATTGTGCTTCATTGTTGACACTATAATTACTTTTCGGGCTCTAAAAAAAGGGAAAAACATGCAAATGGTGTATCGACTCTCATATTTACAGTCCAGCGGTGCCGTAAGCAAAAATTAATGGACATTTGGGAACCAAAATGGAAGTGATGTGCTTGAAGTGGATCAGAAGGAAAATCTTTAAAAGCAAGAGTGTTTTGGTGAAACTCACTGGCTGACACAATTTCTAAAACACAGGAGAATGTGTAACATTGTTTTTTGTTTTTTTAATTAATTATTATGATCAGTTAGTTTTTGTGTAGTTTTTATCAATAAAATGACATCAACAACAACAACAAAAAGTGGTGGAAAAAAAAATAAACATATTATTTTGTGGTTGGGACACCACAGCCAAGCTACTGTTTGAATGATTTCTCTGGTTGTGTGACACGGTGACTCAGTGGCCGAAGGGAACAAGACTCGGTCCTGTTTCACCTCTTCTTACAGCTAAAGGAATTGTTTGAAGTTTGGAAAAGTTGACTCCAAAGAAGCTCAGTGTCTTGGGCCTGTCTAAGAAAAGGTTTCGAGGTGATTTTATAAAAACATGTGTATGATCCTGCGGGAGGGGAAAAGGGAGAGGGACAAGCCTTCTGGTTTTACTAAACATTTTTTCTTCTAAGGCAGGTTTTTCAGATATAAACCCTGTGATAAAGCTAAATTAGAAGATAATGCTTTTAAGTGGAGGGTGAATAATACAACGATGGGTGTTAGAATTCCTTGATTGTTTTAGGTCCTTGTATTGGGTGTGTATGCTTGGCTACAAGGTAAGGGTTTGATGCATGAATTTCTGGAAGTGCTGCTCCTTGTATCACGTTCACAACTTGATATTGTCTTCTACATTTCTCACCTGAAAAACTTACGTATTTTTCTCCAAAAGGAAAGGAAGAATATGTATGGATGTATGCATTCTGTATGCTAGGCAGCTTGCAGGGAAACATGGACGTGCAAAGTCAACTGGCTGCATCAAAGGTAATGTATTTAGAATTAAGTGTTAGACAGGAAATGAAAAGAAAATGGAGTGAAAGGCTGGGTGATGAGTTTACAACCAGCTGCATTAGCCATTGTGATATCTGTCAGCTTTAGCACTGCTACAGACAGGGCAAAAGACGCTTGAAACACTAGGCTTCTTCAAATTGAGTTTAAAACATTGACCCACAGCCTATTAAGCTGAAAATGGAAGCGCCTGCTCTCTCTCCCATTGATTCCTGTGGGCTCTGGATCAGCAGTAGAATACATTTCAGTGAGCGTCAAAAGCCTAGTGGCATTCCCATGCTCCTAGGAGATGAGAACCGTCGTGGTTTTGTTACAAGGTTCATCACTGCGAGCACAGGCTCCTGGCTGAATTACTGCTTTTCTGCCTGTAAATGTTTTCTGCTGTTTAAAAACTGATGCCAATTTGGGCAAGAGACCTACAACTTTCTTTGGTATTCTTGACGATTAAGGAGGTCGTGTTCTAGGAATGTGTTGGAGGCATAAAGCTATGCTTTACCTAAGTGCTAAAGGTCACGAAGAGCTGAATATTCATGCGGTGGGTTGCTTTGGATCGAAGCACAATGTCATGGCAGCATGTACCGAGCCACCTGAACTAGTGTTAATTAGGTGGTTGTAGTGATCAAACTAAAAGGGCTCTATACAAACCTAACTGGGACTCAAGATGTAACAGAAATTGAGTCTACCACGGCTGCAATTACAACCAAAGAAATTTGATAAAACCTAGGTTTGAAAAAAGCCAGAATTGTAACATGTTCAGCTCTAGCCTTTTGTTACGAGTTTCATATTGTTTTTTGTTTTTCAAGTGTCAGTTCCTGGAATCATGATTATATTACACCTTCAGCTTAAAAATATGCCTGCACTCTTCTTAGGGAAGGCCTTTCCAATCCTCTTCATCCAGCTGCTGGAGAGAAGTGGCTGCGCTCTGAAAGGGAGGATGGAGCAGCTCACCAGACACCCAGGTAAGGCCCAAGAAATAATAATCTTTTGCAGTATCCCTAATGATTCCTCTCCTAGCAAGCACCAGATAGTCTTACTGAAGAGATCTCGTTACCGAATGTTTGCTTATGATGGCATCTTTATGGTCGTTGCTCTGTGTCTGAGTACTGAGAGTCGCAGAGCTCCCAAAGAAAGCTGCAGGCTTGCTGCGAGAGCTCACGGCTGTGCAATATCCAGGCAAGCTAGAAAAAAAATCAGCCTGACCTTCAGACCAAAGCTGTTGAACTTTGTGCTTTGCAAAAGACAACAACTGATGCGACCAAATAACAGGTTCTGGAAGGCTTTGGGAAAAAAATGACTGCTACCTGTCTCTCCTGCTAATAATTGCCTTGCAAATGTCAGCAGGGCACTGAAATTACACCGTGCTGGTAATGCTGTGGGTAGGAGCTGCAACCAAGGAAGAAGAGCCTATAAAGGCAATCTGCTGTTTGGAACAATTTCCAAGGCCGCCAATATTTGCCCTGAGATTTAGAAATCTTTTTGAATAAGCTGCTGTTTCCCATAATGAATTGGAAATGTTCTGAAGATTGATACACACAATTTTGTTGTGACTCCCCATTGGAAAAAGTCCCTGAAGGAACTTGCACGTGGAAAATCTACTGCTTTTATGGATATTTTTAAGCATCATGATGGTTTGAGTTTCTAAAGTATTAGAGTGAAGGGAAATAATTTTTAGGAGGTTCCAGCAATTGGGTTCCTTTAAATGCACTTTTTTAAACCTGTACAGAGGAGAAGGGGGTTGATAAGGCCATAGGTCGGTCAAGCTGGAATCTTGCCTTTAATTTAGAAAAAGAAATGACCTGTCTGATATTATTGCCCACACACAAGCATTGGAATGCCTTCCACATAGCAGTAATAGCAATGAAGACTTTGTGGAGTTTGGGCTTGTTAGAGGAGAGGTTTTAATCTTGCTCCCCAGAAACTGCAGGTTTCCAGGTGTTCCCCAGTGCCCTACGAGAGCTGCAAATGTTCTTCCTGATCACCATAGGGTTCTGCTCATCACTGGAAAGATGAGATTTGATTACTGTAGCAAGTGTAATTAACGAATAAGAATAACCCAACCATTTCTTTAAACCTCCAGCCACCCTAATTCCGTACAGGTAGAAAAGTTAAAATAGAAATACAGAGAGGACAAATGCAAAACAAGGAAAGCCACGAACACAGCGCTTCTGCCACCAAGGTCTGGGGTCACTGGTGGAGTTGCAGAAGCAAATGTTCCCTCATTTGCTTCTAGTGCAGTTATTTCACTGGTGCTTAATGCCCATTGTTTGCTTTGATGCCCTGGTGGCTGGCATTTTAATAATATGTAGGCAGGTTAGAGTCAATTAGTCTACAGAAGAGAATTATGTCAGTCATTACTGGAGTCAGGGGATACATTACACCTTTGTCATTACTGTGCTAAGACACATTCTAGTGAGGCAAAAATAAAACTACATTTGAGGGAGGCAGATCCCAAGTTTCTCTCCCACAACATCAGCCCCAAGCAGCCCCCAGTGCTAACTCAGCGCTTTGGAGGTCTTCAATGAACTGCAGAGATGGGTGTGAACATGATCTGCTCGCTTCAAAGACACGATGAGCTTCAGTGACTTGAAGATACATCGCCCTAGCCAATTATTTAGGCAACTTTAAAAATCCAGCAAGCTACGTACATGTTTATTTCTTATTTTTGTTGCATGGTTGATCTACAGGTAAGACAAGAGCTTTCTGAAGTAGGTACAAATAAGCTGTTAAATGCGTTCTTGCTTCTCTAATTTCTGCTTTTTTTTTTTCCTAGGAAGTATCCAAAATTGGGCAGAAAAGGAAGAGAGTCATTCCAAACTCAGTAGTAGCTGAACCATTGTGCATCTGCAAGGCAGCCTTGAGTAAGTGAGGAGTTACTGCCTCTCACAGAGGCAAGATGCAGATGATCAGCTGCCAGCTGGCCAGGTAGTAGATCTTATTCCTGTTGCATTCCTGTGGACACTATGGAGAGAACAATTGGCCTTGCCCTTGGTGAAGCAATGGCTTTTAAGACAGCTCATTGCATCAGCGGCTGCAGGAGCTCCAGGGGGGCTGCTGCCTTTACTGCCTTAACCATGTGGGGTCAGGCGATGCTGACTCTGCTACTGCTTTGCCACATGACCTTGAGAATACCAATTTCCTTTTTTTTCCCCCCCTCTTCCTAGATGTTAGTGTGTCTCATTTCAATCGCAGGCTTTTTGGTACAGAGCCTGCCTCTCATGCCCAGCATTTTGCACTAGTGCAGCCATGTTCTCAGTGACAACTTCTGGTGCAACTGAAACAGAAATAAATAATAAAGCCTCAAAATCCCTTCATGTCTCCCCCCCTTCCCTGCCAGCAATACCCCCCAGTGATATTTTGCGTATTTAAAAGGCAAGCAAAATCAATGTGATAACGTAAAAACTATGGTTGCTCGTGACTTTCAATCAGCACTTCGGACTCCCCAGTGATCTGAAGCACTCTTATTTGCTAAAAGTGTGTTCTCAGAACAGCAGGAACTAGAGTATCTTGATAGGCTGATGAAGCAGGAAAAAGAAAGCATTTTCTTCCAAAGTCCTCTTGGGATTTAGAGTTGAAACAGAAGGCAGCTATCATAAGCAGCAGCGGTAGAGTTTTGCTGGGGAAGAAAAAAAAAAAAAGCATACCCCAATAGTTTAGAACAAAATAGATTTTATGTCACCATCTTGTGACTTGCTTGTTTATTCAGGCTGAATTTTCAGGGAAAAATAGGACTTGACTGCATATGGACATTTTATTTATTGAAAGCAAGAGGACTGGGCAAATTAAATCACAGAACAGTAGGAAAATATGGGATGGAAAGGTCCTCTGGAGGTCATCTGGGTCAGCCTCCTGGTGAACACAGGTAACTTCCAAGTTACATCTGGTTGCTCACAGCTTTCCTTTTCTGGCTGCCTGGCACCTTACTTGAGAATTTCCTGGGGTTTCAGTGACCTGTTTGAGTTAATAGTTGTGTTTACCCCGCATGTGACCCCAGTGCTGGATGCAGGGTCTGTAATCCTGGCTACTCTAAAAAACAGAAGAAAAAGTCCTTGCCCAAAGAACTTTTTCTCTGGGGATCACTCCAGGAAAAGCAGATGGGTGCAGATGTACAAAAGAGCACATGAACAGAGTATGGGCTATAAGAAACATTGGAAATAGGAATTTCAGTAGCTACTATTGTGTTAAAAAGAAAACAGTGCCATCCCCGAAACACTTTGAGCAATGTCAGGGAGCTTTTTTCCTCTTAAACTTACGTAAAGGAGCCTACACATGAGAGATTTGTGTTTCACATTGCAGCACCCCAGCTGTGGGACTAAATTCATTTTTAAGTTCCTTTTATTAGGCAAAAGAATGAACGGGTTCTCTAAACCGTAGCTAATGATATGCAGGTTGTAATTTATAAATAGCATGCTCCGTATTTGCAGTGTATTTATATCATATTATGTAAGATAAATTGTTGGCAAACATTCATAAAATATTTATTGGACATGCCACTGTTTGTTCAATGATTTATAAATCAATGCAGCAAAGTGTAAAGTGGTGACAGAGTTTCAGATAAATTCTTCGCAAAATATTTGCTGTGCATCAATAATTCTGATATTAATTACTTTACAGTTTATCTGCAAGTGCTTTGGGAATAATACGCAGTTCACTGTCTCAGTAGCCCAACTAACAAGGGGCTCAAAGCATGGCTCAGATTATCTTCTAGACCTGCTCAGTGTTGGCGTACTTCAAGAACAAACAAATCTGTCCCTGTTCTGTGCATCACTGTTGCAAATCTGTTGTCAGAGGTTTGAAAACCAACAGCAAGTGGAATCAGCTGGAGATGCTAGGCAGGAAACTCAGGGTGAGCACCTTCATCAACAATTAGCTTAAGTAGTGGTCTGCTTACAGCAGTGACCAGTCCTGCCTCCCTGTAATCTTTTTTCTGGGCTGGTTGAATCTCTCACATTCTCCACTTCCACATGCAGGACACCTTTCTCATCTTGCCATCCTTTTGTTGTAAGTCTCTGTTTCCATAAGGACTGGCTTCCTACAGACTTTGTTGCAATGAGACTTTTTTTTTGGCTGGAGTTTGAGACCTTAGAGATCTACAGTTTTCTGTTTTCCTTCACCCAGAAAAGAAATAATAGGAATCGTAATAGGAACTGAGATTCTTATTTTGCTACAAGGTCCTAGCAGCCACGATGACTTCTTTGTCTCCCCCTCTGCTCTCCCAGTAAAGCATTAAATGACTCAGAAGACTTGAAAACACTTAGATTAAAAAATAAAAATAAAATAAAAAACTCCACCATAAAGATTAAAATAAAAGAGGTGTTAAGACTTCTGAAAACCATCGCCTGTATTTAAGCCTGTCCTGTACTTTCTAGAGCACCTAAGAAAGGAACAATTCTGTAAAAATAATGGATTATTAGTGAATTTAAAAGAAACAAAGCCTGCAGCTTGTCTGTTGCCTAGCAAAGAGTTTTCACATTAATTAAAAAACACATTTACAGCAGCTGGCAGACAAGGCATAACTGGGGAAGAGGGGCAGCTTAGCTCTGATGGTTGAATTGCTTCACATGGAGGTGGTCACAAGCTCTTGGCTCTGTGCAGAGGTTTGGGCTTCTGTAGTCTGGTGCAGTTGCCTTGTGGGGCTTTGAAAGAGCAGATCCCTGCAATGAGTCTACTTCCACACACTTACAAGTAAGTACCTGGAGCACATAATGCTTAAAATATGCCAAAATAAGGAATTATTTTTCTTTAAAGAACTGGAATTATACCTGTTGTGATGCAAACAGGTAGCAGTTTGTATTTATCCATGCAAATAAGTTTTGAAGTAGTGCTTGAAACTCAGCCCGGTCCAGTAGATCAGCATGCAGTCATTTTGCCTACATGCACAGAGTTTAAAAACGTAGTTGGTTTTAGAGTTGCAGAAATTAAAATAACGTATACTAATAGAGTGTTTTTAAAGTGTGCATCCCTATCTATCTATGTGCTTGTTTACACAGATAAGTCAGCCTTAAGCTCTATGAAGTTGTTCTTAAATAAGTGTAGAATTAGCTTTTCGGATGAATTACCTCTCTGAGTTGGGCGAAACATTTAGGTAAGTGTTAATGTTGTAGTGAAGATAGAATAGATAAAATAAAACGTATTGATTAACTGCTATCAATGAGAAGATACTGAAGTATGTAGCTACATAAATAGATATTTTAGTATCTCTTGGTAGCAGTTAATTTATATGTTTTATTCACGGTCAATAACATTTTTGGTGAGGAATTGCAGCACAACAAAATAGCTCTGAGCAGAAGCATCCTAATTGCGATCTGTGGAAATTTCGGATGGGCTTTGTGTGGCTTTGTTTTGCTCTGACTTTCCCTTTGGAAATAGACTTCTGGAGAGCAGCTCTATAGAGAGGTAAAAGTGCCTTTAAGCCAAATGGGGCTATCTAAATGCATTACAGCTTATTATGCTCGGACTTCCTTAGCTGCCTTACTGCTAAAAACAACCTTTAGGCATCCGGGTGAAGTGGGGATGGCAACAGGCAAGGCATGTGTGAGATCGGTGTGCATTACTAGACTCCTGCTGGCAGTAACCATCAAAAGAAAATGTTGACTGATAGCCCCAGACAGTAAACCTGAGAAAGGTCAGGTATTGCAGGCAAGGAAACAAGAACAAAACCTGGACGTAGTAACTGGTAAAGCTGCAGGAATCGCCACTGGGAGCCATCCCTTCGTTGTGAGCATCGCTGACCTCTCTTCAGGTCTTAGATTATCCATGTAATGCAGTTAGGAGTATCGATTGAGAGGCAGTGAATTTCTGTCTTGTCCAGTGCCTTTTGAAAGATGTTCTGTGGCACACTTGGCTTTCCTCTCGTGTCGTGCCTTATAGTTTTTAGATGCTAAGTTCATCTGGGCAAGTTTTTCCTGGCTGTCTTTCCGTATGTTTTTGGTGGAGCACTGTGCATGGTGTCAATTTGATAAATAATGCAAATAACAGATGGTTAAGACAGGACAACAGAGATGTAGAGGTACTAGTGGAAGGCTGTGCTGTGATGTATGGAAGTCCAGAGTTAAATTAACTGATGATGTATGATAAGAAAGGGATGTTTGTTAAAGCTGCACGGATTATAGTTTGTGTCAACTTCTGGTAAGGTTTCAGTTGTGCAGTTTAGAGACCTGTGTTCAGGCTCCCTATACATAACCTTCAATCTGTATCACCCTAGACACCTTAATAAGCATATGAAAACCTAAGTTGATGTGTGCCATGCCTGGCCTGTGCTTATTTTATGTCTTATGGAGAGGAAAGTTGGGTAAGGCCTAACAGCAGCGGCCTGCTGGTGCCCTAGAAGAAATGTCTCCTCAGCTCCCTCATGGCAGGGCCTCTGCCTATGTTAGGGGAGTAAAGTCAAAGGGAGGATGCGAGACTTCAGTCCAGGACCATCTTTGGTGCTTCACCTTGTTGGAGGTGGGCAAGTGGGACCTTGAACTTTGATCCTGTCTTTCCAGTGCCCCAAATACCCCAATTTACTGCTGTCTGGGCAGGCTGGAGTAACATGAAGAGGTAGAAAGCAACCCTGATGGGTGCTATTTGGTAAACTGTGGTAAACTAAATCTTGTTGGCCATTTTTCTTCTGCTGAAGACCGAATCCCTCAAGTTCCTAAGATCCCTCTAAGTAAAGGTACGTAACCATTTTCCTCTGAGTTCTGCTTTTCAGCGCTCTGTGCCTCAGCTTGCCCATAGGTAGCTGCCTACCTGAGTTAAATCCCTGTGGGAAGCACATGTGGAAAACATCAAAAGCTTTTCTCTCTTGTTTGTGTTAGCAGAGCACACAGAATTTTAGTGTGTTTTCAGCACTGAGACAGTTTTCTGAAGAATGTGGAAGCTGGAAATCAAGGTGACTTATGCTTCTAGGACTAACAGGATTGTACCCAGTCCTACTGTTTCTGCAGGTGTGACAAAACCCAGTGCATGCTAATATAATATTTTTTGCTGCCTACCTCTCTGATCCTGGGTTATCAGTGTTTAAATAGCAGGAGTGGATGCTGCATAGAGAAAAAGGACTTGACAAAGAGAAGAGCTGCTGAATATCTGGTAGAAACTAAGCAAGACTTACCACTGTGTCCCGTTCTCAAACCACATAAAGAAAAGACTTGAGAAATGCTGATCTGTAGTATCAGCGTGCAGAGATTGTCTTTACATTTGAATGCTTACATTCGAGCACTGAGCCTGCTGTTCGGGGGCTCCTGAGCCTGATTGCACAGTGAACCCCCTGGAGAGCTTGTGAGATCCTCACCCTGGCTCTCTGATCTTTATTTGTTGTGTCCCTTGTGAATCTCAACTGAATAATGATTTGGTGTTCAGCTGGGAGGGGAAGGAAGACTGGCACGGTGGCTATGAATATGTATATTGAAGTATTAGTGGTTGTTTTAGTGTAAACAACAAAAATGTCATTGAATTCTTCCCAACAAAATTATCTGTAGTTCTGTTAGGATGCGTGAACAGAAGAAAGGCTTTTAGTCTTTGCAGGGTAAGCTGACTACTTATCTGTGAAGATTATTTGATACTTGTTTATATGGAGTTTTCTTGGTCTGTACTTTGAAGCAATTGATTTTTTGGCCGTAGTAGGAGGGATGTTGCTAAATTAAAAAGGCTGCTGGCCTACTGTGAAAACTTTTGAACTTGCAAGAAAGGAAGTTTCAGAACAAGTCCTTTCTGAACAAGGAAAAGAAAAATAAATTTGTAGGGAGAAGTGGAGTACAATTGAATACTGGCTTTTAAAAAAACATAAAGGGTATCCTGACAATTATGAAAAAACACTTGGTTTTTGCTTTTGTTTAGATTAAGGTGCACTATTTTAGATTTTTACATGGAATTGAGATTTACAGTAGAGGTTTCAATCTTCTGAAAGGCATCAATATTTCAAAAGCACAAGAAAGTTGGTTTACAAACTATTCAGTGGTATTAAATAATGTATATGTACTTGTGAAGAAAACAAAAAATCAATAGCTATTGCAAGTTTAGCTCTGCATGAATCCTAAGGAAATGTCAACAGTTCTTTTCTGTGCTATTTCTATTGTGCCCATCAAATGGCTTGGGTTCTCTTTTGAAATGATTTTTCAATATTGGCTTTTACATTGTGGTACATTTTATGCTGACCATTCTTGGAGGAGCCTAAATTCATGTTTTTATCCTCAGAAATGAGTTTACAGAGACCTTTAAGCATTTCTTGGAAAAATGTCAATGAAGTGATGGGTAATGAAATGCATTGCCCTCTTCATGCAACAGAAATCTCAACTGTTCGCTCGTGTTGTCCTTACTCGAACTAGGGATGCTGGTTTCCTATAAATGCCTGTGTCAAGGGCCATATGTTTCCCCAGACGATTAGGAATTACTGTTTGGGTGGATGTCCTCATGCAGTCTGTCTCCTACTTGCATTATTATTGTTGTTTCAGAACAAAAATGCTCCTTTCTTGTACAAGTAGAAACAGAACTCATGTAGACACCATGGGGGTACTAGTGTGTGCAGGCAGTGTAGTGTGTGTGGCTTGCCAGTCTCTAACTTCATGCCCTTCTATCAAAAGGTGGCCAAAAATTAAGGAAAGTGTTCAAATGGGTTTAAAAACTCACCTTTGTACAAGCCTACAGCAATTCAATTAAAGACAACTAGTAAAAGTTTAGGCTGCGGGGTGGCACAGCCTTTGGTGACATGAGTAGGACAATTTATTTTTGGCACCAAATTACAATGATTATAGGTGCTTTTTATCTAAAAAAAAAAAAAAAGAGGTTATGGCAGAAGGAATAGCTAATGGTGATTGTTACTCAATCTGTTCAATTCTACAATCTTCTGAAAGACCCCCTGATCTTTTGGGCTTTAAGAGCCCCTGTAACATCTCAATAATCCATAATAGATGTATATAGCTTTTATAAAATCAGTTTATAGACGAGCAAGTGTTAATGTCTGTGACTATCTATAATATACATTGAAGTATATCTATATTCTTAAAAGTTTTACATGATAGCTATCGAGTTTTAGATTGCAGTGCAGATACTGTTGCTGAATAGTATGAGTGCTCTTGGTGAAATTAGATGGAGTATGTAAAAAGTCAAGCACTACTTGTGGTGAGCGAGGACATCTAATCCTTCTCCAGGAGGGAAAAGATACGGCATACCTGAAAGAAACATCTCTGTGGGCTCTTCTGCAGCATTGTTGGTGCTTCAAATTGCTTCTCTCTTGCATCGAGATGATTAGGACAGACCTTCCAATTTCAGAAGCAGTATCTTGCTTGAATTAGACCAGCTGAAGTATAAAAGCTAATAAAGACAGCTAAGGGCTCACGTGTTTGGGCATAGGGTGGCAGGATTGATTATAGTAGCCCCCTTGCTTCTCATTTTGTTGCCTCAGTGTACCTGTTAGGTTGGCCAGGTGGTACACTCGGCTATGAATGGATCAATTGGTTGGAAAAATGGTCAGGAATGGGAAGGAGAGCAGAAAACAGCATAACCTGCCATCGCTGGCACCACAGTTGAGGCTGTTGAGCCTTGCTATCGATAACCACCTTCCTGCCTTGTGCATCTGAACAAGAAATGATGGGGAGTTTCAGCTGCTTTGCTACCCATTAATGCCTCATTTCACTCCCTGAAAAATGAAGTTGACATAAACTGGTGGTTTCCAAATGATCTGTAAGTATCTAGTTTAATGACTGAGTTAGAGCTTTGTAAATATTTGCAAGTCGGGATGTGGAATTAGCCTGTGTAATGCATGCAAGCAGTGTAATTTTCAATTTAGTTATCAATGTAAACAGTAATTTAAACCTGATCCTAACGCGGGTTTACATTGCTTTCTGGGAAAGCGATGAGATTTATAATTTGCATCCATCTTCAAAGTGAGGTCTTGTCACAGGTGTCTGCAACAGAGTTGCAGGCTTCAGATTGTTGGGTTCTGCAAAGCTGAATCCGATGAACTAGTGTGATCCTAGGTGTGGGAATGGTACATCAGCATGTTGCTTGAAAGCAACTGGATTGAGGCAGTGTAACCTTTGGGATAGGGCTTTAAACAAGAGCTGGGAAAACCTGGGTTCTCTTCTTGCTCTGCTTTGATCTGTGTACGCCAACTGTTTCTGCTCTGTGCTGTGAAGAGTTTACAATTCAAATCCACCAGAAAGACAAGGACCTCTTCTGGTTTGCATGCACAGTGCCTTACATAATTCACCACGATGTTGCTTGGAGTCTTTAGGCATTACTGTCATACAAATAACATTAACTATTTTATTTTAATGCTTTGTTTTGCTATGCACAACTCTGTTCTTTCAGAAATACTAAATCGGATTTCTGTGTCCCAGTGGAAAAAAGACTTGACACGTTATTCCAAATATTTCTCTCTTGTATAGCATGTGCTTTTTCTCCGAGAACAGAAAGAAATCTTTCACAAAGCAAATCTTTTTGTCGCTTTCTCTTTTTCTCCATTATTGTTTAGCAGATCACAATCTTATACATAATGTATATGTGACTGAAATATTCAAGGTAGTTAACATTTACCATTGTTGCCAAGGGAAGTAATTCTCTTGCAAAGATACAACTTTAATATAAGAGAGTAATGGCTGATATTACTGTGTTCAGATACAAAAACTGATAATGGAGCCCTGTTGATATTTAATATCAGCTGGATTCAGTGAATCTCGCATTATGATACTTTTTGAAGGTTGGATTTTTGTAGTTCCGTGATGAATAGATGGAATAATTACATCCATATAAAATATAGTGCCTGAGAACTGTATGTCATGAAAATGCATCTCTGATAGACTGCTTTTCAATGTTAATGAAATTGAAGAAACTTTGTATTTTTGGAACATGGCTTAAATTTAACTTAACCTGGTGGAGAAGTTCCATTTATCCAGAAGCCATTAATTCAGAAGAACAGAAGGGTGTTTTTGCAGAGCTACTTAAATCAACATTCCTTCTCTGCATCTTAGTTGCTATTCTCTTGGGGAAGGGAGAAAAATTATCCCATCAACATATGTTATTGCTGGCATACCATGGCTTGAAGGCCTTTCTGACTGGGCCTCACACAGCAAGGTGTCTATGTAGTATAGCAAGACAAGAGGTAATTCACCACTGTGTTGTTTCTCCTTTTATTCCTTGCCAAGTGCCCCCAAGCTTTTGTTTCACGGAAGTAAACTGGTGCTAATTTCAGCCTGGATTCAATTTTATTTGGTGTGAAGCCACCGAAATCTGCTGAAAGCATTGTCCCAGGCCTGCCGCATGGGTGGACATTATCTCCCCAACGATATTGTTGGGGAGAAGCTGAGGCTTGGGTGAAAAGAGGCAGAAAAGAAGAGAAGATCTGTTCTTTTTTAAGGGTTTTGTGGTTAATATGGGAGCTGGAGGGCTCCTGCAGGAGAGCAGCGAGCCATCCTTCTGCCTGTAACAGAAGGGAGAGCCAGGGGAAGCGAGGCTGTCTCAGGGGACCAGCTGCTGCAGGAAGGCTCTGGAGAAAGTAAGCAGGCATCGGCATCAAACATCTGTGCGGCACACACGGCGAGGTGGGAAGGGGGAAAGGAGCTGGCAGCGAATCAAGGTGGAGGCGCCGCTCGGGGATAAACAACTGCTCCTTTTCGTGCCCCTTTTTAAGTCCCTTTCTCTGTCCGAGCGAGTGAAGCAGCAGGGCCAGCGGTGGAGGAGGGATGCGAGTGAGCTGAGCATCAGGTGGTGGGACGTGCTGGCGAAAGCAGCGTCTCTGAGAGCAACAGGACTGCGGCAGAAGTTTGCTTGCAGGCTGCCAGCCGGCATGTAACTGAAGGCTGAAGTTCTTGCCACAGGCTTTGCAGCAGGTTTCTGAAAACACTCTGGAAATCTGCTCTGCAACATGCTTTTCTGCTTGTCTAATCTAAGAAATCTATCTCTTTTTGTGAGCGTGGTGTTTTTTTTTCCCCCCTTCAAAACAGCCAAGGATGTTTCCCCTTTGCTATTTCTTCAAAGCTGGAAAAGGTCATTTGTCCCCATCCTCAGATGTGAGACTGTTCCCTGATCTTCAAATCCTTTCCCTTGAGTTGATGTGCATAAAGGTGTACGAGAGAGGTTCGCAGCATGATTTTAAGAGCAGAGCAGTGAATTGCTCCCTGGTGCTGTTTGATCAGTGAGGCTCCACCTATTTCCCTTAAGTATTGGGTCAACAAGCAGTTGAGGCTTTGTAGTTTGAAAACCTTTTGCCCAGGGACGCTGAACTTTGTTGGAGCTTTGAAGTGCTTCTCTCTGGACCTGTAGTCCAGATATAGCCAGGGAAATGAAACTGAGAAGGGTCCAGCACCCTGTAAAATGGCCTCTGCTGAGCCCTTGGGGACTGGTGTCCCTCAGAGGATGGTTCTCTGCGTAAACTCAGCACTGAGGTTGTGTACACCCAGGGTGAATTAAGGGTGCTACATCTGCCTGGAGCAGAGATGAATGTGATGGCTGCTCAAGCAGTGTTGCCTGTAAGGCAGGGCTGTTTGTGCCTTTCCCCACCCCCAGACTCCTACCTTGCTCTCATTACGAGGTGATTAGCAACTCCAAATGCATATTTATTATGTCATGTTGTTCACCTGCTGCAAGAGCAGCATGGGATGACCAGGCAGGATTTTTTTTTGCCCTCCTCAGATTTGGGTTTTGCACACCGAGCCTGTTCTCACCCTGTATTTTTGCTTCCCGTGACTTGCTCCTGCTGGATGAGTCAAACAGAAATGGAAAGCTCTGGCTTGCAGAGGGCATCCATCACCTGCTCCGTGTTCAGCTGGTGGCTGCCCCCTGCCACCCTGTAAATTCACGGGCAGAGAAGCAGGGTTTAAGGCTCTGTCAGCAAACTCAGCTGTGAATGTTGTGATGGTATTACCGCAACTGACTGAAAAGTATGAATCTCTCATCAAAAATCTTTTCTTGACAGTCTTAGCAGAACTCAGAGCTTTACCTGAGAGCTACAGACATTGAAACAACTGCTCTAATTTGAAAATCAAAACTGGCTTCTCAGCCACATAGGTGGGCTTGGAAAGTACTGCTCTTCTGTTTTGTTTTCTTTATTCAAGTCTCTAGCAGTGTCTGCAGGTACAGATGGTCGTTTACCAGGAGGTGAAGGGTCATGTGCCGTGTCCAGCTGGTGCTCGCTGCAAGATGTGCGCTGAAGTTGCGTGATGTGGTGGCAGGTAGGCAGACCTGCACCTGCGTACCCAGCCTGAAAGAATTCAGCAAGTCGTCCATCTGTGATAACAGCAGAGGATGAACATCCATCTCACAGTCCCATTGTTTTTTTTTTTAATTGGAAAACCAGGCATTATTTCTGGTTTTGCTTAGGTGTATTTTGTCCGTTCTCGTGCAGTCCCTGCACAGGCACCAAAAGAGGTGTTAAGGCTTTAATCAGAGGGGGGTGGCTACACATTTCCACCTCCTGTAGAAATTTTGAGGATTCTTGAGCACTTAAGAGAGAAAACCTTGAGGTTTTCTCCCATTGCTAATTGTATGGGCAAGAGGGGAATAAGAAATTAACTACCTAAGATTTGTCAATTTTAAAATGCTATTAAGCCTCTCCAGTTTAATTTTGGTTAAGAGCCGTTCCGTTATTAATGCAGGGAGGAAGTCATCTCTAATGACCCCTGGGACATGCCAAAGTGCTTTAAGATCAGTTTGGGCAATCAGGGATCTGTGAGTAATAAAACGTCTGCTCCACGAAAGGCCTTTGCCCACCCTTGGCAAGGGAAGCTGGCCGGATGGTCTGCGCCACGTTGATCGCTCCCAGCCTGGTGCCGCCGTGAGGAGCCCCTTCCATCTTTGCCTTTTAATCTCTTGTTGCTTTTTGGATTATTTTTTCCCTCTCGCAGCACAGAAACCTCAAAAGTTAAGGCACCACAAGATGCGATATGACATAATCGATGCAGTAACTTTTGGATCTTGCCAAGACTTTGAATTTTTTTTGTGTCTTGCTATCTGTCAGCATGTGCTAATTGAGCCTACATACCCATATGGCATCTGCTCTCTGGAGGAAAATGTTTGAATAGTCCTGTAGAGTATAGCAAATAGTGGTTGATGTGTAGAGAAGCATTTGCCTGTGAATATTGTGTTCTTATAAAACAAACTTGGATTATTATCCACAAAGCATACACCTGGCTTAACACAGAGCTCGAGCTAGTGCTTTTGGCATCAGTGCTGTAAGAAAAGAGAGTTCTGGGGCACTGACATGGGATGGATTGTATTTGGTATTACACACACCTAGAAATCTTGGAGCTTTGGTTTTGAGGAGGTGTGACAGATGCCAGCAGGCGATCGCAAGCAAGCACAAGCGGTCAGCCCGGGGAAATGAAGCACCAGCTCTGTTAAACATTAGAAACGGTGGCGGTGCTTCAGCCCTAGCCCCCGAGCGATGGGAATGCTCCTCTAGCGGCTCGGTAATGGGTGCATCTGCTTCAGTTGACGTGAGGAGAAGACGAGGATTTCGCTGTGGTGACCTCTCCGTGTGCTGCTATGTGAGTGCTGCTCGCGCTTCTCCGAAATCCTGGGAGTGGGGAGCAAGTGGGTCCTGCGCTGGCTGTCTGCAAAGGGCTGAATCTCACCCTTTGAATTAATTAAGCATCTGTGACTGTGGGGAAGGTAGATGCTCTCTCACACTCACAGATGGAGAAACAGAAGAAGAATGGCTTGCCTGAAGCCATGCACTGAGAGGAAGCATAAAAAAAAGCCGTGGCTTCTTGCTTTCCTAAGGAAATGAGACATCCGCATGCTCGTGCCTGTGTGGAGCCTGGTGACCGGTTTCAGTCGGATACGAGAAGAATCCTGGAAGCTTTGGATGTCCTAGAGATTGATGAAGATGGGTGTGGAGAGCAGAAGGGTGCCCCATGATGAGCACTGAGCTTGCTGCACTGCCGATGGTTTGGAAATCTGGAACGGGCACGAGGCTGTTGAGTGTGTCCTGCCTTGGCTTCATCCGAGCCCTGTTTCTTCTTTTTAAAGTTTGTGGAGTGATGTGCTTGGTGCTGGAACTTGAAGGAGGAAGGGTTCCTGCTGGCTTGTGCTGTTTAAGCAGCTCAGGGTGTTTGTTGGCTAAGCACGACGGGCCCACATTTGCAAAGCACTGCATCTGCTGGGATCTTTGGTGGTGACCAGGGCCAAGGCACAAACCTGCAGCAGGTGAATGAGATGAAATAATCCATCCCACAGAGCAGAGCTCTCTGCAACCAGCTTCAGAACAGCTGAACTTCTGAAAGCTGGGGCTTAATTATGTTTTTTGTGAACTTCAGATCTACCCAAAACCCATTTACTTTTTCAGTGTCCTATCACATTTATTTATTTTTTGCTTTGCCAGTTTCTGTAAGGACGAGCCCTGTGATTGTAGGTAATGTTCCAAATGGCTGTGTGTGCCTGTTAGCTCTCAGAGTCTTGCCAGTTGTACATGGCAGACTGCTGTGGTTTTGAAACAAGGCTCCCCACAGAAGTTGGGGACTTACTGTGGTGCAATACGTTCTAAACTGCTGCTATCATTTGCTGGGGGGGGGGGGGGGGAAGAGAAAAACTATTAAAATATTAATCTCTCCCCATAGCTCTGGGACTTAGAGGCTGTTGATGTAGCTCCTTACTTGTTGTCCTACCCCCTTCTGTGATGTACAACCTGCTGCAGTTTTAGTTTTACTTGGGTGAGCTGTAGCTGTGATGGGACCTAGGCCTGTGGCCCTCCAGGACAGGTTTGTGTAGGAATGCAGCAAACCTACTGAAACCAAGGGAAATGTCTAAGGGTTCTTACTTGTACAAGTGCAAGAAACAATCCTTGCTGACTTCTGCAAAGTTACTGACTCCTACAGTCTCCTATAACACAAGTTTTCCTCTCCCCCCTTGCCCTCCTGAGCAGCAGAGGAGTTTGCCAAAGCCCTTTCTCTGGCTCCTTCCCCAGCCTGCTTGCTCATGCAGATGCGTGCTCTATCTGACTTGCGTGCCCTTACTGCTGTTTAATCTGGCTACGTTCTCCCCCAGAAGACTCCTCGCCTTCACCTTCCTGCATGCTTTGCAGTGAGCAAAGCCTCACCTAGCCCAGAAACACCTGTCGGGTTAATTGAGTTAGCAGGGCCCTGGGTTTTCTCTGCAGGGGTTGAGCTATGCGGAGTGCTGCCGGGTTGTTTCCCGATGGCGTAATGAGCAGGCTCGTTTAAAGCTGTCAATTAACACAGTGGGGTGAGCTTGAACAGACTTGGGTGCCTCCTGAGCACGACTGACCATCTCTGCTTGGAAAGGAGTTGCCTGAGCCCCTGGGGCTGCTTTTAGGGGCTGCTTGCAGCCAGCGGTGCTTGACGTGATCCGGGCCCTGCGTTGGCAACTTGCTCCTGCTGGAAGTGGAAGTTTGAGCTGTGAAATCTGGGGGTTTGCACTTCTGGGCTGAATCTCCGAGGCAGGGAGGCTCTTGTGTCAAGGTGAGGGGTTAAGTGGAAAACAGGCTTAGGTACGTAGCTGCCAAACTTCCTTTCTGGGTGTGTGGGGAAAGCTCTGACCCCATAAGGGCTGCGCACACGAGAGCTGCTGCTGGAGCCGGAGCACTGACTCATGTTTGAGTTGATGTTTGCTGCCTGAGGCTTGTGTGCATCCCTCGGTGCAAAACAGAGGGGTCGAATGCTGCTTATCTCTTCTGTAGCATTTGGTGCACCTGAGAGGGCACATCCAGCTGGGGAACAGCCACGCTTAATGGGATACAGGCAGCTGAAGCTCAGGGCTGATAGAAAAATAAATAAGCCCAATCCCTAGGAACTGCAGAGAGGAAAGCAAAGTTTGTTTAGGGAGGAGAAGGATTGTGACCAGATGTGTGTGGGTGCAGGGAGGAGATGCTGTAGGTTTGCAGAACTGATGGCAAATAGAGAGTGGGCCTAATGAGAGCACAGGAACTTGGATACCTCGGTGCAGAAGTGGGTGTTTGCTTGTGGGTAATGCTGCCTTGGAAATGCCGGGGTCCTGGGGGTAGGAGCATCCTAAACTGCCTTGGGTGTGTTGCAGGGAGCTCAGCAGTGTCTGCTCAGGGCCTCACCTGCTTTGCTTAGGGCACGTCTGTGTTACACAAGAGGCTGGGTGACGCTTGCATCGCAGCGTGGCTGCTTGCCTGCCGCCTGCGTGGGACTTGGTAGACGGCATTCCTCAGGTGGGGAAGGGGAGCGAGCGCCTGGGGTGTTGCCAGCGTGTTAAACTCGGGGTGTAACGTGGAGCTGTGGCCTCAGCCTGGCTATAAATTGCCACCCTGCAAAGCACTTTCAGATTTTCCTTTCGCACTTGTGATATATTTGCTAGGAGCTGTAGGTGTTTCGCCGTGTGCTGTTCTCTGAGCCTTTTCCAGCATTTGGAGAGGGTATTTCTGTGTCTCCTGTGCGTGTGCATGCTGCGCGTCTCGCGCTTGGACACCCAAGGGGGCAGTTTCTGTAGGAAAATCTGCTGGTCGCAGTGTATTTCAAACCCAGAGCTTTTCGGGGAAGCGTCTTGTTTATGACTTGGAAACTTTTCTAGGCAAAATTTACAGTCTGATGCGGGAGGCTGGTGAGCAGAGTCGCTGCAGAAGGGCTGGTAGGTGGAGTAATCCCTGGGCTGCGGAGGAGCTGGGTATCTGGTTCCTGCTCTGCTGACTCTCCCTGTCCCGGAGAAGCATTTTAAGTACCAAACTGTCAAATCACATACTGAGCTGTTCTCCTGAAGTTTGTTCCGTGCTGTATATGGATTAGCTTATAAAGGCAGGCCCTGCAGCTTTAGGATCGGGATGTTCCCTTGGGATAGGAGTGATTCAGCATCTCCTTCTAGCTCCGCATCAAGGAGAAGAGAACTTGAACTTAAAGCTATCATTTCATGTGGCTTTCTCTGAGCTTGTTTGTTTGCTTCTAACAAACTTTCCATAAGGTCTTGCTTTGCTGTAAAAACAAGCTCCAAACCTGACTTGTTTGATGAAATGCAACTTTTCCCTTTCCAGCCAGCCCGTTAGGGAAGATATTCAACACCCCTAAGAGTAAACTGGCATCCTCCCTGCCAGGAAGGCAGGCTATCAGTTTAAGTGACAGCTTTGTTTCGCGTTTGAGCCTCTCTCCAACGATGAGTGACTATCCTAGGGAGAAAGTGTCACCCAATTGAAGCCTTTGTGTGTGGATGCAGGTAGGTGAAAGATGATATTCAAAGCTCGCTATGAAGACATGCCCTTGGTAGGAAAAATAGTTGTTCCACTCTGTAATCACACATGCTGTTTTCCTTGCTGATGAATTAGGTTACTTTAAGTATTTTAAACAGTTAGACAATTTATTTTATAAGGGTCTTGCTGTTTATTTTACTTTGGCGCGCTCCCCTGTGTTAGGGAGTGACTGCATTTGCTGTGGAGCTGGAAGATCTTGGGAGGGCAATGGTGACAATAAACAGTCCTGGACAGGCCAGGAGAAACTGCCCTCGAACACAGCTTTGCTAACGCAGCCCTTGCCGTGCATCTCACCACAGCCTTAGAGCAGCCTCATCTAGTCTCACTAGCCATATGCCATCACTGATGGCCCTAAGAAACTTGTGTTGAATGATAGGGGCACAAAAAAAAGCTTTTCTTACTACTGATTTACTACTGCAAGTATCCCTTAGCTAATTTGGGACTTCTGTATCCCAGCATAACATCAAGATGTTATGGTCCCCAGCCATCTCTAACCTGTCTGCCAGTGCTTGATTTCTTTACTGCACTGGGCTGAAAACCAGCTGTTTGGGAACTGATTGAGGAGGAGATGAGGTGCCCCTGCTCTTTGAGCGGAGCTTAAGGCTGAGTTTTTAAAATCTGATTTAATCCAGTGCCACATGGTGATACAGCAAGTTGATTAGAGCATCAGCTGGAGGGTATCTTCTGCCTGCTGATGTTGTATCCTGGCAATTTGGTGGCTCCAGAAAAGTAAAGTAAGGCTCCAGTCTTTTGTTGCTTTTTCTGCTAGCTAGTGAGTGACATCAGTGCTACGTGGGTTATTTTAAACACTGCTGACCTGGTATTGTCCAGTGCTGAGTGCAATCAAGGCTTGGCTATCTGGTGTACAAGGTCACCATCTGGTCACGGGCACGTTCCCATCTAGTTTGTTTCTAGTTTTGACAACAAGATTTGTTTCTGCCTCTGAGCAATACACTTGAGCAAGTAACTCTGTGTAGAGTTTTTCATTTCGTACTTAGTACCTTTCTCCAAATGCTCTTTGTAGCCTTTGGGGGTAAAAGTCGCCAATGAACAAGCAAGAAAACTCTTTGAAGGCTTATGAAAATGGTCAGAGAGATGGAATCAGCAGAAGTGACGAGCCTTGCCACAACAGCTGATTATGGTATTTATTGGGGGGAGAAAAAAAATTAGCCTTCATCGCAATTGCCACTGAAACCAGCAGATTTTCTTGCTGAGTTTAATAGAGGTTGGGTGAGAATCCAAGTATGTAGGTAACGCTTAGGAATTTATGATTTGTAGGTAGAACAGATGGAGCAGGGGAGCCAGAGGTTTTAAAGCATATCAGTACGTAAATGCAAGCGTTAATAACATTTTATGTATTGAATTATTTTTTCCAAAAGGTCACTGAGTTTGGAAAGGGAAAAAAAAAAAAAAAGCCTGAAGAAGTATGGCAGGACCTTTGTTTAGTGCTGTGCTGTTAGCTTGCACCCCTAGTTGGAGCACCAGGGCACAGAGACCTTGGAGCCTGCGAAAGAGAATCGGTTCACCAGACCATGGGCAGAGCCAACGTCTGCTTTCACTTCAAAACCAGGAAAGAATTTTAATCGACAAAACAGACAACAACAGCAAAGGGGCTTGGCACTTGATTTGCTTGTCACGGGCACCTGAAGCACACTGGAGGTGAAGCCCCCCTGATGCTGGACCCTTCTGAAGGAGCAGGGAAGTGGAGTGGCTCAGCCCTCCGAGCTCCTGCTGGCTGGTGCTGCTAGCAGCACAGGGTTTTGTGCTTAATTGTGGTTCAATTTAAGCACTCAGGTCTGTGGTGCAGGCTAAAATTGGGATGGGGTTCAGAGTCAGGCTCTAAGAAATCAGAGGGGAGCTTGGAGCAAACAATTTTGATTTTGTTCGGAGGTTCACATCATCATCTTCATCTGCCTATGTGCTCTCCAGCTGTCGTGACAGGTTTATTTTCCAGAAAGTGCCCTTCAAATCCCAATGCACATAAAAGCAACTTGTGAGGCAGCAACAGATGCATCGATGTTACTGGCATCTGCTGAAGGCAGGGTGGGGAAGAGGAGTTGGGTAGAGCATGTGTGATGTGGGTGCTCCCAAGATTAGCAAGCCCTGCCGAGCATATGGAGAACTCGAATAGCTTCTCTTTAGCACTTAGTAAGCGGAGTTCAGATTTGTCCGGGTAAATGTGATGATTCTCCATTTTAAAACAGGAGATTTTTCTCCCCGTGTGCTAACAGGTCTTGATGGAGGAGCACCGAGCAGATCTGAACTTGGTTTCATGGGTAGGGAGAAAAAATACAGCTGAAATGCTTGGCTGCTTGGTTTTGTGCCCTTTGGGGGAAGGGTGGGAATCTGTTTTGAAAGCGTATAGGAAGTCTCAAAGTGAAGATGCCAGATCTATAAAATGTTTTGATTTTTAGGACTCATTTGAGACCGAAAGGTTCATAAAGCTGGGGACGGGTGCCCAGTTCTCCTTTGGGCTTCCTCAGAGCTTATCTAGAATCTCTGCTGCAGGACTGGCAAATATTTGTGCAACACGTTTTGGAGGAAACTTGGGAAATATGTAGATAATCTAATAGCATTAAAAAGGAAGCTGAACAATAAATACATACTTGGTCTGGGGAAATCTGCTGTATAATCCAAATAATGCAGATTAAAACCTCAAATCAACTTGCTCACAGCTTCTATTTCAGATTGGTCTCCAAAATCATATCTGAAGTCAGTAAGATATTAATCAGTAGTAGAAATGTACAAGTGAAAAGCTGTAACACATCCCTCTTTTTGTCTGCAGGTAGTTTCAGGAAGAGGCATGCAGTTGCTTTAATTCCAAAGCTTTATCTTTTATTCTATTTTCATGGAGATCAAAATGTTTTGAGATTTCTTAACCCTCTATTTTACTCTACAACAAAAATGATTTGAATAATGGGCATTGCAGTGCATGACTTTGAAATGTCAAAATTAGGTGATTTTTATTTTTTGCTTCTTTGAACCTACCCCGTTATGGAAATCACGTTACTGAATCCGGGTTGCTTTCACAGCTGCAATCTGTCGTTGGGTTTTGTTGTTTGGCTCCCCTTCCCCTACACCTTCTGCGCCCAAAAAGATTGAAGTTAAATTTTGCTGGAGTCCTTCGCCATGGACTCCGTGATCCTTCCAAAAAAAAAAAAAAAAGGAAGGAAAGCAACTCCTGCTCTTCCAGAGGTGCAGCAGGAGACCTGCACACCCTTCCCATCTAATTGAAGTTGTCACTTCAGCCTTGTGCTGGTGCTCGGGGGAGAACTCACCTTTGTGCCTGCTGCAAACATCTGAGGGCTGACCTATGCCGGGCTCGAAATCACCCATCTAAGTCACCTCCTCCTAATTGGCGCTCTTATTGGTATTCCGGGCAGAAAAGAAATGAATGTGTCACGGGGAATTGCCCTCGGGATGAGTGCCTGCAGAACAGGCGTGTTGGGAGAAGCTGCTGCATCGCCTCCGTGCCTCTTCTGTGAGTACAGAGCCCTTCTTGCATTTGTGCTCCCTCCCTACAGCTGTCAGTCTGGGATGCAGCAGCGGATCCACTAATGTGAAAAGACAGCGCACACCGAAAGCCAATGCTCTGGAATGGCACCAGCTAAAAGTCAATTTTTGTTTTCCAGTGGAACTAACAAATAGGCCTTGGCTTCCCCAAAATGCGTGAAGCATTTTGTTGGAAACCTTCTCTACTTTTTTTTTTTTTTTTTTTTTCCTCTGCTTCCCTGCCTTTACTTAAAAGACTGAAAGCACTTGAAAATGTTTCTCTTGTTCTATTTCTGTAGGAAGCGTGTGGAGGGGGTGCAGGAAGATCAACAGTTGTCACAGAAGGCTCTGCACGGGTGCCTTTTCACTGGTATCCTGAGAAATGGCAGAGCGGGGGGTCTGAGGAGCTGATGTGCACATATCCATACGTGAGAGGCTGCTTGCCACGAGGTGCTCACTGAAGTCACTGCTGCCGATGGCAGTGCCTTTCCCCCTGATCCTAGGGGAAGCTTTGCAAGCTCCCATGAAGCTGCTGCCAGTGAGGGCTTGCAAGCCTTTTCTTCCTTTCTTCATATGGAAACCCTCCCTTGGAAGATCAAGAGACTTTTCTGCAGTCATGGGAATTGCACACAAGTCCGTGTTGTTTCCATGTTCGGTGCTGCCCTGCTATTTCTGGAGCGAACTCCTCCTGTGTTGTATAGGTTCGTCACCGTATCTCCTGCATACGCTGCCAGCAGCTCCCAAGTTGGCAGGGTTGGGAGGTGTAATCCGCATAAAAAGCAGGGCACAGTGACTACAGAAGCAAATTGTTTCATGGGGTGCCCAATCTATGATTAATACCTAATTCTGGGTATAAAAAAAGAAATGGAGGAAACGAATGTGGTGAGTGGTACAGTGCTGAGACTGTGATCATCTCCTATGCCAGAGGGAGAGACCTGGGCTACTCCTGGATGAGAGTAGATATAAATATTCCCAATTTCCAGGAGTGTTTTGAGTCTGGCATCTTTTGTTAGACACAGAAGTCTCTGTTGCCAAAATGGGAGCTGCCTCAGGAGTCTGCTAACTACTTTATTTTTGTTTGGGGGGCGGGTAAAGAGGTCTCCACATCTTATAGAAAAAAGACCTGGGGTTTTCAAACTTAGGTCACTCACCTGCTATATGACCAGAGTGTTTTCTTGCTCCAAGAGGAAATTTGCTTCGTGTTGCTTCCCAAATAAGCTACAAATCTGTACCCAGTACTGATCAGTAATGCTTTGTGATGGATTAGTTTTATCCTTACGGAGAAACTGACTTCTAAAGTTGCAGCTGGTGACAGCAGTGCCGTGCTTATTTCCTTCTCTGCTTAAATTGTTTTGCTTCGTTGTTTTTGTCTTTCTGACTTCTGTCATTGTTACAGAAAGTTTATCTTGCTGCTCCAGCCAGCATGCTTTTGACTGCCTCACGCTGTGCTCTTAGAGGTAAAGCGAGCCCACAAAAAGTAACTGCATGGGCTCGAACAATGTTGGTAACGTCGAGTTCACTTCTGTCATCTAGCTGCCTCCACCCACGGGAACGCTTCAGTAAGCAGGCAGAACGGATCAATTAATACACAGTATGGAAAATAGGTGCCTGTTAACATATCATCTAAATTTAACTCCAAGGACCATGTTCGGTTTTGATACGCAAGTTGGTTGACGTCAGTGGACTTGTAAATTAGGAATAGTTTCCTCTAGTTTCGGGTCCATTTAAGATTTATCCAAATTCAGAGTACTTTTGAGTGTCTCCACCCGTAATTAATTAAATATCAGGCAATATGCTCTTGTGTTAGCATGTGAGTGGCTGCTATTCTGAATAGCGAAGAGAGCTGAGCTGAAGTTTATTCATCTTTAACTCTGGTTAAATCAAGTTCTGTAACTCTTCAACCTTCTGTAACCTGAAATCTCGCAAACTCATGTCACCTACTCTGCTGCCTCTGTGGGTGTCCCTCACCCCCACGCTATGCAGTAATTTTGGCTTTAGGTGTTGTCATCTCATGCTGTTGTATCTGACAGGTAGGAATCAACCAGGTATGCAGCAGGTAGAGATGCTCAGGTGCTCTGTGGATAACAGTTGGGTCCATCCAGGATCTTTAGAGTCAACATGCACTGGAGCCTGGCTAATCCTCACTCCTGGCTCATCTCAGAATCCTTATGGCATGATTCAGCCTACTAAGGTTTGCCTCTTTCAGGGGAGGATCTGCTGATGTTATATATCTGTATTCCTTTTTGTGCTGCACCCTTTACCAAACCCTTAGTGTTTTTCAGGCTTGTCACATATGTGCCAGTTCTGGGGTGGTCAGTTGGCCTGACCCTACTGTCTCCCAGTGACCCTTGGTTTGAGCACCTGTAATGCTGCTGTGGCCTGGCTCCTGCTGTAGATGGTTTCACTCCTGGATGGTGCTAGAAATGAGTATTTTTGATGTCCTCCTGTGCCAGTCATGGAGAGCACTCCTGTTAGGATGTGGACAGCAGAGGATGGATTGACTGGAACCCCTTTTTAGGAAAGGACCTGTGTTCTGCCTCCCTGCTTGCCCTGTCTCTGGGCCATGGGGAGGGAATCAAATGCTTCACTAGTGTCAAGACGGAAGTCTGTATGTGGGATCTTTTTTGTGAAATCTACTTGTACAGATCATTTCCCTCCTGCCCCCTTATGTACTCGTTCCTCTCCTTTGCTTTTATCGAGCAAGCCTTGAAATTTCTTCTTCTGTCACGCTTCTTATCTGAGTATCGTGTTGCAAACATGAGCAGTTCTCCACATGAGAAATACATGTAAGTGCCTTGGGTTGTAATCCCTGCTGTGTCAACCCGGGTTCCTTGTTCCTTCCAAAACAGCTCTTTTAATTCAGGGTCCCTCCCACAAAGAGGGGATCCTTTTGGGGCAATAAAACCAGTCCCAACATGGAAAAGCTCTGGCTTGCTGGAGGAAATGAATTCATCTCGATGCTTGAACCCTCCAGCAGTGGTCCCCCTCACTGCATAACATCTTCTGCATTTTCAGTCTTCCCGTGTTTGACATTCCTGTGACCCTATTTCCATAAATGCTGCCCATTTGCAATGCTGCTGGGGTTTAACAGAAGGATGGGACAGCCTGTGCCTCGAAGGCCGTGTTCAGACAATCTAAATTCTGCCTGATCCTTCTCCAAGTGACAGGGTCCTGGGCTTCAGAAAAGCCTTGAGAAATAAGATGGAGCTTAAAGAAAGCACCAAGCAGCAAGCTGCTAGCATGGACTAATAGGAAATAAGTTTCTGCTCTTGGCTTTTAGTGATTTTTAGGTGCCTGGATTAATAGCATGCCAATATGAAAGAGAGAAGTTAAAGGATAAGTTTGGCTTCTGGGGCAATGTTCATTCAATTACAGCAGTGGACTGCAATCCGAGGTGATGTGCCTTTTGCCATGTCCTTGCATTACAACATCTTTGGGTTTGTTGACACAATTCTTTATAATTTTTTTGCACAAAGCTGCATTGTTGGAGGTTGTATTTATGGGTTGCGCTGACTTCTAGTCCTAACTTTCACTGTTTGTATGACAAAGCTTAGCCTTTTCTGGTCACAGTGCTAATTCAATTGCAGAGATAGTGGCAATAGGTTGTACTGCATCCCCTGGAATAAATGGAACCACTTCTATGATACTACTTCTTCCCCTATGCATCTTTGCAAGCACTAATTTCTTTCTTGAGTACGCTAGTTTTCTTTTCTTGCACCTTTTTCTTCACCTCCTGACCTGCCTCACAAAACTGGGTGCTATGCAGCTGTGAAAGCCACAATAAATGAAACGGAGCGGAGGTCTGGAACAGCTGAGCTTTTCCTTCTGTTACAACAGTGCACTCAGAGCTACCCAAGAAAGAAGACACGACTGTCTGCCTTGGATGAAAAGGCTTGGCGAGGGGCCTTGAAGAGGCCACTACAGAGAGAACCTGAAAGTCACCGTCATGAAAGGTAGGTGCAGCTCAGAAGTCAGTGCTTCAGACAGCAAGCGAGCGACACACCCATGGGTAGGCTTTCCGTGGCTTTGTGCTCATCCCCAGGAGTATCCGGATAAACTGTGGAGAGCCACAACAAGGAGAACCTGGCTGACCTTGGGAGCCTTGGAGGGCAGAAGATGCACGTGGAGGTGCAATAATGAGACTCACCCTATTGTCACAGTCCTCTCATCAACAGCAGGCAGCATGTGCTCATGGGGCTGATGACTAAAGATCAGGTAGTAGCAGAGCAAAGGTGGGGATATTGTTGTAAACTTGTAGGACTTTTTTTTTCCCTCCTTCATCTACAGTCGTACAGTGAGCTTGAAGCTTTATGATACAGTGGAGGCTGAGTGTTGGATCAAATGTCTTGGAAGCAACTTGCTGCAGAACTAGGTAAAACGCTTTGGTTGCTTGTCTTTTATCCAACAAACTGCAGATTTTACTGAAACCTGCATTAGGACAGAATTTCAGATCAAAAGGGGACCAGCAGCATCCTCTAGTTCAAATAATACAGAATTAGTAAGCCTTAATGAGGGGGGAAGAGAGCAGGACTTGGGGTGTTCCTCATAGGACAGGTTCACCTTGACGTGGTTTTGCTTTGTGAGTTTAGGTGGAAGCAGCTGTTAGGCATTAATTTTATATTTAGTGTTTGTGCAGCCAGTTGCAGTTCAGGTTTTACTTCTTGCTGATGTGTTCATTGAAGCTCAAGTCTGACCTTTAGAATTTTTACGAGGCTGTTACGGCACGGCGCTACAGAAACAGCCATAGGAGGAGTGGGCCTTTGGAGGAAATGCTGAGATCAGTCCCAAGCACTTGACCAAGGCACTGACGAAGGACAATGTCAGCAGAAGGTAACACTTTACAGAAATGCTTCTTATGACCTCTGTAATGGTTGTTATAATTCGTGGCAGAATTGCCACTAAAATGACTTCTGAAGTCTGAGAGCCAACATACCTCCCCAGTGATGTCTTTTGGATATAAATAGACTCAATGAATTCTTAAATGAATAAGGCTGATGATCCTCATAGGTGCTTTATAGTTCTCCTGCATGAAAGGTGCTTGGGGGCTTATTCACACATTTCTTTTTGATTTAGAGGAGCAAGGGTTCTCTGTTCTAGCTTCATTATTATCTTAAGAGTTGATATTGTGCCCTTTGCAAGACTGTAAAATGATGACCACAGACCAGCAGTGGACTTAGCTGCAGGGAAGTATCTGTGTCTTAAAATCTGGGCAGTAACAATGTACAAAATCCCACAAACTCTAGCCCAAAAACTTGATCCATGGGAGCAGGTTTGTAAGGTAGTCTTTCACGTATTTTTTTTTATTGGTGCCTTCTCAAAATAATGGGTTAGGAGCCAGTAAGACAGCAAAAACCATCTTGATAATTTTCTGATGGACTCGGCCCATTATCAGCTCTTCTGTGTGTCCATGATACTTTGGAAAAAAAAAAAAAAAATACACTGATGCAGTTTCATGATGGTGCTGGCAGAAGGTAAGATTGAACTGAAGTGACTTGAATTCAGCCTACAGGTAGAAGTGATGATTTGCCACTAATTTCTCTTTTCAAATTTAGAAGCATCTTCAGGTTATTTCACTGTGGTCCTTTTTTTTTAAACTCATAAGGTTTCTTTAAAAATAAAATGGAAGGTGTTGTGTTTTTTCTCCCACAGCATGTTATCTAGTGGTGGAGCTCATTGCCACAGGGTGTTTCAGAGGACAAAATTACAAATAAGTACAGAGAAAAAAAATTGATAAAACAAAGAACAGCAGCTCAGGATCGATAAAGAAAGATGAAAATGCACGTTCTGGCTTGGAATATCTCCAAATTGATGGTTCTGTAGAAATTTGGAAGAGGAAATGCAAAGAAGGATTGTTAGGTTTTGCTGTTTCCTACATACCTTTACCAAGCATTCACCGAGGTCAGAGAAAAGATCTTGGGCTTTCTGGGCCTTCAGCCTGGCCCAGGACATCCATTCTTCTGTCTTGCTGCTGTGAGCTGTAAGTGAAATGTTTAATAAAACACAGAAGAGTTGGAATGAGTAAAATTCATGTTTGGATAAGGCTATGTTTTTGTTTTGTTTTGTTTTTTTTCAGGCAAGGGGAAAGGTCCAAGGAAATGTTTTTTTAGTTGTTCTTAACGTTATCTGAAAAAGGCTTGTTTTTGTTGAAGTCAGTGTTTAGATGTGACCGTGTGAAATGTGGTGGTATCATGGAACTGAAATGATCTCATCTGGGGAGTGGAGGTGACTCATCGTTAGTCTTTTTGCAAAACTTTCAGTACAAACTTTAAATATATATAAATCTTCGAGCTTTTAGTTAGCTGGGAGAGGGGATAAAGGGGTAAGGTTTTTTTGTGTGTGGTTTTGGGTTGGTAGGTTTGGTTTTGAGAAGGCACGGCGACTGATTTTCCAAACATCAGTCTTCCCCCAGCCTGGATATTGTAGGAGGATCAGAAGATGGGCATAACTATAACTTGCCTTCTTAAAAACATGAGCTGAGGAGGAGATGTGATTTCCTTCTTCTGCTGAGGGTCACGAGGTTAATCTCTCAAGATCCAAAGTTCTCGCAGCTGCTCCCTTGTATACCCAACAACTTTTCACTGTTGCTGACCAAGCTAGCGTCTTTTTATACTTAATGTTGTTAGCAGAGGATCCATGTCCTTGGAAGGTAAGAAGCAAACAGCAAAAGGCTGTTTTGTAGACTTTCCTGGAGGTATTGTTCTTCTGCCCTTGCCTCCTTGCCCGTGCAATTGAATAGTCTTTTAAGCTAACAAGTAGATTCTGGGTGTTTGAAATGGCTCCTTTCATAATAACGTTAATGTTTCATAATTAGAAATGGAAGTGATACGCCTGTTTTAAAGTGACTTTTCTGCAAAAAGGTTTACATTAAAAATTAAGGTATTTCACTGTGCCAATTTCTTGCTCTTTCTGTCCCTGACTAATATAGTGTGAATGGGGAGATTAAAGCATTGGGATCATCAGAATTGTCTCCGTTTATTCAGCTTCTATGAGGGCTGATTTAACTTAATAAGTCTCATGTAGTCAACTTGGATAACACGATAAATATGTGCCTTACTGAACCACTGTTATTTCAGACCATTTATTTTCATTAACCCATCACTCACTTTTATGTTTCACCTCCTACCGATGTTGCCCTGGAAATGAATTCCCATTTTTTTAGATTGCTGCTATTGAAATCATCAGCAAAACTGCTGTAACACCAGGTAGCACAGGACGGGCACCTCTTTGGCACTCTTCTAATCTGCATTATTCCATCCCTCTTTTCGTTGCTGCATCCCCACACAGCTTTCTGGTTCACTCATAAATAACGAAAATGGAAAAATTTGTGAGTTGCAGAGTGCCCTCACCTCCTGGGGAAGCTTCTCAGCATTGTGTAGGATGGGACCAATCTTCTGTTACATTCCAGTTTCTGAGCAATCCCCAAAATATCGCATGTAACTTCCAGTGCTGTTTTCTGATGCTGAAATCCACTGACTGTTGGAGGCAGGCTGAAGTCTGCAGCAATTGTTTCAAGTTAGAGAATCCAAAGTAGAGAAATACGTAAGAATACATAAAAATGTTTTGTTATAATTTTGTCCATTTTGTGATCTTGAAAATGAGAGAAGGTTGAAATGAAACATTAGTGTGGTTTCTGAGCAGGATGAATGTTTAAACCAAGATTTTACCAGAATTTAGAGGTTTCACAGAACAATCTCTAAGTATTCTTTGTATGTTGGCCTATCAGTTCTGTATTTCATTTCTTCCATCAGCTGCCATCATCTGTGAGTCTCTCCAGATGAGGCAAAGCTTGTACTTGCAGTGTTCTCAGTTCATAAACTCTCTGCAGCAAAAGTAGCAAAACAGTAATGCCCAGGATGTCTTTTTTCAGATCAAATGGCAAGATGTCAGTGATGTAAGAGATGATTTTATGGTCTTTTGTGAGCTGGGGGAGGACAGGGGGAGCAATTGATTGGGATTTTCTTCTTATATTTATGGTCCTCATTAAGAAATCATATCCTTGGCTGGCATAAATATGCTGCGGCTTTATCGATTCCAGTAGAGCATCTCCACATTATTTTACCTGAGATGTGGTTGACTTGCTCCTATTTCTGAGGCTCGTAGCTAATTATTCATCGTCATAGTCGAGCAAGCAATTATGTCTAAGAATTACTGTCTGTTTGAGGAACCAGTGAATTTTTCAACATGTGGGGTCTGATGGGAAGCGGATCCCTGCCAATAGGCTCAGCTGAGTTGGGTAGATGAAACATTTATTACATGGGATAGAACCAGCTTGTGAGGCTTCAACATCCTCGTGAGCGTTCTGTTTCCTCGTTCAGCAAAGCAGTCTGCTCAGAGCGAGCCAATTTTAGCTTACGATGGAAGCGAGCGTATGGAAGCGATCGGATGGAATCATCGCAGTCAACATCGCACATTTGTGGCATGTGAAAGTCTGAGATGGACCTGTCAAAAATTTCCCAGCGTGTAAAATGCACAAATCGGTGAGCTGCTTTGGGGTAGTCATCATGGCCTTAGTTTATTGTTAACTAGTGGGCTTCCACAGTGTTATTGTGGCTTTAAAACACAGTGGAATAGGTCAGGATTGGTTTTACAGAGGTGCAGAACTGCTTGGACTGACTGCAATATTTGGTGGCAATGGGAACTACGTGACTTGGAATCAGAATATCTGGAGTTGGAAGGGACCCATAAGAATCATCAAGTCTTGACAGGAATGGCCATATTCCTTGTGAAAGGGTTGCTTTTTCTTATTTCCTATGGCACGAGTAGATTAACCTTGCTAAGTTGGTGTCTGTGAGTACCTCACACAACAATGCAAGGGATGCTGTGGAAGCTAAATGAATTTATTATGGAAGGAGCAGATATCGGGGCTGAGCAGCTGGTGTGAGCTCTCAAAAAGAGGTTAGGTGTGGAAATTCAAGTGGTGTAGCGTGTCTGCTGGACAGATAGTTTCCCCTGGCAGTGTCAGGCAACGTGGGAGATGGATGGTGGCTCTGGCTGTAGGTTTTTCGTGAGGATGAGGTGCATCCTTGTGAAAGCAGCCACCTGCCTCGCCAACAAGAAGTGTGTTGTGGTGTTGATCGTGGGTGGTTGTTTGCTGACCTCCTTTTGAGGTGTGAAGAGTCCTGCTGCTGAAGAGACTGCAAATAGGACTGTGATCCCAGGTGGAGCATCTCGGTGGGTAGGTATCCCTAACCAGTAATGATTTTAAAAAGGAAAAAAAAAAAAAAGCCTTACCCAAATATACACACATACTTTTCTTCCTTCCCTGCAAATATGCACATACTTCTGTTCTTGCCACTGCAAAAAATGACCCAGATTTCAGCTGCTATGGAGGGTTCATGAAGTCTAAGCACATTTTGCCTCTGGTCCCCTGAATAGCATCGGGCTTGAAATACAAAATAAGAAGGAAAAAAATATTTGATTTCTAGCAAATTGATGCAACCTGTACCTCTTTGAAATTCCACTAATGTATCTTGGAACCCTTTGTACATGACATTCAGAAGCCACTTCTGACATGCTGATGGAATAACCTTTAAGAATAGTCTACCAAAATTTTAAGAGGCTTTGAGATTCTGAGCAGTGATTCCTTCGTTTGTCTTTTCATTATGTCTGTTTCTCTCTGGCATGTTCTCTTTTAATGTTTTTACTGGTGAAATTTGCAGCGGCAACGTACCTTGAACTGGATTGTTTTGAAGCTGTTGAGTACTTCCCAATTCTTCTATAATCATTGGGAAATGAGGAAGCGTAGCAGTTCTGGAAGCTAGGGGATGACGTTGAAACGTGGTTTAAGAACTTTCTGCTGCGTGGTGGCTAATTAGATTTCCTTAAGATGACTTCAAGTGGCAGGTGACCCAGTAAAGGTCAAATCAATTGAGTAGTGAATAAACAGACTGATAAATTCTTTGAGAGGTACGCTGCTCTTCATGAGATCAAACTTGTTATCCTGAAGGCAATTGAACAAATTGAAAATAAATTGAAAACAGAGAAAGTGACGTGGGCAAAATCAGGTGTTCTTTTTCATCCATGGAACAAGTTCTGTGGGAATGTCGTTTATACTCGAGCAGTGGAAGTCTATCATACTGAACTTTTAAGAAGTAATGTGTTCTGGATTGCTATAAACTTGATGGAGGAATGGCCAAATGCTCTTACTGGCATTGTGTGGTTGCTTTTTTCTTTGGGGGGGAAAAAAAAACATAGCAAAAGGTTGTGTGCAAAGAAACATTTCATGAATTATAACCTGAAACACTTTTATACCTTATTTTCCAGCTTAAAATCAGTCAGGAACTGAAGCGTTACCGTGTGACTCAGCTGGCAGTACTGAAGTATATGTATTGGACCAGTAGTCCAATATATTTGTTTGCAGTGGGCTTCTTGGTAAGGTCAATTTACAACCCCTTAAAAAGGATGTCTGGTTCGAGAACAGGAATGGTAGGGAAGTCCTGGGTGACTGCGGATAATAAAAGCATTTCCCGATAGGGTGCTTGAGCATGGAGGCCCCTGAAGTTTTCTGCTTCTGGGATCTTCTGGAAAGTTAACCCAAAAGAGGAAAGTTAGTTAAACTTTTAGGGGAATGCTTAATTAATGGACTGATCCTGGCTGGTGTGCTTTAATCTCTGTGGAGCCTGGTTCATATTCCTTGTAGTCGAAGTACTGGAGCATTGATTCTTAGCAAGTGCACTAAGTTCCAAAAAAAATAAATAAATAAATCCAACAAAAAGAAGCCCTTCTTTTAGGTGTGTGGGCTGGGATTCAGCAACTCTTCCAGTCCTTAGGCAAAGATGAGTCTTTCCTTGCATATTTTATATCGTGCTCATTTGTTGCTTGTCAGGATTCTTGGGGGAGTTGGCTCTTAGACTGAAGTGTCGCTGGTTAGTTCGAATCGTGACTTTTCAACTTTATTATGCTTCAGGGGAGAAAAAAGCAGAACCTGCATACAGATTTATTTGGCTCTTCAAGAGGTGCTGCTGGGGGAGGACGGTCGGCGTCTGTGTGTGCTGCTAGGTCAGGCGTCTGTCTTCAAAAGTCAGGGAATCCATTTGGTGAATGAGGCCTGACCCTGCTGTTGCTTGAAACAGAAAGAAAACCCAAATGACTCTACGGGTGCAGGAGCAGATCTTAGCAAGGTGGTTCTGTGTCGTTTAGATCACACAGAAATGTCAGGGGTTGTTGTAAGCCTGGGTAAAGCTCTCGGCATTTATCAGTTGTAGCACAAACCAGAGTCAAATCTGGCTGAGAACCACTGATTTGGATTAAATGTGATGGATGAAACCGGATGAAACCTCTTGTCTTTGGGTTAGCCTGCCAGCTTGGCCAACAGAAGTAACGTGTGATAAATGCATTTCTTTAAGCCTTCTGCAAAAGCTGCTGGGCTGGGGCGGTCCAGACAATTTCCAGGAATACTTGGGACCTCACGCAGTGCCGGGTTCTCTTCAGGATCTGACGCTTACTATTCATCAGCCTTTGTTCTGTCAAGATGAATGAAGCTTCTCCAGCTCTCCTGTGTTTCAAACCGCGTTTCCTTTCTCTTCCTTTCTTTCCTTGCCCTGTTTTTCTCTGTCTCTGATGCTTCTCTGAGCTACAGCCCTTGTGCACCTTTGTTACAAGCTGGGGTGCTCAGAACAGTCGAGGCAAAGGGGAAAGAGTGCAGAAAGGATGAGGCTATGAATCACCTAGAAACTTAAACAAAGGAAAACCTGGGGTCTGCCCTGCTGATTTGCATGCAGCTCTTTGTTTTCCATCACTTTAGAGTGAGATCTGTTTCTTCTTTTGCCAGCCAGCCACTGTAAAAACAGAAGTGAGGAAATCCCACTGATTCCACCTCAATCTTTGTATTCCTGCTATGATCCCGTTCCTAATAGTGGCTGAACCCAGAATAAATAGTATTTAATCTTTGTTAAAAGCAACAAAACTCTCTCAAGCTTTTTTTTTTTCCTCCTTTTACAGTATGCATTAAACTACATTAGATCAGAACTTCTTTTAAACGTTTGGTGCAGTGGAGGTATTTGGTTTGCCTTTCATCACAGCTGAGGCTCTTGTTATTCAAGGCAGTGTCTAAATCTGTTCCTGCCCTTAGGAACTTCACTTTATTTTTTTATTTTTTGGTCGTAAATATGCAGAGAGTGCTTTGCCCGTCTTAAAAGTGGAAATTGAAGTAGCAGCAGACGAAATGATTTGCCTCGTGTCAAGCAAAAGCTGTGGCAAAGTTTTCACCTGGTCCTTCAGGCACTGTGGCGGACCCAAATCCTAGGTGAGAGGAGAGCTGCAGCAGAGGGAGGAGGTCATGCCAAGGTTTTTTTCTGTTCTGGGCCTTTATCAAAGGAGACTTGAGATGGGGAGTTTTATTTCGGTCAGTGCTGTTTCTGTACAGATGACTGCTAGATGGGCTGTTGACTTCTATCAGGAGAACACATTGTTGTCGTTGTCCAAATGATTCTCAGCAATCAATATTATCTTTCCTGGGGGGAATAATAACAACATTTTGTGAATGTCTCGAGTCAAAGTGATTTTCTGTGCTTATCTACACTTTGTTTTCTCACGTCCTGAAGTAAATGCATTCACTCTTTACTAGTGTACCAAATTGAACCATAAACATTTCATTACCAGTAAACATGTTGCTACTTCCATTAAGTATTTTATTTCTGTGATGCTAATTGTATCCAGAGCGTGATATGGGGATGGCAGATAATGAAACCAAAGCTGCTATTAACAGATAAAAATTGGAAACTGTATTCTCTACTTTTTTTAAAGTCATTTTTCAGCAATCTTTTGTGCCACATTTCAGCCCAACAAATCTTGTATCATTTTTCCTGCCAAACAGCACAGGTCAGCCCTAGGGGCTCCATTTTGTGGATTTCCCTCAGGCAGAGGAGGAAGGGGAGCTTTGCTCTCTAACCTCCTCGGCATGTGCCCTTACTACAAAGGTTTGGACCAAGAGGAGCAATCATTGCCACTTCTGCCAAATTTCTAAAAGAAAATTATGTTCATTGCAGCGCTGTAAGGGGAGAGCCCGTCTCCACAGATCCGCAGTGGGTTTGCTGTAAGAACAGTGCTTCCATTTTAACCTTGCTGACATTTGAAGATCCCTCTCAGAACAGCAATTCAGAGGGCCTGAGAGGTTGGAAACCACCTCACAACATCGCGTGCTCTGTGGAGGAGCTGCACAGGGGATGCGGGTTTGTTGTGGTCCCTCCCCATCCTGCTTCCACCCCGTAGTAACGTTGGAGTAAGGAGAGGAGGGAGTGGGCAGGAGGTGTTGGACCACTGGAGGAATGTGTCAGAAGTGCCATGAGGTTGGGTAGCACTTGGCCTACCCTCAAGCTCGGCTCCTTTTTGCTGGGACATGGAGAATTAACCCCTGGGGATGCTGAGGGCCTACCTGAGGCCTAAACACCGCCAGAGAAAAAGGTGTGGGGCAGTGAAGCAGGTAACTTGGTTGTGGCTGGAGTTCAGGGGGGACCTGGTGTCACCCAGGCTGATGGCCAAGTTCAGGGGGTGTGGGGGTGACAGGTCTGGGGTGAAGCTCGTGACTCAACCCTCGGTGTGGTTTGTGGGGAATTGTTTGTTAAGGGCTGTGTAGGGTAGTCCCAGGGCTCTAGGCTGAAGAGCTGTGAACATACTGCAGCTCAGAGACACGTGAATAACTTCAACAACTACCTCAAAAGTCTTTTTTTTCCTTTTTTTCCTTGAGTGTTGCGCCTGAGTAAATTGTGATAAATTACCCTGGAAGGAACTGCTGTTTTAGGCATGACTTTATTATTAAGCAAACGTTTGGGTCAGCAAATGCCCATTTCTGTTCAAGAGGTAGGGGACAATGTGAATCCTTTTTAGCTGCCTTTTCTATATGTTTATCACTGATGTTCGGCTCCCTTTTATTGTAGGTACTTGGCATTGTCCACATAAGAAATTGCAATTTGCATTATAGAACAGCAGTGTCTGTTTTGATTAAGAACAACACTTTCCCCTGCTATCCTGTTGCCATGAATATTTAAATTAATTAAGCCCAGCAAAGATTTTATTTCAGCTTAATGACTTATAAATGTGGCTTCTTCTGTCTGTGGAAATGAGTGAAATGCGACAGACACAGCTCTTAATACACCTAATTACTGGATTGATGTATTCCAAGAAGATGGGGCAGCAGGCTCTTTGCTTCAGATGTTACATGTCTGAGCTTGCGGTAACTGCTTGTAGCTGCATGCATGTTTTTTTTCCGTCTGCTTTGCTATAAGATTTATTAAGATTCTGCTTTGATATTAAAAACAAAAGAAAAACTCTCTATTAGGACTGTTCTCTCTGAAATAAGCAATGCAGTCTGTGACAAACTTTGTGGAATTTCACTGTAATCCTGAGGCCAGCCAAGGCTGGTTTTGAGGCTCTGAATGTAGTTAGTTGGGTGTCAGCTCATATGTGCTTGAAGACCTGGTTAAAAGGGATGGGGAAGGGTTTAGAGATGCTCTGGAGGGTTGGCAGTCTTATTATTTTGGTCATTCATGGGAGGGTGTTTGCAGGTGACAATACCAGTAGTGAAATTCTGAGGAATTGGGTTTGTCCAGTATTTGTTGGTTAGTGTTTTTTTGTTTGTTTTGCTAGATAATTAACTATCTAAGACCATCTTTCAGAAATGACTGCATCAGAATTAAAGCAAGAGCCTGGTTTAGGAGATTAGTGGATGTGCTTGAAAAAAAAATAAAATTCTTTAAAGCTTCTGCAGTGTATTAGGGATGAAAAAACACAATTATTGTCTGTTTTTGAAAAACCTTGCTCCTACTCTTACGCTTATCTGAACTTCAGACACCCCTAATTTTAGGGATGCTGGTTCTACTGCCTGGTAATGTGGACTAAATACAGAGGCTGTACCAGTGGTCACATTGGCATCAAAAGAAGGGGATCTAAAATCACTGTTCTTAGGAGTACTGCAGTGATCCCCTTACAGACTGGGCAGTTGTTAAGTGCTGCAAATTTGGGGGCATCTTGATCTGCCCTAAAGAGCTCACAGGTGGAAAATAACATGCAAAAGTGCTGATGGCGGCTGATGTTAGATGCCAAGACAATGACGGAAGGAAGGTGAGGAGAGGAGGAACTTGAGGTTAGTACAAAATGCCCCTTCATGCGGCTTTCAGTTGCTCCTTGCAGATTTTTTTGTTGCTGTAATACCTGGTGGCAGCTGCTGTGCTGTCAGGCTGGGACAGCAAGTGAAAAGATGTCACATCCCTCCTACTCCTTGGCTGCTATTTGATTGAAAAGCTTGGGCAGGTTGAGTTTAGAAAGATGGTTTTGAAAATAGCATCCTGGAATGCTAAAAGCGTTTGTATTTTTTAAGACATTTAGGTTTCTTTCTGTGGACCATGATCAAGGAGCAGGACATTTAGGGGAATGCCTGTGGGCTCCCCCTTTCCTGTAGAAGCTTGGGCAAGGATGTGTGTTGAGAGGAGCATACAGGCTGCCGAGAAGCTCTTGTGCTGGGCTCAGCTGTTTGGGCAACATTCAGATGTGAATGAGGCAGGGGAGTGAGCCTGTCATGCTCTGAGTTCTTGCACGCTCCCAGGTTGTAGTAATATTTGACTTTTTTGTTTCATTCTAATTATTTAAAGTGTTGTGGGGGGGACAGGTGCAGATTCTGTCTTAAGCAGATCAGTCTTGACTCAATTTAAATCCAGCTAAGAGTGCTAAATTGACATGTAAGTAGGTGAGTCAAGTGCTAACAGTCTCTTTCAGAACAAGCTGTAGATGTGTTGTGGTTCTAATTTATTTCTTTATAACTCTCCTAATGGAATCAAAAAGTACAAGAGGGATATAACTGCTTGGATGACTAACAAGAAGGCGATGGGATATAGTTTTAAGCGAAGTCTGCATCCCCAGAGGTAAATGACAATTGAAATGAAGGAAGCTGATCAGAAGGATGTTCTCACCTGATGGAAGATGCTCTCCAGGGGACAGCACTGAAAGGAATTGAGAGCAGTGCTCAGCCTCTCAGCTGGTCTCAGCTTTTGATTCCCTCCAGTTTCCCTACCAGATCTGCTCTGGGCTTTTGGGAACATTAATTATTTCCTCTTCTTTCTCCCCATTCATCTTGGGGCTGCTTCCCAGGGAGAGACGGATGTCCAGAGCGTGAAACAAAAAGTATGTGTCGTGTTATCTGCTACCAGCTCTCTGAAAAGTACCGTTGCGTAATGAAATGAGCAATTTGAACCTTACGAATTTGCCTTGACACCAAGGAGGAAAACCTGACAGACTTGGCAAGAGCGCTGCCTTTTGCCGTGATGATGAAGGGTCAGGGAGACCTTTGGGATTAACTGATGTGCGTAAAATAAAGGAACATCTAAGTATCGTTCTTAGAGATGCTGACAAAACATCGATAACCCAAAAAATTGTTCTTTGGGTGAAAGTTGTTTTTTATTTCTTTGTGGCTGAATGGATTAGGAAATAAGTTTTCTGAAGCAATATAAAAACTAGATCTCGAAATTGTGCCCATAAAAAATCTTTTCAAGAGGCTGACTTGTTAGCCAAGTGCTGGTTCTTAAAAATTCTTTGTTCTCTGTGAGTTGTATGTGCAAAACCCTGTCAAGTGTCACAGAGAATGGCTGAAATACTTTTTTTTTTTTTTTTTTTTTTTAATAAGGTGTATCTCTTTTTTGACTTAAAGCTATGAGGAAGATGACAAATTGAAATACTATAAGCCTCTGCATGGAGAACTGTCTAATGAGGCAGCTTTATCTGCAGCATTGAGAAGATTGGTCTGTGAATAGAGGTTGCAAAAGCCTAAAATATGTCATTACTGTTAATCTAGCATATTTGATCTAGCCAAGAATCTTAATCTTCGGATAGCTTACAAGGGCTGAAATCGATTGATACATCACTTTGGCTGTAACTCTTGTCTTTCAGGCTACTATGGTGATGATCTCTGAGCTGGTAAGTTCAATTAACTTATTGAAGTTGTATCCTAGAAATTCAGCACATGGTTTTAAATTGCTATAGATTTTTTTTGCTAATCTTAAAGGAGTGCACTAGATTATGAGGAAACAAATGAAGGCTTTAAGAGTCTTTTTCTTCAGATTTCAAATATATTTCATTGCCAGTGGGGAATACAGTGTCTGAGACTTTGTGGACTTTCTCTTAAGATTATCTTGACATGTTTTTAATTGCATCTTGTAACATGTTTTCTATATTAATAGGTTGGGGAGAGGTGAGCAAATAAGGTTTTGAGCTGCTATCAGTGAGATTTATGCTGCAGGGGTCATTGCGACTTGGAGTCCTGTTGTTTGCAGAGTAAAGGTGAAGATGGGAGGGAAACTAAAAACACACGTGAGTTGGATTAGGGGAGACAGGGACGCCAACTCAGTGAACCGTTTAGGCATCCTTCAAGGAATCATGGAGTTTGCAGTCAGTGAGTTCTGCCTATGAACCCCTTTGGCTGTGAGGCTTGTACCTGCCTGGGCACCAGGCCCTTCCCTTGTCCAGACACTAAAACGCTCTGATCTCTGCACTGATTTGCACATCTCAAGCCTCTTTTGGTGTTTGAGCATCTGCAAATTAGCGTGAACTACATGCAAGTGTAAGGGTTACCCTGTGCTGACTTCCCAGTCTGATACAGCATTAGCATATGTTGTTCTGCTGGCTGTGTGAGTAAATGAGCATTAAATGCATAACTGCATGTAGGTGTATAAACTTGTTGAAATCTGGCTGATTTCCCTCAAGTACAGCAACGTGAAAAGCATCCCGTATAGAAGAGAGATGCTGATGATGATGCTTCACTTGACCTGCCCACTTACAACACAGATGAGCCTTGGTTCCCCTCTCTGTATCTGCACAGTATTTCCTTAAATTGACACAATAAATGGTATCATGATGGCATTTGCTCTTTCCTCCTCCCCACTGCAGCACGTTATTTCCAGAGCTAAGAGTGTGCTGTGGCCAAGATGCTGGAAGATCTTTCCTCCTCCCCTCTGAAGGCACAGTGACCTTGAAAATGGAGAGAAAGGATCACGGGAACCAAAATATAAAAACCAAATCCAATAGCTACTGGAGCAGGAAGGCTTTTGTTTAGCTGAAGTCAACTGAAGTTAAATCAGGCTTTCGTATCAGAGCTTTTATTTACACTTAGTTGTATGTTCAGGGAACTTATTTGGCATTTCATTATGAAATGCGATTTCTCTGTCTAAATTTTAGTGCTCTATGAACATAACATTTTTTTTTCCTGTTCTTTGGAGAGCCTAAAAATACAGGCAAAAGGCATTGTTTGGAGTTGACAAGAAACAAATTGTTTGTTTTGCAGCATTTCTCTAATTCTGTTTACTTCTTTGGTTGGCAAAGGTAAGGCTTGTAGGATCTGCTGTTTAATAGCTTTTAAAGTAGTTATGTCTTAGTCCCTCTCTGTTTGCTCCCCGAGTATACTTGCTCCAAACTAGAGAAAATGCTTATTCCCTAAAGCAAGGCACTGTGCAAACTCATCAGCTTTGCTATTTAGATTATTGCTTTCTGACATGAATTCTTTACAAGAAGCTTGTGTATTATCAGAAGCTCTTGTTCTGTTAGCTAGCTCTGTCAAAGGAGAGTGGATGGGCATAATTACCAAGTAGTTCTGGACTGGTGAAGTGGATAATGAAAAGTGCTACTGACATAGTCTTTGCATGCTATTAAAAAAAATTAAGATCATGATTCAACACCCAGAATTTTCACCTGTACTTGTTGGTAGCAGCTTGTTGTACGGTGGTCTTCCTGAGTGCGTTTAGCACAGATGCTGCTGCGATATCCTCTTCTTGACAGCAATCAGTGCCAGCAAAAATACTCCCTTGGATGCAGTAAGAAGATAACGTGCTCTCGAGGGATGGTTTCTTCTTGGCATGAATTAACTTGAGGCTGGATTATTCTGTGATGTATTGAAGGTGTTTTATGATTTCTGAAGTTCTTGTTAGGTTGCTCTTTTGCTTTTTAATGTGCGTCAGTTCTGGGTGGCTTTGTTACCCCCTATAAATGCCTGCTCCTTTTGTGACTTAGCCTAAACTCTTATCCTGAAATGATACCCTAAAGCGGTGATACTAGCACATGACAGTAAGCTACAGCAAGTACCAAGGGTACTTTTAAAACAAATCACACTCATCTAAGGGTAAAGGCTATTTCTTAGCCACTTCATAAAGTCCTTAACAGTCTGGACCAGCTGCACTTGCTGGGGAAGGTAGGAAACGTTTGATACCTGCTTTCAATTTTGCCTGTTAAATGAAAGAAAATGAAAGGGTTTATTTCAGAAGCAAGCTCCTCACCATTTTCTGTAGGAAAACCATTTATTTTTTAATGATGCTAAAAATTTCCAACTTATGTAGTAGCCACTGGATAACTTCCACTCTTGGAACATTAAAAATTGAATGAGTGTTTGGAAGGGATTTGGTCCAGAGTTAATGACATCTTTGCTGTTGACTTCTGTGGAAATGGATGCAATCATGTAGGTGATAAAAATAAAATAAATAAAATCTCAAAGTCCATTAAGAAGTCTAGGGTTACTTTGGAATTGCATTTAGATAGGACAAGCTCTTCTCTCATGTTAATCAACTTTAATATACACCTAGAGCTTGATTTGTAGACTAGGTGAGGCTTTTTTTCCCCCTGTAAGTGTTAAAAGCTCAACAGAATTCTTCATTAAATCCTATAAGAAGGTTCAAAACACTTTAAAATGCATGATTAATTTCTCTCCTGTTCTGTAGGGCTTTTACTGAATTGTTCATCCTTGACTAGGATGTCCTGGGAGACTAGTGACAGAATTACTCAGAAAATTTCATATTCAGGGAGATTTTATGCTGCATATCTTCTTGCTATGAAACACTGCTCAGAGAATGATGATAAGGAGGGGAAATTGTACAGGGAGTGTTACACTGCAAACATCTTTTCACTGCTAATGTGATAAAAAGCGTTTTGTAATAGCTGTTGAAGATCCATTGCAATCTACTGAATTTGCAAAATTAGCAAGGATGTGGATTAATATGACCCCAAAAAATTAAAATCCAGAATCTTGCCTTGTGATATGTCCCTTGTTTCAACTGCTGTAGCTTAGCTGGCATCATTGAACCTGCAAATAGGTGTGACTCTGGATCGATGCTCCTTCCCCTGAAATAAGGGCTGGGTTTGTTGACTAATTGAAGAGGTGATCTCCTCTGCTCAGTGGGTGTTTGCCTAACAACTCCTTTAGGTGCTCTGTTTAGTGATTTCCAGTGGTAATAATGAATGCAAGTGCTAAATAGGTTACTGCTGTGGTCCCATGTGGGCAGAATATGGACTCAGACAAGGAAACACCACCTCCTTTACACTGCTTTGGTTGTGTCAGCAACATTGGCAGCACAGTAGAGAGGTTTGCCTTAAAATAAGAGGCTCTCACCACGGGGTAAACCCAGTCACAGAAGAACTGGGAGCCTTCTCTTGTTCGTGTGTCAAAAGCAGAGTTCAGCTAGGAGAGAAAAACCAAGCTTACCCCAAAAATTAAGTATCTAAAAAGTTAAGTATCTACATTGTGAACTCATGAGGACAAAATACATCCTCCCTTCCCAGTCACAAACTAAATCAAATCATTTTCTGTCTCTGCAGAGTTGCTCCCATCCAAGGTTCTGCCTGAAAAAGAGCTTCATCTCCTAGCAGGTTGGCAATGCTCGTTCTGTCCCTACCAGTGCTCTCCTTATTTTCAGTTCCTAGCTTTTTCTGAGGCAAAGAGGAGGAGAGACAAGGCATTTTCAATGCAGGTGGGTTCATTTAGCTCCCCTATAAATCTCTGCCTCTGTGTCTTGGTCACTTACACCAGTCTGCACCTGCTTGAGGCGAGTCCACTTCATAAATCAATACCCAGCATTATGTACTGGTGGATGTGCTGGGGATGTGGTAATCAGCTGATATTTAAAATAGCTTATTTTATTTTGGACGCTTGGTGAAGATCTCCTACGCTGTTTCTTCACCAGTTTACCTCCAAGGAGGGGGTGATGCTGTGTAGGTCTCCCAGCAGAGGGGAGGGAAGCGTGACTCACTCAAGTGGGCACCGCAAGCGAGGCGTGCCAGATTTTGGCAGCCAGTCTACTTGGGCACAGAAGAAACTTTTTCCCCCTCTCTAATGAGAAAGCAATATATAATATTACGCATAATGACAAGGGCCAAATAAGTATCTGCAGTCAAGTCTAATAAGATTAAAGACTGCAGCAAGAAGCTGTTGTATATGGAGTTCACGTCCAGAGCCAAGTACCACAGCATCTATAAAAGATTATGCTTTGTTCATGCTAAGCAGTTTGGAGCTCAGTTATTGGATTTTTATATGGAAAACACTTTGGTCAGGTCTGAATTCTCCAAGGAGGCCTGCAGTACCTGGCGTTACGATGGCGCAGCTGTTATGAGGGGCAGCTGTTGGGGAGAGCAGAAATGTGCAGAAGGAAGAGCATCGCTGCTGCTCCCTGCCCTCCTCCTCCAGCCTTCCTTCGCTCACGCTCTCCTTTGTGCATATCAGAAATCTTGGGTTTAGTAAACATCTCCCAGTCTTTATCAGCGCTGAGAGATTTGTTGGCCTCCTGTGTAAGTCTTCCTGCATATTCTCTTTCTTAACATCTGGAGCTGGCATGCTGTACTCTGTTCAAAGCATTTGATTTACTCCTTATCAGAGAATTATGCATGTATTGTGCTCCCGTATTCAGTCATAGCAGAAGTAACTTATCTGCTGCATGCAGATCAGAATGTGATAGTATTATCTGGGCTATAAATGCATCTTTAAGTTCCTCTTAGAGCAAAGTTCTTGCATAAACCTCTCTTTCTCAGCATGTTCAGTGAGTAAAATTTACAAGAAAGCTGGTGGTATTTTTCTTGCAGCTTAAGGTCTTGGACTAGACTTGGACCATGCTTGCAGAACTGGCTGAAATTCAGACTCGGGGTGAAGGACTACTCAAGGAACTTGCTCTGAGCCTCCTGGAGTGGCTTGGATAAAGCATTTGACCAGTTTGGAAAGGCCCAGCCTGCTCGCCCTGCTCTGCTTTGTGTTCGGGAGCTCAGAAGTAGGTTAGGGAGTAAATCAGGCTGACGCTATGGAGACAGCAAGCTTCCCTGATGTATTCGCTGCGGATGTTTGAAATATGTTCTGTGTGTAAAACACAGCAGAAGGAGATGGTTGCCAAGTCGAGAGCAAGAGGATCATGTGCTGCTCTGACATCTGCTTGAAACCATGATGTCAAAGCAGCTCCGCGATGGTTTAAGCCTCGTGAAGCGGTGATCTCGAACAGCACTTGCAGGGAGACAGCGGTGGTGCAAGCCCTCAGGCTTCCTCTGAACATGCAAGCGATCACTTACCAGCCTGTTCGTTGGCTTTTATTTGTTCGCTTTTTTGACAGTTTCAACATCTGCAGTAATTCGCTTCTGTGGCTGGGATCAAACCTTTTAGAAAAAGACAGGTTAAATAGGAGATATCTGCATAGGGTGATGGCAGCACTTTAAAGATCCTTCACGTTCTTGCCACTAGGAGTTTGCAACAGCTTCTGCAACCTGATAAAGATGGCTAATTCACATGCTTAGTGTCAAATTTGCACACTTTGAACTCTGCTAACTTTATTAATTTTCTTTTTTTTGTCTTGTGTACACAAAGTTTTATGGAAGGCTATCTTGGCTTCTGCAAACTAGATTTTGGGTTGGATTGGAAGACTTGGGCCGTAGAGATGGATGCTGGTTCATAGGTGTTTTCAGTTTGTATGAATGCTCAGATTTCCCTCTAGCCAGTCTCTCATCTCATGGATCTTCGGGAAATGCTGAAGATCTTCATTCCCCTGGAGTCATCAGGGGCTGCATGACCTCAGCCTGCTTCTACTGAGACTTCTGGCTGCAAACTCGACTGCCAAATTTGCTGGAGGTGTTTTTTTTCCCCTTCTTTTTAATGCACTGTCTTTTGCTTGTCACCACCTGGCCTATCCACTAGATCGTGTACCACTTCGTTGAAGTGATGAGTCGTATTCGTCTGCTTTGCTCCAGTGGAGCAAACAGTGCTGCGGATGCTCGTGGAGTGTCTTCTCGATGTGCTGTAGCTCAGAGGGATGTCACTTGAATGGCTCCTAAAATTAGATCTGTCCGAGGGAGAATCATTTAAATTCCACAGTTAAAACTCCCGGTGATTGAGAACAAATGGAACTGCTCTGAATGCTTCAGAAACTTGCTAATGGCTAGAAAGAAGAGGGTCAGGGTCTTGTTGGGAATCGTTTAAAATCCTTCCCTCCCCATTACTCACTCTTTAAGTGACACCTTGATAGTTGCACTAGGGTAGTTAAACATACAGTGTTAATACCACAAGCTATTGTAGGCAGGGCTTTTTGCTCCGAAATGCAACTGAATTATTTTCATGCCTCTTACCATCAGCTGTCCAGGCTGTTAAATATTCTTAATTACATAGAAGTGGATTCACATCCTGGAATCATGATAATTCAGAGACGTGTCGTTGGCGTGTCATTCAGCAGTCACCCAGAAATGATGAGCCTGAAGCCCCCTGGTGTATCTTGCTCCCTGCTGAGTGAGTATTGTGCGATGATGCTGCAGCTTGGCTCGTGCCATAATCTCTTAAAGGAGCAATTCTGAGCCCAGCTGAAGAGCTGACATGCAGCATTTCTGTGTGCTGATGGCTTATCTGAAGAGGCCCACTTGCAGACCTCTGAATTTAGGATTAGCTGTGAGCAGTCCATTAGCTGCAGGTGATTCTGGCTGCTTTGAGGCTCTGGGCTGAGAGAAACTCAGCCACAAGGCACCCAGGGTGTCTTTGGGGCTGGCAGCGTCCTGAACGTGTCAGCAGTGACTACAACTACAGGTGCCACGGTAAGTCTTTTTGCCAACTCTCAGTGGTTTGGGACCATTTATTGAAAGGCAACTCTGGGACTGTGATTATGCTGGAGGGCAGGAGCCTAATTGCAATGTGTTGTTGTTTTTTATTGCCCTGTTTTGTCACCCAGGGTAACTTCAGTGGCAGCCCCAGTACCTGTACTCCCTCTCTTCTTTCAGCTCAGCCTTCAGGAGCACCGTGAACATGCAGGGCCTCAGCTTGCAGCTCTGGAACTGGAGCACACCGCTCCTGTGGGAGCTTAACCACTCGGCGTGGTGTGTTAATAACCAGAGAACAAATCAAAAGCACTCCAAAGCTCCCGTTTTCCTCGGAGGACAAACTTGTAACGTGACAAGGCTCTTCTTTAAAATTTACATTGTTTACCAGTAATCTTAGGTACACTTCGAGTGCTGCTTTGGGGTCCTAATGTGTCTGGCTACTACACAGGAGCATATGTTAGAGGGACCCTGCTGGCAGGTGATATAGGGCAGCCCCTTGCAGCCACATCTGCCTGGGTACCCAGTCTTAGTGTGGCATGCCAGGTGTCCAAATCCCTGTTTCTGCCCCTTGAAAGCAGTGCCTTGTTCTTTGGGGCGTGCAGGAGGCATTTTGTTTAAGGGAAGAATCACTCAGCGTGCTTTTGTGGCACGGGCTGTGCTCTGCGATGTGAGTAAATAGAAATAGGGATGGGAGGGGGGGAGATGGAGATAAGCAGAGGATAAAGTGTCGTCTCCGTGAGTCCTTGCAAGCTGTGACTATTGACGTCAGTGGAGCAATACCGGCTTCCATCTGCTGAGGATCCAGCCCATTAGAAGTGCAGCAAGCCCAATTCTCTGGGTAAAAATAAATTCTTCGAGAGAAGCCAGAATCCTCTGCAAACGAGCAGGGATGCAGCCCGGGGAATTCTCGCACGATGCAGGATAGTAACACCTTCAAACCAGCCTGTGTGTGTCGCATCCCTCAAGACCACGTGCAGCAGTCTGTAGGCCTGTAACATCCTCCTTTTTTCTCCCATCTTCTCCTAAACTGGATCTGGCCCTCCTCGTTTTCCTGGATGCTGTCGGCACCTCCAGCCTTTGATACATGGCTTCGATCCCATAATTAGGGACATGCTGGGGGATAATCCTCAGCAAACCTGGTGTCCTGGCAGGGGGGAGGACACAGGATTACATGTTATCATCTCCACTATTTGTGCCGTCTTTCCCCTTTGGGGGCCCAACCAGCCAACACAAATCAATGGTGAAAGCACTGGGCAGGGGTGCACTTTGTAAGCATTATTAGTGGCAGGGCAGCTAATTTGTGGGGAAGGTGACTCCTAAACTCAGCTACTGCTCTGTGCCACATGGCACAAAGGGCAGCCCAGGCTTTGGGGTCAGCATACAAGGCCAGGAGAAGGTTTCCTCGAAGGAGATTCGTGAGCAGCTAAGGTATGTTGTAATGCTCCACGTGCACACGTTCATTGATGAACATAAATTTGGTCACAGAGCCTGGCAGCTCATGGTGTAAAAGCTGATGGGGCCAGGCTGGGCACGTGGTGGGGCAGAAGGAAGCTTCTGGTCTAAGATCACCCACCCAGATCATGTTAGGGAGGCATGAGCAGGTGCCTCCTTGTTGCCTATTCTTGAACATCATTGCTTCCTTTTCTAAAATATGTGGGAATTATTTTATTCTGTTTTTCTAGACCTAAACACATCAGCCATCCACAGCCTTCCCAGCAGACTGCAGCTGGCAGCCAAATGCTTCATTTTCTTCTTCCCCTTTTGAGTTTGGACTTTGTGTGATGGCTTCTCCCCTTAAAACAGGGTATTTTGTGATTCCTTATGTCCCGCTGGGACAGTCGAGAAATATTTTTTGTATGACAATGTGTGATACTGTTAAACAAGAAGTCGGTAGCCAAAGTCAGGTTAAAAACACAGTATGAATTATTTAAAATGAAAACATTTGTCTTGTCTTTGGATTTGTATAAATCTCTTTTGTCCTTTTTTGTTTGTTTGTGAGTAGGTTCCAGAAAGCTTTCAGAAGGAACCGAAAGCTATGAACCCTCCTGTACAAAATCATAGAAATCTATTTTTTCTTTTCTGATTTTTAAAAAATAGTTAGCTGCATGAACTGTACCCATTGTATTCCGATTAGATTAACATTTGGGGGCTTTCAGAGAGTGCGACGATGTCCTTAGGAGCTGTGCGTTGACCAAAGGCTGCCCAGCTGATGCTGCAGCCACGTTTCTGTGACTGCAGCCACAAAAAGGATGAGCTCATGGGTGCAGGGCAGAGCTGCCTGATGTCCTTGGGTGCTACTTGGTAATGACATCCAACATTTTACCTTTCTGATTTGTCTAAATCTCACGGGAAGGGGAAGGAACAGGCTCAGCGAAGGAAAGCTTCCAACTCATCTCTTCCTAACCTCACAACCATTTTTAGACAGTTTTTAATCATAAGGAAGGTTTTGTAATAGCATATCTTGATCTCATCCTGTGACTTGCATTTTCCACGTCCCATATCTGATGGCACGATACATTTTCCTTTGTTTGGATTGTAATAGACTAGTTCCAAAGTGTCAGGTGGAAAAGAATACCTTGATTATGCTGCTTAACTTTTGTTCCTAATAACCGATGTTCACTCTTGGCAGAGATTGATTTGATTTCCATTGAAATTTGTAAGTACAGGTGAGGACCCAATCATAAAGAATAGCTTTTTAGTTGGTTGGCTTTCTGGGTTTGATCGAAATCAAGATAGAAATTGAGAGAGATGTATGGTAATGTTAAAACTCTGAAAACTGTTTTCAAGACAAGTCTGCTTAAAGTGGTAAAACTACTCAAAGACATGCTGATCTTATATATATATATATATATATATATATATATATAATAATAAGAAGAAAAATCATGTAGACTACATGGCCTCTGGGTTTTTTGGACTGATTTCTTGAAGTTTTGAGTAAGTCAGGGATTTCCAAACAGGACACGCTTGGGAACCCATTTCTGATTTGTGTATATCCCCTTTTTTCCTCCTCCCCATGGCTCATAGGGGGCAAGAGTCTGACTTAGCCCTACCAGTGGGATCCAACAAATGCCGTCCATATATTGTGTTAATTAGAAGTCTACGTTTATACCATATGTTAATCTAATATATATACATGCACGTGTATGCTGGGCATCTTAAGCAGTATTATCTTGGTTCATTTTATTGTTAGATGCATTTTGCATGACAAGTATCTATTTTTGTATAGAGGGTTATAAATTCATTCAGGATGGTATTCGAGTTGGAATCCTCAGCTGATTTCTCACTTGTTCCCCAAATTCCCTGAGCTATTAGCTTATTTACAAGACCAACGAATGACCTATTTTTTTTCCCTACCCTATGTCAACAGCATAATGTTATTTTAAAAAAAATAAAATAACACTTTGCCTAAAAATCTATCAGCAGTGTCTTCTTCTGCTAATTAGTACATAATTGGAATAATAACTCAGAGCTGCTACTGTAGCAATAACAGTAATCTCACTGCAGTGACTTTTTGTCCATTTTCTACCTGGAGCAGCCCTAACACGAAGGCAGGACAGCGAGGAGAAATGTTTCTGCAATATTTTCAGCATGATGGAAAACCAAGAAGGTCGCTGGCAGAAGATTTGGAAAACCTGTGCTGATAAAGCTTTGCTGTCCAGTTGGCAGAAATGGGAGGTCTGTTTAGATAAAAACACTGTTGGAAGCGTAGGCATTTCAGGGCATTCATCTGAACAGGGCCAAAAAGTCTGACACTTCTCGTGCTGCATTTTGCATTCTGATTTGGGCGCTTGTTTTGAAACAATGGCACGCAGCAGGCATCAGCAGAGGGATTTGTGTTGGGCCAGCATTTTAGCCACCAGCCAGTTGTTAAAACATTACTCTGAATGCTCCGTTTAAAATAATTAAGTGGGACCGTGCTCGATTTGGTTTAATTTTTTCCTTGCAGAGTTGACAGGAGCAGTTTGTGGTTGTTTTAAGCTTTTGTTTGTGCATGGTTGCAGACCTACCTACCTACCATTTGCCTCTAATGCTGTAAATGTGCAGAGCAGATTCTGGGGTGCAAGGCGGTTTGTCAACTTAGAAAGAAATGCGTTTATTTCCCTTGAGAATGGTTTTGAGACATTGTGCAATATGCATATATAGAATAATATTCTGATTTGAAAGTAATTGGAACAAGCCAGACTTGACGTTGCAAGTCTAAAAGAGTTAAAGGGAATTTCGATTAATGTGACATAGCATTTCTGATGCCTGGAAGCTAGTGGAAACAATAAAAGAACTTCAGGGATTTTAATCTTGTTTGTCAAGTAATTTATCACAGTTGTTTTCGTAAATCTCAGAGATAATCAGCATCCATGGCAAATGGAGACTGGATTAAACATGAGCTAGCGGGTTGTTGTGTTCAACTCTATCTTGTATCACAACACGTTGGGCTTTAACTGGGCGCAATGCGAAGCGACATGACTTCAATCAGCATGGTGCAACTTATCAAACGGTGAAGAAAAAGCTGTTTTGAAGTTTGGTGTCTTCTAATAACTCTGCCAGCACACGTGTTTGCATCTGCTTCCACTCCTGGGCTACCGAGGAGCTGAATCTGGAAATAGGGACTTGCCTTGACATCTGAATGCTGGTGTGAGCTGCTGCTTGCAGGTGATTCTAATTCAGGTCAGACATTATCATGTATATTACGGAGCAATCAGTGCCTTTTGCAAGAGAAATGTCATCTGGTTTCCATTAGCAAGCATTGCTCAGGAAACTTCAGATTTAGCTTGAAAAAGGGCTCTTTCTGCCTGAAAGTTGTTCCCCTTTGCACTAATTTGAATAAGATTTGTGGAACAGTGCGTTGTGTTCCAGGTTCTTTGGAGCAAATCCTCTCCACAATGTGTTGGTAGCGTGCACAGTTCTGCAGCTGTCTGAGGACTTGTATCTAAAAAGCTCATTGTCCTTGTGCCATGGTGCTTGTAGCCTGAACCAGAACCCCAAAACACCGTAATATTCAACAGCTGAGGGGGGCTGGATCATCCAGTGCGTATTTAGGGCATGGTTTTCAAATGTGCTGCCTCTTGATGCTTTTACAGCTCCCAGTCTGGATCTGTGGCGTGCTGAACTGCTGGAAATGGTGCACAGGAATCTGCCCGAACACCTGGGCTAAGTGCAAACACTTGTGCCTAAGTCAAAACTGGCAGGGATGAGTTTTAAATCAGCACTTGAAGTACTTGCTTCCTTGAATCGGGACCAGATACTGGATTCAGTGGCAAGCACTCATGCTCAGCCAAAGCCTAGAGATCTGTCTCAATTAGCGTGTTCTCCAGTTTTCAGTTCAGGGTGCCTTTGGCTTCTGCGTCAGCTGTATTTTATCACTTTAAAATGCTGTGTAATGCTGCATCAATAAATTCTGTATTAGTGAAATCTGCAAAGAAGCAACAGCCTTATCTTAATTAGGCAAAATATATGACTCCTGCCACAGACCATACCAGGAGCCACTCAACCTTGTAACAGCTTTTTTTTTTTCCTTTTCCTTGATACTCCTTTAGTTGTTTGCAGGTTTTTATTTTTTTTATTACTGTAGAAATTGGTTTGGGGGAAGGAAAGTATGCATCATAGAAGCGTGACAAGTGGCAGCGGCAGCAGGGAAGCAAGCTACATGACGTGATAAAGTAACCTCTCTTGTGGTCTCTTCTCTTTTAGCCCCTTCTGGACCTTTGAAATACGGACTCCTTCTGAAGGTTTGGTATTTTACATCTGCCTCCCAGACACCAGGGCTGACATCTTGCAGCTAAGAGATCTGCTGCTGGGTTTGACTGTTAGCTTTTCCAAATCATTTTGAGTGGTTTAGATCAAATAAATCTGTTTTCCTTCGTGTTCTTTTTTTGTTTTTATTTGATTCTTGTTTTTCTGTGACTTGGAGAATTCAGACAGCAGTCTGATACTGTATGAAGCTGAGGTTGGGGCGTTGTAAAAGAGGGATGTAAAACCCTCCACCCGCTCTGACCCCATGCTGTATACCCTGAGCTACCTTGACTGCTCCTCAGGAGGAGCGATTATATTGTCTTAGCTAAAATGTTTGCCAAGCTGATTTTACTCTGCATCTATGAAACACGAAGAAATGTATGTTCAGAGGATTTATTCTTTGTTTTGCCTTTTCAGAAACCGTTGGCTTGCTTTGCAGAGCGCTGCTGCCATGTTCTGCTGCATCAGTGGCTGGTTTTATTTGGAGATGACTGACCTCTGTCTATATATAATCAGCAAAGCACTTTGTGTTTTTACAGAACGGAAGGCAATGTATAAATGCGAGCTATTACTCAACGTAGCGATCTGGGATCATAACTCTCTAGAGAGAGACTCCATATGCAGTGTTTTTGTCTGGCTGAGGGACTCCATGCTCCGCCTGGATTCCTTCACTCAATCACTTGATTTACAGTAGCTGCTTTGCCTGTACCTATCTTTCTTTTAACTTCTTGATTTATACAGGAAGGGCAAATGACTCTGGTTTTAGGTAGGTAAGTGAATACGCTTCTAAATCAGCTGCAGTGCTTTGTTTCAGTGCTGACCATTTAAAGTCCACTTAGCTCTCCTGTTGCTTCCTTGCTTATAGGCGAAGTGGCAGCGGCCTCTTCTGTGCCACCTGGTGAATTTAACTCTTCCTTTGAGCTGAATTCATGGTGTCCTTCCTAGTTCACAATGTCTGCATCCCCTAAATGCATCATGAGATCTGTAGGTAGGTGGCTGCGTTGGGGGAACAGCAGCAATTCATTGTATGGACACGGGCTTGTAGGGAAGCTCTCCATGATTTGGTGATCACGGAGCATCCTCGCCTCTGCTGGGTGTGAAGTGGGAACAGCCCTTGCCTGCCACGAGGAGTGTGCATCAACCTGAGTGCTCCTTGGGAAGACGATCCATTTCTAGCTCCTTTTTTTTTTTTTTTTTTGATCCATTTGCATGGATTTGATGTATGCACGCGCTACAGTCTGCGTGTGGCGTGCTCCCAAAAGAATGGGATGCTTCGTTATGTGGCTTTGTTGCTGTTCTGTACGGGCTCTGCTCCAGGTTCCCTCATGGGGATTGATGCTGCTTGGTGACAAAAGGGGAGAGCGAGCTGGGAATAGGAATGCTTTATTAGCTGATTGAGAACAAATTCTGGGGCTAGATAGCTATCGCTGAAGATAAAGTTCCTGAACAAAAAGCTGGTATTAATGAAAGCAGCGCGAGCTGAATGCACAAGAGGAGCCCTTGGATCTGGTGGAAGGAAATGGAATAGAAACAGGAGATGTTTTACTTCCGAGTGTTAGTCAAGATGTTTGAAAATAAGTTACTAGCACAGCTGACGAGGATTTTTAACAACGTGCATGGTGCTGAATTTTAGAGGTTCTGCAAGTCCTGAGCTGGGAACGCCTGACATGTGCTAGGGGAAAATAGTCTCTGTTCGAGGGGAAATCTCAGACCAACCCTTACATCGGGTTCTTTCTCCTGTGTAGCAGAGACTAAAAGTTAGCTGTGAGCCAAATGGGGCGGCTGCTTAGCTCTCATGCATCCGCAGCAGCTTTGTTCCTAGTAGGGCTTATACTGGGAGTCAGTTTGTACTGGAATGCAAGTAGGGTCAGGATGATGCTCCCCGATCTTTATAAAACAATCAATTTTCTGCTGGAATGGTGTTGAGTCCTCCTCCCCCTCCCCACTCCTACAGACAATCAGATGCTATTACTCATCGCCGCTTTCTGAAATCAGGGAAGTGCAGATGGTGTCACATTGTTTGGGGGCCACCACAGATAGGCTGTGATAAAAAAAAAAAAATAAAAAAAATTCTTTGTTACTAGTGCTTTCTTTCTACTTCAGTTCTTCTACTTTTAAATATGTTTATTCAGTGAAGGGGAAAGAAACCATGGGGCTTTTTCATTTTAATTTAGAAACCTCACTGGCTCTCTGCTGTTGCCATTTAAAACGTAGTTATGGTCAGAAAAATGATGCTATGAAAAATAAATGACCTGGGGAATGCCATAAATTTTTGCTTGCTCTCTCCAGGACTCCCAGATCAAATTTTCTCTGCTTACAGATCCAAAAGATGTCTGTGCAGATTGCCAGTGCTGCAGACTATGTGAAATTGCATTGGAAACCGTTCTTTCAGCCCTGCTTTGGATCCGTGCTATGCCTGAATTTCCACGGTCGGGACCAGCCAGGTTGCTATGGCACTCGGACCCGAACGTTGATGGACCGTGGTCTGGTAGCCTATTTCTAATAGCAACAGGCACCGGATGCTTTTGAAACAGAAACTTCTCAAAAAGGAGCTGTTTGGTACCTTTTCATGTAAGCTAGAAATCTCTTGGTGGCCTGGACCCGGCCTGTGTGTTTTTTTTTTCTCTCATTTTTATTGGGCTTTCCAAGCAGTTACCCATGCTGTTTAATTTTACCCAAACAAACCAAAAAAAAAATCAAAATTCTCTGTGATCCTGCAGGTTTTGAGTTCTGGAGAACAAACCCATTTAGGAAAAGAGTATCACAAATCCTGTCAGTTTAGGGTGAGGGGATTATGTGCCCTGCTGGATTAGTTGGGAACGCAGAACGTGGCTGTTTGGGGGACAAACCGGTGGCATTGCTGTGATCCAGGTTAACCACAGCTTGAGATGCCTGTTCCTCGTGTTGCTCTCCTGCCCAAACCCGTGCACCAGCTCAGCAGGGACCGTGTCCTTAATTCCTTTTCAGATTGCTCCTGAAGTTGTACACTGGCGTAGGCTTTTCAACAGGAAATCCTAAGGGTGCTACCCCACTGACCTTACAAAAGCAATTGGAAAGTGTCGGCTGTCTTCTGCAGCTCTTTAACCGGGCTTGCTTTGCATTCTAAAGGAGCAGGTGCCCTATGCAGTAGGCTTGCTGCCTTTCTGGGGACTTTTCCCTTTGTCATTGCTCAGACCTGACTTGATTCCTGCCAGAGAGAACAGGCGGTATCAAAGTGGACGAGCAGATTTAATGCAGCTGTGGATGTAGGCTCTGAGTTCAGTCCACGAAAAGCCCTGGTGCTAAGGAAGGTGCCTCTGGGGACGTCTCCTTTTTTACTGAGCCAACTCGGTCAGAAAAAGCATTCAGTGCTTTGCATGCTTGTTATACACCCAAGCTCCCGTGCAATACTATTTTTCCCCCTTTCCTCCACTCCCAACAGGCTCCAAGCACCTTTAAATTGGGGTGAATTTAGCGGTTTGGCTCTGCGCTGCAAAGAACCTCGCCTTGGTTTTCAGCATGAAAGTCAGCGAGTGCTGTGCAGGAGAGCTGTGATCAGTCGCTACTTCCCCAGGCTGCTCGGATCAGTAGGTGCAAGGCAAATATAATTCACCAAAGTGACACAAGAAGCTGAGTTCCCCTTGCAGGGCAGATCTGCTTTGCCACCAGAGGCCAGGAGCTCAGCTGGAGGAAAGGGGAATGGCTTCGCTGCTTTCTTTTTCTCTCTAATTTTATTCTGGAGTGTTGTGCATGGTGGCAGCGTGGTGCCTGGCTTCCACGGGCTGCCTTTTGTCCCCCTCCCCATACCGAAAAGAATACTGACAATCAGGTCAGGACATCCTAAGTGTTTGGGAGAAGGTCTGGGTTCCTTTTCTGAGCCCGTCTCCTTGCGTTACACAGGAGAACATGGAAATTCTTGTTCTATCCATGCGTTAAGAATGGATGGCTCTATTTTGTTACCAAATAACAGAAGAGAGTGAAGCAGCTGTGACAACTTAAGCATTGAAAAATCATAAATCATTTTCCCTTTCCTCTGTCCCCCAGAAATCATGAAAAATAAATGCGGAGCCCTTTAGGAGATATTTTTTATGCTTTTCATTCCTTATAGCTGGGAGGCTTAAAAATGTGGTGCTTCTGACATCATCACATGACTTTAGAATTGGGGATTTTAATAAATAATAAATGCAATTAAAATGGCAAGAGATAACGCTAAAAATGCTTGAGAAAATAGAATAGTTTCACAATCCTGTTGCTCTGTAGATAGACAGAAGTGTTCGTAAACATCTACTCAGTGTCTGATAGAAGTGGCAATAATACGTAGGTTTTCTGCTGATAAACATATCTGGCTTTTACAAGAACTGAGTTTATTTAATAGTGGGGCAGGCACAAAAATCTTTGTTTTGTTTAGCTTATTCTGGTTTTTGGTTGCTGGTGTTCTGGGTTAATTAGTATTGAAGCCCCATTACTCGAAAGCTCCTATTTAACAATTTTTTTTTTTCTCAAAGCAGATAAATCATATCTTCCTAATTTGTCTGTTTTCTTTCATCCCATGAACCATGCTGCAACTGTAAAGGATATTCTTGGCCACAGCCTTGTTCTTAATATTGATTTCACTGCTTGCAGATGTGAAGGCTCCTACATTACTGTCTCCTCAAAGCTCTGCTTTCATTACTGACTGGAGGACTGATCGCTTCTTCTGGACTACGCCATTTATTTTTGCTCGGCTATTTATTTTCCTTTGGGGGAAAAACCTTTATGTCGTGTACCAAGAAGATGTACTGGAGTCTTTCTTGCTGCTTCTGATACTTGGCTCAGTGCACTGACCTACGTGGCGTATTTCATCCTTTCCAGGGCCCAAGTGATGCTTGCAAAATAGCCATCTGGTTGGCTGAGGCTGTGCACACAACCAAACTAATTCAGATGAAGGCACGGTCTGAATTAGGGGTGGATTTATATGGATTTGTAATATCCAGGCTTAATTGGGAATTGCACGCATGAACACAACTGTTTCGAGACTGCTTCTGTTGCAGACACCTCTGTTCTGTGGTTAGGTGGGGAGGAACAAATGCCAGCTTTTTTTTTTTTTGGCTTTTTTTTTTTTGTTTATGGGATGTGGGGCCTCAGCTCCGACGCCTTTTAGTTCATATGACCTTCTTCGCCAAGCCTTGGAAGTTAGCTGTGCTATCGTTTGTCATATCGCTGCAGAATGCAGGAAAAATAGCTTCTGCGCTGCGGTTTGAAGAGATGTTTAACCTTTTTCCTTAAGGTTAATCAGGCCTATTAGCAGAAGTTAATGAGAATAATTTGGTTGGCTAGCGTGTTCTCCTTGCTCTCCGCTAAAACTGGGAGTTGAAGGACCCCAGTAACTACGCTGAGATTAATGGGAGTTGGGTGCTGTTGTTTGTCCCCTCGTGCTCTGGAGTCGTCAGTTCTCCTCTAAACAAGTCTTTCGTAGAAGACTTCATCATAAATATTCGAAGTAGCCTGGGCTGTTCTTTGCTGACTTACTTAATGCATTAATTTTTTATCCCTTCCATTACACCCTCTCCCTGAGAATTGGTGCCTTGCAGAGGATTTCAGTGAATACAGAAGGACTTTCCCCCGCCCGAGGGAATTACATTGTGCTCAATCCGAGGAAGATGTTTAAATATCTTCTGTGCCATTACTTCTGTTTAGTCTTACAGCTTGTCTTTAGCTATTCTGACATCTGCTTTTGGAGCTGTAATGTTTTGGCTACCAGCTATTTTCTCATATGCTCCAGCCTCTGACATCACTGGACAGTCAGCCTGGATACACTTCAGCTCCTATCTTAGCTCAGATAAGGGAGTGCATGCTGGAAAAAAAAAAAAAAAAAAAACAGTTTTTTTTTCTTCTTTCAATGATACAAATCTCATTTGCCACCTGCTGTTTCCATATCCAGCGTAGCAGGGAGACGGGAAGCATTCCCATACTTCTCTAGAGGGTTTTTTTTTTTTTCCTTAGCCTGACCTTGAAGCATATCCCAGTTAATTTCCTCATCAACTCCTTGAGTCTGCTGTATGCTGACACTTGGTGTGATGTCCCCAGCTTGTGTTCAGCCGCCGGGTCAGGGGCTGGCCTTCAGCTCTCTGTCGGGATCTGGCTGGTGGCTGTAAGTGGGGTCCACGGGGCTTTTGTCAGAAAGCTGGCAGGTCACTGAAGAACCCCACTGCCATGCCTATTGAAGTCACGGCTCATCCAGCACTGCTTAAACAACTCCACGGTCTGAGTGCATCTGAATGTATTTATTTCAGCAGATTTTTTTCCTAGTCTTTCCATCGTCTTTCTCTCTGTAACTGGTTAAGCATTACAGGGTTGTCTCACCTTGCTGTCTTACAGAAGAAAGGTGGTTGTCTCAAGGCAGGGTCCTTGCCAAATGAAAGGTGCATTCAGGTAGGATCACACACAGTCTTTCATTGCTTGAAAAGCTCTACTGCTTCTAGTATTTGAACACAAAATTTCTTCCTTTTTGCTTGCCCCATCCAGGAAGGTGTTCAAAACCGCAGACACTTTTATTTTCAAGATCTGAAAAATATCTGGTTAAATCTCCAGAGAAATTTGGGATATGGGAGGCTAGAGTTACTTGAATTGAATGGGAAAAAGATGCAAAATTGCAGCTGATAACACTTGCTGATGTGCAGCTCATGCATACCCAAGTATGCCCTTAACTACTTCCCAGGGTGCTGCTTCACTGCTCCTGGGTTCATGGCAGCAGGCAGCCGAAACCTGATAATTCACATTTGCATTACAGTACATAAAAAGGTGAGTCTGTTCCTTCCTGAAAGATCTTCAGTCTAAATAGACAAAGCACTAGCTGAAAATGGGATACTGATTCCATTTTGTAGATTAGTGAAGCTGCAGAGAGAGCTTTCCAAGGTGTAAAGCTGGGAGGTTGCCATCCAATTTTTAAAGTGTCCTCAATTTGCTTTACCTGTGATCAGTCTAGGAGAGTCTGGCATTGAGTAGGAATTGAACATACGTCTACTGCTGATGGCATATTGGAGCTTCTGGACCAGTATCTTCCACCTCTTAACTGGGTGGCCTGCTGTTTGGCTGACAAATAGTCACTTCTGCGTGCTGCAAAAAGACTGATAAATTCATGCCTGGGTAGAAAAAAGCAATGCAACCATGCTTCTCCCTCTGCCATCCCTTTTCCATTTGAATTGGCCAGCATGGTGGGTGTATCTAGGGATGCACAGTGATGGGGTTTCCCAGCCCTACAGTCTTATCCCTCTGTTTGCTATCCTACCTGCGGAAGAGTCCCTTCTATGCTAAACCATCATCTGATTTCTCACTGATCACTGTATGAGAACATCAGCCAGCTTTTCCTGTAGACAGTCTTCCATATTTATTACTTCCATCACGGGAACATGTAGAGGCCTTTATTCCAGAAAGGATTCCGTGCCAGGTATTGTACAAATATCAGCTCCACGCAGCAGAACCCAAACGTGAATACAGTCAGAGTTTTTCCTCAGAAGGAGGAGCCAGCCTGGGTGTGTGCCAGCCTGAATCTTGGGAATGTAACTTGAAAAGCTCCCAGGGGAGGAGCAACAGGATGAAAGTTGATGGTTTGTGCTACGCAGGAGTTCAGAGATGTTTTCTCTGGTCTTAAAATTTGGAAGCTCCCTGCACGTTTTCCCTGCCTGAGGTACTAACACACAGGGGTAATAACAGAAATTCCTGTGTATATTTATTAATAAAAAACAATTTTTAGAGCCTTCAGTGCTTTACAATGCAAAACAAGTGTTGGTATTTCCACTTTTAATTGCAGAGAAACAAAACCCAGGGATATTAGACCTTACTTAAGGTCACATGCAGGACAGAGAACTAAATCTAAGTGTTTGAGTCTGGGTTTGGCTCTTCCACTGAACCCCATTTCATCTCCCTGGAAATCACCTGGGTAAAAGGAGATGCAGAGTTAAGCCAGCAACCACTGCAACCACGGCAGAGTGGGGGAAACTTTCCCCAAACTACACGAATGTTCAGTGAAAGTAGCAGGAGTAAAATCCAGGAGGAATAATAATTGAGTCAAGGAGAAAGGCACAAGGTTACTAAATCGCATTTGTTATTCAGGGATAATATTTCTTACCGTCCAAAGAGAATATTAAACTACCGCCTAAGAAAAAAAAATCACTAAGCAGAAAAAAGTTATTAAGAAAAGATAATGGAGGGAAGGGAATATTATGCTGATTCTCCAAACAGTTATGAATGAATATAGATACACTGTCTGTGATAAAAGAAACACATTTCCCCAAAGAGAATTGGAAAAAAGTCATTGCTAAACACCGGTCTGTCTTTCAACCACTGAGCACCAAAATAACCCACCTTTTCAAGTTTTCTGCCGATAACTCCTAATGAGAATCTTTGAGTCATGAAAACATTTAGAGATTTCAATCTTGTTGTATAAGAGCAATAAATCAAGAAGATGGGACAGGCAGCCCCTTCATGAGGAGTCCCTGATTCAGTCATTTAGCATGCAAAAAAAAAAAAAAAAAAAGTGAAAGAAAAACCTGTCTTCTGTATGGTATTCATATTAGATCAAATGTTCCTATTTTACAACAGTAATCAACAAAATTGTGGAAGCAGCTTCTCTGCAAGGAGCTCTGGAATTATAAAATAGTCTCTTAATACCGCACTTTGTTTTCAAGAAGTCAAGTGACTGCATTACCAGAATGAGTTAAAAATAAAATATATAAAAACCCACTCCACTCCCCCAAGTCAGTTGTTCTTACAACTTTAGCATCCCACGTGCAGCCCAGGGATGCATCCCTGATGATTGCCATGCTTGCAGCTCAGGTGGAGTTGGGCTGCTGGCCCTTCAAATGTGTGCAGATGGGGGACGCATCCTGCTCTGGGGTAGCATTGTTTGGGTTGTAACTTCTATGGGAAGGTGGAGAAGGCCATTCCTCAGCTTCCACTGAGCTTTGCTGCAACACAGAAGGGAATAATTTGGGTGTGTTTGGATCTTTGGGATGAAGGAAGGTTGATTGCTGGCGTTTTGGTTGTGGAAAGGACTCCTCAAACACCACACCTCAATTATTAACCTCCTTATTTTGAGATTTAACTGAAAACCAAAGGCTTTTCTGGCTTTTACCACCTATTTCTAGCAGATCGACATTGGTGTAGGTGTGCAGGTGTTTTTTTTTCCCCCCACCGAGGTTTAAAAATAACTGATGTATTATAAAAAATAACTTTTTATAACTTCAAAATAACTCTTGAAAAAATTGTGTGGCTTAGCTATGTGGCTATTGGATGTATACGAATGAGCTAACCCCCTACAAAATGGTGGGGAGAGGTGTAGTTTTGCTTGTGCAGCAAGATGCTCGTGCAAATCCCGTGTGTTAGTGAATGTGCTGCTGCACCCACACAGCTCCATCGGTACGGGGCTGGGGGATGAGGCTTGCCCACGAAGCTACTATATATATTCTTCTAAAATAGGCGTGATATTTTAGAGCATATCGGTTTTACTGTCAGCCTGACATCTGGCTGAGATCAACCACTTCGTAATTTCAGTTTAGGATTAAATCTAGGCTCCTATTATACCAGCAAGTAACAGTAATAAATCATGCCTTCGCTCTAGGGCAGTGCTCTGATGACTTAGACTCATGGAGTAACAGCAGCTGTTCATCTGTTCTGCCCTGGGGTAATTCAGTGTCACTAGGAAAAAGGCAAAAATGTGCCTAATCTCTTCTGACCTATTCGGACCAACCAGGTAGCGAATTATATGGTTGATAGGGCCCTCAACATGGTGTAGTAACTGGACTGAAGCTTTCTCTGTTCCAGTGTTCTCTGTCAAGCTCTGGGTCGTCCCTTTCCTTTGTTATTCTATTTAAAATACATAAAAACTGATGGTATTTTGTGGGTGAAAATTTAGTACAAAAACTACTTTGTTGTTGTTAATTAATATTGTTCCAATGCAAATACCATATTTTAATTTTTAGTAGTGATTTTCTTTTGGGCTGTGCTCATTTACTGCTTAGTCGTGCAGCAGAGCAGGGTACCTTTGCAGGGTACCTTCCCAAGGTGCCAGCTCAAAGAAGAGCATTCCCCCTGCTCCCTGTTAAATGGGGGTTGCAGGGATTGCTGCGAGACCGTTTGCAAGTTTTAGGATTCAAGGCCATCTGTAAACTCCTTGTTGAATGTCATTATGGTGCTTGGGTGAAGGATTTTGGGTTGTTCTAATAACGTTTTGGGGTGTATGGTGATAGACTGCTTGAATCCTCTAATATTTTAGAATTCTTAAGTAGCTATTTGGTTTCTGTCACCTGGGCTAGCATTTCATCTGTGCTTCATGAGTTGCATGTTGGTTTTGGATCAAAGTAGCATGGCTTCAAGTGTCTCTATAATGCAAAGGAGAGAATATAGGCAAGGGTTAAGTGAAACATTGAGCTCTTGGAGTGCTGCAAGGGTTGAAATGCTTTGTAGGAGATGCGTGTTTTAAAACTGGCACAACTCTCAGCCTGGCGCTGCAGCCAGTCTTCCACCTATCTGACAGTCCCTTCATCGAGGCCAAATTTGTCAGCTTCCAGATGAGAATGCTGCTGCCCAGAGCCCTGTATGGTCATTTTCCTGATCTGGTCTCCTTGGTCTGCCCCTGATCTGTGCTGGTGCGATGGCAAAAGCGTTCCAGGTGGCAGCGGTTTTGTACATGAAACTTTTCCTAAACTGTATGTGCTGTAGGCATGATGTATTTGTTATCGCAAACCTTGATTGGCGTGGTTTCCACTGCTCTGATGTCCATATCTATCCGTCGGTGGAGCTCTAACGATACCAACAGCTTTGTGATGTGGTAAAGACAGGGAAAACAGAAGGATAAAGAAGGTAAAGAAGGAACAGAAGGTAAAGATAGGGAAACAGTTACCCAGTACAATTTCCCTCAAAGCAATTTTTACCTGCAGTCTTGTCTGCCTACTTAAAAATTTAGGCTATGCTGATTGCTATAAAAGAAATTGGACAGTTAAAGAAGCAAATCCCCGCTGCAGTAAGGGGAGTTTGATAACTTCGGCTGAGTTTGAGTAAAACTTCTTCACGATATTTTAAATGAACGTATGTTATAGATGGAGATGCAGGGGAAAAAAATAAATTAAACAGCGGTCTGAAGAACAGCTAAAAATCATTTGTACTAGTTACCTGCTTTGCTTAATGTCTCTAATGACTTGTGGGTTGAATAATCCAAGACTCAGAGGGAAAACGGTATCTTTGGTCTTGATGTTTGCTGGAGATCTGCAAGGTAGGGATATCGTACGAATCTCCATGTATTTATTAACTGCTGTTGTTTTGGTGTTAACCATCGCAGCCTTGTGCAAGCAGAAAGACACCTTGAATGTTGATTTACACTTGGACAGGATTTGATGCTCACGTTAGTAATGACCTTTTTCAGTACATTCCACCTGAAGAAATATTAAAGCGTAATAATGCAGATGCTTGGCTGTATAAATGGGATCTAATTTAGCATGAGTTGAGCATCTGGCTCATTTCCTCCCCGCAACCTGTTGCGGAGCAAACTGTTAAACAAGCGAATTTTAGGGAGCAATTTAGGTTAATTCATTCTGCTCGTTGCCATAGGCTTTTCTAGCTTTTCTGGCAAACGAGGTGCACGGCGCAAAGCGTCCAGTTGAATTGGCCTGGAAGGGAGAGGTAAAGCAGGAATCTTGGCTTCATCAGCCGGGATCAGAGCGATGAAAGGTGACACTGATGGATGTTAGAAACTGGGTACTGGACCATGATGTTCTTGGAGCTGTGCACAGCACAGTTACTTTGGTGGAGACCTGGGCTCTGTGGTCTCCATCCTTGCATCGGCTGAATGGCCACGAATGTCGCTGAACGTGGGTTTCATCCAGCCCTGCTTTGGGGCATAGGTTGCCATGACCACTTCTCTCGCTTCTTGGACGTGTTGGTGAAGGATCTCAAGGCACGATGGTACAACCAAACCTCAGAGATATGTCTCGATGCTAAATGTGTAAATGAGGATGTCATTCTAGGGGCTATCTGGCAAATGCAGAGGGTTGTTATTGCTTTCAGGAATTAAGTAATCCTAAAGGTTAAGCCTGCGGGGTGTTCTCAGCCCTGTAAGAATTAATATGATGACATTTAACAGCTTTAAAAAATAATAATAATCATCAATTCTCTACCCTCCCCCCATTTGCTTTTTACTTGAAAAAAAAAACACAAATGAATAATTTGCTTTTCATGCTGGTGCAGTAGGGGCTATTTGAATACAAATCAACAGATCACACAACTGTCACTGTAATTTCTTAGGCTAATGCAGAGACAGATTATGGTTATCTCTGGTACCACAGCATGGTGACAGTTGGCACATGCTGACTTTTAATGGCCACTATATTAACTCCGCTGTATAGAGTCCCTTCCCCTCAAATGCAGAGGGATGGGTTCCTTAGCAGCCGCCAACTGGCGGATCTCCACTGAGGATGGTAGAGCTTTGTATTTTTCACTAATTGGGGATTTTTTTTTTTTACTAGCTTATATCGCTTTTCCGTTGGGAAGACCATGTCCAATTCCTCAAACAAAACTGGACTCTGTTATTAAAAGCTGGATGCAGTTTCATTGATTTATTGTGATTCGTGGTGTACAGAAGGGAGGGGATGGATGAATGGAATACGACCATGGACTATTATAGAAGGGTGTCCGTACACACGCATGGTTTTGCTGCTCCAGTTAGGTCTGGTTCTGCTTCTATTTTGGACAAGAATGACTTTTTACACGTTTGTATTTTAAGTAAGTGTCTTTACTTGCTTTATGTGCTTCCTCTTCTTTAAAGTGTCTCATTCAAGTGAGTTTTAAAGAAATTTCCTCCCTTTCTTGCAATCCAACCTGTTAAAGTAGGATGCAACCATCAATTCAATACAAGAAATGAGAGAATCACCCTGTTTTGGGGCATGGTTAAAGTCCAGAAATCTTTTTCCAGTGGTTCCACTGGGCTTTGGATCAGGATTTTCCTCCATTTTTCCTCTTTTTTTTTCCCTCCTAAGCCCTTAAGTACACATCTATTAATGATATCTGTACTTTCTGTAACTATAAGTCTATTCATTGGAATAAAAACTTTCCCTGAAATTATGGGAAGAAAAAAATAATTAAATAACACATTTTATTGCTATGTAAGTGGATGGCCATTGTAGGACAGTATTAAAACTAATATCAAAAGTCCTTGTTTCCCATAATCTTCTCAAGAACTCCAAAGGATCGATAACTTTTTGAATTAAATAATGGGAGCATGCAACCATTTTGAACCCATGTCATGATCCGTTTGTGCAGTTCCCATAGATCACAACTTTTATTGTGAAGGTCTTTCTTCCATTTAAATGAATTCAAACCAGTTTCATTTATCAAGTTGTGTGGAGGATCAAGAAGCTATGTGTTTAGTTAACGTGGAAGTTTGGTGACACTGTGTAGTGTGTTCCTAGATGTCTTATTTTGTGCAACTACACGTAAACAATGCAGTTTACCTCTGTGAAAAGATCCAGTCCAACAAAACACCTTGAAAGATGCGGTTACGTTCCAAACCAACTAATAACGCCATCGATTTCAGTTGGCCCCTGAGCTATGCAAGGGGAATTAAAATCTGAGATGGGATCGCTATTGACGGTGGGGTGCCGGAGGGGAAAGTATTAGCAGTGTCTTTGTCAGCCCCTTTTTGGCAAAGAGCTATCTTGCTCTTGTACCAGTTTTTTAAATTGTCATAGCTTATTTCATCTTATTATCTAAATCAAGTCTCTGGAGGGTAGCTTATCCCAGCTTTGATCCATTATGTTGTTTACTCTTGTTTCACAAACCATTAGGGATGCTCAAGGATGTAAAATAAGATATCCATCAGGCTAAATCTTATGAGCCATTTGCTGCAGATGTAGTCTTGTCCTGATCACAGTGACAGGATATCGGTGTCCTAATAGAGTCTTTTTTTGTGCTAATAGAGCTCTGCTCTCCTGCCGCAGGCTGTTGGGAGGGACCAGCGCTTTTTGCCATTACCAACACTGCCGTGCAATCCAGTGTTGGGCAGGTCTTGTCAAAACTCCACACTTCAGCTTCTCACTTGTAAATAAAGAGATGTGCTTGGTCTGTGAAGCCCACGGAGATTGTGTGTGTGAGAGCTGAAGATGGTCCCTGCATAGACTGGGACCAGGGACATGTCCTTTGTCCTTCTGAATGGTAACCCAGTCTTATGAACTGATCCATGTTCCTCCTGCCTTCTTGTGGCATCCCCTGTATCCACCTTGGAACACAAACCCAATTCAACCTCGGTGCCTAAAATTGGCAGCTTCTGATACGAAGTGATGGCCTCAAAGCATAACATGATAATTTATATGTGAATGAACATATAAATGGAGGTTCTCTTGGTTGTTTTTGGAAAGGTGCATCAGAAAGCAAAAATAACAGTACCAGCTAGTAACTACAATGTGAGCTAGATGGAAATATTTAATTCATAATAACAGTATCTGCTAAGCTTTGTGGTTTTAAGCAGCTTTTTCACTTGGAAGTTGTGTTTTATCCCACAGATGGGCAGAAAATAAGGCAGTGGCGAGCCTCACATTCCAAGCATTGAGATGGGTTCAGACATATGCAGGAATGATGTGTTTTCATCTTCATATTTCATGCGATTAGGTGAGTTCACTCTTCAATTGCCTCGAAATAACCAAAGGATTTGGGGGCTGGAGGAGATGCAGTGCTTCTGTATCTCCAGAAGTCAGGGACAAACTCAAGTGCTTATCCTTAGCGTAGACAAGGAGAACTCTAAAGGAATTTCCTGTGCCAGGTATTTTTTTGAGAAGCCTTTAGACACCATCTCGGCAATCTCTCTCCCACGTTACTACTTGCCTAATTAGGGTTAAGGGCATCGTCTTTGCCTCGCTCTCCCCAAGCTCTGTGTGAGCGTGCTTCTTCATAGCAGCTTTGCCTTCAGCACTCGAGCCCTGAGCGATTCCTTAGAGCTCTGCCAAAGCTCTGCTTCAGGCTCTGCAGCTTGATTCAGGGCTGGGATGGAATCAGGCAGCCCCACTGATGCAGCAGGAGAGCACTGATACATAGCAGCTCTGAATTTTTCCTTCTTTCATGCGAGGTTATTCAGAATATGCTGAAAAAAATTGAAACTAGAGCAAATACACATTTATGGAAGGGGGTGTGTGTGAGATATATTGAGTGTTCTTTTCCCTTCTAAAGAGGGATCGTTATTTAAAGTGTAAGCCCACTTGACTCTCTTAAGTAACAATGTGTTTTGAAGAAGGGAAGGCCATCGGCTTTAGCTGTTGTAAGAATTTATGCAGCACTTTCTAAACTCCCAAAGTCCTAAGCCAGCTCTTTCCCAAAACATTTGCAACCAAACTGCTCCCTACAGCACTCGTGAATTCAATGACATAAATTGTTCGAAGTGCTATAATATAATTTGTAAATGATGTTGATTTACTCATTCCGAAGCCTTTTGAAGGAAATAGATTGTGTTAATTTTCTCCAACTAGCTGTACATTCAGAATAACCATTGAAACACTCCATTTAAATATATATTCAATTAAACTAATGATGTTTTAAAACATCCTAAATAACACCACATCACAAGGACAGCTGTCCATACCCTTTATTTGGGTTTGCATTCTGCACTGCTGCACATGTTGCTGGTTTCTTTTTCTTGCAAATATTGGTGTAAATTATCTCCTGCGTCACGAGCAGCGTGAGCTGCCCCCAGCTCAAGGCTGGCAGCTAAAAACGTGGAACAAAGGCCGTGGTTAAAAGGAAAAGCAATTCAGGTGTAATGCTGTGGTGTAAAGCTAAATGCTATCGAGATGATGTAAAGAGACTCCAGGGTATAGGGGAACTGGGCCCTGTAATATCCAATGTAATTATGCAAATTGATATTACAGAAAGGGCTTTTAATTGGGAATGCTAAACAACGTTTTAATAATGCCAGGTCATTAATCTGTGGGAGTCAGTTGTATCAGAAGAATTATTATGGGCTAAGAAAAAGAGCATGCCAAGGCCTTTGCTGAAAGGTGTTTACAGATGTTAACCTTGTTTCGCACAAAGTATTTACTGGGAAGGGATTTTCCCCACACAGTCTCAGTTACATGAGTTTTCTTTCTCTGCATTGGAATCAGTTTTTAACAGGTTTCATGTTCTCAGTAAATAAATCTCCAAGTAAAACTGCCTTCCAAGGTAATGATTTCTGTTTAGAACCCACTGTGAAGTTCATATAAACTCCTAACATCCTTGTCACCTTTTAATTTTACTAATTACTGCTTCAGCTTGCCACTAAACCTTCCGAGGTTCTTCCATTCAGTGTTAGAAATTCACTAATGTTCAGCTTGTTAGGATATGAGACCCCTCATTAACTCGGAGTATTAAATGAAACAGTTGAGTTAGTAACCAAATCGACAAAGAAACAGCTGACTCTCTCTATGATTAGGGACTTTGTCATCTCGTTCATGGATTAATTATATGGTCCATTATACTGAAATGTGTTTTTGGTATCAGGACTAGTTTTGTTCTCAAGTTTTTGTACTTGCCAGCTGCTTTAATGCTCTTTATCTTTCTCTGAACAAGCACCAAATTATAGATTTCTTAGCTTGAAGGACAAATTTAGAACGTAGTTCTGATGCATGTGATTTAAAATAAGTTCAAGGATAAAATGTGCATAGAGCAATCTTCAGAAGGGGAAGTCTGGTGGAGCTCTTTGCTGGGAAATGTCCACGAAAGCAAGCAAGGAACCAAGAAAGCCCAGGAGAAGTGGTGCCAGGGCTGCACCCTCCTCCTGGGAAGAGTCGTTCTGGGAAGACAAGGTGAGGAGAGAAGGTAAGGGTGGAACTTGGGGTAACTGCTATATTGAACACAGTTCCAAGTTGAGTTATTTGTGCTGAGTTATTTCTATTTCTATTCTGAAAATCAGCTGGATTGTAATTTTGAGCCCTTATTTCAAGGAAGCGTCTCTGTGTTGGTGTCGTAGATGCTCGTTGACCAACATCCCTCAGCACAGGAGCTTTATAATCGAAGTAGATAAAAGATAAGAGAGTCACAGCAAATTGCTGCATGTTTCACAAAGCAGGGGGCAAGGCCTGAAACATGGAATTAAATGTCTTGCAGATAAAATTAGAAGTTTTTTAGATAAGTGGGGCTTCCAAAGCGCTGCAAGCACGCGTTGGGAACGTCGGTGCCTGGTGCTGTGTTCGCAGCTCGCTGTGTGATGAGTTTTGAAGAGCAGAATTAGGGGGTGACAGTGCTGAAGGAAAAAAAAAAAGTAAATATTTTGACAAAAAAAGGGAAGATAGCAGGAAATTGCTGGTTTCAAAGCCTATGTTTTTATTAATAATTGATTTTGACTACAGGAAATGGGCAACCCTGTACAGGATGAAGTTTGCTCTGAATGAGGAAACCATTTGGAGTCTCTTTGTGTTCATCTCATTAATTCTTTTCTGCCTGCTAACTTCTAAGCAACACTTTTGAGAAAGGGTGGAAGAGTCAGCAGAGGCAAAAGGAAAAAAAAAAAAGTAAAATTCAATAGATCCTAAAAGCCTGCAGGGAAAAGAAATTAATTGTGTAACAGCAAGAGGGATGTTTGAAGGCTTTTCTTCTAGCAGGTAGCAGCCAGCAGAGGTCTGGGCTGAAAGCCTCATCCGGCTTTTAATCCAGGAAATTAATGGCAAAACTCTTTGGCTTGAGATGAGCGAATGGAGTCCTGTAAGGGAAAATGCTCGAGATGGACTCCATGATCAAACAGGCTGCATAAACCACAGCAACTCCTTGCCTTCGAGCTCTTCTGGGTTACAAACTTTGTTTTAGAGGCCTTCCAGGTACAATTCCTGGTACGTATGAGTTAAGCAAAAGACCCAAATACCCCAAGTGCTCTGTGCTCCTCCTGCATTAACTAAGAATGGGATGTTCCCAGCTTACTCTCTTGCAGACTGAGGTGCACGGCCCTTCATAACTGCACATTTTCCTGTTGTATTACTCTTGCTCTGAGTGTGGTTTGGTCCTGAAGGCTGTATCAAGACACAAACTGTTGTAGGAGGAGGAGGTGGTTAGGCTGGAATAGGTGCTGAAGCTCCTTAAGTGATCCAGGGGTCACATCAGGTGGCATTTAGTGCGGTCTCTTGGGTGATGCTTTCACGACAAACTGGATTTGAGGTTTGCAAGGAGTGAAAAAAGTTTGGTACCTGCTGGTACGTCCTCCTCGAGGGAGTGGGATTTCCAGCTGACAGCCACCAGGCTGTAAGGCAGTGAAGTGCCCCTAATGACAGGAGCTGTGTAAGTACCTAGATAAACTCTGCTGCGTTTGGGCAGTGAATGAAAATTCAGTTTTGATAAGGGTTGTGACACTTCAAAGACAGTGATAAGGAACAAGCACTTGAAAATGAGGTATGTGTTTATCTGCAGCAGCTGCCTAACTAGGGGAATGGGAAAATTAAATTTGTCCCATAATTATCTTTTGTACAAACAGGCAGTGTCCCTCCAGCCAGGCAGCTTCTAAAAAGCCTATAATTATTGCATATAATAACTACCAACATTAATCTTAGCTGTTGCTTGTACAAAAATTATAAATTACTGCACCAAATCCTATTACTGCAAATATTAAAAGTTACTAGACGTTTATTTGAACCTTGATTTTTTTCTTGTGACTTTGTGTTAATTTTCTCCATATTTCAAAACTCCAGCAATTGCAGGAGTAGAGGTTTGATGGTTTAAAAAATTCATTACTCAGAAATTGGACTAATCTGGAAAAAAAAAAAAAAAAAAAAAAAAGGTCTTAAAGGCAGGCGGGATTGTGAACATTACCCTGATTTGGCCAGCTTGCAGGGCTTGCGTGTGGGGTGTTTCCCATGGTTGTTCAGTCTTGCTGCTATTAGCAGTGGTGCATTCGAGCCCTTAAACCATGCCATTCTTCGCTTTCAATAGAGCTCAATCCTGCAGGAGCACCAACTGCTCCCTGGGGAGGCGTTTCAACCTGGGGGTAAATGCACTTCAGAGCTTTGCTGGAGCTATACTGGAGTGCTGAATGCCTGTGGGACTGGGAAGGAGACAGAATTACACCCGCAGTTATTATTTGCTCTTGCAGATATGGATGTAATTTCCAAGGTTCCTATTCAAATGCTGCTGGATCGAGGCTTAAATGAGCATTTATCACTTTTATTATTCTCAAATCCTGAGGTGCTTGTGAAGACTTGAACTTGCTGAGATTCATATATGCAAGAGGACTCAGCTACTTCTGATTTCTTCTTGAGGACTTAACAAGAGCACCTTTTACATGCTGGCAAATTGAAGTAGACAGAGGCAGGTTAGACCAAGAAGAGTATACATTGGGCCCCATTTTCAGGTATTTGCCCAGAAGCCAAGATATGCCTTCAAAACAAGAAGAAAATTTTAGCTACCCATTCACTTAAGTCATTAAGAATTTAAAGCATAAGACAGTGATTTTTTTTTTTTTTAGGCTGTATTGGTACAGATATTTTTTGAAACTTTTCTGTCGGGTATTTATAGTATTCTCTCTGTTCTCCCTAAACAATCTCTAACTACCTTTTTTTCCCCTCTGGTTCTTCGATTTCTGAAGGGTCTCTTTGGGTGTTTTATTATTATTATTCTTAATTTAAGCTCAGTTTTTACCTATTCCGATGTCTGCAATATGTCACGCTCAATATAATGAGCCAGCCACCTCTTGCGCTCACCAGGGGGCACGGATGGAAAACACTTTAAAACGCTGCATGAACTTGAATGCCAGCAGATGCAGGAGGTGCTGAAATGAAAGAAATTAAAACAGAATAATTGTCTGTGACCAGTTCATAAGTTGAGTCAAGTGTGGAGCATCTTCTTTTAAAACGGACTGCCTCTGAATGTGTACAGGGGGAGTGTGGCCCCGTGTGATGTATTCTGAGTGCTATTTCCAGCGGTGGTGCAAAACCAGAAGAGAACATGGATCGCATCAAATCCCTGGGGAAAGGAATGGGAAGTGGTATTGTCAGTTCTGCCAATGCCTGTCTTTTCCTCAGCCTCTAGGTTTCATGTTGCTTTGTGTTATTGTCTCTGAGCATCTCCTGTGTGGAAGCAATCACAGTGACCTCCGCAGAGGTCTGGGGTGTTGCTTTTAGGATAGGAACCCTTCTGGGGTAGAGCCCTCGAGGAGCTGACTTGGGATCGCGTGGCAGAACTCAGGGACGCCACTGTGGAGCCCTGTGGTTTTGCATCCCGTAACAAACATCCTCTTCTGTATTCTTACTCCCACCTGCATTAGCTGCTGGTTGTTTTTGCAGCAGCTTTTTATAGCATTCAATCCGGTTTTGCCAACAGGGAGAGTATCAGGAGGGAGCGTGTGCGTGCCTAAACGCATCGCCAGGCATGGAGATGCCTGCCTGCACGGCAGAGCTGGGGACGGGCTGCTGCCAGCTTGCCTCGTCTCCTCCTTTGGCTTCAGGGAGACTTTTTCTCCCTGAGACCACGTTGGGAGAGTGAACGATTCCGAAATCTTTCAGAGCCAGCGGAAAGCCTGATTTTAAAGCATCAAGCGATGTTCTTCCAGCTGTCCCTGTTTAGAACTCAGCAATAGCATGAAAATATTCTGTGCAGCCACTTTTGTTTCCGCTTTTTTTTTCCTTATAAAAAAGAATGATGATGGTTCAATTTAGAGATTTTGCCTGGGTTGTCAATCACGAGTTTATCCCTGTATCAATGCATAGGGAATGGCTGTTAGAACTGAACCCTGCTACGCGTGTCACGCCTTCTGGCATATTGTGACTAGTTCTTTCCTTAAAATAGCATCATTCAGAGTGCTTCAAAGGCGCCATATATCTCCAGATACTTAATAATCATCTGCTTAAGGCGAACATTTTTTGCCACTCAGATTGGTTTTAAAGCAAACATATTCTGTTCCACCCAACCTCAGATGCTGATCTTGCACAGCCGCGCGCTTGGTGGAACTGCTTATTTCAGTGTACTTAGTCCAGATTATCTGAAATAACAGCTATCTGGCTAGTTATTTCTGTGGGCCGTGATTGCAGGCTGAGTGTGGCAGGACTCCAAAGTCCTGAAGACCTACAGAAATCATTAATGAAATAGTCACTGAGGTAGCGAGCCACTTAATGTGTGTGACTGGGGAAGGAGAGTCATTTTGACAGGACGAGGGGATATTTAATGTCTCTGAAAAGCAGATACCCAAATTTTTTCATAGAAAAAATGTTCTGTACTTAGTTTTCTACACTCTTTGCTATGTTAAATCACAGCTTTCTGTGTTCTTGATTCAACCCAGAGAAATCAAGTCAAATTCCTTCCTTTTTATTCCCATTCTTTGCTTAAAAAGGACAATGATGCTCAAGAGTACCTCAGAGGCATGCCAGAGTTGCATCTTTTGCTTCTCTGAAGTAATATTCATCCATTAACACAAAAAGCCACCATGCTGACTTGGTAGCATTTAGCACTCCTCTTTCTTTAACATAAATTACTCCATAAAGTGCAGCAAAGAACGAGGGTCATAACTTCAAACTTTATTCAGAGCTGTAACTCTTTTCCTGCAAACCTGTATAACTTTACTAGATAACATTAGGCCTTTCTCTAGATGTGGAACCTGTATGCATCTGCACGCTTCTCATTTGGCAGTGCAGCCACTCTCCGGAATGCAGCATCTCACAGAAAGCTGTAACACGCACCCCCACCCAGAATAGCCAGGCTAGGATGAATTCCTTTCATCTCTTTTGCTTTTCGTAGATTCCTTTTTGAGCAACGGGAGGTGACGGAGAGTTCTTGACTCTTTTAGCTTCGGGGCTAAATGACTCAGATTGACTAGGACCTCGTTCATGTTTTACATTTGTGTTTTATGGACTTGGTTTTGCCATACCAAGGGAAGTGGAAGGTTGCAGTCCCCCATGACACCTCAGGGGGTTTGTTCTATTTACCTGCTGTAGCATCCTTGGGAGGGACGGGCTCTTTCTCTTTCATGTGAGCTCTCTTTTCCTTGACTCATACAAATGAGTGTTTCTCTCAAATTCAATGGGGGGAAAAATTATTTGTCACCGGATGAAGATCTCCACCTGTTGCTAAGGAAACGTGTCTAATACTGATAAGGATTTATTCTTGGATAGTGTTTTGCCTGGAGCTCCCTGCCTCCAAGTGGTTGAAGGGGGTGGATGGGAAGCTGGGAATAGTTCTACCATCTGAGCAAGGAGACAGCGGTCCTATTCAGATCGCACTTAATCCCAAGTCAGAAATAACTGTATTGACTTCAGTGTGGCTGATTTTTTTTCTTGCTTTGCACCTAGTGTAGTCATTTAAGCCTGTGCAGAGTTAGTGCTAAGTGAATGTAAAATGCTGCCAAATCACAGTAATAGCTTTTCATCCACTTAGATGTTACTTTGCACATGCCTTACTATGCGTGGCTATAAGTAGTGGAAAATTGAGCCCATTAGGGTTAGTAGGATATATTTCAAACTCCGGAAAGTTTAAAAAAAAGTTCAGTCCTAAGCACTTCTGTGAGGCTGAGGGACGTAGTCCATACCCAGTAGTATGCCGGGATACTTCTGGCTGGAAAAAAGGCAAACTGGGCATTGTTTTCAGGCTTTGAAAGCACAATGAGTAACTTGGGCGTGGGTTCGAAGCATACTTTTTGAGGGCATGTTGATTGGAAATAGGTTAACTAATCTGCCGTCTTCAAAATTGCCATTTAATATTGAAGAACATTCATTTTGGTCTTGGTAGAACCATCTTGTCTCCTGGTCTGCATAGTCCTTACTCTTAGAGGTCATATTATTGCAGTCTCTGTTTCTTTTCAGCCTTGAGAAAGGATTTTGAAAGGGGAGAGGAAAGTGGATCTGGTTGCTACCCCCCTGTAAATGTAACAGGCCAGGCCTGAACTGAATTGGAAGGGCACAACTCTGTTGGAAGGGGGAGAATTCGGGTCAGGTGGAGATCCCTGAACAACACACGGTACTTGGATGCATAAAGGATGGTTGTTATTAGACAAGCATCTCTGGGTAGGAGCGGGGCACCCTTTATGAATTATTGTAGTAATATCTGCATTTCAGCAAAGCCTCGGGTACTGTCTTAAATAGAGCAGGGAAATGCATTCAAACTGATTTAGAAAAGGGCTGTGGTGTAAAAACTGAAGGCTGGCTAGAATACCATAAATAACATCTTATCTAACCTCTTTAGCAATGATTTGAAAGAGAAATTGCTGTTTCTGATGAGTCTGAATGTACAGCCTTAATACACGACCCTGCACTGAGGATTTTGTTGTCATCTTGGATCTATCTTCTAGCAGGATTCTAGCAAAAGATCTATAGATAATTCTTATCCTGCAGCCAAACAAAGGAACTGTTTATTTTGTTAATGGCATCAATTACACAGTGTAAGTATTATTTATAACTCTGCACTAGCACTTACTTCTAGGTACATCGATCCATTGACCCATGTAGATGCAGTAGATTGAAAGTGTTTTCTTGAGTTTTCAGATACCAGGTGAAAAGACGTGTCTTGTTTTTCATCCTGAGTCTCCAAATTTTCTTGTTTTATTCCTCTCTAAAATTCTTAGAGGGTGATATATTTGACCGGTGTTTCTGAGGTTTAGCAGCAAAATGTTTCTGAAGGAAAGCCTTTTGATGAAGTGGGACAATCCAATGTGGTTGTCAATCTTCTCAAGAGTGAAAATGCTGATGTTTAGAGGAATAGAGAAACTTTCTTCCTGGCCCCAAAACTGAGTTCATAGTTACAGATTTTGTCCAAAACAGTCCTCCCTTCTGGGATTGAGGGTCAGTTCTAAGAACTGCATCCCCAGATGCAGTCCCCAGTCTGCTCCCTCTTACCCCTCACCAAGACTTGATGTTGATTTCAGGTGTTACTGAGGGGCCACTGATTTAAAAAAAAATAATCTGTATGTATAATAATCTGTTTTTACTGGTATTCATAGACTTTTTTTTTTTTTTTTGTCTTAATCCTGGCTTTCTTGTCCTGGTTTGTTTCTGAGCTGACCGGTTGCAGTTCATCATAAATAGTCCTTCTGATCCGTAAACTCAATTGCTTGTCTGAATTATCTTCCTGGAGCCCCCAGTATCTCATTAAAGGCATTAATGTATTTTAGAAGGCCTTCCAGTGGTTCCGTATGGAAACCACAAAGCAGTTGTTACCATTTGACTTACTTAACTGCATCTGTCCTGCATTGACCCGTGATGTCTATATGCTGTCAGGGATTTTATTTAGTTTTGCTACTGTCCTGGCCACTGGAGCATCTGAGTGCATTAGGCAATGTGATTAACCTTTGTTATTCATGGCCTTTTCCTCCTCAGTTCCTGTCTGCAGAGACTGTGTACAGTGCATTGGGGTTGTGGGCGTTGTTTAATTACATTATAGGGGGAGGGCTGATGTGGCCATTTCTACTTCTGCTTGCCTAATAAAACCATCTGATGAGCATTGTCTTGATTAGTTAAAATAAGGTCAAAATTAGTCTCTCCCTTTTTAATGTTACTTCAATCCTAACATTAGTATTATTTAGGTGTGGGGGGATCTTTTTAGTGTCTCTTAAAGCAGTGTTTGGTTCTATCTTTTAATTATCTGAGGAAATTACAATGTCATCTCCAAGGCCAAACATTACATTGTAAAGGTTCCTGCATAATATATCCAAATGCCTGCTTCAGTAAGACCGAAGCTGTTCTCATCTGAACTTCATTGACTTTGGCATAATTGTGCTTTATCCCTGGTTTATGCTAGTGTGAACGAGGTCCTTGTTCTCCTCCGTCAGCTCCTCCGTCGTTTTGGTAGTGAGTGATGGCGATGGTACCTGAGGGCTGGTGAAGAGTGTGGCTGTAACCCATTAATAGTATGCCAGAAGTCCTACATCTTCTTGCCCTGGACTGTCAACTGAGCGGCCCTAATGGTCCTTGTGTTGTTGGAGCATAGTCCCAAAGGTGCTCCTGGGTCTGTCCTGTGCTCTGCCCTTGGATGTTCCCTGCGTATGTCTCCCACTTTCCTTCTCCAAGGGTCCAGTGGCAAGCTCATAAGCTTCAGGCCTGAGAGGAGGGCTCCTGCTCATTTTCCAGTCCTTTTGCAAAAGGACTTGTGGAAGAGGAATCGCTCCATTGTGGGAGCGCACTGTCAGCCTCTCCGGCAATTAATCTGAGGCTTTTGATCCAAACCTGCCTGCCTTCATCCCTCGAGCCATGCAGAAGTAGATGGAAGCAGAGCGTTTTTCCTAGCTGAATCTGGCAAGACTGTGACACCTGAAAAGGAAAAAAAAATAAATTATGTAGTTGGCACGTTTCCAGGCAAGAGGACAGGACTCAGAAGGGTTTGTACCCTTTGGGAGATTAGCTCCTCGTTTTATTTAATATCAGCTTGTTCTACGCTACCAATGGCACACAGATTAATGGTTATAACAGGTATGTAGATACAGCTAATATCCTCTTGGTTTGTTAATCCGCTTAATACTTGAAGTAAATAAGAAAGTGGCTTGGAGTATACTGTGCTTTTAAGGCAGAGCTGAGCTTGGGGCATTTGTTATTACAAAGGAAAGGAGGAATATCTGAAACACGGGGATTTTTCTTTTTTTTTTTTTTTTTTTTTTTAGCAGCAGGCATAAGGTGCTCTGGTGCATTTGAAAACAAATCTGTTTTCCAGAATTGTCTCAGAAGAGCAGGATCTCTGAAAAGCAGGGAAGGAAGCACCATTGCTGCAGCTTTTTTTGCGTGTTTTTGTATTGTGCTTTTTTGTGTGTTGCTGTTTTGGTTTGTGGTTTTTTTTTTTTTGTTTTGTTTTTGTTTTTGTTTTTTGTCATTGTTGATGTTAGTTTTGGGTTTTTTTGGACTGCAATGTCATGTCTTTTGTAACAAGCTTAGCTCTGGCTTCAGAACAGAGCCAAACAGCCTCCTGGTAACAGGTGCAAGTGATAACTGAGCACAACTGCACTGTGTGTGATAAATGCCAACACCTTTCCATGGTCTGACCTTACTCCATTTTAGTCTAATGTGCAGCTGCATGTTGGTGTTTACAGATGACAGCGAAGATAACTGATGCTATTTCTCTCGGTAGCTGGATGGCACATTTTTTCTCCTGAATGTATCAGCTAATAAACAGGCTCATAATTTTGTTGAGACTGATGTTGCTGCAGGACCTGATAAGCAAGGGAAGTGTTCTGGTATTGGATTCTGTTGCTGCCAGTTTTTGGATGTGTTTCCAGTTTTATCACTGACCCTGGGCTGGTCACTTGAACCAGTAGCACCGGGTCTGCAGCAGCTGCTTTTGGATCCCCTTCCTGATTAAGGGGTAGAGGGAAACATTGGGGTATTGTTGGCTTCATTTAATTTTTCAGATTTTCCTAATAAAATGGCTTGAGCATTCTCAATTTGTTCTGAAACATTTTCTGATATATTTTTTGTTGTTGTTTCAGTTGATCAAAATACATTCAAGACCATCCAAAGAAAGTCTTACTAGCTTATGGATAATATTTTAATTGCTAATTTTGAATTTCACCCTCAGAATATTGAGATACAATAGCTTTTTGGGTGGTTTTGTTTTTATTCTTTTTTGGTTTGTTTTCTTCCAAGCAAAATCAACGTTACATCACATATCTTGACAGGATCTGATGATGCTTCGTGACTTGCATTATTCAGCAACCTAAAGGATTGGACTTCTAGTAAAGAAATTTACTTGCAGCTCTTACTTTGTATGCCAAGTGATATCTTTCCATGGATAATATTGCATTAAAGCAAACAGAAGAAGGAATCTGTTTGTATGCACAGTTGTCCAGACGCACAAGTGTCTGCTGACAAATTAGCAGTGCTTTGAGATGAGAAGGGTCATTCATTTGTTTGTGCATTGGTGCTCAGTGGTGTTAAATCTATTGACAATGGACCACTTGAAAAATCATTATTGGGAATTAGTTATATTTACTGCTCAGAAATTCCAGCAGCAGCCTACATGTGGCTTGCAGGTATTTTAGCATTAAGCATCATATGCAGTGCTTTACAGATGAGCAAGGACGCAGGCAGAGCAGCCTTTCAGCTGTATGTCATGCAGTCATTCTTTTGAGCATTGCAGTTCCATCTAGCCACAAGGATCAGCAGTTTCCCAAAGCATGATCCCCTTTTAAGCCCCAACAACAGACAGTTTTTGTGCTGTTAGATTTAAGCCAGCATAACCAAACAGGGAACTTTGCTTTTTGATTTGTCTGCTTACAGCAGCCGACTCCTCCTTGTTCCACTGAAATCCCATTGCCTTCAGCCGTGTTACATCACCTTTACACCACTGAGATGGGAAGTCATAGCTGATGAATCTGAGGCTATGCTGTGTAGTAAAAGCAGGTTGTTAAGGTACTGATTTGGGAAGCCTGGACTTAATTCTCTGTACTGCCATGCATTGGCTAGACATATGGAACTTGCCACAGATTTACCACATCTCATTTTAGGCACTAAAATTGCCCAAAAGTCCATCTGGAGACAGCGAAGAGGTGGGGAGTTTCTGAGACCAACTCACCATGCTGGAGTTGATCTGGGCACATCTGTCTGGTTTCTCTCTCCCATTGCACAGAATGAGGAACTGCCTTTCTGAGTAGGGTGCCTTAGCCAGCCTGAGCACAGGCCCATGTTGAGTTGCTCATCGATCTCTCTTCTTGAGTTTGCTGTCTTGAAAATCAGCCTAATAGCTATTCTTTATCTTCCTGCAGGCGCTTGTGGAGAAGTCTATAATGATTATTAATTTTGCAGTGCATTTTCTGGCTTACTTTATTTGTTTAAGGGAAAACAAGTAAACAGAGAACTCATTAAATAGTTGGAATGCTAGAAGCTCGCAATCAAAACCAACACTTCAGTAGTACATTGTGTTACATGAGGACTTCATCTTTCATATAGCACCTTGATTTGAGGGATAATGGTAGCGGTATCACTTGACTAAAGTTTGCATTCCTTTTTTTAATCCTGCTGTTCTGCCTTCTCTAATGAAGGTGTTCTCCACTAAAACTACTTTGGCTTTCACACAGGCTGAAATGTTTCCCCCATCCCAAGGGAAAGAAAGTAATTAAGCATTTTGGTTATGTTAGGCTTCATATCAGGGCTGTACTCTTGCAGGAAAATAATAAACAGATTAATAACATTGCCAAGGAGAGATTTAGAGTATCGTCTCTGATTAAGCTTTTCAAAACTAGCCAGGCAACAATGGAAAAAGGTTAAAGCAGTAGAAAAGCACAGTGGGGAAAAAATTACGCATTTAGTTTGGTTCAGCTTGTTCTCTCACAAAGCAACTGTTGAAGGCAGTATTGCAAAAGAGGTGACAGACAGGGGGTTAGGACTTCTGGGGATATAGTCATTGCCTTGTCACTGCGCTGTGTAAACACTCAGAAATTTCTCTCTCTTTTCTACTGTCACCTATCTGAAGTTTGGGGAGTACAGATAATGTTTTTGATTGTTCTTTATATAGCATCTCCTGTAAGAATCTCTGTCCTCTCTAAGCAATACTATAATATTAATGCATCTAGTAGAGCTTGTGGAATCCTACAAAGCAGTCTCAAGACTCATCCTCATTCTTGCTGACTTTGCTCAAGCTGTGCTTGAGGCCCTTCAGCACTCAGTGTCCACTTCATCCCAAAGCAGAGATCCAGTGCTCAGTATTGCTTCGAGTATAACTCGGGCTGCAGTGAGGTTTGTTTCCTCAGCAAAGCAAAGCAGATTCTTTCTTGTGGGTTTGTGTTATTCTGCTTCAGCTAGTCTTCCTGAGAATTTTTTCCCAACTGTGCAGGCTGTGTTACCTCCAGGCAAGATCACTGCAATGTGCTCCCCTCCAGGCTTGCTTTGAAGAAGACTTGGATGCTTTAGCTGGTGCAACGTGTGTTTTCCCAGCCACCTCTGAGTTCACCTCTTTTTGTTGGACCAAGTTTGTGCCCTTGCTTCATGTCACTAGGAAAGGCTGTCTGGTACCCAGGCACCAGTTTTGCTGAGGGCTGTCTCCTGATAGGATGTGGGCAGCTTGCAGCAGGCTGCCTTTCAGCAGATCTGGGAACTGTTCAATTCCCTGCTGCTTCTGTAGCATGCTGCTTTAAATCCCAAAGATAGGCTGTCTTTCTCTTCTTAGACAATTCCCGGTACAACCTGTGAAGACCCTATGACGTTTCCCTGCCCACCAGAGGCTCTTTCCCTTTTCATTCCAGGGACAGAAGAGAAACTAGAGAACATTTTCAACCTGACAGCTGCCCTGTGATTACAGGGCTTGCCAAATGGTCTCAGGGAGGAAACGGGCCCATTTACTGGAATGTTTTATGTTTGTATGGAAATTTTTTATGGCCTGGTGTCAGGTTTTACTGGACTCTTCTGTAAAGACAAATTGCATCAACTGCAGAATACTTCCAATGCTACTTAAGGAGATGCAACTTACCTGCAGGTTTTGTTTTGATTTTCTGCCTACTAGCAAATTCCAGTCCAGTTCCCAGCATTTGAGAAGCAAATCCACCAATTGTTTCTTTGATACTAATATTACTTTAAAAAAGAGAATGAAAAAACCACTCTGGCCTCTTTCTCCCCTAGTTCCCTGCCCTCTTATCTCAAAAGGAATCGTCTTGATTGTTCTTTCCAACACAGTTATAAACTTAGCTTAAAGGGAAGGGGAAAGAGCTTTTTTTGCTTTTTTTGTCTGCTCCCCTGAGTGCTTCTGTTTTCAGTGATTCAGCCTGATCTTTGTTCAGCAGGGCTTCTTGGATGCTGACCACAAAGAAGGGAAAGAAACGCTTTGAGTTGAAGTTACTTGCTAACTTTTCTTCTATTGCCTCAGAAAAATTCCTAATGGTGGGGGAACATCAGGAGTTCAAGGTTGCATGCACGCAGCTTTGACTTTTTCTCTAGGCTTTGAAATCTCATTTGAAATCACACAGACTTATCCACACAGAAATACTAGTAATTCTAAGCCATTTGCTTCCAAAGGCGACTCTCCTCAAGGAAGACAGCGGTGCCATGCACGTAGGGTAGCGGTAACAGCTCTCAAGTTCTTTCTTGCTGCCTTGAGAACATAGGGAGCAGCTTTAGAGGTCATTGGGATGTATTGTCTTCCCCAAGCAGAGCAGTCTGTTGGTCTCTGCACCGTATTTGTGTATGGGGCTGCTCAGGACAATGGGTGTGGTGATCACCAGTGAAACATCTTCCTTCTCCAAGCACCCTCTGATACAGGCCTACTATTGCCTGGGGAATGGTGTGGCAAGGGAGAATCAAGTTCATGATAGTGGTTTCTTGAGAGAGTATCCATTGTTGTCTTCTATTTTTCCCAATCTATTTATTTTTTCAGTTCTCCTCACTTCCATAAAACTTTCACCTTACTTTCCTCAGTCTCCTCAATTTTACAAAGCAACAGGGACAATGTGGTCAGGATCAAAATGTCAGATTGAAGCACAAAACTTTGACTGGTTTTTAAAATCAAATAAAAAGATATTTCTGAAATCATAGTTCTCTCAAAAGATAAAGATTAGGCATCAGTGCCTTAAAGACCGTAAATTAATAAACCTGTGTGGACTACATCAGTTTACTCCAGGTGCGAATCTGTCCCAGAGTTTGTATAGTTTTAGGATTCATGAGATACTGGCAGGTTTGATATTCTAGGGTGAGGTAAGTGCAGGGCTGAATGTAAAGTGTTGTGCATAACAAAATAGGTTTGGAATACTTAAGATCACCTCAGGAGAGAACAACTTATAGGAAGACTATGAGATACGCCAAGCATACTGCTGCTCCTATGAAATTGAAGACACACGGTCCATTTGTGTGTGTGTACAGTCTGCCTTCTCTACCGGTTTATAAACCAGGTAGTAAGTGAATGCTAGACTTGTCTCTGTTTTTCCTAGCAGCCTGGCCTTGTAACATTATTATCCACAGCTCCCCCCCCCACCTCAGGCTACCAGACCTTAGGTAGGGTCTGGCACACTCCAGGCCAGATATCTGGAAAGCTGATTTTATTCTGGCTCCTTGACAGGCGCTGAGGTAAGGAGTGAGAAATTAGCAGTGACTTAATGCTGCATTGTGACCATTGCTATGTGTTCAGAATTTTAAGTCACAAGATGTTAGAAACTTGCAAATTGGACCTCTGCAGGTCCAGCTTTCTGCTCAAACTGGAGCCTGTTTTAAAGGTAGGAGTTAGCTTGTCAAAGGCCACCTCTTGCTGTTTCAAAAGTCACCACCGAGGATGTAGATTGCAGTGACTTTGATGCACAACCTGTTCTAGAGCTTAGCAACTAGATGGTAAAGAAGTTTTTATGATTCAGATGGTGCTGCCTGTTTGCATATCCCATTATACCCATATCTAAAATCTAATATTTAATCTATATTAGATTATGCCCAGAGTAACAGTAATAAAATCTGGGTTTGTTTATTTACATTTGGGTTGCACTGGTATCACTGATGTGGCAATCTGTCCTGACTCTTACAGAGGCTCAGATGATTGAAAATGTTCTTTTTGTTCCTCCCTTTCCTTTATTTGCCTGCTAACAATGCCATCTGGCTTCTGTCCTGCTGAGGGATATTCTGGTCTGAACCCCATGTTTCTGTTGCTGGATTGGGGTCAGGAGGTGGTCTGAAGGAATGATTAACTGCAAAGGTGCAGAAGCAGATAAACCGTCATAAAAAACACTTGTAAGAATGAAGCCAAGAACATATATTTAGAAATCCATTTAGGTCTCACCATCTTGCTTAAAATGGAATTGGATAATAATACCTGGCTGGGCAATACAGTTAATGAAAAGCACCAAATGTAAAACTTACCAAATTTAAAAGTTGAATTTTTAATGTGAGCTTTGCTTTTCCAGTAAGCTTTTAAAACCCCATTCTCATTTTAAGCAATCTACTGATACATTTAACAAATGTCAAGATGAAATGCTTCAGCAGAGATCAAAAAGACTGAGGGTTTTATTGTACTACTCTTACAGCACTGATAGCTGGTATTGAACTCTCATGCTAAGGATCAATAGCTTTATTTGATCAAATATGGTGAACTATCAAAGACATTGGGCTCTACCTAAAGGACACTTCAGATTGAGCTGTCTCCCTTGAGAGACCTAGGACTCTTGAATTTATGCTTTGATATTTGCTCATGCCCTAGCTACTTTGAGATGTTTTTATTTTTATTTAGAAACACAAGCGTTGTTGCTTATTCATCAGCATTCTTTGGGCCTTGGTGTATGGAGATCAAGGCCACTGTGATTGCAAGGCCAGCGCTGGGCCTAGCAAAGTGTTTGGGTTCACCTCAAGAGAGCATACTTTGAACTAACCTCTTGAAACCAAAACATTGCCACATCAGAATACTTAAGAGTACAACAAACCCACCAGAAGGGATGTGACAGGGTCAGAAAGACCTGAGGAAGGTGCTGTCACAGTGGCTGTGTGATCAGCCAAGGCTCGCTGTGGTGGCTGCACGAGTAATGGCCGCTGGGGATGGAAGGAGCTTCAAACGAGCCTGGCTCTTGAGGACAGCCAACAGACTCTGCTTTCAGTTAATTTTTATTCTTTTTTTCACCCCTGAATCCTTCATGCACACCATTTTCCTTTTCACATCTATGTGGAAAAGGCTCGCTTGGTTTCCAGGAGCCATCCCGGGAGCCCCAGGCCATGACAGGTGAACGTGGCTGTGGTGATGTGGAGTTCTGAGGGAAGTGATGCTTCCCCAAGCCTGCAAGCTGAACAATTTGCCCTGTGAGACCCTGAGTCTTCCCCTCCCTCCCACCTCCACTGTAAATGGTTTAGAGCTCTCAGCTGATGAACTTAGAATAAACATTTGTTTTTATCAGCAGTGCTGCTGAAAGAGGAAAGTGGTGGGAGCTGGGCGGGGGTGGCTTCGGGAGAGGAGAACAACATCTGAGGACGGAAAGAATGCAGGAAGGAGAACTAAAATACCAGAATTGGGCTTTCATCTGTACTTTAGACCAACTCAGCTGAGTAGCATCTTAGTCTGATGTATGAAAGCTGGGAGGTGATGGTCACACCTGGGATGCAGAGGGGAGGGCGATGGCAGTACTGGTAGGTGGAGGTGGGTTAGGAGAAGCCCTCAGAGCCATCTGTTTTCCTCTGTGGAATAGCATTTGGCAGAGGCAGCCTGAATCACGTCTGCTAAGGCCTGTTTCTAGTGGTGAAGGAGTGCTTCTGCTTCTCTGCTAAGCCAACCGGTGTTCCGATTTTGTGTAGCGCACATGTGGATCCATATGGGATGAAAAAAGTTGAATAAACCCCATCTGTAGAGACTGTGAAATCCCAGTTGCTACTTAACGTGCGGGGCTGAGAATGGGGCTTTGCTCTGAGGGGGAAATGGCAGCTCAGAGAGGAGTACTCGTTACTGGAGGAGGCCAAACTTACCTGGTCTCCCAGTAGCTCTCAGACCTGTTAGTCAAACCACCCCATGAACTAAGAACAGTGACCAACTGTGCAAATGGGATGGAGGGAGGAGGCCCTGCTAGCAAAGTGCTCCAACTCCTAGTCGGGTTAAAACATGCTGCTGCTGAGGTTTTAACGCTGAGGAGCAGAGCATAACAGAATGGATTTGAACCAGAAGATGCCAGTCTAGGATGCGATTTGCTGTGATTTGTTCCATTTTGCCTTGTGCAAATTATTTCCACCAGTACTAGGAGCAACGTTATAAGGAGGAATGTGGCTTTTCTCCTTTGTCCTGGTCCTTCTTTGCTGCTTTCCAAGCTGGCTGGTTTGTTTCAGCCTAATAGTGTGAGGCAAGAGGTTGAGAGCATCACAGGCTGAATGGGAATACTCTATCTGCTGTGCTGATAGTCTTGGGGGTCCAAGAGGCTGAAGATTTTAGGATATTTTTTCGATTGTGCATTAAATGATTCTTTGGTGAACCTGGTTTTGTTTGACTTTGCAGCAGAGCTTGTTCAGTTTTATACCAAACTAAAATTGACAATCAAATTCATGGCCTGCAAGCCAGACCTCACCTCAAATGTCGTAGATTTGAAGCAGGTGAAATGTAATGCAAGAAATGCAGCTGTCCTTGCATTAGCTGTGGAGGAGTGGTTTTGTCCAGAGTTCCCTTAACATCAGCTCTGCAGACGGCGTGAAGTGATTACTGTTCTGAATGCTGTTTTTATGCCTCTCCTGCGATACTGCGAATGAGATGTTAATGCAGTTTTACAAACATGTGCAGAGCTAAATGTTTCCGAGCTGCAAGTTCTAACTGTTTTGTGATTTTAGATCCGAGGAAGCTTGGGGAGCAGAGGTTAACTCCTTCAGCTGAGCCACAGACCTGCCTCTTCCTTCTGGTGAGGAGATTTACAGAAATGAAGCCTGAAGCATGGAACCATCTTCCCTTCTGCCTGTGGATGTTGACATGTGAATGTTGGTGATCTCAGTTATGGTGTTTGACTTGCTGCCTTCTTGATGCAGTTTTATACAGAAATGCAGCATGGTGGATTGCAACTACATTCACATTGTTAATTTGGACAAAGGTCAATGAGCTGTGAATGTCTGTGAGATAACCTTACTGGAGAGTAGCAATAGCAAAAGTTTTGGTTCTATTTCTAGTAGGGGCAAAACTGTTGCCAAGTGTGTTGCTGAGGAACAAGCTGTTTAAATTAAATAATAACTTAATCCTTCTATTTCTCCCTCCCATTTGTACAACACAGCAGAGTGTACGCTGACAGATGCTGGCCTATGCTCTCTTCACGTTGTTCCCATATCAGTAGATCTCACATTATTGTTCAAGGTATTCATCATGTTGCATGGAGCTAAGGATATTAGAATGCTGCTAGAGCCCATGAGACAGAGCTGTCATCTTCAAGGTGATGAGGATATTGATTTCTGAGGACACTGGATGAGCAGGGTGCTGTTTGTTACTGTATTATACTTGTGGGCCTGCAAGTTGGAAGGAAAAGAGGCTCTAAATAACTAAATTCCTGGTTAGGATAGGTGGAGCATAAGAAGTGGATAGAAAAGAGCTTCCTGGTTATAGCTCAATGGAGCACTAGATTGCAGGAGCGAGTCTTGTACACATCTGAATAAACTCCATATTTATGAAGAGATACAGAAAATTGTAGAAAATCTTGTTGAAGGGCAATGATTTAACAGCAAAAGCTGTTTAGTACTGGAACCCAGGGCTGCTATCCTCTCTTATGCTAGTTCTTTGGAATAAGGATGTGTGTGAAGAGGAATCTGAAACTGCACAAAAAGTGAATCTCACAGAAATAACTCTTTCCCACAGGAAGCCTGCAAAGATGTACTCAGTGCAATAGTAATCCATGTTGCTTTAGCTCTGTCAGTATTTCCCAAAGATACTTTTTCCAGCATTTTCTGTTTCTTAGTATTGATAATTTTATCATGACAGCGTCCTGTGTGAAGTGCTCCAGTGTGCATCTGTACAACCAGCTCTGGTTTTGTTGATTGAAAGGCTAAGAGGGATAGCGTAGTTTAGGGGCTTGATGTGAGAGGGTTTGAAACTTGACCTCTGCCACCCATACACTTTCTTGTAATTCAGGCCAAATTATTTAGTCTTTCAACCCCTTTTGTGCAAAATAGAGCCCTGTCTCTTTCTGCTTGGTTTGGTTCGGTTAAATGTATGCTATTTTGAACAGAGCTTGTACCTGCTTTATGCATCTGTGCTACTGTGCACAATGGGATCTGGCTTTTAGGGGAAGCTGCTCTGACTGGGTAATGACTGGATGTTGGAAATAGCCTTTCAGTTGACTTGGTAGTCAGTGTCATCATTCTGAAAAGCTGGATCTTCATGTGGCAATAATATCTTGAATAAGATAGGAGAGCAAAGGATTGTTCCATACTCAGTGCCCTGGGAACAGAAATAGGAAGTGTGCTTAAGAAAACAACTAATAGTGTAGGGTTATTAAACGTTTTGGGTAATGGCTGCTTGCTTTGTCCAGCCTCTCTAGATTTTTGTCAGTACCTGCTTCTGATTGTTTTTTGTGCTTTCCTTTGCTTTCAGGTGCAGTCTAATCTGTATACCTGCATTTGCAGATGCAAATTGGTTTTACCTGATTACATCCACCAGGAGGGCAAACAGTTCAGTAGGTTATTGTTTAAATATGCACTACAATTAGCAACTGTTTAAGAACACTTTAGTTTTGTATTGAGAGACAACAGGAAAAGTGAATATTGAATGGAAAAGAGCATAGTAGAGTGCACAAATGAAATTCTGTCTTACGTGTCATCACGTGGTCCAGGTGCTATTTAAAACTGCAAAAATAGGATCTAAATTGCTTATAGGAGCTATTCTTGTATCTCTTTATAGTGATGAATTTTATCTTACAGCTGTGCCCTTACTGATTGAAATAAATTGCTTTGGGGAGTTGGTCTGCCTGTAAGCAAACGTACTGGCTGGGGGAGAACTAATGTTACAAAAGATTCCTCTCCTGGTGCATGTAGTTTCATTCATACGCTTGCAACCATTACAATAAAAACATTATTGGTCTGCATATTAAAGCACAGAACTGCTGAGCAGTCGGAGCTGCACTCGCTTGAAAACAATGGAAACCCCTGATCTGAACATGTGTAGCTGTCTGTATCAGATCCTAGGCGCTGGAAATGAAACACCTGAAGTTAGTGGTCTCCCTTGACCATAAAGGACCTCTTTCTCTCAGTTTGCTGTCTGTCATCTGGACATTATGTCTTTTATCTCTTAGAGATGCTGTGAAAAATAAATTGTTTCTGAAAAAAAATAAAGAACAGAGTGCTGAGAGCAATAAAAAACCCTGTGAGGAGCTTAATTGTATCTTCAGGGAAGATTTAGAGTAATACGCTGTAAATAAGGTATAGGACCTCTCGCTGAACACCGAAGGAGATGACAAAGTGTTGAATAGCTCTTGGTTAAGTGAGAGCTTGCTTTATTCATTGTGGTCCCTCCATCTGGGGAAAGGAAGGGAGAGAAAAGAATACAATCGTGGGAGATGGAAGCAATCAGTGCAGTGCAGCTAACTTAAGGGTGTATTGGACAACACCAAAGCTCTTATTTCTCAGATCTTTGCTCCTGAAAGTGATTTTTTGGAGGTGTGCTCTGCCACCATACCTGTAGCCTACGTAGGCAGCACAAAGGATTTGACTGCCCCTGTCCCTTGGGCAAGGATCTTGAGTTATTTTACTCTACATGTGTTCTGAATCCTGCCCCTTCCAAACCTTTAAGAGAAAAGGGCATTCACTGCTTGGCAGCCGTAGTAGATCAGGCACTAGAGGGAGACGCGGTGCTTTTAAGGCTTGAAGCCCAAAGCATTTATTTTAACATGGCTTCATGGACGGCAAGAACCTATCACGCTACTGCTTGCCATTAGCTGACAAAGCTGCTTGATGTGCCCTGGTGTAAGAATGTAATCTATCAAGAAATAAGAGATAATGACATAAACTACACTGTGTAGATAGCTGCTTGTCATGTGTTGCAAATGGAGGATGATGGCTTTTCTTTGAGAAGTGTTGTGCAGAGGAGAAATAATGCTGGAAGGTCCAAACGTTGCAGCTGTCTTAAAACAACTGTATTAAGGCATTTTCTCGCAAAAGGCTTTCTGCTCTGTAGCTGAATGTGACAAAGTTATGCTCCAAGATGACAAACAGTTTTTGACTAATGAAGGCTCTTTACTGCTTTTCCTGCTTCATGTAATTGTCCCCTTGTAAATAAGTGGGAATGTTTTAATGGTAACATCTGCCAGTTGAAGTAATGTAGTGAATTTCGTGTTTGTTTGCTGTTTTTCAGGAGCTGTACAGCAAGATCATCAAAGCAATTTTAATGTTTGCGGCTTCTCAGTTACCAGGAAGCTACAGAGGTATGGAGACACAGTGCTGTTAATTTGAGGAAATTATTAGAGGTTGCTTCACACGATGATATGGACTTCGCTTATTCAAGAGGAGTTATCTCTATCCTGATAAGAAATGAGAAGATCACAGAATTTCTGCCCAGACCAGTGTTGTTGCTCTCTGTTGATGAAGTCTTTGAAAAGGACCTGTCTTCCTCACTGATCTCACACTGTAATTTCTTCATGCTCCCAACCGGTTTGGGTCAGTGATGGAATATATAAGCCCTCAGGAGCCACAGAGATGTGTTTGTGTTGTCTGGTGTGGTACCTGCTCTGTTCCTTGTCTGTACCTTGGCAGCTGGTGAATGATTTTCTAGCGCATCAAGGAAGAAGCCAGAGAGTTGCATGAAGGCCAGAAGGTATGTTTTTCGTCCCAGCACAGGAACCTGTTAGTTGGTAGATGTCTTTTCCCTGTTGTGAGGAGAAATGACTACTGTTTCACCAAATCAAGGGACAAACGAATCCACAAGCATTATTTTCCTTGAATAGGACTAGATTTAGTCTTGGACGGACTGTGGCTGCTGAGTCAGTCCGGGTGCATCTGAAAATCTCATAGTAACGATCAGAAAGAGCTGACGACAGCAGGAGCATCATTGCCTCAGCTGGACCTAAAGCTCTAGAACTTTTGTGGAGATACCCTGAGGTTTCAACTAGCAAGCACCCTGGTGGCTAGAACTAGCATTGCCTCCTTCATCAGACGTCCGAAAGCTGCCCTGTAACCTGTCCATATCCTGAATGATCCTGAGCCTGCTGAACCTACGAGAAGCACAAGTCGTGGCAGTAAGTGTATGGCTTTACATGGCGTTTATTTCCCATGTGAAATTATGACAGCATACAGAGAGAAAAATTTAATTAGTTTAGCATTTAATAAATGACTGTCTGTACGTACTTTCAAAGATTTAAAGTGTGATGGAAGCCCTGCTTAGTGTTATTTTTAGAGCACCTTATGTCTGTAGTGTAATGAAGTTCCATAATGACCTTGGTGCTGCCTATTTAACTCCTGAACTTTGGACGTTTAAAGAGTCGTTTAATGCAGACTGCTTACCTTCTGCATGGAATCATCATTTTCATTTCCAACGCTTACTGAAATGAAGTAGTCAAATCTGGTGGAAAATTGAAGGTTTTAGCTGCTTGCCTGATCTTGTCCACTTGTCACTAAAATTGTGTTACAGAATCATCGAGCTGTTGAGGTTGGAAGGGACCTCTTGAGCTCACGTAGCTCAGCCTCCCTGCTTGAGCAGCTAGAGCAGGTTGCCCGCTAATGTGTCCAGTGAGTGACTTCTATTTTTGAGAACATTATTTCTACCAGGTAATGTGCAGTAGACTTGATTTTCATCTATAGACATCTCTCTAGTATTGAGGGTCTGGTGTGGACACAGTTTTGTGTAGGTACTTGGAGCTGGTTGTGTGGGTTCTCCCACAGAATGGTTGCATAGTGGCTGAAAGCATCAAATGATAGTGGATCATCGCCGTAGCAGTTCAGAGTAATGTTGCACTGGTAAGAATGACACCGTGAGATGGAGGATAACATTAAAGTATTTTATGGCTGTGATAAGTCACCTGTCTGGCAGAGTAAAATTTCATTGAATACCATAGATATTTACTGTGACTTGCCCAAAGTGTTACTGTGTTGCTTTGATCCTTTTTTTCTATGGGACTCTGGGTTTTACTGAATTAGAATATGCTGAAGGCTTTGGAGACGACTGGATTGTGCAAACTGGTCCCTTGAGTTGTCCCACTAATTCCTGTTAATCTTCATGTGTGCAGCCCATCCTTTCCGTAAATTGAAGGATCACAGTTCAAAGGTTTCTTGATGGATTTCCAGTTATCTGGGTTCATCAATCAAACCCTTAGAGAGGGCGGAAAGTGATAGTATCCTGATGATGGCAATAGCAGACAAACCTGAAGAGAATTAGAGCACGTGTAGGGGATGTAAGGTGTTCTAACAGAAAAGTAAGTACCAAAGCTGGGATATACAATCCCAGTGTGTGCACACACATATGTTTTTGTTCCTTTGTTTTAAGGGAATATAAATCACGGCATTCAATGACTTTATATGTGTTTTGTCTGTTGGATGGAGAATACAAAGATGTCATTTCCAAAACTTCATCTAGCTCCTACCTGTGAAGAATTTAATAACTTTAAAGCCTGCTTTAGTCCCTGAACTTGTGGTAGCTCTACTGGTAATATTTTTCCTCTACTCAACTGAACAGGAGGGCAGATTTCAGGATTTTTTAATAAAAAGAAAATGGCATTTCACTTTTTGATAATGTAACACTGCATAGAGTTATCGCTTATCTGTTAACTGAAAACAACCTGGTATAAAATACACAGAATATAGAAACTGCAAATGGAAAATTCTTCTTGCTTCAACCCACTTCCTTTTGTTGCATCAGCAAGAGAAGTATTTATATAGAAGATGGTTTCATATAGTGAGTGACAGATTACAATCTTTGCCCATGCACGTGATTCTTAATATATCTTCAGATATATTCTGTCGAGTGTGTGGGTGTCAAAATAAAGCAAAATAATACATAGTTCTTCCAAGCAGCTCTACTTTAAGAAAGCTTATTGGTGTTGTCAGTTGTTACATGATGAGATGCACAAACCGCATAGTGTGTATCCACTCTTCTTGGAACTAAAAGGGAACTGATATTCAATATTCAATGTGAGTTACAGTCATGATTGTCAGATCAAAGTAACATCCTGTCAGTTCTAATTTGCTGCTATTTTCCTGAAATTTTAAAGGGCAGAATCCTTCAGCGTTCCTATTCAGGTGTCAGGTTTGCATCATAATGAATTCAACCTGTTACCTTCTGACATCCTGATAAATATAGTCAAAAAATATGCATTATGAAAAGTTATGGAACATACCTAATATGTACCAGTAAAACTGGCAAATGGAAGTAATTGTAACTTCTAAAACTACTGAGCTGGTTCAGTTCTCTGGCTTTATTTTTGTGTATCTATCAGAGTACAAGAGAAATAAAAAGCCAAGCTTGAGTTTGACGCTCTCAGTTACTTTTAACTAGGTTTAAATTCTACGTGATTGAAGTCAAAAGATGAAAATTGTCTTCACGCCTCTAGTGGACCACCATGAATTTGTTGACTGGAAGATAATCTTGCTAAATACAGACTGAGTCCTTGGTTGCTGTGAACATGTAGGTCTCAAAGGAAATGGAGTTGGCATACAGACAGTCGAGGTTGAGTATTTGTATGCTTTTTTGCATGTATTGGTCCAAGCACATCGGCAGTTTGCTAGGTAGGTACCTGAATTGCTGAAGAGTGTGTGCAGAAGGTCTGAGATAAAAAAAAAAAAAAAACAAAAAAAAAAACATATTAGCTAAGAAATTGAAGAGCATGAATCTTTCCATTCTTGCATGTATTGTATATTAAAAATGAAATGCAAGTGTCCATAAGTTAAACTTTTGAAAGTGAGTTCAAAACATCAGTGTAATGATGTAGAGTGACAGAACATGTTGATTTGCCTGATCTCCACTATCAAGTCCTTTGTCTGGCCCATCTTTTCTGGAGAAGTAACGTCTGCAATTCCCCTCCCAATGCATGATCTCAGCCTACGCAGTGGTAGCTCAGTGCTTGTGTGTGTAGTGGAGCATCAAATGTTACATTGAAGGCCATGTTTATGGTCATAGTGGTTAGGCTGTTTGAGATGTCACTACCTCCTCAGGCGTGCAAAGACCCCGTCCTAGAATCGACAGCAGTTGTGGGTACGTTGTCTGCCTCGGTATGTGGTTACACGAAGCTAGCTGGCTTCTTGCTGAACTGCTTAAGCAGCACTTCCAGGATAGTTCTGCATTAAGGATGCTTTCTGCAAGGTGAAAGCTTCTTACTGCTCAATGGTAGCAGCAGGGGACAATAACAGGGTAAGTTGCTCCAGGAGTAGTTTCAAGATGATGTCTAGAAGCAATCTTGATGTAAGCACCAAAGTGCTATTGTATTGCTTCTGAAGTGGCAGAGATTAATATGGGCATATATTCATCTGCTTACATTCCCTCCAATTTATTTCCTTGCAAGTTGCAAAACTACAGAACAAATGTTTCAAATAGAGCGAATACGAAGATCTGAAAAGAATAACAACATAAGCAGAAGGCGCTCGCTGATGCCAGTAAATTCTTCGTAGCTGTAACTTATTCATAAACATGAGCAGATAAGTATTCAAGGGGAAGAAAGGACTAATTTTTAAGTGATTGAGGCAAAATTTCTTTGCACAAAATATATACAGAGCTTCTAGGCGAATCTGGTGATAAGGGTAAAGTGTTGTTCAAGGGAGAAGGAGCTGACACAAATTTAATGGAAATGGAGAGATCCCAAGCACACTGCCACCACTTGTGTGATTTAAATAGAGGCATTTAGGCTGATCTGCACGACATTTCTAGTGTTAATAAAGGTAAGTGTCAGTGGCTCACAGGCTTTCTCTATAGCTCTCAGCTTGGTTTATTTGTATACAGGACAAAAAGTGTTCCAGAAACGGGTTTAAAAGGTTGCTTCCCTTCACCTCCTGGCCCAGTGTGTCAAAGTAAGGCAAGCAAAGCCATCGTGAAGCAGAAAAGAAGTAGATGGCAGAAACCAGTTGGCAAAAGGAAGCATCTCTGCTCCCGTTGTTATGGAGGGGAAATACAGGCTGGTGACTTGTCCAAGATTTTGTCTGATGACTTTGGCAGAGCTGTGAGTTAAGAAAACCGGTGTCAAAGTCTCACTCCAGTGTGGAAAGCGAGGCTCCTCTTCCTCACCCCTAATCAGCTGGTAATTTCGGGAGGAGAGCAGGAAAAGGCAAACTGGAACAGCGTGCCAAACCGGTGCGTAGATTTGTTAGCAATTTCCTTTCTTATTTAACTGCATAAATAATCAGAAGTGAATATTGGAAAAGCTCGGATATTTCCCTCGAGACCTAGACTCGCCTTGCATGTTTAAAATATTTATATATTTGAGCTGTCAATTTTTCTAACTCTATCAAGGCTGAAACAACTATAGGATCCGGAGATGAAAGATGGGACTTGAAAAGGAAAAGAAAGCAGAGTGTTAGGCCCATTTAATTTAAACGTACGGTATTAAATCTAAAACTGTGTCTCCGCAGTGTCCGTGCAGTTTGGCTCCTTATTAGTATTACTAAGAAAGAGAGGAGATTTTAGAGCAGGCATGGTTTTAGATTAAGGTAATTTAAGTTGGCACGGCGGCTTAGAAAACCAAGGCCCTTTTGTACTGATCTCATTGTGCTGCAAGGCAAGAAAGGAGGCTGGGTGTGTGGCGGCGGCGCTTTGAACCGGCGCCGGAGCCGCTCTGTTTGCCGTTATCTCCTGAGGAATAGGAGGAGGTGTTACCTGGTGGAAAGAACAAGGAAGGGCAGCACCGAGTTTTGGCCCTGAGATGGCATGAAGTAGGTCAGGCGAGCGCAGCCCTGCTCTGTGCAAGTGGCGAGCGTGGCTCGTGTCCGCGTGAAAGGCCCATCAGGCCTGCCAGGTGCTCACACGTCGCAAAACAGCTTTGAAAAACTCATCAGGGAAGGGGATCTTTTATTTATTTGTGCGGACCCGGCAGATAACAGAGGGAACTGCAATTGTGTGAAGGATTTTGAAGTCGGCTCCTTTTGGTACAAAACGCCACCACTGTATTAACCCTGAAGAGAGAGGGTCCTTGTTAAAGGATAGTGGCCTTTGTTAAAGGCTAGGATAAAAATAAAACTGAGACTGCCTTCAGTGTTGTTTCTCTGAGAGGTTTTTCTTTCTTTTTTTTTTTTTTTTATGTTTGTATTGGACCTTTCATTATGGGTTACTGGCCTGCGGCTTGAATTTCTAGGTGACACTTTAATAAAAGCAATAAGACCTCATTTTGTGATTTAATAAAAGCTCAGAGCCCTCGGTATTATGAAGATGACAATACAGAATAATTCATTCAGCGACTTATTGTTGGAAGAGCATCTCTGCTCTAGATCCATAACCTTTACTGGGATTTTACAGTTACTCCTATGCTTAATGTTTTTTCCTAAGCAGAAGAAATGGGGCCTAAACACGTGAATCTTTTAGGTCTTTACGTATCAGATTCCTGGGGGTAAAATGCGTAGATTTGGGAAATACAATCCTCCTACCCAGGCATCTTTGCAGTTCTTACAGCTGCGTTTTTGTTATGTATTGTATAGCTTTTTTTTAATGGGCTAATGAAACGTTTTGTGACAGCTGAGTAAAGATGCTGCTCATATTTAGCTGGGCCTTGATGTGGAAGCGATGTCACTGGAGAAGCTGTATTTGCGGTAGTATTTCTATTTGGATTCCAAAATGGATGCTGAACAAGCAGGAGCATTTGTTCTCCCTGTGTTTGCAATCCCGGTAGAAAACCTCGGGGAGCTACCCAGTGCTTTGTCTCTGCTGCTTGTCTCGTCTGCATTCTCGGTCGTACCAAGGGGAAGAGGCTTCGTAGAAGAAGAATTGTAATCAGTGAAGCTTCCAGAGACAAATATCAGCAACGACACCACTCTTAATTAGTCATTCTTTCCTTGGGTGAAAATATATCCAGCATTAGATAATGCTCTTTTGGTAACTGCCTATTACAGAGATGTTTTAAGTTAATGAACAACTAGTTTGGGGTTAGTTTTTAGAAGGGTTTGGTTTTCTTTCTCTGCTAGCATCTGAGTGCTGCCCATTAAGTGCATCTATGGAGCACTTAATGACAAGAAAATTGTTTGATGGAACCATCCCATGTAATGAGATATTTCAGCAATTTATTCCTTACAATATGTTAGCACGAAAAATTAGAACTTTGGGCAGGCTCGTGGGCAGGTGTGAAAACCTGTCGAGTTTCCCTGCAGACAAAATCTCTCTGCCAGGGGAAATTTTCTTTAAGGATATGTTTTTGTGACTGTATGAAATGAAGCCAAAATGATGCACATTCAGAAAAAGGTCACTTAAGTGTAAGTTATTTGTCAAGATAAATTAAAACTTACCTTTGCTCTGCTTGACATGAGCTATTAACTGGAATTTGAGGTCTAATCAAGTTATTTCCATTCAGAGAAGAAATTGGTTATGAGGTCGGATTTCCTTTGGATTCACATTTCTTACAGCATATACCTGAACTCCTGTTTCCTTCAGTGCAGTAGCAATCGAGCAGCGGGAGATGGTCTCTTTGTTCGCTTCCCCAACCCTTTCTTTATCCTGCTCTTTACCCCCAAACACCTTCTCTTCCTTCCCCCAGAAGCCAGCTCTTTTTGAGCAATGCTGCCAGGGATTTTCTAGGGCAACCCTTTTTCTTCCCCATTGTCTCCTGGTAGCCTAAAATGAACTTTCTCATGTTCTCCTGACGTGGCTTCCCTTTGGGATTGTGTTCCCCGTAGTTCGAATTTCCTAAAACAAAAGATGGGACTTGGAGGACACCGGTCAAATCAAGCGCAGTGCATTTCCATGAATTACTAGTTACACCAGACTGTCTTGGCAAATGCCTAGCCACTATCCTTGAGAGGAGCTATTACAGAAATGCCTGTTGATACCTTGTTAATCTGCTGTGATGCAGAGCAAAAGCGAGCGTGCCTATTTTGTAGAGAAGGCGGGCTGAGAGACCGCTGAAGGACACGACACTTCAAGTTTCTTTATGCTCGTTAGACAAAAGAAGGGATAATTAGACTTCAGGCAGGCTCCTGTCCTAAAGAAATCAGGGGGGAATTTCTTTCTGTGTCAGGTTAGCGGCGGTGTCTCCTATAGCTATAAAATGTACTCAAGTATTTCCAAGACCCGGTTGGCATACGAGCTTGCTGTAAGCTTTGTGTACCCACAGCTAGAGGCCTGTATCTTGAATGGTACATCCATTTGCTGTTCTTATTCCATTGTCTTGTGTTTTTTTTTGTCTATTATTGCCATGTTTTGAAATAAGTACTCCCCTCCCACAGATCTGTTGCTTTGCTGTGTGCGTTTGGAGACTGCTCGCACTGCATATCAATGGGATTTAAGATGAAACAAGAGAAATCCTGGGATTTTTGTAAGCCAATCCCATCATCTGTCTTTTGTGAGCTTGGAAAGTTGTCAGTGAGCACAGAAAAACACTGGCAAGCCTGGCCGTTTCCTTGCTGCTGAATGGGTTTCTGCAAGGACAGCTGAAGTCATGCCGTGAATCCCTAAACAAGTCAATAAAGGCAAACGGGGAGGAAAATGTGGGAGTCAAGGGGAAACCTCCTAGATTTTTGTGGGACCATCTTCATTTTTGGCTTCTTGGGCTCCTGTTTTTGGAGACCATCCAGTTACAAAGGACGAAGCAGTGAGGGATGTGAGAACTCACTTTCCTAGAAATCTTGGTGGTGTTTTCCCCAGGCTAACACCCTCTGTGCTCCTTTAAGAGAGGCCAGAGAAGCATGCAGCTGTCTCGACCATCAATAAATAATCTGAATAAATAGTTTGTGGAGGGAGAACCAACTTGAAGGTCAACTCATTACCTACAGGGTGTGTGTTGAGAGAAAAAGAGAGGTATTGCTGTCTGAGGATGGACAGCAAACACTTCTGGGCTGGACTGGTTGAAGGTCTGAGCTTCTGCTGAGGCCACTGATAGGGTTTCTGTGTCCAGGATGAGAAAATCAGGCTCATAACCAACGTTTGTAATGACCACTGGGGAACAGTTCTGTTCTAAGGCAGCGTGTCTAAACAGTAAGACAACAATTGCATCAGTAACATATCAGCATGAACCTGCAGCAAGAGAAAGAAAAATGCTGCTTTCCGTTAGGCACTGTGTTAATTAACTGTCTTCGAGGTAGGCCTGGGATGCGTTCCTCTTGATAGGAGTCCAAGACCTCACAAAAGCAAGGCTGAGAGCTTGAGGCAGAGCAGGGAATCTGCAGGAGCTTCATTGTGTGAAGTCGTTCTGCCCCGCCACAAACCTGCTTCCGAATGGTTTGGCACATTGAGGAGCTGCCTGGTTTGTAAAGCAGCCTTTTGAGCTAATTGAAGTGAACTCGCCACAAATTCCAGCCTCAGACAGGTCTTAAAAGGCAGATGTAATGCAGAGCTTTGTTCCTAACCTCACATAATGACCGTAGTGCTAATGATTTCATGGGTCCTTGTCCACAGGAGACTTGTCTGGTGAAGAATATTTGGTTGCTTCGATCGCACAATATGCACAAAAGGTGGATAGGAGACAGATTTCTTATTTTTCTTCTTTTGTCTGCTTTTTATCGCTACTTTTTTGATTAATTTGACTGGGAGTTTTTAGAGAGAAAGCAAGCCCAAAACCTACCAAACAAATGAAATATGAAGGAGTGCAACTTCCAGCTGGGCGAACAAATCATGCTGCTGACAGTGTGTTGTTGTTTGGAAGCCCCAGAAATGTGGCCACTCATTTAAAGGCAGAAATCTCTGCTGGTTACTGAGGAAAGCGAGCTGGAAAGCTCTGAGTCATTGAACACAGAAGAGGAAGTGCAGCAGGGGGATTTTTTTTTTTTTTTTGAGCTTTTACTTCTTATTTTTTCGAGCTTTTACTTCTTATTTTTTCTAGCTTTTACTTCTTCAGTGTTGAAGATTGTAGAAGCTGGTTTGGAGTACTCAAAGGCTGCTTTTGTCGCTGTTTCAGCTGAGTTTGAGATGGTTCACGCAGCCCAGAATCTGGGCCAGCACAATCCGGCACCTGCAATATTGTCACTTTATTCTATTACAGCAGCATTTCAAGCCCTCCACGGAGGTCAAAGCCCTGTGCTAAATGAGGTGTTGCCAGCTTTTATCATTATACTGTCTTTTCAAAATCTTATCTGCTGAGATAGGCAGCCTTGCACAAGGCGCCCTGTTTTTACACATACTGTTCTCTTTCCTGCTGTGTCTAGGTTTGAGAGGGGAAAAAAACACCTAAAAGCTAAAATTTTAAATGCAAATGTAAAAAAATCAGTTGGGTTATGTCTTAACTCTATCACTTATTTGTGCTTTTCTGAGAGTTCAGGCTGGTTTTAGCACAGCAGACCGATCTTTTCTGGAAGCCTTGCAAACACGCAGAACAGAAATGAGGGAGCTGGGCTGTCCTGGGGCAGGGTCAAGACTCTACTTGCTGCAGAAGAGTTGAAATTGTTCAGCTGGTGGAGGTTTGCCTTGGTCAAAGGTTCTGCAAAGTTTTTTCCCCTTCTGAATCGAGTGCGCTCCTGCCTGTCGGATTTCCAGCCGTGTTATTCTTGGACTGCCACGTTGCAGTGAAGATGGAAGGCTGATTAGCAGAGAGAGCTCAGGAAACACATCTTCCCCTCCACCTTTGTCTCTTGTCCTGATAGATTTTCTCATTCAACATGCATGTGAGTGTTCAGCAAGCATTTAAGAGCACGGTGTGTGGAAGGCAATATTGGGCAGTTGCCATGCATTTTCAGCGGTTGAAAGCTTGACCTGCATCCTCAAGGCAAGGTAAGAGAGATTAGCTAATATATGTTAGATTAGGTAATGTATGTTGCTTTGCTAATGTCAAAGAGGACCCTTGGAAGGCTTACGCAAAGTATGGCCACAGAGGCATTACATCAAATATGTGTTACGATACAGTTCACTTTTTCTTTAGCATCCACAGTGGATTATTATCAGTTTCCTCCTTCTGCTAAAATGCAATATGGGCCAAAACCCTAGCTGATGTTAAATGGTTGATGTTATTGCTCCAGTAAATGTGCTGGAGTAACCGACCTCTTTGAGTTGATTATTTCAGAGGATAAAGCAGTGAAATCAATTTGCATGAGAAAAATAAGGAAAGGTGCAAATGAGAGGAAGAAGAGGGCTCATTACAGTCTTTCAAGTTGATTCACTTTTAGCAGTAACATTTTGGCCACTTGTACAGCTCCTCTAAATTGCTTCTGTCCTGCTTGCAGAAAGGTGGGGTTTATTCTGATATTTTCCAGTGTATTATCCTTTACTTTTAGTTAAAAACATTTATATCATTCTACAGAACACAAAATTTAGCTCTGTATGGAAGGACCAAGTTGAATCCTAGCCTACATCCTCAAGTGCCACCTTGACCAGTTGTGGCGTATACGTGGTATCAGTACAGATGGTCAGCGTAAAGAAGTGTCCCCACGGATCTGGGGGAAAGCGATGAGCAGCTTTACATCGTGCTCCAATGCTTGAGGCATTGATTTCGGCAGTAACTCGTTGTATTGAGAGCCCATCTGAGAAGCTTCCAAACGACTGGGGTGTCTTCAACAATATGCCGATGCAAAAAATCGGATGTAATACATCTTGTCAGGTATCAGAATTGCTAGTTCTTTCTGTCTTGTTGACATCAGTCAGATGTTTATCTTTTGGTATCTGGCAAATGTCTTGGAACAATCAGTTTAAAATGTTTCAACAATTCTCATTTGGAAATTTTTACTCTTGACTCCTTCTCTGAAAACAATCTGTTGTAAAAGGAACAAAAAAATCTTACGCTCACACTACCCCTGGTTTTATCATTACAGTAGCTTTCTCTCAGGAAGGTGTTTGGCATGGAAAATTATTAACGTTCAATCCCAGATCTCCAGGTTTTCTGAGTCATTTGAATTCTAGCCTCGTATCCTTTTTTACTTACTAGGGATCACACAGATGATTGATTGAATTGCAAACACTGAATAGTGTATGTTCTCTGGGACTCATTAAAACTTAGGACCAAGGTCCTGTTTTTATTTACCTCTTTCCAAAATCGACATCGCCTCAAATAAAATCTTCTGGCAGGATTTCCAGAAACTTTGAGCGTTCTGTCACCCCAAATGAATAGAAATTGCAGTTGCTCTGTTATTTTCCGTCTAACAAAAATTAGGTCCTTGTCTTAAATGAAAGTTCATAGCTGACGTGCCTTTCTTTTTCGGTCCTCCATCTCCGGCAGCGTGCCTGTTGCATGTTAACGTGGCCGAGATGTAGTGAGCGGTTGCAGCAGTTTGCAATCAGTCCACATTTTTCAAAGTCCTGTCAGACTTTCAGCTCATCAGTATTCATGTAGGGGTAATCACACCTGCAAAATTTGAATTACCGTGTTGATAAGTCTGTGACAGAAATGGACTGTGACTGAATCTGCTACAAAATTGATAAGCCCTTGCGGGAAAGAATTGGATAAAAGGGAGACACCTGCTAATACACTCTAGTTTTGAACCGGGCAGATATAAAACATGTCTCCTTGACATCCCTGTTCCCGAGGCATCGTTCAGAGATTACATCAAGAAATGGAAGGAGTCCTTCAACCTCTGGGTGTCTACTTACGCACTAAATTGCCAAGCCACCACCCTGCTGAGGTTTGGCCTCTGCCAGGAAATTTTTGGAAAGACTTAGGGGCTTCAGAGTACTGACAAAGATGTCACTGGTTACATGTGGAGACAGCTTGGGTTTCACCTTAGGAAAAGATTTTTCCTTATTAAATTCTCAATTTAAATAAATGAAGTGTGTCAGCAATCCTAAACAGTGTTCAACCTCACCGGTGAACTAAGGATAGGACTTTTTCACGAGTTAATTGAAACTCATAGACATACCGAGCCTGTTACTTCACATGCATAAACCAAAAGTCTTAGTTATAACTTCATTAGTTTAAAAATAGGGAAGAAAAAAAAAAAAAAAAAGGAAAAAAGAGTACATCTTCTGGCCTAGACTAGTTGCCTAAGCACATAAAATGTACGTAGCTCGGACTTAAGCTGCTAGCTATTTGCAACAGGGAATATTTTTTCGTTGCTGTGAGTGTTTAAAATTGATGAAGTGAAGATCAGTGCCAATTACGAAAGGGGCTGTGGTTTTTAATGCATTGGTGTCTTCCAGCTCACAGCGACGGGTGCAAATAGTGTTTTCCTGTTGCATCTCAAAGATGAAGGACCATGCACAAAGAAGTCCATGTATATTTATTGCTAATTATGTATTTTTTTGTTTAATGAAAGGGTCCTGTCTCCTGTCAGAGGGCTTAATGAAATGTTAATTTTTGCTACTAATCAACTTGAAACATAATAAGCAGCGGCTCGCTAACAAATAAGTGAACTTTGTGTTTGCCCTGTACTCTTCTGGAAGACTTCCAGGTTCTTCCTAATGCAATCCATCTCTCTTGCAGAATACAGGAAAGCAGGAGCTCAGCAAAACAGATATAAATCCATCACCTTTCGAGCAGTGTGTAACCAATTAAATACTTACCCTACTAATACCGTTACTTTAGCCTTTGAATTTCATCATTGCGGGTTTTCTTCTAACTAGCTCTGTAAAGGTTATTGTGTACTCTCAAATGCTCTCCTGATAAATAAAGGTGATAAAAAGCTCTGTCAAATACAATAACTCACCTACCTAAATCCTGCCTCTCTCACAAGTCACTATCTTTCTGAACCCTGCTTAATACTTGTGGGCCTCAAAATTTTCTGAGGTCTTTGGGTATATTAATGCAAAGCCTGTGTATTTCAAGAAAGTTGCAATAACTCTTCTATGTTTGTATAAAAAAAAACCTTACCATGTAGTGGACAAAAATGTTTACTTAAAAGTAGAGTAGCTGTGCTCATACATTTCAATCCAATTCAGACTCATTGCCTGAGAGTTAATGCTTGCTTTCAGGATCTGCTCAAACAAGGGAAGGAGAATCAGTGTTATTCAGGGAAGGGAGGAATAAGGGAAAACAATTACTAGGTTGCTTTGTTTTCTTTCCTCTCTAATTTTGGATGTTTCATTCCTTTGGATTGCTGAAGCAGCTTAGGAGCGTTTCCTTGACTGAAGATTTGGTCTGAACATCTGATTGCAGTTTTTCTGTATTCTTACATATCAAACGTGAAGCGTTGGTAAGCTGGTTTTTAATCTTTTACAAGCTGTGTAGTTCAGGTTTCCCAAAGATACTAGATACACGTATATACAGGTACAGGTTGCTCTGTTGACTGAAATTTCAAAATCTCTAATGAAAGACTCAAATAAGAAGCTCAGCTTCTTGCCCATGCAGCCATTCAAAAGAACACACAGTTTGGTCAATTTGGCAAAGCAGATCTTTCCGAGTAGCATGCACATTTCTATAATTCTGAGGTACAAACTCTTGTGCTGTTGTACTTAGCCCCCCTAGTTCTGTAGTTCTGTGAAACATCAGAATCTTATCTGGTGTTGGGTTTTTTTCTTCGTTTGTTTTTCTTGTTTGAGTGAACGCTGAGATTTCTGCCCTTCTGGTAGCTGAGGAAAGGGTGAAAACACAGTCACTTGTGTGCTAAGAGCTCAGAGTTGATTGCACTTAGGGACTTCTTCATAGTTGAGGTTTTTGGTGAATAAATTTTTCCAGGGGCTTTGAAAATGCGGTGTTGAGGAGTCTTTCTTTGAAGTACTTTGAAGCCTGCAGGTGAGAGCTGAGTTTGACCGAGTCCTTCTTTTGAAGGATGGTGGGATTTAAGGCATTATTTTCAGCTGTGGCATATTCTCTACTCCCTTTATCCACACTTCAAGTTTTTGAATCAGGCATTTCTGTTTGTTTTGAAAGCAATTATTACTTTTAGTATCTTTTTTTCCTGGCCCTGTAATAAGTCATTGCACTGAAACGGAATGCCCAGAAGTGCAGGTGAGATTTATTGAATCCAGACTTGTGTGTGTTTGTTATCTCTGCCTACCAAGCATGCAGAGATAAAATAAAATCAGGAAGGTGACAATTGAAGATATTGAGTAGCTGAAGTAGGTGAATTTAAGGCAAGGAGTAAGGAAGGGGGAATGAAAGCTCAGGTTTTTAAAGAGGCTTGAAGCGAAAATTGGAGCCCTTGAGATAATGATTGATTGACATGACATTATTTTAAGAGGGAGCACCAAAAAGTGTAAGAAGTTGAGAAATTGAATTGATGACCTGTAAAATAAGCTCAGATTAGGAATATCACAGTGACAAGGTTGCTGTAGGCCTGAAGGTGAGGGAAGCAGTGGTGATTCTTATTTTCTCCCTTCCTTTTCTTCTGCCAGTACATCAAGAAAGGAGCTCGAGGCTGGATAATCCTGAACTGCGTGCCCTGTCGGCTGCCTTCCCACCCCACAGGGCACAGCCTGGTAAGGAAACGGCCCCAGGAGCACTGCTGGTGCCATGTGTGACTGAAAACTAAAATGCTTTTTTTTTTTTTTTTTTCTTTTCTGTTTTTCTTTCCTAATTAGCACGTAAATATGAGTCTATTGTCCCTGGGAAAATATGTTTGTGTTATAGAAACCAGGCCTGTCCTTCAGTGTTAGGAAATCATGTTTATTCAGACAAAGCTCTGAAAAATATACGCCAGACATCTGCTTCCCAATGTATCCCCTGGCTGTCGGCTGGGAGGCTGATGTCTGAGCTGGCATCGCGTTTGGCCTGAACTTTAGCTACTGTTGTAGCTCGTGTTTGGAAAGAGGGAGTAGGAAGCAAAGACAATTGCAAGACAGCCTGGTGCTTCCCACAGTTCGGGGTCACGGATTTTTTTGATGCACTCAGAATAATGTTGGCCTCTGAAAACAAAGGATGCGCGTAGCAGCCTTCGTAATCAGTTCCTCGACGTGGTCCTGATTTGCTGCTCACTTCACCTTGCAGTGGGAGTGGTACCAAGAGGCAAGTCCTTGCATTAGCCGCGGAGGTAACAGTCTCTGCAAAAGAGAAATGATTAGGGCCTATTTTTCTGCCATTTTAAGGCTGAGTGTTACAAGGAGACCTTGCTATAAATGAAAAACAACCTCATTATCTGTTATCATTCTCATCCCTTTCATACTAAGTCCCCGTCTAATTTTCCCTGGGTTCAAATAATTGGACAAACAAGAGCTTGCCCTCTTGATGTGAGCCTGAGCTTTTGTCTTGTCCTCACTTTCCTCTCTCTGGCCGCTTCAGGCTGTGCCAGTCATTTCATTTTAAAGTTTGGAGTGCAGTAGAGTGTTTGCTGGGGAAAATTGAGGCTTTGACTCTCCATTTCTTTCTCGTTTCTCCTGAATCTCGCATTGGATGTCTTTGGGCACGTCGCAGAGCCTGTTCTCGGCAATGCTCTTGTGACCATAAAAAGTAGACCAGCAATTCTGCCCCAGAAAGCAATTTAGGATTTAATTAATACTGGAGGGCCACACTGTTTCAGTGAAATTAACAGTGAAGTCTGTTAATTTCAGTAGGTAAGTGTCCTACATTTGCTTCCGATTAAAACACCGGATTTGTATGAAATAAAAGGAGGAATCCAGATTTAAACTGATGACTAAAGAGCCTTCCATGTTCCTCGGGTCCCTTTTATAGTTAGCATTAAAGGGAAATTTGAGGGGGGGGGCAGAAATAGAAATAGGTAATGAGAAAACAGAAATATTTTCTTCCTTCTCCCCTAAAAATACTTGTGTGTGGGGAGAGTTTTCTGGGGAGTGATTACATGTGTTCATCAAGGCAAATAATAGTCGAGGAAATGCAGGAAAAATAGCCCTGGAACGAAGCGGGTGTCTGAGTATTTGCATGTCCTTTGTGCCGAAAGCTTGGTTTGCTTTTATGTTTACTTGATTATTTTTTTTTAGAACTCATTTAAAAATCAAAAGTGGATGTTTTCCCCTGATGTGCTGGGTTTGTTCAAAAGTTACTGTGTTCCTGCTAGATAGACTTCCCAGGGCCTAATTTGCTTCTGTGAAAGGTTTTGAGCTTTTCAGAAACTTCACCACCTCCGTAGCCCCAAAGGAGTACGGGCAGCATGTGGCGTGCCGGCAGGGCCGTGCTCATCCCATAGTGACCAAGGATTTCTCTCCAGCTCTAAGATTTTGATTAAAAAAAATAATAATAACGGAATTTGATTGCAAACTTACACTAGTAATAAATTTTCGAAAATCAGCCCACAAAAATTCCCACTGTGGTAGCTCTGGCCACCGTTTCAGCTTTCTTGGTTTTGGTTTTGCCTGGACTCAGGTTTTTTATTTTATTTTTTAATCTGGCCATTGTACAGCCTAACTGGGAATTGACTTTTTTTAATTGTGTGATACCAACTGTACGAGACAATCTATTTCGAATTGTCTCATTTCTCCTGAATAACCTGCTGCTTATCTTGCTCTGACCCAGTTTTGTTGTTGCTAAATGAAGTCAGGGTGGGAGCACCAGGAGCAGAAACGTTGCTTTCTCTTCCCTCTGGCATTTACAGCCGTTTCAGCGCAGTATTTTCTCATTGGCTGTAAATCAGCATGTGAACTTCCTATAAAGATTACTTTAAAAACAATCTGAAATATGACATATTTATGGGATCATGACCATATTACTCTGATATGTGAAGGAGTTAGTTTCCTTCATTTTTTTCTTGGTAAATGAGAGCGGGCTCTCTTTTCAGTACACTTTGTGATGTATGGAATAAAGCTGGCCAGTAATTTAGTTAAGATGATTTATACGAGCCATACGTGGAACTATTTTCCTCCCTTCATCTTGTGGTGTGGTGCCAGGAAGGCTGTAAACAAATCACTGACCTTTCCTACGCGTGTGAAACCACTGACCCGAGGGCTGCTGCGTTTGATTGATCCTGTATTTCCTGGCAGCGTGGAGGATGCTTTGAGAGGAGGGGGGCTGCTTTCGTGCTCGTACCCTCTCAGTACGTGCAGGGGCTGTTTACATTTTGTTGACTCCGCTGCGGAGCCGTGTATGAGACCTGCCCATCCTCTGGAAATGAAGGCTTGGTTCTTAATAAGGGCAAGTCAGCCGCTAATTCAGAGAGAAAACGGTTATTGCCTGAAAGAGATGGTTGCTGTCTCATTAATAATACTTTTCATTTCACACGTGGCCTTGAAGCGCTTTGCAAAGGAACAAGGATATTATAATTGCCAGATTACATAAAGCAACTCATCTACAGGGACCCAGCATGTCGAGCCACAGGACGAACGCGGTGCTCTGCCCCCAAAATCAGCGGCTTGGTCATTGTCACAGAATGCCCCATCACACCCCGCAGCACCAGGGGTTGCCTGGACCAGAGACCATGATGTGAGTGTGTAAAAGCAGGATGAAAACCTTGGTTTGTGGCCCTAAAATGAAAAGGTGGAGTGGCAGCAAACCCTCTCCTTGGGTTTGGCGCTCAGAGTGCAGCCTAAACTCAGGAGGGATTTCAGGTGCTCAGCAGCCTTGGAAGGAAGGCTGCCGTCTTCCAGCGATGCTCTAAATGTATTTGAGCACAATATTGGAAATAATTATTGGTAGGGAATGCATTTTTCCCTCTTGTTCTTCATTCTCACCATCTCCTTGGTTAAACCACCAAGAAACAGAGCAGATTCAGCAGCAGGAGTCACTCAGCCAAGGGAGAATAAAACAGACATGAGGTGGGAAGATGTTTGCATTTGCCTCTCTCTTTCAGTATCTCTTCACAATGTTGAGGCCTTGAAACTGGGCCACGTACCACCACAGAGTCACAAACGTAGTCCTGATTATATCAGAGAATCAAGGACTCTGTTAAAGGTTTTAATTTTATTTTGTACTTACCCTACTGCAAGAAAATAGCAGTGTGAGGACCACAAAGCGCTACGAGCCTGCTGACAGCTGAGAGGTGTGAGCACCCAAATCCTTCTTATTCGACCTGGGCAAAGGACTGCAGTCTCCAAGGATGATTTGGGAGCACTTCTGTGGTGTTTGGCAGCCCAGCTGTCACCTCTCAGAACAAAACAGGCTGCAGGAAGTTTGTAGGATCCAGCTCAGGTGTTCTGCACCTTGGAAAACTGTTAACTTTGGAGAGACCGGTCAATTTTATTGGAGAGGATTGGCAGAGAGCAAGAGTGCACAGCCTTTGTCTATTCATAGATCAGACTAAACAAATTAACTATTAAAGACACTGATTGAGAATCCTATTGGCAAGAAAGGCTGGACGATTGGGAATTTAGGAAAAGAATTGAAGGCAGAACGGTTTTGTGAGTATGCCACGGAGTGATATCGCTGTGTGTATAACTTATATACATGTATGTATTGCTGTGATATAATTTAGGTGCTTAGACTCAGAGTCTGAGGGAAGGCTTCCTGTGGCAGTCTGAAAATCTTACGTGTAACACCCCTTAGATCCAGAAAATTGAAGTGCCTGGGTTCCCAAGCCCTGTGTGATTCCATGCTGATTTTCAGATCCTGCCTTTTGCACCACAGTGATTCCTCACACCACGGTAAAGGCTAAACCTGTGAAAATCTGGCCTTAAAACTGCCAGCTAACTTCATACCTAACTTTTAATTGCAGTGCTTCGTGGTAGTGGTGGTTTTTTTACGCTTGCTTGCTCGTTCCCCCCAGGAGACTGGTTTTGCTGTTTGTCTTGCACCAGGAAGCGTGCATTAGCGAGAGCAATCGGGGCAACTGCAGCATTGAAATCAGAAAGGCTAAGGTGCTGGTGAAGTTTCTGCATTGAAATCAGTGGAAGTAAATGTAGTCCTGTCAAGATAATTAGTATGATGAGTAAAAGTGACCTTTATAGCTGGGAACATAATTGCTTTGTCATGGCCCATTATTTGACCTTCTATAAACCATCCTTCAATACTGCTAATGAGTACTTCTGTGTATGCCTGTTGACAGCCAGGATGTTGTTGGGAAATAAGTGGCACCAAGAAACCAAGCAAAATATTAAGTACACAGTATGCTTATAACTTACAAAAGAGCCCTATTAATATCCTTCCTCCGTGGTGTAGTAATTGATAACAGCCTTAAAGGACTTGTTCCCCCTGCCTCAATTGTGGAGACGAAGGTTTCTTCTTTGTAACACCTTGAAGCCAGTTATTTTAGTATATGCTACTGAGATCCTTCAAAAAGAATGAAATAGTAATAAAAAAAAGCCCTTAGCCTACATGTTTTTTTTTCTGAATTAAAAGAAATTTGGTGAGACCTAGCTGCATCCTCCTGCCTGAAGGACTGGCATTTTGTGATCTGATTTTTTCTTACTTGCAAGCTAACAGTTTATTCATGGACTTTGAGTAATGCTGTAATTTACCTCAAGACATGAATTTGATGCTATCTCTCTCAAATTCATGAAAGAAATCTCTCGTCTGATTTTTTTTTTTTCTTCTGCAGCTTCTAATTCATAGAAAGGCCTTTACTAAGGCCAGAAAGAATCGTTTGATAATCAGCTTTTATATCCTATGAAACACGGGCTAGAAAGCTGTCCCTCCCTAACATCTGCATTACACACACTTTAATGCCTCTGGGACCCTTCAGATAGCTTTCAGGAGGAAATAGAGCCTCAATTTAGGACTCCAAGAGACACAGAATTTGCTGGTTTCCTAACTACACTATTTGAGTAGCTGGCTGCTTTCAGAAACTGCATCTTTTGGCTGAATTTATGTAGCACCATCTTCCAGGTATTGGCTTTTGTTTCACTCAGTTTGAGGGGCTCAGCTATTGTGGGTGATAGGGCTGGGAGAGACTTCACAAAGCCATCAGAGATGTCACAAACTCGGAAGCAGCAGCTATTTCAGGGCCTTCTCAACTGCAAAAGCTTTTCTCTAGCTTGCATGTCTTCTGGTATAATATGAGCTCTGTCCATGGGTGTGGAAAGCATTTTTTGTGCAGGATTTTTTAATATATAAGTATTAAATATTTATAGTATTTTCATATATATACTTGCAGGCCGTTTTCTGCTCCCCTTTGAACACAGCTATGTTCAACTTCTGGATCATGTTTTCAGTCCTTCTGAAAGCACACCAGGTTCTGGCCATCTTAATCTGAATCTAATCAGTTGCCCCCTCATCAAAAACGTGGCATCAGAAACAGCCATCTCCCGTTTTGGGCACAACTTAGGTGCCTTACATGCCATTATGAACTACGAAGAAAATAATTTTGTCGGTATAGTCGCTTGCCAAATATCGTATGGGTCCTGCAGTGCTTTAAAATTTAATGGCTGTTAGATCCATCTTGCCAGTACAGTTATGGCTGTTGTATGCATCAGCCTTCTGCTCTAAAAACCTGCTAAATCCAATTATTGTCAGCAATTGTCTTGTGTCTTGAATATGTATCACAAGCACCACTGTTTCTGCATGGTCACTTGAAGGGCCAGAAAAGAGAAAATCAGAGCAGTAATTAGGGGATGTTGAACAGAGGGTGCTGAAATTCCTGCCCATCTGTTGCAAGGTTGTCTTGGTTTTATAGAAGCAGTGTTCATCACTCTGACTCTTCTGTTTCACTTAATGTGTTTCAAAGTGAGTCGATGACAGTGCTGCTGTTGAAAAGATCTGTGTAGCCTTTGTGAGCACCTTTGAAGCCACCACTCTCATTAGAGGAGTTTACAAGACAAAAAATTTTGTATAAGGCATAAAACAGAAGTTCAGAAGACGTGACTTTGGTTCCTGACTCTGTCACAAGGTGAGTGGCTGTGTCACTGAATTCCTTTTTGCTTAATATAACCCCTGGAAGGTGCAAAGAAATGGTCCTCTAACACTCTGCCTGTCTTGTTGCTTTAGGTCTCTTTACCTGTAGAAAATCTGAACGTCTCGATATGGTTTCTACTCATCCAACTCCCAACGACTAGATATTTTGAGGTTTGGCTAGTGATAAGCATGAAAAATTTGCTTAGAGTTGATTCACAAATTTGTGTCTTGGAGTTTTAAGGCCTTTCCTGTAGCAGAGCATATTGCTAACAGCAATCGGAGCGAGCCTGCAAGAACCATGGTCAACGTAGCTAATGAAGGCAAACCATTGCTGCTGCTGCCACCTTTACAGGACCTCACCAAATAACGTAGGTCGCATTAGTAAAAATATTCTTGCTTTACCCATGTAAGTGCGCTAATGACTTTTGACATTTTAAAACAAAGGGCGAGAAATCCTGTAGGATTTGGACTGGGAAAGTCTTCTGGTGTAATAGCTGGCTTTAGGGAACTTGGCTTTTTTTCTGAACCACCACTGTTGGGACAAATTCATGGTGCTCAGTACTTCAGCTCTGGTGTACATCACCTAGAGGATGTAAAACCCACAAGTTTCCAGTCTTTACATATGTTTTATAGCTGCTAAAATGGAGAAATAGGAAGAAGTGTGAGATAAAGATCATCAACAGTAACGTAGAATATGGGAAATTTTTTTTCCAGGTGCAGCAATACCCTCAAGTCGTTTTGCTTGTACAGTGGCTTAGGAAGCATGACTGAAGGGTATCTCTGGAATATTCATCCTCACCTTATATTTGAAGCCACATAACGATTCTGGCATAGTTCTAAACATTTTTGCAGAGCACAGAAGGCAGTTCCCACCGAGGAGGTAGATACAGGGGGCTGGAGTATCTAACTTTCATTGAGTGCAGCGAGGCTTGGGATTTCTAAAATTTTTTATGGCTCTTGGGTTGGGTAATTTGTGCATGGGAGCTGAGCTGCGAGGTAGTGCTCAATATTGAAAAGTTATTTCCTATATTGTATCTGTCTCTTGTGTTACAAACTCTGTATTGATTTCTTTCTATGGGCTTAGCATACTAGACTTATTATGCCCTCCTTATTGACTGCATGCCAAGAGGGAAAGAAACTTTTTGCTTCAACGGTGTCTACTGGTGCTAAGTCCTAAATGGGATGTCTGGGTAGGGCCACAATGCGGATGTTTGCAGCTAATAATAGCCCCAAAGTTGTGTTTTTCTAGTCCTACCCGTTTATATCAAGCCTGTTCCATCTGTAAAAGGCAAAACCACGGGTGTTGAAAACCTGTTTCTGTTCTTTTTAGCATTAGGTGGCCTGGAAAAGTCATTAATTTTTTAGTGGTACCTGGGATTGTGTGGGTGGTGGGCTGGGAATTTCAGTTTCCTCACACTGCATTGGAAGTGAAAGCTGGCATTTAAAATGTATTCTAACAGATTCAACAGTTTTCCCTGTGCAATCAGAGATACTAATTATCAAGTCTATTTTCAGAAAAGCATTTTTTAGTGGCAATTTTGTAGGGGTAGGACATTATTTTGATGTAGTTTCTGTAGTAGATGCCCAAAGACGGGTTGCTTGAGGCTTGAATATTCAGTGTAATGGGGCCCTAGGGGATACATTGCAACAGCCTGAGCACCCTCAGGATCACTTGGAAAACAAGCAGGGCACGTCTGTCGAAAGAGAGAGGCCAATTCTGATGTACCAGGTGTGTTGGGGCTGCTCTGCTGACAGAGCAGGAGCAGCACAGGCTCTGCATTGATCATGCAGGAGTTACTGAGGAGCAGTCAGGAAAGCTCGTTCCTCATACTCAGTGATCTTTAGTTGTCTTTAAATGTACAGAATCAGAAGAGGAAAATCAATATATATGCCTTCTGCAGTAAGGTACAAGCCAGCAGGTATGTCTGGAAGGGAATAACGTGGGCCAACAGCAACATTGGAACTGGAGTCCTTTGACAAAAACACTCCCCTTGGGCTCTGCTCAGTCTGAATTGAAAGTTCCTGTCCGGTATCACAGGACAAATGAGTTATAGAAAGGACATAAGCCATACGAATCTGAATCACCAACATTAGCAGGCTGCAACTGGGTAAGTATATTGAAGTGCCTAGTGTAAGGCTAGCTGAGGTTTAGCATTAACCTGGAGGGAAGAGAGGATGAGTTTGTGCACCAGTTACTAGCTTGGGCATCACTGAACATCACATGCCACTAGACCAAAAAGTTTGTTTCAAAACAAGGAGTGTCCCTTGCTTCTGGTACTCCTAGCCCCCAGCGGGTGTCAGATGAGACTGTTACTGCAATAATGTTAGTAATTCTTTGTTTTGTTTGATAGCTTACTAGTAACTTGAAATTCCTACTAAACTTCTTTTTCTTTTCACATTTATATGCCTTTTCTTTTTATATTAGCAGTTTCCCAGATTCCTTAGCTATACTGATGAGCCTGTATTGCTTAAGTCACTTGTGAATCACAGGGGAACACAAGCGTGTGCGGTCTGAGTTCGCCAAATCAGCTAAAACAAAGAAAATGCTAAACCTGGAGGGGAGAACAAAAAGACAAAGTTGTCAAGTAGCCCACGTCGTGAGAAACTCACTCGTGTGAAGAGGAGGAGATAGCACCAAGGCAAAACTGAGGACTGGTCTAGGTAGAATTACAAGTTTCTGTGATTATTTAAAGTCAAGGAGATGGACGTTTCTTGAAACAATTTTAAAAGGAAAAAGAAAAAAAAAAAAAGCTAACATATTCCTTTGGGTTCCTGTTCATATTCTTGCAAACTTTGCTTCTGAGGTCTGCGAGGAGAGACGCTTGGTGTCAGCATCTGGCATTCCCCTTTGCAGCCGTGGAGGATCCGCAGGCACTGCCAACACGTGGCTTTGTCACCACCACTGAGATGCTCCTGGTGCTGCGGCTTCACAGGCATTCAGGGATTACATGACAACTTGGGGAGCAGGGTTTATAGCATCTTGATCATATATCGAGAAGCCAGTATTTAGTAGAACAAAATTCCCCTGCTAACAAAATGTTTGTTTTTTAAGGAGCAGGTTTTGGAATTGCTTTTTTTCTCTTTCTTCTAGCGGCAGCTGCAGGTTTTTCGCTTTAACACCAGATAAAATGCTCTGCTAATAGTAACAGGTTTTCCTTTGTCATCAGGTTTCCAAGTTTGAAAGGAAAACAGGCTTTTATTCTTCAGGGATATCACTATTACTGAAGATCAGGCTCAGAGAAAAAGGGTGGAAATACCCATTAGAACAAAAATATTAAGGAGTTCAATTTATTAAGTTAATCAAAATACTGCTGAAAGGAAACTTGATCACAGTCTATCCCCACAAGGAGAAGTCATGTGATTATAAAGGGCCTTTTAGTCAGAGAGATAATGAAATAACAATTTCTAATAGCTGGAAATTGTCTTCGGGAAAAAAAAAAAAAATCTCATCTCTTGCTGGAAATCAGGTGTCAATTCTTCCTAGTGCATGAGTATTGGGAGAAATTGCTGCAGCCCTAGTTTAGCCATCACTTGAAAGATGCAACAAAAAGCCACGCCGGGGCTGTGGGCAGTTGGTTTTATCTTCAGCAAGCAGCTTGATGGGATGACCAGAGCGGAGGAAGCCAAGAGATCCACGCACAGTTGCTGTCTGTGCCACGGACCTGCTGTGTGACCTGCAGGTCGCTTCCCTGCCTCGGCTTTCCCATTTAATGTGCTGAGAGAGGCCCCTGTTTATAAGACCATTGCACACAAGAGGGTTGTTACTGTCAGATCTGGGATGGTCGGTTTGTGTGCTCGCTTCCAGGCTGTGCTTCAGAAAGTGTATCGGGCATGTGCTACCACATTTCCTCCTGGATTACCATCAATCTTCAGCTCTCACTGCTGCTGAGTTTGGCTATGACACTGTGACCCACTTTTTCTTAGAAAAAAAGCTGCCCGGAAAGCATCATATTTCTTTTCCCCCTCTTTCCCACCCCTCCATACTCTCCTTCCAAAGCACTCGATTCCTCTCAATGAATTCTTGCGTGTGATTGTTGCCGTGAGATCTGCTTAAAAAAAAATTTTTTTTAAAGCCGTCAGCTGAGATTTCGGAAGAACGCACATCATAATGAGAGAGGAAAAAGCATAAAGCAGAAGGCAGTGGATGCAGACACATGACCACAGGTCTCTCAGCAGGTTCTGGACCATTAACGAACACGCGGATAAAGGGGTGCGCTGTTGCTGTTTTCTTTTTTAAAGCTGCTCTTCTGCTTAGTTTCACCTGGGACCTGGCCATGAAAGCAAACCCAGCCTACCAGCCGCTCAGAGTCCCATTTGAAATCCAGGAGCTGAAGAAGTTGCTCGAGCTTTGTCTCCCTTCCCAGCCCATAAATCTTACAAACATCCTGGTGAGGGCATTGAGGAGTGGAAGTGCCATCCCTCACCTTCTCCTCCCTTCTCAGCAGGGCATGGAGAGCACTTGCGTGGCCCGACCCGAAATGGCTTTACCCATCCCAGCAAACCGCTGTGCCTGCGCGGAGATATTAGCTCGAGTCCCAGAAGCAGCATCATTATGGTGCTTTGCCTGGGATAATTATCTTCTTAACATGGGTAATTAGGCTGGTTGCCACACTGTGCTGACTCAGCTACGCCGTGCTTGCCTGGGGATGATGCTCAGCGCTAACGGGAGGATCCGTGCTGCACGGCGGCTTTACGGGGTGAAGCCCAGCTCCTTATTTGAGGGCTTGCATCAGAGCAGGATCCTGAACTAGGTCAGCGGTCAGGAAATTCCTTACAGGAGGACCCCAGCAGTGGGAGAAGCTTGCACAAGCGTGCCATCCTGCTTGGGTTGTCCCTAAGATCAGGGCAGCCCGGACTGACCTTAGGTGAACTGAATTTACTTGTGTTTACAACACTAATTGCAGGTGAGGAGTTTTGTTGTTAAGGCAGCAGGTTCTGAACATCTGGCTCCACTTCTGGTGTCTACCATGGATTTTGTAGCCTTCATGAGTATATTTTTAGAGAGAAATAGCTCTTCCTTAGTTGTCTGCCTTGTCTCCATATATTATTTTAATATGCTGCTGGAGACTGGGATTTCCCCGCTATCGGCTCATTTTATTTTTCTGAGAACGGTCCAGAGTTAGCAAAAGTTTGCAGTTCGGGTTTTACTTGGCCTCCTGTCAAAAACTATACGCTGATTTTACACGAAGAGACTCTGGTTAGGCAGGAGGTGATAAAGCAAATTGGATCTTGGCAAGGGTTCTGGGGCTGTTAAATGCCATCAGATCTCTTAATGATCGCGCGCGCTCAGACGGCTAGTTCTGCACCCCTTCCAAAACGAAATGGCAGTAGGGGTTGTGTGTGCAGATTGGAGGACATCTGGTACCAACTATTAGGATGCATTTTTCTCAAGAGCCGATGAATATCATCCTGCTACCTAAATGCACAAGCATACACATTTCTGTCTTGCTCCTTCTGCACCAGTGGGTGTCTTCAAGCTAAAGAAGTTCCTTCAAACTTGGAGCTTGCAGCCTGTGCCCGGTTAGCTGAATAGCTGGGGGACAGCTGATTTGCTGGTCCTTCTGTATCTGTTTCCTTTCTCAGCTGAAAGCTCCCTTTCCTGACTAGGTTAGACCTTGCTCATGGTAAGGAATGCTTGTGTTCTGCAGACATGACCCAGCTGTACACCTGCTATTAATAAGAACTCCTCGTTACCAGCTTCTCAGTGCACATGTTGGGCAATGACAAGGAATTAATCACAGCTAGAGGAAGTAGACAGCTGGCACAATCAGCTGGTAAGGGACCGGTTTCTGAATGATTCATTTTGATTTTAACCTCTAAATGCCACGCTCAGGTTTGATTCTTAGGTGGTGTGAGTGCATTTGGTTCTGCCCAGCCGAGTACCACTCCGTGCTTCGTTTTGGTGAGTATCCAGCCCTCTGCTGCTGTCTCTCCACTGAAATGTTACCAGCATTACCAGCATTCCTGCTAGATTATTGTACCAGCTTCCTCCCGATTTTTTTCCCTATCTTGCAGTAGGAAGAGCTCTATTGGACTTACAAATTACCACCAGAGAGGAAGAAAAATAAAGTGAAATGAATCAGGACTCTCGAGCCACGGGGATTGAGCTTCAGCTGAATATATCTCACAAACTTGCATCTAAAGAAAACTGTCCTTCATATTTCAGTATCTACCCACGAACAGCCGAGCTCATGGGGGCTTTTAAAGCTTCATCCTGCTATAAACCTGCTAGTAGCAAGTCGCCTCTTTGATAGCTAACCTAGTCAATGGGTTTATGTGGGACACTCACAAGTGTAAATTTAGATTGACCCAGTTTAACCGAACCAGTTGACCTAGTTTGGCCAACGTCAAATTATATTGAACTGCTGCTTAGACCACCTAATTCAGAACTAAGTAGTCGTAATTTATTTCTGGATTTGTTTTGACTTTCAAGGTTTTCGGTACGGTTTGTAAATGCAATACCACGTGTGCGTGTACAGACAGACACAAAGTCCTGCCCTTTGACTCATCTCAAAGTTTAGCATCTGCTCTGGGTTGAAGACAAAATGCAAGGGTGAGGCTGGCCTGAGACGTACAGACTGCAGATAGCCGTACGTAGGGAGAGATGCTTGTTTGGGGGTTCACTTTTCCTTAGGTGCAGTCGGTGCTACAGGAAAGTGGGAACTCATTTTCATGAAGCAGATCCCAGACTTTATAGAGTTTGATCAAGCTCTTTACCTCTTCAGCCTTCCTGGGTCTTTCTACTAGGAGGGAACTGACGTTGTTTTTTTCCCCCTTCATAACATTTTTCCTATTGATGGTGGAGTAATATTAACTACAGACTGCAGACTTGCCTCTCTGCTGCTTTTCCAAGGTTGTGTGCTCGCTTTGCACGAGTACCTGCAATCTCCACCTGAGGTGAAAAGCAGGGGAAAATCAGATGCACAACACACCTCTAAAAGCTTTGCTGTTCCTTAATCCTCTAACCTAATTTGCTGCTGCTTTTAATATAATTTCTGCATTGGCAGCCTTGTGAGAGACTGAATACTAAAGGCAAAAAAATAGTTATGAGTATAACGCTTTTCTAGATTTTCTGCTTTTGAAAACTCAATAGAAAAGCAAAGGGCTAAGAAGATTTCTTTAATGTAGGAGAGACTTTCCAGCAGGGAGATAAATAGGTCTCACTTCTCCCATTCTCTGCTACAAATCAGAAATAAGTCCCCAGGAGCTAATGATGTACTAGCAATATAGTCGTATGAAAGGAGGATTTTGACGTCTGTTTTTTTGTTGTTTTTTGAATTCATGAAAATGTTTTAGACTCTGGCAGTTTTTTAACCCTCACTGTACAGCTATATTTGAGGCATGTCACGGCATATTTGTGCGTGAAGCATTCACATTTACAAGAATTTCCTGGGATCGCAGACTGTCCTTTTAAATATTAAGGACAAAACCTTGAACTGATGTTAAAAGAGTGTCACGCCTTTGATTTGTAATGGGTGCTGAGGTACACCGGTCTGTGAGCTGGCAGTGAAAGTACAGGCACTTTCTCATTTTCTGAAAAGGCACCTTTATGTTCCTTTGGCAAAATAGAAAGGCCTTTGCCTGATGTTTATCTCCAATTGGAGACTGCTGTACTCTGCTGTAAAGTAGCTTTGTAGAAATGAGATTTGGAGAGAGCCAGCCACTGCTATTCACTGAGCATTAGGTAACAATTTCTCCCTATTAATTTCATGTCTGATTGTGGGGAGAGGCTGCCGATGCCATTACTTGAACAATTTTGTTAAATTAATTCATGACAAAATATTTACGTTGTGACCCTGAAGCCCAAATCCAGGGCTAATCCCATAACTCTAAATGTTCTTGATTTCTGCTGACTCCTTTTTCCGATATGAGTTGACTCCTGTTTTTCATGATATCTGAATATGATGTTGAAAAGCTATTTTTGTCCTAACAGTTCACAAAAGGGTGTACGGAAATTTTCATCCTATTTTCTCTAGGGTTTATTTCATCATACTTTTCCTCTGCTACTAGGTATTTTCTTCCTCTCTAAGATAAACAGTAGTGATCTTTTCAGTATCTGTAACACTGGCATTAAAAAAAAGACTTTAAATCATCATACAAAATGTGATAGGAAATGTTTGCTATGCTATATAATTCTGCTGGAGAGCTTCTAAAACCCTATAGAAAGGTTATCATTTTCTATAACAAATACAGACTTCTAATGCACTTGCTTCAAAATCCTCTTGGGCTTCATTCCTATTAAATTCTATAGGACTGAAGATGCCCCTAAGGATTATTCTGATAACAGCAAGAGACCATTTTGCTGGGTAATGTATCTTTAGCCGGGCTGTTTTCAAGCTTGCTTTTTTGCAATTATCTGCTAAAACTTTATCACCCTTCTTTAATTTCTCAGCTGTCTTTCCCATTCTGAAAAATGCTGGGGAGATCTCTCTTTCTGAATTTCAGATTATAAGGCTGTCAGAAGCGTAAATATTTTATAGGTGATGATTTGGCTTGCCAATAAGTTAGCACTTCTCGAAGTCCTCGAGAACCTTTTGGGCCAGGTTGATAAAATGCTGACAGTTGTTGTAGGGGCACATTGCTTCTGCATTCCCTGCTCAGCCTTTCCTCTACCTGCACAGCCTCTAACGGCGACTTGCTTTATTTTGTGTTTCTGTATCTCGTGAAGGATCCCTTCAAGGTGTTTTCATAGGTGGTGAAGGAAATGCTGCGTGTTGACATGTGCTATTTCTCCCTGCTGTTTCTCTGCTGTGATGCAAGCGCTTCCCTTTCAGTACCAAAAGGCTGGATGTAACCTTCTTCTTGAGCCGAGAAGTGCCCTGAGCATAGGAAATGGGGGCACGATCCATTTAGACTACTTCAGATTTATCTCAGGTGCTCAAGCTTGTTCCTTCAGCAGCAGCACCCTCTTCCCCCTGCAAAAGGAGCTAAGGTCCTTTGCTCAAATCCTTGGTTTCACCTAAGCTAGACGCCTGAGGTATCGGTGATGTGAAACCCTTCTCCAGTGCTCACAGCTCAGAGGGAGTGGCAATTCTGCCTGGGCTCACGCTGCATGACATCTTTTCAAATGAACTGAACATCAGGACGTAATGGGCCTCTCTGGCAGTCCTCCGTGTGCCATATGTTGAGTGCATCTGGTGTGTGGCACCAGCACTGAAGCAGGTAATTTACTGCAGGAAGAGGAAACAAGACCGTGTGCGCCAATTTATCAAGGTTAAAAACAATGGCGACGGAGACACCATGGAAAAAGGGGGGTTGTAGAAGGAGACAGTCCCTTCAGAGAGGAAGTATCTCTGCAAAAATCCCTTCCATCATTCTGCGAGGCCCTGATTATTCCCCCAAGGAGGAAGGTGGGGACATACATAAGTCTGTAGGCTTCCAGTTCAGTTACTGGAGACGGGTGCTCCACTTTGGAATCATCCCTATTTTTATTGCAGGGAGCATAAGAGATGATCTCTGTCTGAATGTGTGAACTTGGAAGGGAGAAGGCAGATTTAGATCATGGCTGTGCTTTGGGAAAGAAAGGTGCGATGCATTAATAAGACACAGCACTGTAAGGCTGGCAAGACTTGTGTTCCTTCCGTAATTCCTGATGTTAAATTTCCCTTTATTTTTTCTACCGATTTAGCTTGTAGGTTAATTCAGGTGAGGACTGTTTCTTTCCACGTGGGTTTATTTGGCCTGGTGTAGAGGGGTCCCGGTCCTGGTGCAGTGTCAGTGCTCTGTTGAAAGCCAAATTTATTGCAACTGAGCAAACTACGGATCTCATCAAACATCCAGTTTCATCAGGGTGCTCATGATTTATATCCTCAAGTTGCCTTCTTAAAATAGAAAACCAGAGGTTGACCTGGAAGTAAAATACTTGAAACATCAATATATTACCTGAATGATCGTATTGAGCACCTTTCAAAAGGTAAGCATGTCTGGCATGTGTTTACCTTTTATTTTGTGGGTAGCCCAAAATATGTCTGAATTCCTCACATTCTTATTAAGACACCCAGCAGTAATGTTGAGCAACATAACATAGCTGGAATAAATCTGAGTGGAGTGTGGTTGGAGAGAAGAGTGATCATTTCTCAGAAATATCATTAAAAAATCTTATTTCATGCAATATTCTCATCCAAAGTACCATGCTATCTCATTTTGGCACATTGGAAATGAATCGTTGGCTCTGATTGCCTAGTCTAGGAATTCACATATATCAACATCCTTCGAAGAACTTGTAAGAAATACAAGAAAGCAAAATTAACTTTCAGGCACCCTTTTTCCAACCTCTGTACCCAATTTAGATGAGGTTAGGGATTTAGTTTCCCTGGCTAGACCCTAGGATTTTACCCCATTATTAAAGATAACCAACCAACAACCTCACACAATATATAACAGGATATTTCATATAGCCTGGTTTTATCTTGCAAGATAATCTTACTTCTTCATTAGGAGCTACGGGGGTATTCTGGGCCAATGCCCAGAGGATGAACATTCACCACTGAAAAAGAACAAACCATTGCGGTCTGAAACAGAAATTTTTTGTTAGTCCTTTTATCAGCTTATCTACACTGATGACAGTCTTTTTTAGAGACAACTCACTTTCTCCTTTTCCCCCTTTTAAGTCAAGTTAAAGCGCAGAGTACATGGGCTAATATCCTGAATTGATGTAAAATTGATTTCATAACCTTTAGGAAAAAAAAAATAAAAATGACTTTCACAAGGATAAGAGAAAGCAGCTTAGGAAAACAGCTAGAGAACACCATGCCTTCCCTTCCCTCCCCAGCTCCAGCCCCTGGATTCTGTGGGTTCAACTTAATATGATTATCTTCATCCAGGAGAACATGCACCATTTCACAAACTAAGACAAGGGGACCCACGGTGGCTCTTCTAATCTAAAAACAAAGATGGAGCGCTCAGTTCAGGCCTCCGGCAGAGATTAGCTAGCAAAGACATCAGGACAGAGCCCACAGCAAATGATTTAATTTCCTCTCACCCCGATGTTTGTCCCCTTTATCCAAATGGATCAAGCTTAACTTCTAAAACAGCCATTTTGTTCCTTCCTTCAAGACGGTTTGGGTTCTTTTATTCCCCTTTTCCCCCCACTAACTAAATCACATTGGACATTTCACACTGAACACACTGATAGTCTCTAAAATATCAAATGCTTTATCCCTAGGAGCCCCCTAGGAGTTGCTTTTTTTAATGGATTAACTATGACAGAGACTGCACTCCCACAGTTTTTAAAATATACAATAAGTATATTACATACTTTTAAAGCTATAAATAAGATTTATACACAACCCATGGGGATTTTCCATTAAAACTTCATAAATCACATTGTACATTATCCTTTTTAATCCTCAGCCTTGCAGTGTTAGTCACCAGAAAATATATTTAACCCTGTATAAAATTCATGATAAGCACGTATAAAGAATGTTAACGAGAGCTTTTATGTGCTCTGTATTTTCTTACCCTAATGCATTTTTTTTTTCCAGGCAATTATTTGTAATAGTAGCAGTTATCTCCTGGCCCTGCTTTATGAACTGAAAACCCAGGTACTTTGCCTGGGACTAGGTCCGGTTGAGAGCAGCAGAAATAGGATCTTTTAGTGATATCCATCCCTCAGCTAGAGGGTTCCCTATTGTCTGGTGCTTGGAGAAGGCAACTTTCAGATCTGTCTCTCGTTTGCTCTCGCCACGCTGATTAAGCCCTTCCCTCCTCGTGAATGGCAGGAGAGGAGGAGCGCTGGGCTAATTGCATCACATTAAGCTGCCTTCAGCTATTTTGCCTGCCTGATGTGTCACAGGATTCAGACTGCCGTTGTCTCTGCCCCCGTGGTGGTGGTGTTCCAGACGGGCCGTTTAACTCTCTTTTCTGCCCTCTTAATATTTTGGGAACAGAAGAAAAATGAAGGATTTTTTATATGGCAGGATCTCGTCACTCAAACCACTGAAGCTCTGTCATCTCCACCTGCTCCTCTTTTAGCTCCCAGAGAAAGGAAGGTGTCGACTGTACAAAAGGATGCTCCTGCTCCAGAGGCTTTCAGCATGTTGCAGGTTCTCCAAAGTTGTGTTGCCAAGACTGAGAAAATGCAGCTGTGTGAGAACCAAACCATGCTGGGGCTTTCCAGTTTACACAGATGATCGTCAGCTTAAAGCTTTAAGGGGCTTCGTTAGATGAGGGTTCATTAAGATGCAGCTGCTGGTGTTGTTTTTAACTCACGTGTGTGTTTTTTCCTCCCGACTAGAAGTTGAGAAAGAGGCATTTATTCCCATCATACATACACATAATTTTAAATTTGCAGCAATTTCACTAAGATAAAACTGGAATTGCCTGTGCCCTGGTGTCAGTTTCATCAGACAAACTGAAAGCAACGGATCCTAATGAGGTGCTGTAAGAGATCTGTTTTTATCTCTATGATTATGGAGACATTAAGTGAACCTGGTTTTTGTCTTTTCAGCAGCTGAGCAGACGTGTTTTGCCATTACTGACATAAAGCAGTCAGAACAGAACAATCAAGCTGCTGCTTTGGACTGTGGGTGCCCTGCGAAGAGAGCTGCGTGTCTGTGTCTTAACAGGTCTCCACAGCTTGGTCCCACTTACCTTGTCACCTCTTAAGCTGTGCTAAGTCATCAACCCTTCCCAACCACCATGTTAACCTTTCCCAGTCTCCTCATTTCTCCATAAAAGCTTTCGTCCTCGCTGAGAAGAGCCCTTGATCCAAAAGTCCCCCTCCTTCCTTCTGCTCTCTCTGGCCAGCTCTCGGTGCTCTTCCATCTGCAATCCCGAGGTGGGTGAAGAAGCCTTTGTCCTGTTGTTGCACCACTTTGGGTTGCTCAGGAAACAGCTCAGATGTGCACCCCAAGCTGTCAGCGTGCCTTGCAGGGGTTGTCCAGGCTCACTCCAAGCTACCTGGCTACCAGCAGTGCCTCCACAGCAGCCCAGCTCCTGCAAAGAAGCAAGGTCATTAGCAGAGCTCCTCAGGCCACGATGCCTGCACACTCGCTTTGAATAAGTCCAGGTGATGTGCTAGGATGCTCTAGATGCAGAATACTTATAAAGCTGCTTGGCTACAGGATGCAAAGCAAAATTAGAGCCCTTCAGGCTTGGCCCAGAGGCAGTTTGCTGCTTGGAGCTGACGTGTTGCAATCCCTGACTTTCTCCACAGCACCCTAAACCTGGTCAGAGTTGTAAAATGTTTCCCTTCAGACAATCTATGGCTATTTTCCACAATGACAACGGTTCTCCTACAGCTGGAACTGGTGGCTCCGCAGCCTTTTGGGGGTTTGACCTTTTCATGCTTCAGTAACGGGGATGAAGCTGTACTGAGTCTACGTGCAAGCGATGACAGAGCAGCTGGCTGGCTGTGCCTGCCTGAAACACTGAAAATAATTGTATGTAGTTACCTTGTACTTCTCACCCTGACTCTCTGTTGATTGGATTTGGCTGTTATCTACGTTTTTTATGTATTTAGGTTGTAAGCCCTTTAAAACCAGCACCCTCGCTGCCTGCTTGGAAGAGCGGAGAGGAAGGAAGCGTGCAAAGTCGATGCGATGCGCAGCCATCGCCTTCCAGTGAGACCCGATCACCTGCAATGTGATAGACGAGCAAACGCGCTGTTTCAGTGTGTCTAATGGTGTTCGGGAGGATGCCATACAGAAAATAATGACAATGTTCTTGAACACCAGGATGCTTTTAAAACACTGGAACATGCAGTGCAGCTGCCTCCCCACCAGGAGCCACTGGCAATCTGACTTAATTAACAGATCCCTTCACATTTTACAGCAGGGATGTTGTTTTGTAGAAAAGCATCGTCCTAGGAAGAGCGGTGCCTCAGCACCACGGAGAGACGGAGACAAGCAGCAATCTGGATTTTGCTTTAGAGGCTTTTAGAAACAAGCAGCTCTGATTAGCTCATTGCTGGCCCAGCCAAAATAATAATTCATCAGGCTTGGAAAGCTCCATTAAAGAGGAGGGCAGGAGGAGCTTCTCGTTTTACAGATGTGTTGGAGGAGAGACAGTTGTTTGATAACGGAGTGTGGCAGTTGTGGGTGGCGTGGATCCTGCCCTGATGTGGGTGGCAGCAGTGCATTTGGGTGACTGTCCTTGGCTGACCGGCAGCTCCTCCATCCGATTGTCTAAATGAGGTTTTTCTCATCAAACACAGAGATTATAACAGTGAAGTTCATTAAAAACTAAAGAGCAGAACCATGCTAACAGGGACTATGCCAATACCTGTCCAAGACAACCTGCAGCCTAAAAAAAAAGATGAAAGGAGCAGAGTTGCAGAGCAATGGGGTTTTTAACTTGAGAAACTAAGTCGACTGTAGAGCCTGGTGTGCCTCTGTCTCGGTGGGAACTCATGTATTGTTATGATCTACATTGCTAATGATCTTATGAATTATAATCTACAACACGTGCTTAAGAAACATGACTGTGGTCTGGGGATGGGTACCTGAAATTACAGCATGAGAAGTTCCTGGGGGGGGATTTGTCGGGTGTCTGGTTGTGCTTCGGTGATGGCTGAAGGATTGGGATCCCAGTGCGACGTGGGAGACAGCAGAGAAAACGAGAAGGTGACACTGGGAGCTGTTGATCTACAGCACAGAAACCACTAACCCAGCAGAACTCTATTTTTACGGAAGAAAAAAAATGGCACATCTTCCTGAGCTTTGCAGGGCTGTATGTCAATTCTTGCTCAAAGGTGAGGAGGTTGCACAGAAGAATCATTGGCAGCTGGGAGCGGAGCGGGAAGGTAGCCAGTTGGTATCACACTGGGTGAGCCACTTGAGAAGTCCTGGCATTTGTGCGCTGGCATCTGCTGCTGCAGCCCGTCAAAAGGTGCCAGATGCTGTTTGTGCAATAATAGCTTCTGTGGTTTGGCATTTGTGTCCTACGATTTACAGCTCTGCCTCGTATTTGGTGGGAGGGGACGGTCCCGGGCTGCTGAGCAGAAACCAGACCAGGCTGGGTGATCTGTTGGAGGGTCTGATCACAGGGGAGCTCTCCCTGCCTACAGACTCTGAGAGAGCAACCTGAGATCTCTAGAGATTCCTGGTGCCATTTCTACATCTTCATAATTGTCCTGACCTCGGTGCATTGGAGCAGTCTGTTTAGCATTTAAGTTTGGGGAGAATTATCTTTTGTTTCGGAGAACTTGCACGTAGGAAAGCAGATTGATTTGCAGGACAGCTTCTGCGAACTCTGCCCTTGTCATCTACATTTGTCTCCATCATCTTAAGCGTTAGTGGCAAATTGGAAGAGATCATCTGACTCTAGTTAAAGAGGGACAAAGAGATTGCAAGGTTATTTAATGATATCTGACTTGGGTTTTGGTCGCCTTTTTGAGGGGGGAATCACTGACTTGCCCACTCTTCTTTTTCCTACGGTGCAGTTCATATATCAAAAAATATAAATTTGTACGCATGAGATGAAAAAGAATGAACATCAAAATATTTTATTAAGCCAGATCAATACTCTTTACCCATTTGAAAGACAGAAGAATGGAGGTACAGAGGAACATCCATTAGGGTAAAACAGGTTATTCATCATTGATCTTGTTTTTATCCTGACCTATAAAAAAGGATATTTCCCGTATGTAAAGTATGTTTTTTTGTTTTGTTTTGTTTTGTTTTTTGTTTTTGTTTTTGTTTTTTTCCACTTAAAGACTGCAGGTTTGGTCTTGTACACTGAAATCCCCAAGGTCAAAAAATTCAGGAGTAAATGTCATATTGAAAAGTAGTGGTCAAATATTTGTGACTCACAGCACAACGTTAATATTTTCCCCTTGGAATCTGATGCAGGAAACTAATATGGCTAATGAAGGACTTAGAGGGCTAATAAGCCCTAAATCAGGCTTCCCAGCCTTTTAATTACGCTGCATAATTATTGGAGATTTGCCATCATCTTTTTAATCTGGTTGATTAATAGGTAGCTTAGCCAATCCACACAGCAAACTATTTACACTCCAGTGATGATTGACTATCAGTTGAAAAATTGCAGAGGCATTGGCTAAGCAGAAAGAAACATCGGTCGCTTGCTCGTATGAAGTGCATTTATCACATGTGTCAAACCTCAGCAGATGTCCCGTTGGGTTCCTGGCTTCCAGGAGGTGAGGAGGTGATCTGTTTGTCGGCCCAGGCTCCTCAAAAAGTAATATAAGAGAGCAGAAGTACCTGTTGTGTTCTCCAGAGGGGCGAGATGTGAGAGCCAGAGGCAGGAGGTGTGCTGGGCAAGGGAAGGCAGCTCCTGATACCATAAAGCAAGCTGAGATGGATGGATCGTGGCTGGGCTGAGAGGCAGAGGGCAGTTTGTCCACACGAGCTGATTTTCCCTATTTCTCACGTAAAGGTTGATGCAACTTTTCAGCTCTGCAGTTTGGAGGAATTCAGGGCAGGTAGTGAATAAGCCTGCTTTAATATTATTATTTTTTTTTTTGTCGTTCTGAGTGCTACAAGGAGGGAATGCTTTTGTTTTTATTCGAGAGTTCAAATTGTTATTAGATGCAAAGCCCATTTAAAATCGGTATCTTGCCAGCAGTATAACTCAAGCTACTGCTTTGTGCCTGATCCTTGGCTAATGCGTGCTTCGGTTCTTCTGCTGAATTCATTTGAGCTAGGCTGCTCTGTGCAGAGCTGACCCATCTTTTTTAATGGTACTGCATGATTTCTTATTTGTGTGGATATATATTGAATTCTGCTTGGAAATCACACGTGGTTTAAATTGTTATGTATGCTGTTTAGGGATTGCGAGAGACTAGCACGTCGTGATCATAGAGATTAGGATTTTAATACCTTCCCCACCTGTATTCCTCTTCGTGCAAAGTGTGCCAAGGTGATTACAGCTCGGAAAATATTTTTGCGCTGAATAATTCAGTTCAAGCGTTAGGCATTCTCCGTGCAATAAAGCAAGCTCTCTGCGCTGCTTGGATCTTGGTGGGACTTCGGTGGGGCTGGAGCAATGTTTTTGGCCTTGTTTTGGCCTTTGCATGGGAACATAATACAGCCTCACTGCTGTTTGGGCACGAGCACGTCGCAATTGTCTCCAGTGGATTAGTTACTTGCATCTTTCTTGCTCCAGGAGCTGCAAGTCTGTGACTGCCATTCACTCCGTGATGAGCCTGGTAAACCATGAAGCATTATTTCTGACTGCTGATCACGCAAGCTGTTCGGGAGCAAAAACTTGAGCGCGGGTATGTTTTACAACATTGTCGTTAGGCATGTTCGCATATGCCATTTTGAAACTCCCCTCCCCGAGACATTTTTGGCAGGAAAAAGCCAACCACTGAAATGTTTGTAGGAAGCAAACACAAGATGTGGGCATGCAGGCAGGCCTGAAGCATTTCTAGTTAACCATGGGAAGGAGAAAGTCTGGCAACTTTTGCATCATCTCTTTAGAGCTGGCCATCTCCAGATATCTCCTGACCTTTCTATTTGCTTCTGACCACCTATTTCACATTTCCACCTATGCTGAACCTCAGAAGTGCTTGCTGTCCCAGAATAAAACTTAGGAACTGGTAATTCCCTATTTATATAACACCCTGTGTACATTTATTTAAACAATCATTATCATTATCAACAGTAAAGCAGAGGGTTTCACACAGATTATGGTCATTTTAGCTTTGTGTTAGGGATGTTTTCAGGGATTTTTGTTTGTATCTCATCTTCTGACATTTGCTAGGGCGCAGATCCTTCGATAATTGTGTGCTTGGTTAACAAAATGTAGTTCAGCTCTGTGATGCCAGTAAAATTAAACCCTTAGTTTGGTTACCTAAGTATCAAGCAAGGCATTTTTTCTTTTCCAGGAGTGGTTTAGATTCATGGTACCGGTTCCTGGATCAACATCTAGTTTTAACAGCCCTTGGGATAACAGGTGAGGCTTGATCCTGTCTATTCAAATGGAACCGAAAATCCAAATAAATATAATTGGCCTCTGTAATGAAAATGTCTGTCAAGTGTCAGCCAGAAATGATTTTTTTTAACGTCTGTGTTGGACATAAGAGGTTGCAGCAGAACTGCTGACAGGCTCTTAGCTGTAGTGGCACAAGAAGATCGGGATAATATAGTGTGACAGAGAAATAGATTTTTCCATGTACAAGATGTGTATGTTGGTAGAATAGGTTGGGCCAAAATTACCACACAAAATTGATTAGATCATCATGTAATGAGAATCATAATTTTAGCGGTGGCTTTTTGACATGATCTTGACAGCATAATTAACCTAGGGGATGTTGAGGCAGTGAAAATAGAGGAGAAACCTATGTAATTATTGGCAATAAAATATAAAAAATGTTACGGAATAATAAAAAGCTTAATCTTTTGCCTTCCTAGCATATTATCGTAATTGCACCTTTTAGACCATTGCCCCAAATCCCATTGCTCTCCTAAATTTGAATTTTTCTTGAAGAATCACATTCTGTGTGTTGCTTTGCATGTTCCAAATTGCAGGCAGGCTAATCAGTGGGTTTTTCACCACACCTAGTTAAATTACACAACTGTTTGGAGAATTTAGTAATGTGCATTATTAAGGAAAAGGTGAAATTGGGTAAGCAGTGCTCAATGAAGAGGAAATTATATTACTCATAACTGATGGTGTTAATGGAAACGTGTCCGTAAAGTTGCAGCACGAGGTGAATTACCACTTCTGGCAGCTGAAACTTGCGGCTTTTAATTACCCTGCTTTAAGTCAGATAATGGATTCCCTCATATTATATTTTTATTATTATTTATCTCGGCTCAGTGTCTTCGTAAACCTGCCTTCTGGCTGGTAAATGGGTAAATACCTATTAATACCCAAAACTTACTGCACACAGGGAATTTGTTGTACAGAAAGTTGAGCAAATAACCATCCCCCAGGAGTCGCTTTTCCCCTTCCTTCCCTCCACGTGTGCATTTTCTCCTCTCGACAGCTTTTAGCACAGAAAGGCCTCCCCAGGAGAGAGAGGGATGCTCTGTCCAGTTCCCTGGTAGCCCCCAAATCCCTTCCCTCAAGGAATCAAGGCAAAGCCTTTATGAGCTGGGTTAGTACAACTCTAGATTGGGAAAACAGATTTTTTTGGTGGGCCTAATTTGAATTTGTTCCTCTCTATGGCATAGGTTAAAGAGGATTGTCCTCTATTCCTTATCCATCCCCAGCTTCTGATGTTCTCAGGAGAAGGAGGGAGGAAAGTCCAAGGCATTTCTGCCTCTGCTTCGATGGAGAGCATTGTGTTTAACCTGGAGGAACCTGTCAGCAGCTCTCGGTGTACACGAGGTTGTAACACAAACTTAATCAGTGTGAAAAGTGCTGCTAGCACAATATATGCCACCACCTCAGTCTATAAATAATTGCGGATGACTGGGCTAGCTGGTTTTTAATCATTAGCACAGGTTAACCTCTGCGAGGAGGAGCCAGCATAAGGGTGAATTTCAAAAGTTTCCTAGTTGTTTGGTTTTTTTTGCTCTGGTCCTTTGCACAATGTCAAGGTGCTCTAAACACCCCTTGCACACCTCTGCTTGCCTTCTGCCTGGTGATCCCAAAGCAGCAGGAATCAACGAAACCAATCAGGAAACCAATCATCCATCTGGGTTGCAGAGGGCGAGGGGAGGTGTGATTTCTGTAGCTGAATTTCTGGAGGTCGTGATGAAGCCAGCAAAGAGAGAAGCAGGGAGAAACCTCCGGCTCTGCATCAGGCCAAGGTGAGCCTCCAACCCTTTTCCTCAACAATAATTAATCCATCGAGTCATTCATCAGCACATCCAGGAGCATGAAGAGCTGTCCTGGTTTCAGTTAGCACAGAATTAATTTTCTTCCTAGTAGCTGGTGGAATGCTGTGTTTTGGCTTAGAATGAGAAGAGTGCTGATAACACCCCGATGCTTTAATTGTTGCAGAGCAGTGCTTATACTAAGCCAAGGACATCTCAGCCTTTGCTCTGTCCTGCCAACGGGCAGGCTGGGGGGTGCAGTAAGAGCTGGGAGGGGACAGACCCAGGACAGGTGACCCAAACTAGCCAAAGGGGTATTCCATACCATCTGACGTCATGCTAAACAATATATAGGGGTGGCTAGCCGGGGGGAGGGGGCCGGACTGCTCGGGGTTAGGCTGGGCATCGGTCAGCGGGTGGTGAGCAATTGCATTGTGCATCACTTGTTTGTACATACTATTATTACTTTCGTATTATCACCATTGTATCATCATTATTATTATTATTATTATTATTTTCCTGTCTTATTAAACTGTCTTTATCTCAACTCACGGGCTTCACTTTCCATTTCTCTCCCCCGTCCCAGAGAGGGAGGGGGGAGGGTGAGCGAACGGCTGCGTGGTGTTTAGCTGCCAGCCGGGTTAAACCACGACAGTCTTTTTGGCGCCCAACGTGGGGCACGAAAGGTTGAGATAACGGCAGATCTGACCAGAGTGTGTTAAACTAAAATTGGTATAAGTATTAGACCTGCTTAATAGTCACTTGTCATAATGCTGATTGCTTTAATCTCAACTGTGCTGCGCCTGTTTTCCAAATTGAGTATTATAGCACGTTATTTTCCGTATGTGCTCTCTGTCATGTTGTTTATCCTCTCCGGGCCCTGGTTTCAGACCATTATGGTACTGTGTGTTGTATCAGTGGCTTATGAGATGATGAAATATCTGGCCATGACTCTAACCTGGTATTTGTACTCAGTAACATCTTCGATTCTATACTTTGGAAACTGTATTTTGGAAACTATTAGCAATTGTATCTGTTGCCTTTTTTCATTAGGGAGTCAATCTGTGGAGGGGAAAGGGGAAGATAATTTTTCTTACTTGATCACTCTCCCTTTCTCCTTCACCACCCCTGTACCCTCCTTGATCACTCTCCCTTCCTCCTTCACCACCCTCTTATCCTCCGAGTTTATTACAATAGCTCTCCAAGATATTGAATATCCTTGGGATACTCAGACCAGCATAGTCCTGTTGTTCTGCCTCCTGAATGCGCTTCAGGTTCTGCTTAAAGTTAAACAACTACTTAGGAAGCTCATCCGGAGATCTGCCCGGAGGCAGTATAGTTGTGGGTGGCAGGGAGTATGGGAGGATATGGGCAGGCATCTAGACCAGTTGGCACCCCCAGTGTTTTGGAAATTCACCCCTGAACAAGTGCAAAATCCTCAAAAACTGGCAGAATGCTTGAATAAAAGGTGTCGCGATTCGGGAAGTTCCAAAGTAACACAAATCATTGTAACATGCTGGGGCCTGGCTTACGCCTATCGAGCTGCCATGGATACTGCTATCAACTTAGTGACAGACCCTGCGGCCACTCCAAGTCCCGTGACAGATCCAACGGCCACTGTGACCCCTACGGTGGACTCTGCAGCCGCTCCAGTCCCAGCTTCTGCAGATGCTCCAGTCCCAGCTTCTGCAGATGCTCCAGTCCCAGCTCCTGCAGCCACTCCAGTCCCAGCTCCTGCAGCCGCTCCAGTCCCAGCTCCTGCAGCCGCTCCAGTCCCAGTTCCTGAAGCCGCCCCAGTCCCAGCTCCTGCAGTCGCTCCAGTTCCAGCTCCGGCCGCTACTCCAGTCCCAGTTCCTGCAACTGCTCCAGTCCCAGCTCCTGAAGCTGCTCCAGCTCCAGCTCCTGAAGCCGCTCCAGCTCCAGCTCCTGCAGCTGCTCCAGTCCCAGTTCCTGCAGTCGCTCCAGTTCCAGCTCCGGCCGCTACTCCAGTCCCAGTTCCTGCAACTGCTCCAGTCCCAGCTCCTGAAGTCGCTCCAGCTCCAGCTCCTGAAGCCGCTCCAGCTCCAGCTCCTACTGCTGCTCCAGTCCCAGCTCCTGCAACTGCTCCAGCTCCAACTCCAGCTCCTGTAGCCGCTACAGCTCCGGTTCCTGCAACTGCTCCAGCTCCTGTAGCCGCTCCAGCTCCTGTGGCCGTGTCAGAGAAACGAGCTGTAGCAGTGCAAGTTGACCCTGCAGAGGGCATTCCAACCCCTGTGGCAGACCCTGTAACAAAGTCAGAGAAACGAGCAGTAGCAGTGCAAGCTGCCCCTGTAGAGAAGGTGAAAATATGGTATAGAAATTCAAGTCGTTTAGAACGCAGAGAGTCTTCTGCCAATCCAGGTAAGGCTTCTGCCAAAACTAAGTATAGAGATGACGAAGATGATGACGACGCTGGGCCGTCAAGGATTCAGGAGGAGGAAGATGAGGATGCCGAAAGAGCAACAGTAACTACCCGAAGCCTAAACGAGCGCGAGCTACGAGATGTGCGAAAAGATTTTGGTCGCTGTATAGGTGAGCAGCTTGTCACCTGGCTGCTCCGGTGCTGGGACTCTGGAGCCAATTGTGTGGAATTAGACGGCAGGGAAGCCAAGCGGCTGGGATCCCTTGCTCGAGACGCCGGCATTGACAAAGCAATTGCAGATGGAGCACGACCCACCAGCCTCTGGAGGCGTCTCCTCTCAGCTGTGAGGGAAAGGTATCCCTTCAAGGAAGATATTTTATGTCTACCAGGCAAGTGGACCACTATGGAGAAGGGAATCCAGTACCTGAGGGAATTAGCCGTACGGGAAGTGATTTATGAGGATCCAGACCTCAAACAAACATCCACAGATCCAGATGAAGTCAAGTGTACACGACCCATGTGGCGGAAGTTTGTACGGAGTGCACCATCATCATATGCCAGCTCATTGGCAATAATGGCCTGGAAAGAGGATGAGGAACCCACAGTGGGTGAAGCGGCTAAACAACTCCGGCAGTACGAAGAAAGTCTCTCCTCTTCCTTACAGGCCTGCGTCTCAGCTGTGGAGAAACTTTCTGAAAAGGTTCACCAACTTGAAGAGAATCTATTGTCCTCCCCACCTGAACCAACCAGTGCCCACCGACCAAAGGAGAACACTTGGGAGAAACTTTCTGAAAAGGTTCACCAACTTGAAGAGAGATTATTCTCCTTCGCACCTGTACAAAGCAGTGTCTCAGCTGTCAGGGGTAGGCGTTCACCCACACAAGGAAGACGATATGGTGGGTACTCACCCCGTGCCACCCTGTGGTTTTACTTACGAGACCATGGAGAGGACATGAGAAAGTGGGATGGAAAATCTACCGCGACCCTAGAGGCACGGGTACGTGAGTTGCAAAAGAAAACAATCAGGAAAAAGGGATTCTCCGAAAAGTTTGCTGCTCCAACTTCCAGCAGACAGTCCTTCAAACACAGAAACGAGGAAGATTCTGACCAGGATTAGGGGGGCCCTGCCTCCAGCCAGGGGGAGGAAAGGGACAATCGAGTTTATTGGACTGTGTGGATTCGATGGCCTGGCACATCACGCGCACAGAAGTATAAGGCTTTAGTAGACACCGGTGCACAATGTACTATAATGCCATCGAGCTATAAAGGACCAGAGCCCATCTATATTTGTGGAGTGACAGGGGGATCTCAGCAGTTGACTGTATTGGAGGCTGAAGTGAGTCTGACTGGGAATGAGTGGGAAAAGCACCGCATTGTGACTGGTCCGGATGCTCCATGTATCCTTGGCATAGACTATCTTAGAAGAGGATACTGCAAGGACCCAAAAGGGTTCCGGTGGGCTTTTGGTATTGCTGCCTTAGAGACAGAGGGCATTAAACAATTATCTACCTTGCCTGGTCTCTCAGAGGACCCTTCTGTTGTGGGGTTGCTGAGGGTCGAAGAACAGCAAGTGCCAATTGCTACCACAACTGTGCACCGGCGGCAATATCGCACCAACCGAGACTCCCTGATTCCCATCCATAAGCTAATTCGTCAATTGGAGAGCCAAGGAGTGATCAGCAAGACTCATTCACCTTTCAATACTCCCATATGGCCAGTGCGAAAGTCTAATGGCGAGTGGAGACTAACAGTGGACTATCGCGGCCTGAACGAAGTCACGCCACCACTGAGTGCTGCAGTGCCGGACATGCTGGAACTTCAGTATGAACTTGAATCGAAGGCAGCCAAGTGGTACGCCACAATTGATATCGCTAATGCATTTTTCTCCATCCCTCTAGCAGCAGAGTGCAGGCCACAATTTGCCTTCACTTGGAGGGGAGTCCAATATACTTGGAATAGGCTGCCCCAGGGGTGGAAACACAGCCCTACCATTTGCCATGGGCTGATCCAGTCTGCACTAGAGCAGGGGGAAGCTCCTGAACACCTGCAGTACATCGATGACATTATTGTGTGGGGTGACACAGCAGAGGAAGTTTTCGAGAAAGGGAAGAAAATAGTCCAAATCCTTCTGAAAGCCGGTTTTGCCATAAAACAAAATAAAGTCAAAGGACCTGCACGGGAGATCCAGTTTTTAGGAATAAAATGGCAAGATGGACGTCGTCAAATCCCAATGGATGTGATCAACAAAATAACAGCTATGTCTCCACCAACTAACAAAAAAGAAACACAGACTTTCCTAGGTGTTGTGGGGTTTTGGAGAATGCACATCCCAAATTACAGTCTGATTGTAAACCCACTCTACCAAGTAACTCGTAGGAAGAATGAGTTTGAATGGGGCCCTGAACAACGACAAGCCTTTGAACAAATCAAGCAGGAAATAGTCCATGCAGTAGCCCTTGGGCCAGTTCGAACAGGACCAGATGTAAAGAATGTGCTCTACACTGCAGCCGGGGAGAACGGCCCCACCTGGAGCCTCTGGCAGAAAGAACCTGGGGAAACTCGAGGTCGGCCTCTGGGGTTTTGGAGTCGGGGATACAGAGGATCTGAGGCCCGCTATACTCCAACTGAAAAGGAGATATTGGCAGCATATGAAGGAGTTCGATCTGCTTCGGAGGTGGTCGGTACTGAAGCGCAGCTCCTCCTAGCACCCCGATTACCGGTACTAGGCTGGATGTTCAAGGGAAGGGTCCCCTCTACGCATCATGCAACTGATGCTACATGGAGCAAGTGGGTTGCACTGATTACTCAGCGGGCTCGAATAGGAAACCCCAGTCGCCCAGGAATATTGGAAGTGATCATGGACTGGCCAGAAGGCAAATACTTTGGGATATCATCAGAGGAGGAAGTGGGTCGTGCTGAAGAAGCCCCACTGTACAACCAGTTGCCAGAGAATGAAAAGAAATATGCCCTGTTCACTGATGGGTCCTGTCGTATTGTGGGGAAGCATCGGAGATGGAAGGCTGCTGTATGGAGTCCTACGCGACGAGTTGCAGAAGCTGCTGAGGGAGAAGGTGAATCGAGTCAGTTTGCAGAAGTGAAAGCCATTCAGCTGGCTTTAGACATTGCTGAACGAGAAAAATGGCCAGTTCTCTATCTCTACACCGATTCATGGATGGTAGCAAATGCCCTGTGGGGATGGTTACAGCAATGGAAGCAAAACAACTGGCAGCGTAGGGGCAAACCTATCTGGGCTGCTGCATTGTGGCAAGATATTGCTGCTCGGGTAGAGAACCTGGCTGTGAAAGTACGCCACGTAGATGCTCATGTGCCCAAGAATCGGGCTACTGAAGAACATCAAAACAACCAGCAGGTGGATCAGGCTGCTAAGATTGAAGTAGCTCAGGTGGACCTGGATTGGCAGCATAAAGGTGAATTATTTATAGCCCGATGGGCCCATGACACCTCAGGCCATCAAGGTAGAGATGCAACATACAGATGGGCTCGTGATCGAGGGGTGGACTTGACCATGGACGCTATAGCACAGGTTATTCATGACTGTGAAACATGTGCTGCAATCAAGCAAGCCAAACGGTCAAAGCCTCTTTGGTATGGAGGACGATGGCTGAAATATAAATATGGAGAGGCCTGGCAGATTGATTACATCACACTCCCTCAAACTCGCAATGGCAAGCGCCACGTACTTACAATGGTGGAAGCAACCACCGGATGGCTGGAAACATATCCTGTGCCTCATGCTACCGCTCGGAACACCATCCTGGGCCTTGAAAAGCAAGTCCTATGGCGACATGGCACCCCAGAAAGAATAGAATCAGACAATGGGACTCACTTCCGAAACAACCTTATAGACACTTGGGCCAAAGAACATGGTATTGAATGGGTGTATCACATCCCCTATCATGCACCAGCCTCCGGGAAAGTTGAACGATACAATGGCCTGTTAAAGACTACCTTGAAAGCAATGGGCGCTGGGACGTTCAAAAACTGGGATACGCATTTGGCAAAGGCCACCTGGTTAGTCAATACTAGGGGATCTACCAACCGAGCTGGACCTGCCCAATCAAACCTGTTACGTACTGTAGATGGGGATAAAGTTCCTGTAGTGCATGTAAAAAATATGCTGGGTAAAACAGTCTGGGCTACTCCTGCCTCAGGAAAAGGCAAACCTATTCGTGGAATTGTTTTCGCTCAGGGACCTGGATATACTTGGTGGGTAATGCAAAAGAACGGAGAGGTCCGGTGTGTACCTCAAGGAGATTTAATACTGGGTGAGAATAGCCCATGAACTGAATTGCACCATGTTAAATAGTATATTATACTGTATATTATCACTACCATGATTACTATAGGTGACTAATTAGAATGTATGGAAAAGAGTGTAACCTGAGCATGACATAAATGGTATGGAATAAGGGGTGGATAGATGTCCTGGTTTCAGTTAGCACAGAATTAATTTTCTTCCTAGTAGCTGGTGGAATGCTGTGTTTTGGCTTAGAATGAGAAGAGTGCTGATAACACCCCGATGCTTTAATTGTTGCAGAGCAGTGCTTATACTAAGCCAAGGACATCTCAGCCTTTGCTCTGTCCTGCCAACGGGCAGGCTGGGGGGTGCAGTAAGAGCTGGGAGGGGACAGACCCAGGACAGGTGACCCAAACTAGCCAAAGGGGTATTCCATACCATCTGACGTCATGCTAAACAATATATAGGGGTGGCTAGCCGGGGGGAGGGGGCCGGACTGCTCGGGGTTAGGCTGGGCATCGGTCAGCGGGTGGTGAGCAATTGCATTGTGCATCACTTGTTTGTACATACTATTATTACTTTCGTATTATCACCATTGTATCATCATTATTATTATTATTATTATTATTTTCCTGTCTTATTAAACTGTCTTTATCTCAACTCACGGGCTTCACTTTCCATTTCTCTCCCCCGTCCCAGAGAGGGAGGGGGGAGGGTGAGCGAACGGCTGCGTGGTGTTTAGCTGCCAGCCGGGTTAAACCACGACAAGAGCATAAGGCACTTCAAGCTGAAATCAGCTAAATTAGGTGGGGAAGCCCGAGACTAGTGCCTAAAACAGCCCATGCATCTATTTTATGCATGCAGTACTCATCTCATCCCTTCCCAAGCTCTGCTCCCTGCAAAAGCTTCTGGTTTAGGCTGAGAGCTCTTTTGGCTGTATGGCCAGAGCTTTTTAGGGCATCAGACACAATGGGGCCCATCTTCTTGCTGCTGTTGGGCTTAATTAATCAAAATCAGTAGGTGATGAGGCATTGTGTGATGCTTGTTAGCAGGTGATGTGCTTTGCATGTGAGAGGTGAGGAATCGTTAGCTTTTGAAGGAACAGAATTGGGAAAAGAAAATGAGCCTGTTGTAAAAGTTGCTCCCCTGGAAGTCCCTCCATTTTCCCATAAAGGATCTGGCCTTCATCTTTTTCTTCCAGCGTTCCTTGTATGAGTCCAGAAGGAAAAGCAGGTCTTTTCCTTTCAAGCATAAGGAAAACTACGCCCTCATGGCTTGATTTAATCTCTTGTATTTCCAGACTGGTGAGGAAAGGATGGGACGACAGAGGCAATCCCACACCCTCACCAAAGGGATCGGGTAAAGAACCCAATTCCTTAGCCCGTTGTTGCCATCGTGCAGCTTCAAGCTCTTGTGCTGGGATCCAGCCTCTGCCTTTGACAGCAGCAGCAGGAGAAAGAGGCACCTGGGGAGCTGGAAATGGAGCTTAAAGCTGAATTTTATCCGTGTTAGCAGGAGTGATCAGGTGAGGGGGTGGAAGGAAGACATCACAGAGCCTCTCATTATATATTGACGTGGTACCCGATCTCAGCATCAAAAAATGGAGTGAAGGGAAGGAGGATTTAATAGAAAGATGCGAGATCTACGCATATCTACATTTACACACGTATGAATACGTGAATATCTTTTGGGTGGGTGAGCTGCATGTATTATTATTAGGGGGAGTGATCTATAAATATGTTTTGTAGTCTATCTGCATACATTTTTCAATCCATAAATCAGATTTCCAGTGATGTGCAATACAGCTGAATATTTGAGATAAATGCAACTTTGAAGCGATGATTTCTAAATCAAAACGGAGCATTTAAAATTCACTGGCAGCTTTTATAAATCAGCGACCCAAGATGTAAAACTCCAGGCTCTAGGATGTGTGTATTTTTAATTTCACCTTGTAAATCACAGTGGTAGGAAGCGAGAGAAGGGGAGAAAGATTGTGTTTCTTAAATGTTTATTTGTAGAGGTGCCCAGTGCAGGGAAACACAAGGAGAGAGGCTGCATTGTTCCTTCAGCTGAGCTTGAATTTAACCGGAGAAAGCTTTGCAACAAAGCTGCGATAACTGAGCCTGCTTAGCTCGTTTTATTTTTACTTCTCCTGTTTGCTTTCCAGCTTGCAAATACGGGTTGGTAGCAGCTCAACAGCTCAGTGGTTTTGTGTTCAGAAAGGGAAGCGTTCAAGAAATCCCAGGTCTGCCTGGGCACAGCGCAGCCACCTGCGGGGAGAAACTCAGCCTCAGCTCTGCAGGCTTCCAGCCAAGGCAGTGGGGACGCAGCTTTCCCCGGATGGTAGCAGCTCATGGGGCAGGGGGAGTTATTTTTCTACAAAACAATGATTCCTACATGTTTTGGGGGTTAGCATAAGATTTCGGGTGTACGCCTGGAGCGCCTTACTCCAGGAGGTCTTAAGGCTGGCATCACGCATTGGTTTTTCTGCTGGAAACCTGTGTGGGTTGCACTAGCATCACTGGAAGCAGGATTTAGGGACTTTCCAAGCATCTTCCAGCTTCTGCAAGCAGTATTACAAGTGAACGCTCAGCAGTTTAAACAGATGCAGATGACTCCGCAGCGCTCAAACGAAAGGCAAATTGGTGTCACGGTTAATGGAGCAAATAGATGCCATGATCAGCACTGGAAAACACAGGCCAAAATCCTCCTCATGTAACCAATATTTAGTCATCGAACGCAGAAGCTGAAGCTGAATCATAGAAAGAGTCTGTTATAAAATAGTTTCTGTGTATTTCTGCACGGCAGTCTAAGTAGATGTACACTGAGACTGGCAGCTGTCTTCCCTGCATATGCCAGGGAAAATTCAAAAGGTTTGGAGGTTCGCTTCAGATACTCAAGTTTGTCCGTGGCTGATTTGAAGTGTGAGAAGTTTTGAGGTGTGTAAAACTGAGCTGGAAGTTTAACAGGAGACAGAAATTTGCTGCGGTTTCCTCCTCTTCCTTAATTTGCAACTAATTGGCACAAAGAAATGACCAGAGATGAAAAGAAGCTTTACACAGAGATGTTAAAAAAAAAAAAAAAAAAAAGTCCATTTCAGTTTCACTGTGACTTCAGGGCCTGGGAATGGATTTGTTTAGCTTGACCTCAATACTGAGCATGCTGCATAGCATGTCACACCAGGGGAGCTAATAATTCCTTTTTGTCCTCAGTTCTATTAATTTAGCATGAGCCAGAGTCCAGCTGATTTTGGGCAGGGGCTTTTGTCTTGAGAGACGTGGGGCTCAATTATCCTCGAATAATGGAGCCGGGACATTACCAGCCTGTTGCCTTGCATTAGCCTCTACCTTTGTGTGATGTCTTTATTTCAGCACGCCTGTCTCCCCAGAGAAGTGGCTGGTGGGCTTTCTGGGTTCAGGTTCGCTCCTGGAAGAAAGCAGGTAGTCAGAACATGAGTGGTGTTGGGAAAGCAACCACTTTGGTGCCCAGGGGCTTCGAGTTGGTTGCTTATCTAATAAAATATGGCAACGCAGACCTTGAAAGCACTTCTGCTGGTGGCTAGGAGCGTGTACCAGGAGAAGTTTTGCTCCTGTGCAGTTCCTCGTGCTGCTGTCCCGACCAGCCATGGTGCTGGACCCTTGGGGCTGACCTGGTGTAGCCCTTCTAAACCTGGAGGAGCCGTGGCTGCCCTGAAGGAGAGGAGTAATATTACCACTTCAACCTCATCTATCCTAATTTTGAGCAAATCCACCCTGTGATGCGGGCTATCCAGATGGTGTCTTTTACACCTCCTCTTCACCAGCTTGGGTGTATCTTAGCACATTCTCCCTTGCTGTCCTCCTTGACTTTGACGAGGCTCAAACCCCGTTTTCCCCGTGATTAGGTCTTGCCGGTGCAGATGGGTGAGATGTTTTTTCAAAGAGCAAAAGATGGTGATTAGTGCTATTTAAAATTAATGACCGTGGTGATGATGCACAGCAGAGGAGGGAACAGGAGAGGGGAAAATACCTGCTTCGTTAAATAATGCTTTGAAATAATAAATAAAAAGATGGCTTTTAAACATCCCTGGTTAAAACATTTTATTTTAAATGTCCAGAGGCAGATAAAGCCCAGGATGGAAAATAAGAGAACTTTATTTATTGTTTGTTTCTGGTAATTGGTACTTGGACATGCGTTAGTGGCTGCGGAGGGCTGCTGGGAAGTTGGGAAAGGAAATTTCTTGCTGGATGCAGTCCCTGGCATTACCACTGAGAGCAGGGAACTTGAGGTTGTGGAATGGTCATGGCTGCATTTCCCGGTTTGTTGGCTGTTAGCAGTGAGCTCTGTGGCTGCTGTTAGAGCTGTGATATCCTGAGGCCATGAGTGAGAATAAGCACTGACTGAGCCCGGTGTCAGAGGCAGCGGTGAGAATGGAAAACTACTTGTACCTTTTGCACTAGTGAGAATATCAGGTCTCAAAAGATTGCACGATCCCTTTCAAAGCATGAGAAGGTGTCCGTGGAAGTAGAAATTGGACTTACACTTCCCTAGCTCTTCTCCTAGCAGTTCTTTGTGTTACCCAGGACAGTTTTGCCCTCTTTGACTTCCCTGCAGAGAGCCTTCTGGCCTCCCTCGTGTCAGGGTAAATTCAGACGAGACGGATCTCGAGGGGGAAGAGCTTCAAAGCTCCGTCAACTCGAGCTCCTGAAGAGGAATCCGTGCGACAAATGTTGATCTCTGCCCAAGCTTATGTAACATGGAGCTTCTGGCTGGCTCAGGAGAGCACAAAATAGTGTGTTTTGTAATGCATATGCTGGAGGAGGAGGCGTTTATAGAGCCTGCGCAGCTCGCTGGTGTTTGGGAGGCCAGAGGAACGTCCCGCAGACGGATGTAAGAGCAGGGTCGATTAAATTGACAGAAGGCAGAGCCAGAGATTTCCAATTCTCTCGTACTGCGTTCACATCGGTGCCAGCTGACATAGACTTGAGGAAAACAAAACGCCAGCAGCTCCAGAAGGCAGGGAACCTGTGTTTACCACGTCCCCATGGCTCTGCAGGTGTTGCAGAGTGAGCTGGCTCGGAAAGCTGCTGTCTGCAGCAGCGAGGTGCTTCCCCAGCTTGAGCAGGCTGCTCCACGGCGCCTGCAGATGCTCGGATAAACCCAGGAGGTGCTCCCTGGCTGGCGATTTCTCTGTGCCTTGCCTCTGCACAGCCTTTGGCCCCTGCTGAGTTCCTGCAGGTGCAGATGTGGCCAGTTGTGAAAAAGCTAACGGGAACACGTCAGCCCCCGTTACCCTAACAGCAACACGTTTTGTGCAAAAAAAAAAAAAAAAAAAAAAACATCCTGCAGCATTATGGGCTCTGAATATTCAGAAATTTGGAATCAGGTGTGCTGAAAGAGGGGAGTGCTGGGAGGGAGAATTGTTTGTTTTGTCCTGGTTTCTGAGATTTTAAGGTGCATTAAACTCATGTTTTCAGCCTGTTCTCTGCAGATGTAATAGCTAACTTCTACCTAAAAAGAAAAAAAGGGAGGTGAGTCCTAAGGAATACTTTCTTAGGCACCAAAGCATGGCTGTGTTGGATTGGCGAGGCAACTATTGAATTTTAGGAGATCTCAGGAGGCAATCAAGAGCAGCCCTTTACCCCCAGATAGTTCAGCACATCTCTGAGTGTCTGCAACCGGGGCTGAAATTGTACAGCAGCTTGGAAAGTTTCTCTCAGGGGTCCATTTCTGATCTGTTTGCTTTAAAGGCCAGGTTGTCCTTTTCTAAAACTGCAAGATTGAAGTTTTGTCTCTCCGACAAAGAAATACCGGATCAGGAAGAAAGATTTTTTTCAAAGGCAGTTAATCAAACCGAGGGTCACCCTGAGGGTCACGCAGACTTTCAGCGGGTAGGGGGGTGAGCCCACGGTACGTGCTGGCCTGGAGCACAGCATCAGCAAGCACAGAGGTTTGTGCACCCAAAACAGCCAAAACCCATTATATTTTGCAGAGTGCTTCATGGAGAAGGGCACGCAGATGGGGATCTGTGCAGGCAGGTCTTCGGGAACTTGGAGGTTTATAGGAGGTGATAGCAGCAAGGTGAGGATCGGGCTCTTCTCCCAAGCACCAATTGATAAGACAAGAAGAAATGTCCTTAAGTTGCACCAGGGTTGGATATTAGGAAAAATATCTTCACCGAAATGGTTGTGAAGTGCTGGAACAGGCTGCCCGGGGAAGTGTTGGGTCATTGCCATCCTTGGAGGTCTCCAAAAGACGCGTAGATGTAGAGCTTTGTGACCTGGTTCAGTGTAGGACTTGGCAGTGCTAGGTGAAAGGTTGGACCAGATGATCTTAGAGGTCTTTCCCCACCTGAATGAGTCGATGATTCGGTGACTTCCCTGCGCCCCCAGGTGTACAGAAGGAGGTACAGGCAGGATCTGTGCGGAGCCAGCTCGGAAATGGAGACCACGGCATGCGACTCCTGGCAGGAAAAGATTGTTTGAGATCAAATACTGGAAGAGGTCGTGGGGTCTCTGTCCTCGGAGATATTCAAAACACAGTTGGACGAGACTGCGAGTAACCTGTTGTAGTTGACCCTGGTTTGAGCAGGGGGTTGAGCTCGGCAATCTCCAAGGGGTCCCTTCCAACCCCAGCAGGTCGGTGTTTGAACCAAGAAGTTGGCTGCCCTGTTTCTGCAGAGTTCAGCGTTATTAGCTAATTAAAGATGGATCAGAAGGCTTTTATGCATTATATTTAGTGGAGTGGATTATCAGAGTCAGGTTGCCCTGCTCTACGTTAAAAGGGAACAGAAACTGAGGGGATAGGAAATAATTTTTGTCAGCTTCATTTGTGTAATAGATTTTCTGTGCTATTTTCTGTTAGGGCGGGGGCTTGCTTTGAAATAGAGGTTGGCTTCAAATTGTAAGTAATGCTTGTCTTCTGTGGATTTTTTTTTTAATACAGATTACAAAGAAGGAAGAAAGAAAGAAATGCATCTGGGCTTATATCCAATTGGATTACTGTCAACCACATCCAGCTGAGAAGGGAAAAGACAGATGTATTGATGGTCACTGAAATGAGATGGAACAAAAGACGACAACCTGAGCAGAGAAGAAAAGGTACTCTTTTAAAAAGGTTGTGTTTTGATGGTGCATTATTCTGGTCTTTCAGAGCTTCCTGCATATCCCCGTATGCCAAGTAACCCCCTCTCCTTTTTTTTTTTTTTTTTTTTTCCCTTTTTTGCCTTAAGGACTTTCATTATTATTATTTTTTTAATCAAAATTCAACTGTACCCCTTTCCTCTCAGCTGTCCTTCATCGCAAGCCACACGGCACATTTTTAGACATTTATAACCCGCAAAAGCCTGCTGCTCTTCCATTTCTATGATCTGGAAGATGCAAAGTCCTGGAGCCTAGGGATTTTTGGTTGTGTTGAAGAAAAGGCCGCTCAGTTATTTCCATTTGTCGGTCGCATTACATTTTCGGTATGTACCTCATCTTTTGGATTTTTTGTCTGCCCCTGTAGAATCCATGCTCACATACTAGAGTGAAAACATAATTCTTCCCCGCAGTGTATTCTGTGAGTCACCAAACACCCCAAAAGATTGACTGTTAGCTGCCTTACCTGCTGAGATACAAATGGGGACAGGTCCAGCTGACTACGTGGTGCCTGAGGGACTTCAGCCCAAGCCTACCTGTGCAATGCTAGATTAAATCATTTCAGTCCAGACTATCACAAATATTTTGCTCCCTAATATGTATTGTGATGGCAGGAACCAGTTGGCTAGATGCCTCTAGGATCTGTCAGTTGTTCTTCCTTGTTTTGCTGTAAAGATCTTCCAAAATAATACATTTTCTCAGAATGAGATACAATCTTGAGTAATTCATCTATCAATTTATATTTCTGCCTATCCATGGAACAACAAATTATCCTAGTGAAAAAAAAAAAAAAAGTCCCCCAAACACACAAACTCCAACCACATGGGTATGTGCTTAATTTTAGCTGTAGCCTGGTGTGCCTTTGCTTTGAGTGGATCATGAGCAGATACCAAAGTACTTCAGTCAGCAAGGGTCCATGCAGAAGTTTGTTGGCTACGGTTTGAGCTGTTGGCTGGTTATTAGTATTTGCCTGGATTTTTACCTGATTTTGTGTAATGGAGAAATTGATGCCTTCCTTTCTGATTAAGGCTCAGCACTTTATTTATGGAAGCCTCTCAACTGAAAGGTGCTGTACAGACGTGTAAAGTATTATTATTATTTCTCTAAAGCATGTTGTCCATAACTCACAGCAAATATAGTTTATGAAACATGCTTGCTATGCAGCTTTCATTTTTCATCCTTATTTATTAATACCTTTTCAGAGCACTTTAGATAAGTATTTGGAAATCTAGTTATAGGAAAGTCATATTTTGCACATTTCACTTTAACTGGGAAGAACATTGTTTTCTGATTTTAATCATAAAAATGGAATGCTCCTAATAGAGCGGAGAAACCCAATTTCCTCCAGAAGCATTTGCAGGCTGATCTGGTTCAGATATTCCTGCGATCGCAGGAGAGTAATATCTTGGGCATGAGAAAATGTTCTGCAGTATACCTGAAACAAATATAGCTGTACTGGACAATTATGCGTTTAGCATCATTGACTTTCAGCTAGATGGCTAAGATACTCTTTACTGTCCATTGTCAATTATTAACCTTCACAGCTACAGTGCTTTGTAATTCTGAGCATAGCGCATGCATCAGATGGAGCACAGTGAAGGAAGGCAGCTGGAAAACACCATCCAGGGCACATACGAGATGTTGTGATGACTTGGCTGCATTGATTTGCTATTCGCAACTTGCTCCATGCCACCTCTTCCTTCTCCTCCTATTTGTCACCCACGTGAGCAGTGTGGTGATTCAGAGGGTAAAAGCTGCATAAATGTGTGTGAGAGTCAGAGCTTAGTGATAAATTCGGGTTGTAGCACTGCAACCTAGTCCTACCATTCCAGTCCTTTGCTAGGACCACTCCTAAATATAATATAAACGCTGCTGGGTGCAGTGGAGTTATCAGTCTGGATGTGCAATACAGGAGAACTGCTGAGACCAGAATTTATTCTCCATCGCTTTGGAACGATCAGCTGGTAGAAGCACGCAGTGCTCTTAATGAAGAATACTGTTTTCTCATTTTCTCCGGGATTGAATTCTTTTATTCTACTTAGTGTTTGTCAGCTCTGGCTTCACATTATGATATTTGTGCCAGACCCTCAGTTGGCATGGTCCTGCAAAAGTCAGTGTGGCTACACTGTTATAAACCAGCAGTCAGCTGGGCCCTCTGTGAGTAGAAGGGATGCTGATAGAAGGGATGTTCTTTAGTGAAGGGTCAGGCAAAAAAAAAGCATCATCTTCTTGTGTGTTCCTCACAGTTTTAGACTGAAATTCAATGATCCCATTCATTACATTTCTTCGACCTATTCTCTGACCGCTATGTTTATATCTATAATAAACTTGCCACTGCATAAACTCAAAGCTAATTCTGTTTTACTAGATATTGCTATGTGAACCATAAATAGATAGAAGGTACGGAGGAAACAGAAGAGCCCCCTGCAGTGTTAAGCAGCAGGTTGCTGAGTTTATGGATTGTAGGCAACTAAGGTTTTTTCTCTTCTCTCCCCCTACCCCTTCTTCACAAATCTGAACTAACATCACTTGATTTTTCAATATATATGCAAACAAATCACAGCAAGTGATTTCATGGTCAGTGCTAACAGAGTTCATTTGGAGTTGCACAGCAGCACATTTTGAGAGCAAGGGGATCAAACATAAAATTATATTGGCAACTTGTAGCTGTAACTGCAAAAGGATTAGGAAGCTTACAAGAGGACTGGAAGTTGCATTATGGGATCAGAAGCAAACAGAAAGCACTTCAGGCAATGCCTTCAAAAATGCGTAAGTAACTTTAGGAGCCTTTGACTTTCAATTAGAGCTATGGAAGGTGTTCCACCTGTGACTGTTTTGTGGCAAGGAATACAAGTTTGCAGGCACTGTGATACCTCTTGAATTTGTCTCTGCTTGACTGAATTTTTCTGTTTTGGTGGTTGTGACGTGTATGCTTTACCTGGACAACTATCTGCTTCCTTAGGAAAACTTTCCACTGAGGTCCTTTCAAATTGCCCAGAGTCATTCTTTTCCCTGTTTCTCATTCCAGGGGAAAGTCCAGCTTCTCCATAGGCATCACGAACACTTTTCTGTTTTTACTGAGAAATTTGCTACGTTTTTGTATGTCTCGGTGTTCCATTGGTGGACTTCGATACCCAGCACAGAAAGTCAAGCCTCCCCTCAAATGTTTAGCTTTGAAACCAATAGCATTTTGTCAGATGTCAGTGTGGAGGTTTATTTATTCCTTTCCAGAAGTCTCGCTGCAGGATACTGGGCAGGGTCCATCTGGATCCATTTAGGGCCTTTTTTATTCTGTTTTTAGTTTCTGCTTTTGGATCTGTCACTGACACTTTCATACTTGGGTCATAAGCTCTTTGAGATGGGAATTGGCTACTGCTTCTAGTTTGTTTGTATGCTGCCTACCACAAAGATTTCTTATTGATCAGTCTTAACACATTCTTCCAACAAAATTATTATTTTCAATTATGATGATTAGATCTGTATGTGCCTGAGTCTCTTTCATGAAAAATTGGATTATTTCAATCCATGATAAAGAACTTTGAGATTAAAATAAAACAGTGATTTGTCACTGCGGGGTATTAGTGTTTCCATCTCTACTGGCATACATCTTCTGCAGTGTTCACAGAAACTGCATTCAATCTCTCTCCCCTGCAAGTGAAAGTGCTAATGAAGCAAGCATATGTTCAAATATGGGATGGTATCTTGTTGCAGTACTATACTGAGAAGATGAAATTTGGCTAAAAGTAGCACACAGCATAGTCATTTTGTGTGCATTCAGAAGAGTAAATATTTATCCTCTGTTTTTAAAGGCACAAAGACCCAAGGAAAAGGAAGCTGCACGTTATCAATACATATTGTAGTGTGAGTTTGAGGTTTGTTTTGGTTTCATCACATGCTGTTTATCCCTCCTGTCCTCTGTACTCTCACTTTACGTGTAAAATAGCCTTTTTGTGTGACCTTAGTTACTGAATTCCATGTTGATACTCCTCTTCCTTACTGGTATTTTTCCCTCAAACCCTTGAAGTGCATACTTAGATTGAAGTTTGTGTTTGCATCATAAGTGAGTTCCGGTCGTGTGCTTTCTTTTCGTTTTTCTGTCTAAAGTAATAGAAGAAACAGTAATTCATTTTAAAATGCAAATGCTTGAATCTGTTAATGCCCTCTTTCTTTTTAGGCAAGTTAAAATCTGAATACTTTAGCTATAACTTCAGCACTATAAAAATTAGGAAATTGGTTTAAAACAGATACTTTACTTAGAGGGTAGTGGATTTCTGGCACTTGCACAGGAGGTTGCAGAGGCAAACAGTGTTGGAGGTTCAAATGGATTAGACAAATTCGTAGACAATTAATACATAAATGGGTGCTAGAAGAGTTATTTAATACAGCAATCCTGGATGCAGGGGAATGTGAGAACAGACCAAAGAAATGGCATGATTCATATGTTCTGCCTAAATAACATCTCTTATTGCCACTCAGAGGCAGAACTGGTCAAGCTGGACCAGCCTTTAGGCTGTTTTGTAAGCTTTCAAGTCTGCCATATATCTAAGTATAAAAAATTTGGTAGATCTCTACAAGGTATTTAAGAGACGCATGGATGCAGCACTAAGGGACATGGTTCAGTGATGGGACTCAGCTTGGTGGTTGTACCTGGTGATCTTTGAGTCTTTGCCAGCTTAGATGATTCTGTGAAATCTGTTTAAAAGAAGGAAAAAAAGGAAAAAAAAAGAAAAAAAAAGAATTTGCTATGGATAAATTTTTGTAGAAGCAAATAATCTCTTGAATTAAATTGTATTGTTTCATTTGGGAGGGGGCAATTTGATTCTAGGGTGAAGCTAATGAAGCCATGTCTCACTCAAACAGCTATTTAAGGTACATGTTACAATACCAATTATGCTCTGTGAAGTCATTAAAATGATGACTTTTCAGTGTCTGATTGTAAGAAGTTTCATTACAGTATATAGCACTAGACATTAAAGATGGCTGTGGAAGGCAGAGTGCATGCCACACGGGGCTGATGAGGTCCAGAAAGACAAAAGGGGGCGGGAGGCATTGGGGCCCTTAAAAATGCATATCCAAATTTTCTAGCTGAGTGTCACTCACTGCTAGTACATGTGAGGTATAGAAGTTTATGATCTCGGTGATATCATTTAATACCCAAGACAAGCTGGATTTTGGTTTTGTCTTTGCCACTGTTCAAAGAATAATAAAATGGGATAAGTTCTAGGTGTTTCACAAAAGGAATTATTTACTACGCCATGGTGCCACGCATTAAATGTTAACAGACAATATCTCGCAAGATTTACTGTAGGAATCTCGCTGCTTCTCCATTTTGAGCTATGGAGTAAAAATGAGAATTATTGCTGGATATGATGAACAGCAACAGTATCTCGTGATAAGTTTGGCCATAACTCAACATTTACTGCAGGTCACCACTGCAATGATAATGCAAAGGAAATTAATCTCTGGCCCTGGTTAAATGAATGCAAGCATGAAAAGACTAGCACAAAGGTGCCTAGCGCTCACATGAGGATTAGTCATTAATAAATGTGCTAAAAAAAGAGATACTATAGCCAATAAATGCCATGATCATCATCTTTAGCTCAGATATGAGCAGAAGGTGCAGAACTTAACTCGCAGCTAAGACCCCAGTAAGCTAATTCGAAATAATTCACATGATTACAGAGGGGATGGAATAGATGCCAGAGTCCCATGAAGTCTTGGCTCTGTCTGGGGTAAAGCCAAGGAAATTTGTAGTAAATCCCTGCACCAAGGAATTGTCAGCTAGTAAGATGAAGTCAATGTGGTGGCAGAAGAGGGTTTTCCACTCATTATGAGACAAGGAGTGATTCTTCAGCACGTTGTTTAGTAGTGTAGGCTCCTGCTCTGAGGGACATCTCACTTTTCCTTGAATGTAAGGGAAATACGGAGTCTGGGTGGCTATTTGGCTCCTAAAGCTGAGCCATACGAGGAGTCTGTAAGGCGGTAAGTCTGAATTTATCCAAGAATTTGCCAGGTCCAAGTTCTGAGTCCAGTTCTTGTGAACAACTCGGACAACCTCAAGACCATCCTTCTCTTCTGACGTGCTGCCTTTGGGCTGAGTGAAGGAGAAGCACTCACCTAAACAAATATGACCTAGGTTTATCTATCATTTGTGAGATTAGTTCACCACTACGGTTTTGAAAACTTCTCTGCAGCATTCTGGCCCCGTTTCAGGTTTTGCAGCACAGCCCACCGTGGTAAAGTCACTCTTATTCCACATTCCACCACCAAACCAAATTCCTCTTCTCTTTACTCAAACCCAACCTTAATAGCCTTAATATGTGTTCCTCTCCCCTGTCTCTTTTTTCTTTATTCTTCTGTTTGTAATGTTTCTGAATGAATAGAAAAATTAACCAGGGCATCATTTCATCTTTTTCTTTTTTTTTCTGAAATGGAAATTAGTTTGCTTCTCTGAAGTTTGCAGGCGTTTCACCACACCACATGGAATTTGTTTGGAAAGAAAGAATTCTGGGGATCATGTATAATAAGGTTCAGAAACATGCCTGTCTTCTGCAAGCCAACAAACCATGATGCTGTGATTGGCATATAATCAGTTATCAACTATGCAGTTTTTATCAGCAGAGTGTGCATGAGACGGCTCCTTACGTGGAAATGTACTTGTTCATCTGAGACAGATTTTATGGACCATGAAAAATCTGTCTAAGCTAGATTTTTCAGGTGAGAGTGAAGGAGAGAAAAGAGAAAGTAACCATCAGTCATTCCTTTCATATTCTTTGTGTATAGCACTAAATACTTGCTGTGAAATATCAAACAGAGAACTTGGTCAGATAATGCGCTGTTGTTTGTGGGGAGTCGTTTTTTCTGCCTTTTCACTGGAGCTCAAAAGAAGTTTAAATTTAGGCTTTACTACCAAGTAAGTTCAGGACTGGAAGCAAGTCTTTTTGTCTCTTTTGGCCTCGTTGCTTCATCTGTAGAATGCAAATCATGCCTGATTTGGGGAGTGTTAAGGGTGTGTATTTAAGCTGTGTGTCGTGTGGAGCAAGGACTACATCTTATTTCACAGCTCACTGAGCTTAGAAGCTCAGGGGTAGAGGGGGAGTCCTGATCCTGCTCATCATGGACAAACATTGTGGAAGAGAAGTCTTTTAAGTGTCGTTTGGAAGCATAACTTTTTAAGACAGAGGATAGGTTTAATCCAGTTGGCAACCACCATTTTCTTCTGTAGTAAATGTCATAAATGGAAACAGTTAATCAAGACCAAATAATAATAATAATGAAATCAGATATCTAAGGATCTATCATTTTAAGTCTTTTGATACATTTCTTAAAGAATAACTGTGCCTAAAACGTTCTTCTTTTTTCTTTACATCAAGAAGCACAAATATAAAACTGTAGCTGCTTACAGGCGATCAAATATAGTAATTATTAGCGCTTAAGTGCTAATTTACATTTATAGACATTCATTATGTAGGTCTGTTCCTGAAACTGGGGAAAGGAGTGTGGGAGGGAGTACAGAGGATCAAAATCCAAGTAGCCTGATTGATTTCACAGGAGTCACACAAGTTTATGCTAACTGAAAATGTTCCCTGCTCAACTAAGTGCTTCTATTTTCACAAATCCTTGCTATCAGAGGGGTTGAAGGGGTAATTCTGGCAAGCACTGAGCACCACGTAGCTGCCACTGGGAGATGCTCACAGTAGAGGCATGGCTCCAGCCACGGGAGCCAGGCTTTTAACCAGGCTGGAGTTAAGAAATATTTGGAAACTTTTCTGATTCAGCCTAAAAGAACTCCAAATCTGTTTTCCTCTGATTGTGGTGCAGTTCCCCTGAAGGGCCATTCACAGTCTTTGATGGCTGATTCTTGCAGACGGTGCAGCCTGCTGAGCCACTCGCAAAATGCAGTTCTGCATCTGGTCCTTCCCTACACCAAGCTTAGGGAATAATGTCCAGGTGTCAGGTGGTCAGCCCATGCTTAAACCATGATTTATGGCCAACTCACTCATTTGAGGTAATTAGCAGTTCATTTGTTAAACCCTTCCATGTGGAGAAGTCATCAGAGGTGTTCCTGTTCCTGAAGGAACCTTTTTCTTTGCTTTGTTGTTTTGCTTTTTTCCCCTTTTCCTTGAACCCCTTGCCAATTCAGGGTTCGTCAGCAAATTCAGTGGCTCAGAACAGTGGGGTCTGAGCCCAACCCTTGGCTCTGTCACTTGTTCCAACTTTACCCTAATTTCTCCATCCCTCTTAAGTCCCATTAAATGAGGAGGATCCTTTTTCACACCACCTAGCTGTCTCATTTGCTTCCTGATCTAGAATAGGGATCACCTCTGAATTTGTGCTTTATCCCAGCCGAGATTTCTCATTCCAGTAGCACACTGACAGCAGAAGCAGCCTGGAGTTCCCACTTACTCGAAATGAAGCTATAAAAGCCATAAGATCCTGCTGGATGTCCCATGGAAAGTGACAGCACAGCGGGTGACCTAGGCCATTGTTGTAATACAGTCTCTTAGCACTCGAACAATTGGGGTGAGCAGCATGTCGTAGGATGGGAACGGTGACAGCTTGTCTGACCAAGAGCAGAGAGCAAGTGGGGTCAGCACCAAAGCAAGCCCGGTGGGGCTGATGCTCCAGCATTACAGCCCACACAGCTTTCGTTGTAAAGGGCAAGCTAAGGTCAGCATGGTTAGACTGCACTTTGAAGAAATTGCCAGCGAGTAAAAGACTGAGATGGAAAGCTAGATTTCAGGCATGTTAGTGAAGAAAGACACTCATGGTCTCTTTAATGGACTTCTCCAGGCTACCCATCTTGTAAAGATCACCTGTGAAACGTCTCCTTTAGCTTATTACTTTATTTTCTGCCAATGGTACTCATTTTTCCTGGTACCAAGCCTTTCCTGAGAGTTATTATCTGAATTACTGTATATTGCTGCTATAAACCAGTTGCCTGTCTAGATGCTCTCACTGTAAAAGGGGCCCTGTCCTGCAAATGGGACCTCAGTCTCGCTGCTTCATCATGGGAGGGTTCACAGGGCTGCATGCTGCTGGTGCCTCCGAAGTAATTAGCCGGCAACAGAGATGGCTGAGCATGAACAAAATAAAAGGAAAATAGGAATTGGGATGATTTTGTTGCTGCTCATGCAGGAAGCTGCCCTTGTTGAAAGGAGAGGCATGTACCGGGGAGCTCCTGGTGAAAATTCAGTGGGGTCCAAGCTCATCAGAAAGAATCCAAGAAGTCAAGTAGGACAAAAGAAGTTCTTAGTTCTCATGGCATGCAAATGTACCCGTAGCCACTCCCAGAGGGAGAAATTATTGAAAGTTTCTTAGTTCCTTAGGTTCCTTTTTGCTTGTTTTCTGCATTCATCTGTGTTGTGATGACCAGAAGAGTATCTTTGAATCCTGTTTGTTTATTGGGAGTACTCAGGGACAAGTGCAGCTGGTGCAAAGCTGTTCGAGGCAGCTGTACAGACAAGCCTTTGTTTCTTTCCTCAATTTGAGGGAGTATCCGTAATGAACGCAGGTGAAAACAAGAGGCAGTCTTGTACCTAAAACTGGAGGAACTGTTCCCATACTTGAAACCAAATGGGTGGCCTCAAGTAACAGATATGTAAAGGCTGCCTTGGAAATGCTTTACAGCGTTGCATGAATACTTCAAGAGCTCTTCAGAACGTAGTCAGTGTGACAGGGCTTTCTGGAGATCTTTTCTTCAGAGGCATTTGTCATGAACCTAGGAATAATGCATGATGCACTTGAAGAACAAAGGGAGTTATCTACTGAGTTTCAAAGGAGAGATTTTTACAATTACAGCTGCTCATAAGGTAGTCGGTAGGCAGATTATAGCGTCGGAGTGAATGGCTGATTGACTTTTCTCTCACAGGTTTCTTGTTCAAGAACCTGTTGAGAATAAAAGAATTATGTATAAATCTATGTTGAGAGTCCAACAAGAACTGAGATGGGTTAGGTCCCCCCTTTCCTTTTTGGTGCACACACTCCTGGTGTACAAAACTGCTTGCTTTTACTGCCTCGTCTTTGAATGAAAATTTCAGCAGCCTTGGGCAAGCAGGCACAGCACGGTATAAATATTACAGAGGGATCCTTTGGGCTCTTGTACTTACTGTGATGCCCTGATGAAACAAGATTTGAGAATCAGTCTGTGAGACTCTTAAACATGCGGATTAGCTTTTTTTTTTTTTTTAATTAAGTCTATACAGTGTGAGCTAAAACATGCTTTTTAGGTAGGCGTTACGGGCAAGGTTACACCAGAAGCGGAGACATAAATGGGGACTAATAACACATCCGTAATGCTTTAAAATGAAATTGAGAGATGTGTGGTAAAATTTGTTAGGAGCTTGTGTCTGGTATTTGTAGGTGGTTTCTGCCCAGATAAGAATTGGTAGTGGTGGTTCTTATGGGCCTGGTGGTTCTTACGGGTGATATTCCACTGATTTCACCACCTGCGGTCATGCAGCTGAACCTGTACTGAACAGTAAATGCATCCCAGCTGGATACCTGGTTCATTCTGCCACTGATTTCAGCTTCAGAATTTGTTTGTGCCCAAGGTGTTCAGAGAACCACAATCCAGCAGTGAAAGTCAGAGCAATACAGGCAGCTCGCACCCTGAAACACAGGCCTGGAGCCTCAGCTAGCGTGACTTGGCAGAGGCACCGCTGACTGCAGTCATTGTCCTTTGAAACCTTGTTGAAATCAGTGCAGCTAAAACCAGCACAAGCAAATATTTGGCCTAAGCAAACCTGTTTGCTTTGCATGGAGCCAGCACACAAGGCCGTGCCTGGAAAGCACTTGCACCATTTTCCGTAGCGTTGGAAGGGGAAATGACAGAAGTGCACAAAAGGCAGATCTGTGGAAAAGAAAAAAAAAAAAAAGCTGAGGATCTCGGGGAGGGCATACTCTAGAGACTTTATTTTGTTGTGTTTTACTAAAGGAAAATATTGAACTGATTGTTCTTGCAGATTATTTTTTAAATCGTGTTTGTTTTCCATGTTCAAATATAAGCCCAACTGGCTACCAAAGATGCTCTATTTCTCTTCTGGGCTAGCAATTACCCTACCTGTTATCTCTCTGGCTTTTCCCATTTGGCACTGACACAAACTGTGGAATTATATAAATACCTCTCCTCTCCCTTTCCCCATCTATTCTGTTTGTATCTATACTTTGTCAAAGCCCTTTTTTTCTTCATGCTAATAGCTGTGCAGAGTCCTCTGGAGGTCAGCCTTCCTAGCTGTGCTCAAGAAGAGCACTGGCTCTCCTTGCAGTGGAGAAAAATGACCTCAGTAAAAGCCATTCATTCATGATCAAATGTGGTGAATCTAGGAGACCATCTAGTCTCTTCTGTAGTGTTTTCCTTACAGCATGGAGGGAATTGTAACTTGCTTGACATCATTATTTTTGTGCAGCCTGACGTGTCATTTCAACATAAAACAAGCGAAAATAATAATAATAATTGACCCCGAAATCCTAGCTCAGAACCTAGGGAGAGGCAGAAGAGAGATGTACAGAGGAATCCATTGTCGAGAGGACTTGGAGGTAAGATGTTCTCAGAGAGGGGAGAAAGCTGGCTGAAGGAAGTGCCAGAGCTCCCCCATCAGCATCCCACCCTCCGGACCGTACTCGCTCTTCAATATTTGCAACCTGCAGCTCGGTCCAGCCTGTACGGGACCAGCACTAGGAGTCACGGTCTCATTTTTCTAACAACCTGGCCCACGTCTGCATAAAAGTTAACAATGTGAAATAAACCAAACCAAGGCCCTTGGTAGCCCCAGGAAGGCTATTTATTAACATCGCACTGTGTGTGTGCAATCCATGTATAGCATACACACTGTACATAATTAAAAGTCTTAGAGCTGTAGCACTCCATGATTAATGCCTTAGGTAGGCACCTCGGCTCCTAATACTAATAGGAAGTGACTCGCTCTAAACCATGAGTGGTGCTCGGGTACCTCAGGAGTAATAAAGGTTGCTCTAGGCATATTGCATGATTCCTTGACTCATTAATTATAGCTGCCCGAAGTGGAAAGTTTATAATTAAACATATAGTTTACTCTTCTACTTTTGGATGAAGTAAATTAAGGTAATTAGATTTCTTTTCGATTAAGCGTATGGAGCAGTTTACGAAGTGCGCAGGTGTGTGGAACGAGGAGGTTACTGTGCAAGAAATTTTGTCTTGAGCTCATCTGAGATCCAGTGCGGAATGATGTGATGTTTGTAATCAAACCCATTAAGTGTAATTATCCTTATAGGTGGTTTTTTTTTGACTCTTGAAAAGGAGGGGTGAAGAGTAAATAAGTACCTTGTCTTCCTTGTCAGGACCTTCTTTTGGGATGCAACCGTTCTTCTCATTTCTTTACTGTTAAACTGAGTTGCAGGTAAAAATCTTTCAACTGAAAATACCAGAACAAGCAATTAAAAAAATCAGATGTCCAGGCATGCATAGTTAAAAGAACAAGGGTTGTTCATACTATATGTTAAGCATGGTGTATGTTACTTGCTTATAGCAACTACCATGATATTTGAACATGTAGGGTAGGAAAGTATTAGCTCAGTTTTACAAGGAAACTGAGGCACACAGGCTTAAGTCACTTCTAGTTCACACAGAAAGAAAAAAAAAAAAAAAAAGAATTGATCTTGAATTGTAGGATAGTGTCCTTAATTTTTGGCCACTCTTTTGACCTGCTTAATGATCATTTGTTTATTTAAATAAATCAAGAGTAGGGAGACTAACTGGAAAACCTGTTAATTGTAACCCCTCCTTCTCTTTGCAGATTTTGATTGCTTTGTAAGGCTGTGCAGCAAACAAGGCAACTTCACTGACATCTTGGCTTCGTGGTTTTGTTTTGGAATTGATGCTATAAAACGAATACTTTGTGTTATTGCAACACTGAGTCTCCTTTCCTCTAATGTGCATTTAATTCAGCACTGACTTATACAGAGATGTATGCAATTTTGTGCTTTTGTACACACTCACACACATCTGACTACAAGAAAATTCCCTGTGTGGGGTATTTTGTGGTTCGGTTTTCTGTAATTTGTTCCGGGTTGGGGAAGGGAAGTGCAGGGAGCTATTTGCACAGGGTCACGCAGCTAGACGGGAAAAGAAAGAAACAATGGGGCACTTGATAGCTCATATCTCGTTGTGGGTCTGATCCTTTGCTCCATTATCAAGAGCTTTTATTTATATATTGTCTGGAACTTGGGCTGGAGCTCCAGTGTTTCTGATCTGGGTGCAATTGAGTCAATAAAAGTCAGACTCATTAATCCTGGCCTGCGGCAAGTCTTCATGACTGGAAACAGTACCAAATGCCTCCTAATGACTCAAGTAGGGATAGTATGGAAATAAAGGAGTCTGAGTACTTAGACTTCACGAACGTGTGTGGTGGTTTGTTCAGTGTCCCCCCTCCATCCCCCCCCCCATCTTTTTCATTTCCTGTTGTAGGCAGATACGAGGTGTGTATTGATTCCTGAGAGAGCACTAATGGCATTTGTTTCTTTGCAGAATTAAACTTGACATATACATAATAATGACTTTGTCAAGCTCTGCCTTTAATGAGCTTTTCCAGGCTGTATTTGCAACTCATTGAGGGTCTTTTCTGCGGCTTATTTTCATGAAAAAGAAAGTTAAAGCACATTGAACAGGATTATTGAAGTGGTGCTTTAGCACTTGCATTGCTACACAGACATCTTTAAGGCCCATGGCCTGTGAAAGACACCCCAAATGCAGGCATGGGAAGCCTTTGCAGTTATCCTTCATCGCTGTGAGGGTTTAACTCGGTTTTACCCAGTGCAAGTGACTATGTGCAGCAAGGTGCCTGTGCTGGTGGCCACCTCTTGCCACTGGTGACCAGTGCTTCCGCTTTGCCCGGCCTTCGTTCCTGCCATGTTCCCTGGCTTTGGCCTCACCAAGCAGGCCTCATCGGCTCTCGGAGGGCACACGGCGGGGACAGAGTACTCTGTGCCCTTCCTCCCATTGCATCTGCACTGCCCCAAGCTCCTTCTGGTATTTGGCTGTCGGGTGCAGCAAGCCAGAGCCAAAAATGTGGAGGTTAGGGGCGGACTTTGTCCTCAGGACAGAGCCTGCAAAGCCCCGCCGGTGCTGTGTAAAGTGCAGGCCCTGACAGGGGCTGGAGTGTCCATCAAAGGCTTTGTTCCATACCTGTCCTCGCGGAGTGGAAATCAAAGGCACTCTCTTTATCTGATGGTCTCTAAAAGGGATCTGAAACATCGATTTCTGTTTTCAAGTGAAGCAGGAGTGTCACTTTGGCTTTGTGCACGAACCTTATCTCAATTTCCTCATTGAGCAGCAAAACAGCTCCCAATGTTTTATTTTATTTCCTTGAGGCAGAGAAGGAGAGCAGTTTGGTTGCAGTTGGCGTGTCTCAGAGCACTGGAGCTAGGCAAGGGATCCCTTACGTTGTTTTGCCCAATGCTGCTATTTCTGAGGCTTTTTTGCTTCCTATCTGACCGCACTGTTGGCCTCCTTGTGCTGGCCCCTCTCAGGCACTCCCCTTCACTGCACCAGCTCCCCCTGCTCCATTACCTGTGAGCATTTCTCTTACTTGGGGGATTTTCTTGAATCAAAAACTGGCATCAGCATCTGTCCCTTAACAGCAGTGCCTGGGCTGGAAGTACTGAATTTCGAACGACTCTCTCTAGGCCAGGTTATTGCATTGAAAACACTCAGAAATAGATGCTAAAATAAGATCTGGTTAAAGACACACTGAACCTGCAAAGTGAGTCCCATTGATTTCAGTAAGATTTCTTTGTATGTTGTAGGCAACATTGCTTTGTTTTACTTCTTCACGTGACTCAAGACATTGTCTTTAATCTATGAAGTCCTGTGTCCTGACAATCTTGTAAATGTTTTTATGTTCCTCTGTTTAGTCCCATGTGTGATAAATCGGAGAACAATGTTTGTTGAAATCAGTTTTCAATCTGAGGCACAATTAGCTGATCTTGTTTCATGTTGAAAGGTGACAAGCAGGAAATGTGAAGATTTTCATAGTGTATTAACACAGGCAAGTTAGTTAGTGACAGAGACCTTATGAACTTGTTAAATATTTAAATGTGTCACACATAGAAGGAGAACTGAAAGGAGCAGCAGGGCCATTCCAGCCTTGTCCCTACAGGGTGAAACAAACTGGTTTTCAGAGCACGTGCAGGAAGAGAGAGGAGAAATCCCCTGGAAGTGCCCAGTGCTCCGAGCTGCTGACATACAGACCTTTGCTGCCTGCAGCCAGAGGTCCCAGTCTGCTATGAAACCCAGAGCAAGCCTTTCAGCAAATGTGAGACTGTCAGATGAGCTATGTGATCGTGCTTCCTCCTGTTAAAGCAGAGAGATTATTAAATGTTTGGGTTCTTTTTAGCCTGGCTTTTAGGAGAAGCATTGCACAGATATCTGCCATGTCAAGCTGTCACATTAACTGTGCCTTCTGAAGGCATCTGCGCAAGAGCACCCTGCAAAAAAAATGGAGTGGCGTTGGGTTTTTGTATTTGTGGGCCTGTATGGGAAATTGTGGTCAAACAGACAATTGCTGCACAGAGCTAAAACTTTGTTTCTCCCCTCTGAGCCTCTCTAATGGGAGGAAGTTATGTTGAAGAAGGGGAGAACACAGCTGATGCTGGCATGTCAGTGGCACACTGTATTACAAAACTTAGGTACCAAGTAAAATGAAGGCTGCCCATTTAGCCTAAGAAAAGATTGAGTGTAGTTGGCTATTTGCATTAGGACTCCCTACCAGCCTCTGTGTGCGTGAATGCACCAAGCAGCTGCTAGAAAGGACATCTGGAAGTGAAACTGAAGTAGAACAGGATGAAAAATCTTGCAAACTCTGAAGGGAAGGTCATCACATGAAAAGCTAAATGTCACATTTGTTGCTCAACTTAGTACTATTACATCTGGAAAAATGTAGCCCTTCAGTTCTGCAACTGAAACTAAGCCGAAGTCAAACAGAAGTCCTTGAGTGCAAACACACAGATCAGAATTAAATTTCCTTCTAACTCCTGGGTAATAGAGTTCTGTCGGAGCCAGGAGTCAATTAAGTGGATAAATACACACGTAGTTCACTAACACTTAGCATTTCAGTGGTATTTTGCTGAAGTAAGCACTTAATGTGATTATTGTGTTTCAGCCTGATTTAAGATGACAAGTTTTGCATTTCCTAAATATTAATTAGCCCTGTATTTCTATTTATTTAAACTCTGAGGCAGCAAGTGGGTAGTTGTGTGATTTACCTCTACCTCCTGGCACTTATCTCAACTGGGACATTTGAAATGCAATTCTAAACAATTAGCCTTCCTGCCTGTCAGCATAAAGAATAAGGAATAGAGCTTGTTTTGTTTGTTTGGGGGAATGATCATTGTACAAACTGCATCTACAAACAAATGCAGGGATCTGCTTGTTTGGAGCTCACTGCAAGACAAGGCTTTTTGATACCTAATCACAGAAAAGCAATAGGTTTTAAATGGATTTTTTTTTTTTCTTCGGGGCTAGGCTATTCCCTTATGGGTGGCTTTTAGGGACAATACCAAAGGCACACGGGACTGAATTGCTGATGGTGTAAAGCAGTTGGGTGTCCGCCCAGCAGGAGATGCTGTGGCTGAGGATATGACCTGGCAGGTGTTTGAATAGTGCCCTAGGAATGGGGGTGAGACGGATCTGCAGTGGTCCACGCTGCTGGGCTGAAACTGCTGCCTTGCACAGGCAGCCTGACGAAGAAATCAGTTTCCACACCAGGAGAGTCCTTGCTATAAAGAGACAGGATGTTTTCCAAATCTGACCCTTCCGGAGCATCTTGGGGTTGTCTGAATTGCTCTGACATCTCTGCAAGTCTCACCCCGTGGTATCCAAGAGCTCACAGGCCAACTGTGAAAGCACGTCATTCAACTCCCTGGTGGCACAGAGGAAAGATGGGTATTTAAAACTTCAAATGGGCAGAGATTAAAAGGCTCTGGATACCCAAAGCTCCTTTTGAATTCAATGGGAATTTGTGTACTTGGTAGCAAAAATAAGGGATTTTTATAGAGCTGCACTGGTTGGAGCATTGCGAATCTACCCCCAGGACTCCTGCTCCATTTCTCTAGTTCAATTATGGCCCTCGTTGCACGCTCTTTGCTATTACTCTGTATGTAATGAGGTGATGGTTGAAGTATTTCAGCTGTAATGGACGAGTGGCAACCAATTTGCCTTGACACATGCCTTTTCCTTTTAAATACTTTCTCTCTTTTAAATACCGAGAAGCTGAAAAACTTGCCTTTCTGTGGAAGAAATTGGTTGTAATCGTAGCAAAACTATGTCACCAAGTGGTCATCTGCCTTGCCACCGTGTATTAAAAGCTTTGGATCATCTTCTGTTTTGGAGACTTATTTTTAGATCTGTACTTTCTGAATGTGTTGTTGGCCACCAGTCAGAGAACAGCAGGGTTAATATAGCGCTTGGTGGAGCTTGCCCATCTGTTCCAGTTTCCATCCAACCATGGAGTTTTACGAGAGCTCTCTAGGAGGGTTTTGAGTTATCCAATTTGTAGTATTCTCTAATATAATCAGCTTGGTAGCACTTGAAAAGCTCACTGTGCCAAACAGGAGGCTGTAAAAATTTGCGAAGAGACAAAGGAGCTTGGAAATCTGAGATGTTTTTACATTTTCAGGAATTACGTTTATTTCAATTCATAGTGAAATTAGAGGCTGGAACAGATGGGGTGATTGTACAGTAAGCTGAGGCTTTGACATTCTATCTAATGAGGAATTAGAAGGCAGACACTACTGATTGGGTTTTTCTTTGGGGTCTAGTTATGTTTTATTTTCCCTGTTATTTATGTCAATGGTAACACATCCATAAACACTCTGATCCAGTCCTATTGACAAGACAGATCATCAAGACTTGTTCAGTTGTATATATGCCATCTCGTGGAATTCACAGCCTAAATACGCCATCTATTTTATGGAGTGGTGTGTGTTGGTGGAAGGCAGATATTTTACATTGACAGGATTTTGGAAGACGCATTGGGTCAGGGAATTGAAGTCCAGAGTGAGGGGAAGCCACAAGCTTTTTGGCTGACCTTCTTCTCCATCTGTAATCTGAGTTATCTTAGCTGATCAGTGCCTCGTGATACTCCTTTCTTCAGGGTTGTTCTCGTGGTGGGCTCGATCCAGCAGCGTTGCAGCTGCTGTCAGTGCTTGTGCTGACTGCAGATGGGTGCAGATGTTGCACATGGATGGGGCTGCAGCGAGTAGGAGCATGAACGGCTCTCGTGGATGTTATCCCCAATCTGCAGGCAAAGAGTCTCTGTTTTAGTTTCTGTTGTCAGTCTCTTCTCAGTTTCCATCAGCGGTAAAGTCACAGAATTAACAGAAATAAAGGAGCTGTGTTTATTTCATACTAATACGTGTGGGCAGCCATTTGGAAATTGAGATGTTATTACAGAAACCTAATTAAATCATTGTTCACCATTCCCTTCACCCCAAGCTATGAAATAACCATGAAGTGTGGTGACTTTCTTCCAAGCAGCCACCATGAAATCAGCACAAATTTTCCATCAAAAATGGACAACTGCGAAGATTAAACCAAAGAGCGCTGGAGGCATTAGAACTGTGCTACCTAATTAAGTGTATTTTTCTTGTGGAGTGGGAGGGCTTTCTTTTTTTTTTTTTTTTCTTTTTCCCCTCTGTTAACTAGCGCTGGGCCTGGACCTTAGACTTCCTATGGAGGAAAAAATAAAAAACTGGAAAGAAAGGCTTCCTCTTCTCATTAAAATTGTAGGCAGTTGCAGCCATTAAGGCAGTGGCCTTTTCCTTGGAGGAGAGCAAAGCTGATTTTGAAAAGTTCATGCATGCTTTCCTCCTAACGTGTGCCTGTTGGAGGTCAGCTAACAAGAACCAAAGAGGTATAATAATCAGCTGGAAAGGGATACAATCACAGGTATAAATAAGAGAGGGAGAGAGAGATGAGGTCAGAAAGCTTCTGAGAAATGACATCGAACCCTTACATGATTTCCTCTTCAGGCTTTTGTAATTCCTGTCATCTGGGTATTCTTTGAAACAGACGGCCCAGAGCAAACAACTCTTCTTCAAACTGATTTTCGGGTTGCCGAGGTTTGAGGTAATTATATTTTTATATGATTAATTACTGGTTGGGCTCTTCAGGCAAGGGCGGCGAGGAGCTTACTCTGCAGCCTGCAGCACCACTCAGCAAGAGCACGGTGGCCATCCAAGGCAGGGTCTGTAGGGCTCTAGCACCACGAAGTGGCATTTGTAGCCAAGTGCTTTGTCCTGAGAGGTTCCAGGGAGCACAGGCGTAGTGGAAGGGCTTGAAGGAGCCTCAGAAAAATGTGGTTGAATTTATCTGTGCGCTCAACAGAAATCACCGTCAAAGCCCTGAGAAAGCATCTGTCAATTTAACTAAGAGTTTTTGATATAAGATTCTTTCTAGGTAATTCTGAAGCTCCTACTTTCTGGTCTTAAAATATGAAATTGCTCTTAAATCAACACTGTAAATGGGCATGCAGAAGTTAAATGACGTACCCAAGGCTGCAGAAAGTGGCTTTTCCAAGTTGCAGCTGGCTCCTGCACTTGGATCTCCTCAGTTCCTTTCCTCTGATGCCTTTTGGCCAAGTCTAGCCCAGGGTCTGGACTGCAAATTTCAAAAACCTCTCTTAGAGCTGCAATTTTCAAATTTGCAACACGGAAAATACCAGCTTTACTGAATGAATGAAATGCATCCAGAAAGACATAAAGATGCACCTGAGCAGGAAGGGCCTCTCGTGGTAGCTAGACAGGTGTTTTTTTTCCCCTTAAAATCAGGGATTATTTTATTTTGTGCACCTGCAGCATTATCATTTTCGTTGTGTGTTTGTTTTTAAAGCTGCTGTGATGTGTGTTTCTCCTCTGCAGGTTTTGTTAGGAACTATCAGCTCCTGACATCTGTCCCCTAGGACCAGCTGGCACAGAGGAGATGGGTTGTGCTCTCTCCTTCACCTTCCGTTCACTGTATCGCCTGTGTTTGCTGCTGGGGGACTAACATGGCCAGGCATCCAGTAAGACATCGTCTCTGCATCCTGCCAAGCATTGCAGAAGAGCTAAGGTGGCCTGTTTTGCCTCTGTTCCCCTTCCCCTATTTCCTTTCTGCACAGTCTCTACCTGGCAAATTAGCAGAGACTGATGGGAGAGGTTCTCAAAATTGCTCCCCAGACAAGGAGGGAGGAACCGTCCTGACACAATAGAAGGGAATGGAAAGGGATTATTTTGTATTTCTTTTCTTTCTAATTTGCTGGCAACTGTGGCAGCTAGGGCTGGTAATTGAATCACCTCTCTGACACTCCACGTTTAAATGATGTTTTTATTATTTTCCATTAATGCTGACCAAGACAGGGGAGGAGACTTTCAAGGTTTAACAAATGGAGTAAGACACCCAGGAGCCCCTGATTTTCAGCGGGAAATGAGCGTTTAAATGGTCTTTTGTAGCTTTGAAAGCATTCTCTGTAAGGTTAGCTTCTTGGTGGAAGAAGCCCTAGTGTGGTTGAGTACCTGCTACTTTTATTTGAAGAAGAAAATCCTTCTAAAGGTAACTCGATCATGGTTTATCACTGTCCATGTGGGGAGGATGTTTCTGATCATAGCAGACTATTTAATCTATCTGACAAAAGCATAGCAAGACCCAGGAGTAGGAACCTGAAAGCAGCCAAGTTCAGGCTACACATGAAATTTATATTTTTAACAGTCTGAGTTGTTAACCCTGGAAATAACTTGACAGATTCTCTATCACTAAGCTGTATTGATACTGCCTGATGCAAGCTGTACGGGGATACCAGCGCTGACCTCCCTCCTGCAAACAGCCTTGCACTAATTACTCCAAACTGACGCTGCTGTGTTGTGGCTGCTGGGCTTCTGGGACAGAAGCTGGATCTTCCACATGGATATGTGCTGTTCTTTTGGACATAGCAGCTTTTTCAGAGCTAATTAGGCTGTGCCTGAGACAGCACTTCATTGCTCAGAACAGCCAGCTAAAGCTGAGGTTAGGAGCTGCAGATCAGAAAAGTTGCAGGCATGACTTGAGAATTTCTTGCTGTTGTTCTGTTCTAATAATATCATCAGATATTTTTTATTAGTAGTAGCTTTTTTTTTCTTTTTTTTTTCATTTTAATGTCCCTCTTGAAAACCTTTGCTCTTTTTCAATGCCTTGAAAGTGGGTAAACATTGTTGAAATCCCTCCCATGCTGAAGTTGCCAAGTGGTTGTTCAAATCCAACAATGCTCGTTACTCTCTGCACATGTCAAATGCATTGTCATCTGAATTCCCTCCCTCTGTCTGCTGTCTTTCTCTAGGGACATCTGTCCTGAAAATTCAAGTTGTTTTGCTACGGATAATACTCAAAGCTGGTGTCTACCATGGCCCAATCAGTAGCACTGCGTAATTGCAAAGACTGGGGGGGGGTTATGTGACCCCTTACTGGAATTTCATTGACATTCTTCTTCTTCAGTAGGAATTTATGACTGTGCAACTCAAAATTTTAATTGAAATCAAGTCAAAACAATAATAGTGACTGGCTAAGCCTGTCCCAGCATTGCCACCACCGTTTTAGTTATATATTTTTATTTTATTTTTTAAAATATTTCGTATTATTTTAAGCTATTGAAGCTTTAAATGTCACTGATACTATTTCAATAGGAAAAATGATAGGGTCTTTAGAAAGAGAAACTAAAGCCAAGTGCCTACAAGGAAATTCTTGCTGCAGTCACCTACTCATTGCCAGTCCCGGCAGAAAGCTGGGAACTTGGTAAGAGGAGATGTTCAAATAATAATAATAGTTTGCACAAACAGAGCTTGATTCTGCCCTTGCTTCTAGCAGCTAATCAGAGTAGTCTTCCACATGGACTTCACCCAGATGGAGCAAGCTGCCACTAAAGCTAATGAAGCTTTATGCCAGAGTGTGCCATTTGAGTCCAGATGGAGTTATCTGTTGGAGGTTTTATAGATTCAACTCCTCGAAGAACTGTTCAGAGGACAGCAACTGTATCAATCCCCTTACACCAAGGAGGAAGCTATCTTGTTCATGCTGCTTTCTTGTACCCTCACTAATTACTCCACCCTCATTTTGTTCCCATCAGTCCCAGTACAAGCATGTTCCTGATAGGGATGGGGATCTGAGCCCTCCTGCTCACTGGTGGCAACAAAGTCATCCTGCCCTTCTGCACCAGTGCGGGAGCCTTACTCCTTACCTGGGGTTTCTCAATCCCTTCCCAAAATGCTGGCGTGGCTGATGGGTCAGAGCAGTGCCCCCTCACTACAGGTGCTGTAAATGTACTGGGAACGAGGTGTAAGAGAGGTGGGAGTAGGTGGAAGGGGTGGCAATGGAAGAAAGAAGAAGAGGAATGTTGTAGTTCTGAAAGTGACCTCATAAAATGTTTGTGGTGTCAAGAAAACAGTCCCTCACTGGCTATGCTGAGTCCTTGTTGAGAACACCAAGGGGTCACATCAAAGCAGGATCTAGCCACTGTCTATCCCTGTAATGTTGGCAAGAATTTGTGGCCAGGCTCTAAATTTTGAAGATCACAGTTCATTCCAGCAGCTAACTCCTGACCACTGCCATCCATAAGACCATTGTCATCGTCCTTGAGGCCCTGGATGAAGACGTTGAGGATGCATTTCATTTTCACCATGTGAACACTCATGTTGAAATGACTGAGAACTCTGTGCTTCAAGGCAAGGACAATAAGGCAATGCTAATGCAGATGTTTTCAGATTTTTTTTTTCCTTTATTTGTTGTTTTTCTTCAATATTCAGGAAATCTAACAAATTCTCTTTCTTGAAATTCAGTGTTACAGTAACACCCCTGCAAAGAACCACCATTTGACCCTTTTTCCTCTTCAAGTATTATTTCCTTCAGATGTTTTTATCTCTCTGTTTTTTTTAGTGTAGTCGTATAACATTGTCAGTTTCTATTAATACATTTTGCATGGCTGGCCTCAGGCCAGCTAATGTACAGGAAAAAGGGGTTGGTCCCTCCTTGGTTCACATCTTTAAATTTGCAAGGAGGAACAAATCCGCCAAGGAGTAGTGCAGAATCAACACAAGGTCCTTGGGTGCACCAGATTGCCTGCGGCTGTTTACTGTAGCAAGTGTATTTGTACAAGCACATTCTGGCTGTTGGCTCTCCATGGACACTGCGGCAGTAAAAGAGGAAGAAACCGCTTAAGAGTCCTCAAATACACCACGCCCAAGCACCTATTTTCATTTTAAAAGACAGATACTGATGGGTTATTTAGCTGCTGCAACTAAATATACATTTTTTCAGCTGGTTAAGACTGTGTTTCAGATCACCACCACCCAGGTTGCTCACAGGCACTACCTAGACTGGACTGAAGAAGGTTGAAAATGTTGAAAGCTGGATGTTGCTCGTGATGCTTTGTGCAGGTTTGTAGAATTTCCCTTTTGCAGAAAGGGATGCGGAATGAATTTCCTGTGGAGTGAGAAGTCCTGAGATCCTGATCCAAGAAATGTTCAAGGTTTGCTTATCTTCACGTAGCTGAGCACTTCAGTTTAGCTTCTGGAAGAAAAGTCACCTTCGAGATCAAAACTGTGTGAGGGAAATGAAGGCAGGGATCTCAGGGAAGGGACAATTCTGCTGGCACACTCAGTGCATGGCGTCACAACGTGACATCTTTGCGGTGATACAGGTGCAGTCTTTTTCCTCCATTCACAACTTTGTCTCTCAGTTTGACCATCCAAAGCCCCTCAAACTTTACCAGATTTTCTTGGTTGAGCAAGAAGCTGGTGTTCCATGAAACTTGGTAGGGTGCCAAGACAGAAAGCAAGACACATCATTAGTTGTGTTTGCCTTACAGAAGACTCTCTGTGGGCTTTTATTAATAACAATACTTTGTACTACTGATATCTTTCATCCAAGGATATGCAAATATTAATTGGTTGAGCAATTCCCTGCACTCAACTTGATGGCATTTCTCTGTTTGTTTTTGTATAACGCAATAACTTCTGAATGTCACATCTCATCAGTACAAAATTTGGGGGGGAATGTTCTATCTGTCAATAAGCAGAGCCTCACTAGTCTGAAGAGAGAAACGCCAGCCTGGAAATGTCAAAAAGGAGAGGAGGGGATGGAGCACTAGAGATAAGAGATGCAGGAACAGAAGCAACAGTAGTGTGTGGCTGGGGGAAGCTACCATAGTGAGGAAGATGAAGGAATATACAGATCCTTTGTATGTGTTAAAAACCGAGCTGACAAACACAACACAACCAGGCAATTTCGTAAGAAGAAAAAACGAAAATTGTGCGACAAGTCAATGGCAGCATTGGGTACAGAACCAAGGTGTTCTTGTCTAAGACCCCCATATTTTAAGCACAAAACGAACCTTTTAGGGCCAATCTCACAGCTGGTATAAGCCGACACCGTACATGAAGAAATGTCACTTTATGCTAGCTGCAGATCTAGCCTTGGGTATCTTGATTGGAATCTATGGTAGTAATTATTCATGTTCACCATTTGTATTTTGGGACTAATTAACTATTCTAGGTTTCTATAAAGAATATTGTCAACTATTTAATGGCTCATTGAGTTTAGCAGGATTTCTAGCTTCTCTTTTACAATTTCAACAGAATAGTTATTGTGATTTGTGACTTCGAGTAACAGCTAGTGAGCTGTGAGCAGACCATGCGTATTATGATGTTAGTTCTACCCTTTGACAAATAGGTTTTAATTGGCTTTACATGGATTCTGCTTGATGATACAAGGCATCCAAAGATAGATCTGATTGTAGTGTTTTCCTCAAACTGTGTAAAAGCAGCACCTTTGTGCTAATAATGAATGTTCCACAGATGCTTTTCAACAACTTTAGACAATGGTGAAGAATACATAAAATTAATTTCTGCGTTTGTTAGTCCATTGGTCTTGCATCTGCCTTCGTGAAGACATTCAAGCCAAGGTCTTCAGCCTAATTTTGCACTAGCAAAAGAACTTCAGACTTCTACCCAGCTTAGTGCACATTGAAAACTTCTGAAAAAAAAATAAATAAATAAAATAAAATAAAATAAAATAAAATAAAATAAAATAAAATAAAAATTGTCCAATGAAAAGAGTGTACTGGTCTGAATGTGTAGTCTTAGTTTTGGTTGCAAGGGTTTATAGAACACAGATTAAAGTACTCCCGAGGTGTTTAATTGTTCCAGTAAGGCTTCACAACTCACTTCTCTGCAGTTTTGTAATGAAATGTTTGATATGATCTCAAAACCGCTTTTCTTAAGGTAACAGGTTCCCATCTATCTGAAATTACTCTGTGAGGATCTGAAGCTGTGTATCAGAGATGCTCCCAGAGCCCTAATTGCCACCTCAGTTTTACTAGATGGAGAAGGCCGCTTGATCACAAACTACCTGGGGCTTTTTAGATTTAACCTGTGCCCTTGCTTTTCCCCAGAAAGAAAATGGGAGACTGGTGAAGCTGGGAGAGCAGACAAGTGCAGCATTTTGATCTGATTATGTCCTTGGCATCTTGCAAAAGGTGTAGCTCCATCCTCACTGTTCCTCCAGGACCACCATGGCTTTGTCTATTTAGAAGGTTCTTATGATGTGTGATATCCAAACCATCAAGAAATGGGAGCAAAGAGACAATTCCTGCTTATTTTTTCTATGGACTTTGTCATTCTTCTTATCTGCCTGAAGAATGACTTGGGAGGCTCTCCCAACCAACTGGACCTTTAGTTCAACTTTAATTTAGTGTCTCAATAGCCGAAAACAAATGGAGCAAAGTCTGCAAGCTCCTTTCATGTGGAGCAGACGTGGGATGGTGGCCAGTTTGGGTCACTGTCAAGCTGAAGGGAATGAAGAGCAGTTACCCACGAGCAAAGTTCTGTCTCATAAATTCTCTGAATCTTCCACTCACTCTGAGCAACAGGGGAAAATAGAGCCCGTTTGTTTGCTCTACGGACAGCCATATCATCTTTTATTATTGCAAAATAAGTAAACACCAAAACACACTGGGACTTGAGCAGGAATAATATTAAGGACAGCAGTCCGTGAATGGAAAGCTGGCATGCCAGCAGACAGGCAATGTTATCAGAGGACAGAAAAGGCTGGGAATCAGGTGTGTAAGAGGCAGTGAAGGACCGCCAAAAGGAATTTATACTAATTCCTCTCAGGTGATTCCCATAATATTTTCCAGTTCTTGTCTCATCACCCCATATCATGTATATAGAAACCACATCCAACTGAAGTAAACATTTTCTTTTGATCTGCAAGATTTCATCTTAGATAGGTGTGTAGCATTAAATAATTCAGTGTCATCAGTGTCTGTGATGTGTGTTAACAGCATTCAAATGAGACTTTATGGAAGACAGACTTGATCAAAAAAACAATCTCCCAAAGTAGTTCTTTGGCAATAGGTCTGCTAAATCTTTAACAACCTTCTCTCATACTAAACAGGGAAGCCAATTTGCAAATTCCTAAGTGAAGGATTGCATGTGCAGGCTTGCAGCTCCCAGCCTGCAGGCAGTGTCCTTGGTGCACAATTTGCACCTGACACCTATGAGATAATAAAGAAATCCTGGTGGAAAAAAAAAAATCGAAAAAGTCTAATGGAAATATTTTTATTGACATTTCAGCTTTGCTGAAGGAAAATATCAGCATGTGTGGAGGCAGGCAGTTTATTTGACTGAAAAGGCAGGGAGAGGTGTTTCTCGATCGTGTTTTACAGCCTGATTCTGCACAGAGATTGGAGCGACACTGAAACTGCAGAACCAAGACTTTGAGTCAGGATTTCATTTGGGCAGCATGCTCTGTTATGTCCACAGCAGTGGCACCATGAAGTTTCACTAGTGCCCTTAAGCACCAGATGGTTTCAAATAATAACGTAAGTGAGCACAGAAGCTTAAAAACAGGAGATATAACTGATTATTCTGCTTCTGCTGATAAAGGGTTAACATTTATCTTCTATGTCTACCAAAAACACCCAAACCCTCAAACAAAAATCTGTCTTCTGCAATCTGCGTTGCAGATCTCTTATCCAGGCTGCAGCTTTACCAAGCATCTTAAATTGGTGCCTATCTCTATTACACACAGGACCTCCTGGGTGTAAGAACAATCTCTCCCTCTCTCTGCTTTCAGTTCCTGCCAGGAATAGACAGGTTTCAGTTTTATTTTTATTTATTTTTCCAGTTGTTTTTTTGTCCCCCTTAATTTCACCCTCCTCCTCTGCTGCCCTTTGTTGTGAAAATATCAAGGCAGATCCTCAGCTGATATAAGTCACTGCAGAGCCATTGGCTTTGATGGGAGCTGTGCTGACACAGACCACTTGCTTTATGTCGTGCCACAAGAGGATGTGGAAAGATACTGAAGACCAGTTGCCCAGAATATTTAGGAGCCCCTTCACCCCAAAGGTACAGAGGGCTGTGGCAGGGACCTTCCTGGGCGAGGTAGGGGGCACAACACCCCTTCCAGCTGGCCAGAATTGACCCTTATATCTTTGCTTTCTTTGGGCAAGCAAGCCTATGTGGCTCCCAGTCTCAAAATGGTTCACAAAATAAAAGATAAATTGGGGCTGTGTGAAGGCTTATGTATAAACTAGGCTTTTCCATTTTGGCTTTGTCTGCATTTCTCAGTCCGTGTTTGCTTTAAAAGTCCCCCTAAATATTAACCACCATTATTAGATAACCACCTCTATCACACATGGAGATTGCGTTCATTTCCTCGCCCTTGCCCCAGGTGTGCAGTGCAGTTTGACTCTAATAATGTAGGAATCATGAGTTTTTAAAGCACAGTAATTTTTTTCTCGTTGAATTCAATGGACATTGCAGAGCTGAGAGAAGAAAATGCAATCCATCTTCTGTGAAATGAACTCAGTCATCCTGCAGTTTATTGAGTAAGAGGGAATACAAAACAAATCCACAAATGTCAAAAGCAGTCTACAAGGGATCATTCCATTTCTTTTTCCATTTGTTTCCTTGATTAAAATGATTTTTAACTGATTCCTCTCTTAATTTAATATGACAAAATATAATTCACTTGAATATCCTTCTGAACCGCTTTGCCAAAGTGTGTGCTTGGCCAAATGTGCTGGAAATAGGGTGGCGAGGGGGTGGGACTTTGCTGAATCACTCTTGTGCACTTTAATAATCTCTTCACTGTAATGGTGGATGAGAAAAATTCTAGCCCCATTAAATTCAGTGGCAGATTCCTACTGGTTTAAATGGGTTCAGAAAGCACCCCAGTGATGATCAGCTGATTTCTTCTGAGATGAACAGCATAGGTCTTTTAAGCAATGTTTTTCTCCCTGTGAATTTATTCTGGTGGCTGCAAATAGGCCTTTTTCAAGCTTTGGACCAGTAATTCCTGTAGCAACATTTAATCCCATAGATTGCTCGCAGCAGACCCCTTTCTGCAGTCCTGTCCATGGAACAATTCACACACCACAACAGAAACCCCGTAGCCGTGCTGTGCCTTTCCTGCCTGCAGCAGGAGATCCCCACTGTCCCTGAGGACCTCAAACTCCCAGACCTGTGCTCACGGAGTGAATAAGGGCGGTAGGATTGAAACGTGTGATTAATTTTGATGTGTGTCAGACCAGCTGACGTACGTCAGACATAGCAAACAAGACCAGCAATCCATCTAGCTCATCGTGCTGACTCTGGCAGTACCGCTGTACGAGCGGGGGAAGGACACAGAGTTCCTTCCCCAGTCACAAACCTTTTCAGTTAGATCATACATCTTTTCTCTTTCTTGATGGAATAAATGTTTTTGTGTAGGAGGCAGAAGTGTTTCCAGCATTCCACGAGGATTATGAATGGATCCTCTCAGCAGCCATTTGGGGCCAGAAACTATTACTCCAGTCTCGCAAGAAATGTGCAAAATGGCTTGACCAACGTCATTCAGGGAGACTGGGGCAGAAGCAGGATTACAATCCAGATTACCCAACCCAATTTTGTGCTTTATCCACAGCAAGGTCCTAATTCCCTAAAAGCTTCTAAATGAGGGGATAGCTAAAGTCTTTCTGTGTTTCTGAGTAGCTGTGGCTATTCTTTGAACTCCAGCGCATAAAAGAAATGAGTAATGGAATCGAAGTGTACAATGAAAATGAAGATCATAAAGAGCTATCTTTGCGAAGCAGTACAAGATTTGTTAGGAAAAAGTTTTTTTTCCTCTACTAAGACCATTGTTATTTTATCAAATTAATATCCTGAAATGAAAAGAAAGTCTTAAAAAGTTGAAATGGAGGCGTAATGAAATAAGAGCCACCAGACATTGTTAGTTTAATATTATGCTTTAAAGAGTTGGATTTAACTGAGGGATAATTTAACTAAGACACCATTAGCAATTTTTCTGCATTAATTTTAGATCCAGATCTGAAATGGGAATAAACTTGTGCATCTGCCGAGGATCTTGTGCCACTAGTGGAGGACCTGAGCATTTGGATTGAGAAATGGAGCCCCTGTAGCTGCCCTGGACACCGCCGTTCTCCCCCTACCCAAGTGCTGAGCCCCCATAGTGGAAGTCCCATTTCCCTCCATGCTTTTGCTCTGCCAGCCTCCCCCTCAGCTTGGTGCTGGCAACACTCAGTAGGGTGCCACAGAGCCCATGGCGATTCCATGTGATCCCCAAAGCCAACCTAGGAGGGTAAATTAATGCTTAATTAAAAGCTGACATAGGAAGGGAAATTGAATTAATGTCCTAATTAATGCTCCGGGTTTAGTCCAAATAGGAAACTTAATGATTCTCCTTTCCCTTTTTCAGCACTGCACTTACCTCAGAGCAGTGATGAATTTCAGCTCATTTGGCCCCAATCCTGGAAAACATCTTCATTAAAAAATGTATTGAAGCTGGCCTGGATAGGCATGGAGTTAAGTATTTGATTAAAGAAGGCGGAGCTATTGGGAAAATTTTGCATAATGGTCCCCAATTTGCTAAACTGATTTGACTCTTAAAAACTCCAGTTAACGTCCTCTGCCAGAACGAAGAGCATTAGTCAGTAGTGCAGCATTTCTTTTATTACAGTAGCTTTAGTGGAATTGGTATTTTTGTAAACGTCGCTCCTTTATGATCAAGAAGAATCTGAAGTCCACTAGAGCAGCAAGTTTTCTGTGGAGGAAAATGAGAACGGGAGAAATATCTTGAAGGATTAAGACAGCACATTCACCCTACCGAGGTTCATTTCCTTTAACAAATCTTGGCTTATTCATGACAAAGGCTTCCATTCGATAGCACGTGAAGTACAACAAAGTGGCAAACTAAGAGCGTGTAGATATTTAGGTTGCTTCAGTGGCTGGAAAATTGGCTTGGTGGAATGGCTGTTGGATGCACTTGTAACGTCAGAAGGAAACAGGATTCCTCCACTGCTGGCACAAATGTATGCTGTGATATTTTGGAAAGGGTGGGTGAAATTCTGCCCCTGCCTCGGGAAAGCAGGGAGAGACAGACAGAGGTGGACTCTGATACATACCTGCAGTGGCAGATGAATTGCTGAAGGGTTTGGGTTTTGTAAATTCAGTGTCAAGGGCTCCATGAAGAAAGCTGAGGAATAAACACTCCAGCCCGTGCCACACAGGTTGCACAAGACGACCTTTGATGTTGCCTTGTGACCTTACATTTTGTGAATTGATGGATTCGGCACAAGAGGCATTAGCATTAGCATCGTAATGCATGCTTTGTCAGTCATGTGAGTCAGTCCTGTAGGGAAGCAAGCAATATTGTTTCCCTGGCTAATGACTCTTAAAGCTATTTTTGTTGTTATTGTTTTCTGTTGGTTGTTTTTTGTTTTGTTTTGTTTTTTACCGGGAAAGCGGCAGTTGAATTGTTTGTAGCCCCTTCTCGAGCTCGTGTTGCATCACTTAAACCATGCCAACGAAGTGTGTGGTGCTCTCAGATAGAAACAGTCACAATTTGTAGGTAGATATTAAAGCTCTCGTCACTATCTGGAGGTCAGACAGTTGTTGCTGTATCTGTATGGAAATGTTTACAGTTCAAAGTACTGAAAAAGCACCAGTCCTTGCCTTATTTCCAACTAACCACTCCTTTCTACCCAGGACAGCACAGTTGCTCAATATTTAAAAAAAAAAAAAAAAAAAAAAATCACAGAATCACAGAATCACAGAATTTTCTAGGTTGGAAGAGACCTCAAGGTCATCGAGTCCAACCTCCAACCTAACGCTAACAGCCCTCCACTAAACCATATCCCTAAGCTCTACATCTAAACGTCTTTTGAAGACTTCCAAGGATGGTGACTCCACCACTTCCCTGGGCAGCCTGTTCCAATGCCTCACAACCCTTTCAGTGAAGAAGTTCTTCCTAACATCTAGCCTAAAACTCCCCTGGCTCAACTTAAACCCATTCCCCCTCGTCCTGTCACCAGGCACGTGGGAGAACAGATCAACCCCCACCTCGCTACAGCCTCCCTTGAGGTACCTAAAAAGAGCGATAAGGTCACCCCTGAGCCTCCTCTTCTCCAGGCTGAACAAGCCCAGCTCCCTCAGACGCTCCTCGTAGGACTTGTTCTCCAGGCCCCTCACCAGCTTCGTCGCCCTTCTCTGCACCCGCTCAAGCACCTCGATGTCCTTCTTGTAGCGAGGGGCCCAAAACTGAACACAGTACTCGAGGTGCGGCCTCACCAGAGCTGAGTACAGGGGGACGATCACCTCCCTAGCCCTGCTGGTCACGCTGTTCCTAATACAAGCCAGGATGCCGTTGGCCTTCTTGGCCACCTGAGCACACTGCTGGCTCATATTCAGCCGACTGTCCACCATCACTCCCAGGTCCTTCTCTGCCTGGCAGCTTTCCAACCATTCCTCTCCCAGCCTGTAGCTCTGCTTGGGGTTATTGCGCCCCAGGTGCAGGACCCGGCACTTGGCCTTGTTAAACTTCATGCAGTTGACCTCAGCCCATCGGTCCAGCCTATCCAGATCCTCCTGCAGAGCTTTCCTACCCTCAAGCAGATCGACACACGCACCTAACTTGGTGTCATCTGCGAACTTACTGAGGGTGCACTCGATGCCCTCGTCCAGATCATCGATGAAGATATTAAAGAGGACCGGCCCCAGCACCGAGCCCTGGGGGACGCCACTAGTGACTGGCCTCCAACTGGACTTGGCTCCATTCACCAAAAAAAGAGGAAAGAAAAAAAAAAGGAGATGCTTAAGTGCACATCAAACTGTGGTCCCCTGTTCCTATAACGTATTAAACCTCTGCTCTTCTAAGCTGCGAGGTGCCATATGAGTCAAAGTATTGGCTCATTGGATCCAGAGTTGGACCTAACAGCTCATGAGGTCATGGGAGAGAAGAAAAGAGGTGTGTATAAAAGAGGCATTATAGCCCCATGTAGTTTGCCCTCTGGGTTATGAGCTCTGTGTGGTGTTGCTCAGAGTCCTGTGAGGTCTTTCTCTGCAACCACACGGGCTGGGAGACAAACATGCATAAAAAGCTGAGATGCTCGCCTAATCTCATGCTTCTTAAAGACTGGCTTTGAAAAATGAAAGATTTTTTAACGCTTGTTAAGGAAAAAATGCCACAAGTCAGACAAAATCACAATAGGTGGCACTGAGTCTCTTTGAATAAGATTCCTATTAAAATCAATGTGAGTTTTGCAAGTGGTGCTGCTCAGGCATTATTGATTAGTGACTGATAGATGATTCCTGTGTTTTTCAGCAGCAATATCTCCCTGTGCAGTTTTCTCTCCAGGCAGTTTCTCATCCATTTAGCTTTAAAAAGAAATTAGTTCTGGAAGTTTGTGTGGATTAATTTTGTGAGATTCAGTTCGGTGCAGGGGCTGTGCATTTCTTCAGCCTTGTTCAGATCCCGGTGTGAAGGCTTGGAGACAATAACAAACGGTGTGGTCGTGTCCTTTTGTGGGCAGGGCTGAACTTCCCTCTCCAGAAACCCTCTCATCCCTCCCCAGTGCATGCACACAAGTGCAAAGTTCCTATAAACTGGCTGAGGTCATGCATTACATCGGATGATTGTCAGTTAATCCAGGAGGCTGCATGCCCAGGGCCAATTCAGCTCCCTAGAAAATGAGCACATCGGGAGCATTCGCGTATTCCACATCAGGGAGGGAGAAAAAAGCCATCAGATTCTGAATCCAGCTCACGAAGCCTGGATGTCTGCAGTGTAGGAGCATTTCTCATCCAGATACTCTGGCTCTAAATGTTAAATGTTTTTTTTATTAGCAGCTCTTCTATTGTGTGCACTGAAAGATGAGTCACTGCCCTTCAGAGCAAAGCTGGGAATCAATAGACCTCTGTGAATTAGATAATGCGCTAAAATATGGATATCTCCAAAGGCATGGGAATTGTGATGGTGACTAATGGGCTTGTGGAAATATACAGTGAAAACAGCCCAAGCAGACAGTAATCTTTCTGGAATCTTCTTTGAGTCCTATTCCACTCGTGATGGTTAAGCATCTCGTGCACCGTGGCCACCCGGCAGATGAGAGGATGTGAAATTGAGCTCCCTGGCCCTGGTGTGCAGAAAATGAGTTTGCTATGAGACTTTTCCTCTTCCTGACAGAAACTGCCTCAGGATTGCTTGCTGGGGAAACCAGCTGCACTCACTGCACCCTGAAGCCTGATTAGAGAGGCAGAGGTGGGTGACAGATGATTATTCCCCTTTCCTCAGTGCTGCTGAGACCCCTCTGAAGTACAGAGGAAGACGTAGATGTAGGGAGCATGCACAGCGTATGGCCACACAGAGGTTTAACCCTGCTTTGAGCTGGGAGGGTTGCACCAAATGACATCCAGAGGTTCCCTTCCAACCTCAGCTGCTCTGTGAAGATCCAGCCCCGTGCCAGCTCGCTGGGCCTTGCACAGCTCTCTCAGTAAAATTTGAAAATGTTTATGAAGTCAGAATAAATTCAAGCTTCGTCTTAGCTCTCCAGAAACAGACTCATAGTTGTCTGTGATGTTCTTTCCCCTTTCTGAATGTTGCGTAAGCAGCTTCCGAAACTTCATTAGAGCTGTCTGTTTTATCTAATGAACCTCGCTAGCTTCTGAAAATAATTAGTCAATGAGCTCCCTAAAATGGTGTTAGTTGCAAGTAATGTGAGCTCCCAGAACATGCTCGCATATAGCAGTTAAGTTTGTACTGGGGATTTTATCGTTGTTTCTCTAAACAGAGAGGATAGCCTTAGGCAGATCTGAAAATTGCATCTCCAGCCAGTTGGGGGAAGTGGAAGTCAGAAACAATCGTCAACAAAATAAATTTTTCCTCTTGGCACATGGCGTGCTGGACTTGGCAATGCCAGGTGCTAACTCCCTTTCCCCCCTCAGACTCCCACTCCTGACTGGGAAGGGAAACAAGAGCCATAAAATACAGCTACCCGCGTTTCAGGATAAAAGGCCAAATTGAGTCCCTCGTGTGCTTCTGTGGGAGACAGAGGCAAAGCTAGACCACAAAGATTCACGGCCGTCAGTTGTACGCTCGCATAATCCAGTGGATCATGTTCAAATCACTGAGCGGGACTGGAAAAAAAAAATCTGACATAGATATTTATGTAGCCATTATCCAGCCAGTCTTTTGCAGAGCACATTGCTTCAGTGTGTTTTTCCTCCAAATAACCATCTGACGTAGGCAGAAGTTATTATCCCCATGCTGGAGAGGAGAAGGGCTCTGCTGAAAGGCAAATGACTGCACACTTGTGTATCGCTGGAAGACTTTTCCTAATTGACAGGGGAAGTTCTTGGCATGGCAGTAACCAAAACTGCAGTCGTTCAAGTCCTTGGCTTGTATAATAATCATCAGGGCATATTTCTGAGATATTTCATGAGTAATAGCAGTTTAAATCTGTAAAAATACCTAACCTGTAGAAAGGATACTGAGCTTAATTGTGTTACTGGGAGAGTTGCAGCCTCACAGTAGTATCTGGATACAAACATCTGACTTTTTCTTTTGAAAGTGTTTTGATAGGAGCAGATGTTACTTTTTTTTTTTTTCTTTCTCCAATAAAAAGGAAAGGTTTAGTCTGGATAGAGGGGAGATCTTAGGGATTTGACCAAGGCACCGCTTTTAATACCTTCCTCATCTGACAGGCCTTCGAAGTTCTGTGCCTTTCAAAGATGATGAAGTTAATTTAGCATCTCTCTCACCAACATGTTAGATGTGAGAGTGGGAGCAACTGGGAGGTGAATGACAGATCAGAAGGGAAGGCTGCTTTATAGATTTGTGGCAGTCCTGGTTGTCTCTTTTGCAGTTGATTGTGTTCGGTGGAACAGTTCCCGGCACGTCCCTTTCTGGGCAAATGAACTCGTCCATGCAGAGAAGAAATGGAGAGAGGAATTTTGCTTTTTCAATTAAGTAGTTATTGCAAAGCTGAGCAAAAATAAATGCTTGACTTGATTACCTTTGTTATCAAAGGCCAGAAAGATACAATAATTAATTATATTTTACTTAGCCACTAGTTGCCATGGGGGAATAAGAGGTAATTTTCATGCAGGCTGTGATATATGTCTGTATATATCTAGCTGACAGGTATACTTTATGCTTGAGGTCCAAATTCTTTGACCTAAAGCCAGCTGGTATTGATTTAGGTTTTCTGTAGATCAGATCCTCTTCCTGGAAAAAAACTACAGATTAAATAGCGGCTTAAAGAAAAAATTACTCAAGGTTTATACAAGTGTAAATGTGAGAGAAGAATTGAGGCCCCAAAAGACCTGTCTGTAGAGAGAAGAAAGCCATGATTACTCTGTCTTTTGTTTAAAATTAATCAGAAATCCTCCTGTATTTTATTTTATTTAATTTTTATTCTTGGTGCTGAAATCAGTAGCCTCTTGTGCAGCTTGTTTCATGGAAACACTCTCTGTACTGAGTTGCTTTACCCACCCTACATCTTGTTTTCAAAGCAGAAGTTTCTCAGGAGGTTGCTATTTTCACTAAAACTGCGAGCAGCGGTTGGTGTTGCTGAGTGCGTGCAGCTGGTTTGGCTGATCATTCCTGAGCGTGTGGAGGGCAGCAGAGTTCCTGGAGGCAGCCTTGTGTAGAGGCCATCTTTTTCCCAGGAATGTTAAATTCCCCCATTCATCATCAAGGATCAGGGCAAGAGAATCCAGCTAAATCCAAAGGAACCACTCTGAAATCCCTGGAGTTTCACAGTAGCTGACGTGGGAGTAGAATTTGCTCCAAAAGAGTTATTTTTGCTCAGACAAAAACAGTCTCTGCCAGAGAGTAAGCTCAATATAAATGTTAGCTTTCTCTTTCTGTATCAGAAACTTCATTTTATTTTGGGAGACAAAAAGGCTTACATAAATTCTGCTCTCAGCTGCATTGGTGCGACTCATTGGCTTTAAAATCCCTGCTCATTTAGAAATATTCTTAACCTTATTTTCATGCATTAACTGCAAGCTATTCCTTCCTCAGATGAAATGCAAATCCAGAGTAAGATGGGGATTTTTGCAGAAAGTTAGGGAAGCAAGGAACCCAAATCCCATTGATATCCAATAGAATTTAGGCATGTAAACTTTCTTTACTTCTGTGAAAATCCCAATCTATGATTCAAAAAAGAAAAAAAAATGTGCTGGCAGTTCCTTTAACTTACCGAACGTCTTTTAGAGAGTGTTTTATATGATTGAGTGCTGAAGAGCTGTCATAAACCTTTTCATTTAGCAGCATCCCCAGATAGATAGCAAGAGGAGATTGCAATAACAGAGGAGAATGAGAAACAGAGGATTTGCTATGCTGCCTCCAAACATTTCTCCCCATATCCCATGTCCTGCTCTCAGAAATGGAAAGTGTCTTAATTATTCAGGGGAAGAAGGATGCCCTCCTGTAACTTGTTGGATAATTATGCTGTGCCTACGGTACCCGTAAGTACTTCACTAGTTCCTCTGCCTTTGAGCCAGCTGAAACGTTCAAGTGTTTTTCGTTGTTTATAGGTAGGGCATGGAGGCCTGCTGCTACACAGAAGAAATATCAAGCCACATGCAGCCAAAATGTCTCCGTGTGCCTCAAAATCTTCCCAGATCACACACATACTGCAATCTTCTGCTGGTGAAAAGCTAGTCACCAATGAACTCAGGTATGATGAGATGTCTTCCACTTGGAGGAATCCTAGCCCTGCCTGGGGCTTCATCCTCAGTACTCAAAACCTTCCTCGTGCCTTTGGGAAGAGTTGCTTGCCAAGTGTAAGAGGATCCACTCTTCAGAAAGAAGGGAATTTGGGATTTTAGGTGAGTACAGCGTTGTCTAGCAAATCACAAGTCATCCTGGGCACAACAGCCTCGAGCCTGCCACGCAGAAAGTGTCACCCCGAGATGTCTGTAGACGTGTGTGGTGTCGAAGCTCACACAGGCTGGCAAAGTTCCTTGTGCTCTAATGTGCTAGAAATATCCGACTAAATGAGATGTGGTACTTGGGTGTGCCTGATCCTGCAAAGTGTCAAATGCTGCTTTTGGTCCTTCCTCTGGTCAGGACCGAGCTGCCAAAGCAGCAGAGCAGCAGCAAGCGGCATGTGCGAAGTCACACTACGAGAAGGCTGAAATGCTCATGACGGATCTTTCCAACAGTGAAAACTGTCTTTTTTCCTGCTCTTGCATTTAGCTAACACCTGTCAAAGAAGATTAGAAGAGGGGAGATGACATGGAATTAAGAAAAAATGATTTCTAGTGGCCGGAGAGTGGTGGTAAAGCCCACTGTGCGACTGCCTGTTGTGTCACACTGCTTTCTGCATTAGAGGCCTGCCTTGTCAGTAAAGAAAAAAGCCACCAGCAACAACCCTAAAATCATTTAAAGTTCTGCTGCTGGGTACTGCAGGTATTTTAGTCCACATAGAAAATGAGTATATTTCACGTAAATGGATGACAAGAAAACTTGGCCAAATCCTTTTCTGGTGTTTCTAACGTTAGAGATCAGCATAAGCAGAGCTAGGAAGGGTTGGTGCTGGATTGGAGCATATAGGATATTGGACTAACATCGGTGCACACGCCTCTGATGGACCCTTTCAAAGCAATTCTTGTGTGATACCTCAAATCAAGCTAGTTCCAAAGTCTTTTGGATATCATCTTGGAGCAGTTTGGGAAGTAGGATTTACCACATTGATCAGTAGTTGTGCAAACCCACAGATGAAAACAGACCTCCCAACTCAATTTCAGACTCCTGGCTTGCTGGCGTTGTCACAAATTTTTGTGCTCTGGTGACCAGTCAAAAAGATGGAGACCTTTATTAATGGGATGCACTAACATTCTCTCTGGATGCTTAGATAAGAAGGGCTAAATTTAGGAGACTTAGGTTTTAGTTTAATATTTCTATAGCAGGGTGACAAGATTTTTCATTGTATCCCTTTGTTGTTCAAGAAAAACAACTCCAACCCTGCCTTTGCATAATTTGGAGATACAGGGTGCGTTTTGAAATGCTTTAAAAGAAGTCCAGGAGTCCTTTTAGAATTACTGTCATCTGCATATAGATCACGTGTGCTTCTGGCAATACCTTTGTTTATTTTCTTTTCTTCCTGGGAATATCTTCCTTTGGAAACAGTAGAACCAACACTCTTTTTCTTAACTGTTTGGCCAGAGTCAAAGATTATTTTTGATGAAACACCTTTTCAATCTTTTTATTTATTTATTTTTATTTATTTATTCCTTAAGGTTTCATAGTTTTTATGCCAGCGAAACTATGCACTTCAAATTCTCATCCCAAGGTTTTGAGCTGATTTTCATAGCAGATACAAGCAGCGATGCCGGCACTGATCTCAGACATGGTTTATTTTTATTCTTATATATCAGCAGCTATTTGTCATGCTACCTTGCAATGTGGGACTCACATTTATATGGTTTGGGGAGATGTAACTCATTTTCTGTTTAATCCACTGTCTGTCAAAGGGAGAGATTTAAGATAGAATACCGTGGGCTTTCTGACGTGGTTCACAATTTTTTTATATGTGTATTTATTTTCTGTGCACACTATGTCATTTGTTAGGTTGAGTGCAAGAGAAAGTTGGTTTTCCAATAAGTGTAATTTGAGAAAAACTTGCAGTGTGCAGTGGACTTCAGACATGATTCTGGAATATTAAAAATGTCCCAGTGAACTGATTGCTCTCCAGTTCTGCACAAGGAAGGCCTTAGGAAGTAAATCCTCTCTTGTATGATCACATGTTTAAAAAATATATATATAGAGAGAGAGAAGAAAATAAGTTAATGCTCTTCATGGTGAAGTGCTGGGATATCCAAGAGCCAAATTTCTGGTTCTTGTAAAGAACCAGATAGCTCTTGTTGCTTGGTGTTATTGGTAACTGGATTGTGGATGTGGAGAAGAAAGATGTTGTGAGCAATGGGCAGAGATGCTCCAAGAACAGATAGACCCCACTGTGCTGCACAAATGGGCAGAGAACCACGGGAGCATTCAGCATCAGCAGACAAGAGGTGAGAGGGAAGGGGAGCACAGGCTGGGGAAGGCGAGGTGGTTTGCAGAATGGTGGCAAGTGAGAATGACGGCCGAAATACTGGATCCGAAATATGGATAAGGCAGTGCTTACTCCTCATCAGGAGCAGGTGCTGCTGCCAGGTAGCAAAGGGGATGCCATCAGTCCTTTGTCAGACAGAGAGGCAGGGAAAAAGCATTCAGAAAGCGTGCTGCAATGTAGCACCCAGCAGCTCTGCGTCTCCACCCCTGTGTCTGGCACCCCCCGAGAGGGAAGGGCTCCTGCCCTGCAAAGCTTCAGCTAAATACGGCAGGCAGGCAAGAGGCAGGAGAGGGAACAGAGCTGGAGGAGCTCGCTTGCAGTTGGCATCGGTGCTCAGAGGTGGAGCTGAGAACAGGCCCTGGCCTCCAGGCTCGCTCTCCGGCTGGCACGCTCTCTGCCACCCAAGCTGTCAGCACCCTGTGCCGTGCATGTCAGACGTGCTTCGCTCTCTCACATCCATCTGATGTGACAGAAAGCCAGGGACAGCTCCCTCACCCAAAAAAAAATAAAAATACACTAGATCTTTCTTAAAAAGAACAATGATATACACGGCTGTAGGTGTTATCCTTTCATCAAAAGAAAAAGCCTTCAGAAGACAGTCATGGGATGTCAGCAGGAGAAAGGCAAATCTCTGCAGCCCAAAGCATGTCGCGGGAAGCCTTGCTATGACTGAGAACGTCCTGTGTTAGCTGCTGGTTATTTTAGGCAGTCGCCTTATGTCTGGTGTGTCTCTAACTCTAAATAGGACTTTTGTGTCTCTGAAGTTTGGGAAAAAGAAAAAAAAAAAAAAAAAAATACCACTTGCTTGGTATGACAACAGACTTGTGGTTTCCTGGAAAAACATTTGGGAAATATCCTTCCTAAGGGCTGCTTGCTATGGTAAGGAATGGAAATCCACTGTCTGGGGCAATGAGTGGGCTGGGCACAAGAGCACAGGTCTCAGGGGCTGGACAGCTGCTGAAGATGCAGTGCAGTAGGCTTAACACAGCGAGACTGAAGGAGGAAACCATCTCTGCCATCAGAGAGTGAAATTCAGATGCAAAACTCGTCGCATCGCTTAGGTCTGATGTTGAGGGCAACACTCAGGTCTCTGGTGTCCTTTCTGCTCAGCGTGGCTCAACCAAGGCTGGTAAGCTGTGATAAATTTATCATGGACCTGAGATCTCATGGACACTGAGTTCGGCTAGTGCAGGAAAATAAATATCTAGGAATGGATGCGATGTTATTGCTTTTCCTTGAGCTTCTGGTTCCACATCATCTGATGGCAGCCTATAAATTTGAAGGCTCCAAATACCACCAGATGCAACTTTCAGGAGGGAGAACGTACAGAGCACTGATGAGATGACAGTAAACAAAAGAATTAGGTTGTATTACTGAGGAAGCTCTCAAAGAAGCGAGGGCTGAAATGGCTTCCCATGAGATTTGCACCAGGCGATGATATAAAGTACGCTCTTGAGAGCATTCTCTCATTGTCAGAAGGATAGGCTATAGAAAGCCAGCTCTGAGAGATCTTCTCCATCATTTCTATGAGCCAGTACGGTTAGGTGCTGTCAAAAGTATGTCAGAGGAGCATTTCTTCTGGATTAGGCACTTGTTATCAGGCTGGAGTACTGGGCAATTGATGATGTGAATTCATTGAGGCACTGGACAAGGTACACGAAGGCTGAGAACATTTGTCAGTCCTGGATGAGCCTCTTTCCAGACAAACTCCGGTACCCTTGTCACTTTAAGGGAGTTTATTACTTCTTAGTGAAAAGCAAGGGAAGAAATATAACGGATGAAAGGAGACTTGAGAGGCATTGCAAACCCAGCTGCATAAACCAGGTGAAAATGGAACAGATGAACTTCAAACCCGTGGCTCGAAATCATCAGTGCTGTAGATGCACCGAAAGCTCATGGGTTTCTTAAATCGCGCCATCCACCTACCACCTTCTCCTGGATTTCTGAACCATCAGCATGGCTGATCCAAAGCTCTATCAATCGTTCCATATTATTTATCTACCTTTCAGTACTGCCTAGTGACCTGGTCCCACATCAGCCCCTGGCAGCAGAGGCGTACAAAATTGGCACGGAGCAAGCTGCACAGATGTGTGTGACAACGAGGATGGGCAGCACAGCTGGCTGTAGATCCAAATTTTTCTCTGCTTTACAAATGAGGATTTTAATCAGAAGGCCTGCTTCTCTACAGCACAAACCTACAATGGCATCTAGTAAAAGGCCTCAGGTCTGCCTTTGAACTTCATCTCTGACTTCCGCAGGCCAATTGGGTCATGCAAAATTTGGGTTCAGACTTTGGAAAAGCGGCATTGTTTGAATTCATTAGATTTGTCTATTCCCTCCCTGTAAGCATCCCTGGACGAGACAGCAGGAATACACTGATGACTTGCAGCAGCCATTTACTGTTTGACAAAGAAATGCTTGTGACAGTACACGTGGCCCTTTGGCTTATGTGCCCTCTGTAATTAGTCCTCTGAATTCCTGACCTGAGAAGAATTGGTTTTGAGAGTCGGGATCTGCCAGAGCAGAGCTGCCCAGACGAGAGGGGTTCAGGAGGTCACGGCCATGCCTGCACAAATGAACCAGCCGGAGCAGATGGGATAGTAATTGGAAAACAGCAGCATTAACCGAGTAAAGACCAAGAGCAGTAAATGACATCGCCTGAAGGATAATGCCTGATGGCTGTACGGAGGAAGGGAAATGGCTTTGTTGTAAAGGCGTTAAAATGGGGTCGGAGGATCCGTGCCGTGGTTGCTCTGCAGTCCTGCCTGATGTTAAGAAAATCCTGAAGCTCCTGTGCTCCCCAGCCGCTAGCTGGAGTGCCGTGCCCTTTTGCTGCATTGACTCTTTATTTGCTCTGTTTGCTGTGTTTTGTCACAACGTCTGTGGGCACCATGCCCAGAGAGTTGAGACCCCAAACTGCAGCCTCAATATTTAGTGCAGACCTTGCCTGCAGCTTGGGCATCGCATCCCAGACGTGGGTAGCCATGGCATTACCAATGCCCCCTGTGCTCACCATGTTGAAGCTAGAAGAAGCACGTAAGAGCCCCTGTTTCCCCAAAGTATGCCCAATTGACTTCTCTCACTGACAATGTTTTTAGGTTTAGGCCATGGCTTAAATGTCTAAACCACGTTTAACGTTTAGACTGACACATCTGATACTGGGAAGGGGCTGGGAGCATGCACTCTGTCAGTGTCAATGGCTCAGCTGTCAAGTGTTAACTCCAAGCTGCACTTAGTCACTTCTCGTTATCTACCTTTTATATTTTTTATTTTTTCAATGTTTCCTTGTGAAAAAGAGATGCAAACCTGAATGGGACTTTGGGCAGCCTTCTTGAAGAAATTAGCTCGTGCCTTACGCAGGGCTTTGAGCAACCTGAATTAGGCACCTACATCAGATGCTGGAAGGTGAAGGTAATCAGGAGATGGGCCAGGAAGAAGTGATTAATGCCAGCTGTGAGAAACCCTGCAAGGCAGAGCAGCCTTTTGGCCCGAACCAAACAGCTCCTTGCTACCAGGAGGAGGAGGAGCTGTCCCAGGAGCTCAGCTCCTTTGTTTTGGGAAGGTGCCCTCTTGTAGATGCTGTGAAAGAGCCAGGGGAGGCAAAGGAAGGCACCAGGTTATCGGACTTGGAGAAAGGAGAACCTGAAGGAAGAGTCTTTCAGGGATTTTTCCTAGGCAAGCAGATCTCGTGTTGGATTTCCTGAGGAACCAATTCATTTCCAGAATGAGCAGGAGGATCACAACATGTAGATGCGAGTCTACAACAATATATAAGGACTTGGGGCTACTGGGAGGACAAAGGAGTAGGGTCACTGGGTGGGAAGACAGGAAACCAGTACTGGAGATTTGCTGCAGTAATGAAATGCTTTGAGGGAGGGATGGGGTCATTCAGGGCTTTAGCTATAGGGCCAGGAGCTGGCATGCTGAGCTATAATCATTGTTCTTCAGTGGCCTGGAGCAAGGTAGCTATGTCCTGATCCCCAAAAGTGCCTACATATCTAATAAGGCAACAGAAAGTAGGATCAGAGCTTTACTGCCTGGGCATATTCCCCCTTTGAAAACGAGCACAGAAATAATACTTTCTCACCTCACACAGCTGTTATCAAACTTAATTCACAAATGTTTGCAAAAGGCTCTGAAGGGAAGTATCAAGTCTTACGGAAAAGCCCCTCTTATCAGAGAAACCCCGTGCCTGAGCTATATCCAGCAGGGCATCAGGACTAGCCCAAATAAATCTGATGATTGTACAGTTGGCTTTGGCTGCAGAGGCTGCAGATAAAAGTTATTCAGGGCTAAAACTGTGATTTTAGGCATGTATGAAACTGGTGGAGTGCATTAATTCAGCTGTGAAATGGAGAAACAAGATTACTATCTCTCTGCAGACTTACATAAGTGACATGCATCCTTTTTTGGCTCATACAATAGGGTTTTTTTATGTCATCTGTCATTAAAATTCATTCTTGTCTTGCCCCATGATCTTGATTGTTCTCTCTGATGGGAGCTAGGGATTAAAATTGTATGGACTGCTTGCATCACTTGCACTCTGTAACACACTAGTCCTCGTTTGGTTTCTTTCTTAACGTCAGATGAGTTTCACCAAGCACCCCTTCTTCCTGGAGTTTGCTGAGGAAAGAGGGGAAATTGACAGCTATTTTGGCAGGCTATGGGATTTCAACCATTGAATACTACACTTGGTAGGTGGGAAACAAAGTGTTTCCCTCTTAATAAAATATATATATAATGCATGTATGTATATATATATAATATCATATATAATATGTAATAAATGAAATCTATTTCCCACTTAATTAAAATATAGAGCATATAATATTGATCAGGTACAAAGCAGGTCTGAGCAGCAAACACATGGCTCTGAATGGGGCTCCAAGAGACAAAAGAGCTGATCATTTTAATTGTTTCATTCAAGTTTCCTAGATCAGTGGCATCAAAGGCAACAGCAACTACTTACAGTGACACAACCTTCATCCTAGGGACTATAAAGCTATGTGATTTAGCCAAATTTTTACCTGAATTTGGGGCAGGGAGGCACTGTCTTTTGTTGTTTAATTCAGTTGAACTTCATCCTATTAACTTAGAAAAATCTAGGCTCTTTTTCATTGAAATTGTGTCGAAATTGCCAACTTCTAGAGTCAGGAGTGAGTCAGAGGAAACTATGATTCAAGTGTCAGTAACACTCTGAGTGCCTTTCAGTCTAAAGCATATGGTGAGCATCTTCTTCAAGCCGTGCTTCGGCAAGGGGAGAGCCCTTCCGATGAAAGGCTTTGGCTCTTTTGTTTTTTCTTTTAACAGCAAATGTTTCTTAGGATAAATAGAAGCTATTGAATAGAAACACCAGGAGCTCATGAGCTCATGCCAGTCAGATAACCAACAGATAGACCCATGTGGGTCAGCCTTCTTTTTGCATTTAGAAGGGCGTCAGAAGTCTACAGGTCAACTCCAGCTACTTCAAATACTGCGTGCAGTCCGCTTGGATCGAAAGTTTGCTGTTGGCTGGGACCGCAATTTTCCATACTCTCTCCATGCCTTCTCACAGAACGGAGGCCTTGATTTTGGAAATAAAAATTAATGTGCTACATCATCTGCTAAAGTGGTAGAATAATTTTGATACGCAGAAATAACAGGCTCATTATGAGCGCCGTTAGTTAACCATAAAAATCTGAAATTGTGGAACCCAAAGACATCTGCCTTGGGTCTAGATCTCTCTTTTTATGCTCTGTAGACAATATGGCCATATTGTAGACCTCCAGTCTGTCTCTGGCACATGCTGTTACCCTCGCATAAATATACAACACAGTGTATATCTTCAGGGTTAGCTTTGACAAGACAAGATTGCAGTAATGGTCAAAGGCAAAAGCATTAATACAATAAATAACATTTCACATTTCAGTGCAGCAACTCAAAGCTTTTAATTCACACCGCATCCTTGCAGAAGAGGGTACAATAGGGGTGAAGGAGGCATTCAGAGGGAAAACCAATTGCTCAAAATCTTTAGCATAGTCAGTAACACAGTCCTGAACTCCTGCCCTGCTCTTAATTGTGAACAGACATTTTCTTTCTTTGTGGATAGAATAGTCTGTATAAAGTATAGAATATTAATATTCTCTCACTCCTTTTGAATGTCTCATGTATGAATTCTTTAGGCAAGGACTATCTCTTACCATGTTTTTAAGGAGCACAAAGTCAAGCGGAGGAAATCATGGGTTAGAAAGGATGACATAATAAATGTTTGTGACATTCTCAGACACTTCAGTAATACAAGTGCTCTAGCTGGAGAAATTTGTACATTTTAAAGCAAGTACAAATTTACTTCAGTGTTTCTATGCTTTTTTCAGTAAATTCAGCACGCCTCCGGACTGGGTGAAATCTGAGGTATTTCACTGAGCACCATTGTGGGTAGTTAGGGTCTGGCGGCCGGAAGATGTCGCGCTGTACGGAAAGGAAAACTCCTGGATTCGGGTGAACGGCGGCCGGAGCGGCGGGACCAGCCCGGCGGGGAGGATGCTCCCGGACCAACAAGGAAGATGGAAACCCTTGTGAAGGTCGTATCAAAGTTGTGGAAGTTGTGGCTCAGCTGAGGAAGCCAGGGGTGCCGGTGGGGAACCAGAGTCTGAGGAAATCTGGGAGAGACCACCGCCATGTGCGCCCCAGTACGGCGCTGAACTAGAAGACGAAGAGTTGGGTGAAGAAACCTTCAGCGGGAACGGGGATGAAGTGCTAGGTTTTACTAACACGTGGAAATGGGAGAAAGAGAACGGCTGTGGGGACGACCGGGGAGGAGGTAGAAGCACGAGAGAGGGGCAGAGAGCCGATCGGAACGGCCATCCGAAAAAACGCTCTGGTGGGGCAAACGCCTCGCCAAGAAGGTGGCGGGGCGAGCCACGAGGGAGAGAGCGGCCTGCCCAAAGGGGTGGGGGGCAGGGCCCAAACTCGACGGGAGGGTACCGGGACTCGGAGGGGAGCAGTCAGTCGAGCTCCAAGTCCAGATCAGATACCGATTCAAATTCGGAGGAGGAAATGGGGACAGATAGCAAAAATATCCCCATCCGAAATAAAGCAGCACCGCGAGGGGGAGAAATTCCTCTCACGGATTGGAGGAAAATTAAGATTGCGTGCACCGACTGGGCTCTTCCAGACATGCTAGCATTCCCGGTCTGGGTGACAGATGATGGGCAGAGGGTTCACTCACCAATAAACCCTAAGGATGTACAAGCGATTGTTAAAGCCGTTGCAGATAAAGGGCTTCATTCTGCAATGGTCTCCACCCTCATAGATGGTGTTTTCAGGGGAGACGATATGCTCCCGTTTGATATAAAACAAACTTGTAGACTGATTTTTGACGGGGGGGGGGGGGGGGGGGGGGGATGATCACTTTTAAACAAGAATGGGAGGACAACTGTATGAGACAACTGGCCCAAGTTACTGGGGCAGATCACCCACTATATGGCTCTAGCGTGCAGCGGCTAATGGGTGTGGACCCAACAGTGATCACCCCCCGGGCGCAAGCCCAGGGCCTGTGGGCCCATGAAGTTATGGCAACTCGTGCGGCCAGAGAAGCTCCAAACAGCCAACGCCCCAACTTCCAGTGGAAAATGCTGCCTCAAGGAATGATCAACTCGCCTACTATCTGCCAGATCACGGTGGATTGGGCGCTGGCGCCAGTTCAGTGCAGTGACCTGACCGTGACTCAGAATAAAACTAATGAAAACTGAGTTTCTGTTCACAGGAATGGATCATCGGACATCCCCGTAATCTGTATACCCCGGTGACAAGAGAAGACAATAAGTCAGCAAGCGTCCTGTCTAAGCCTGAGAGTTCCACACTGGCAGAACCCAGATGACAGCGAAGCGGCCTCCGTGGGTGGGGGGCTGTGATGCCTTTGTGTGATCTTATCTTTGGACCTTGTATACTAAATAAGCTTGTGTTGTTTGTTAAAAGCTGGTTAGAGAAAGTTAACATTATGTTGGTAGAACACCAACAACTACTTTAAGAGTGTATTTACTCAGGGTTACCAGTTACCTCCTAGTTTTCTCCTGGTTATTGTGCCTTATGTTTTTTATTTAAGTTATGATGTCTACATCTTAAGATTGTTATATTTTAGCTAATTTGGTTGTGCATAGGGAGGGGGGAAATGTGGGTAGTTAGGGTCTGGCAGCCGGAAGATGTCGCGCTGTACGGAAAGGTGGAACCCGTCCCTTGATGGACAGTAGTGTGTGGTCTGTGATGTAAGCAAGCGGAAGTGACGCTATGGGCCTCGGGTATATAATGCCACGTGACTCGACAATAAACGCCATTTGCCATCCACCACATTGGTGTCTGTGAGCCAATGGACCGAGCGGCCTGGGGTTGGTCGCCGTGGCGTTCCTGAACCAGGTCGCCACTGCCCCCTGAAGGCAACAGCACATCCATGATGGACCAGTGCTCCGTCTGTGTCTACCCTTAATTTGTGCTCAGTGGGAACAAATCTCTGAGCATCTGCCTCAGTTTCCCAAGCCATGAAGCTATGCTCAAATCCATTTTAAAGCACAGAGGACAAAATTGAGTGATGCCTGGCAGCACTGGTTTTATTTAGATAGATGCACCCAAGCAATTATTTCAAGATTTGTGTCTTCCCCTACAGAGCTCTTTGCAGATCGTCAATGATACGACTGTCAAAGCTCAGGATATCTCTGGACGTGTTTTATTTTTTTTCAGTCCCTGCTCTGAAGAGCTCTGATCCAAATCAGTGAGAAAACATCTCCTGCCTTGCAAATGGAGGCCCAGTGTATTTAAGATATTTACCAGATGTCCTCTGGAGGGGTAGTGACAGAGTCACAGGCTGACCCCAAATCCTTTCTGCCCTTGTTCTCACCATGCTTCAGCCACAAGATGATTCCTTCTCTCATTTGTCTGGAGAGACGTTTATATAACACGAGTACTGAAGTGTGTCCTTTACGCAGGCTCCTCTTTCATCGGCAGCAACTGCATTTAGACCTATCTTAAATCAAGCCCAAAAGCCTTGAGAATTTTTGCTAGCACATCATCTGTCAGAGGTCTTTCTACCCGAATAAATTTGTGTTCACCCAGAGCACACCAAGGGAAGGATCAAATTAATTGACTTCTCCTTCTAACAAAACATTTTTCAGAAGGGGACATCAAACTGATCATCTGACACAAATCATCTGTTTCTTTTCTCTTTTCCTGCCTCCCCACCCTTTTTTATGGAAGGGAAAACAAAGGCATCCTTTAGGACGGTGTTTGCAGTGTCATTGTCTCCAGTGCAATCATGACATTTCATCACGGAGCAACACCTCCTGCCTTTCCAATTACATTAAATTTTCAAGATGTCTCGGAGTCAGCCCAGAGCAAACTAGATCAGATGGATGCCTGGCTGCAAATATTTCCAGGCCCCCTTAAAGAACTGTGAAGGATTTAGGTGTCTTTAGTGCAAACTAAGGTAGACAATGCATTTGTTCTGTTCTCTCTGTGCCATTAAAGTCCCGGGGACCAGACTGGAACGGAGGAGAGGCAGATGGGAGTGAAGTGGTGATGAAATGCAGCCATCCGTAGGTCAGCTATGGCTGAAAACACCGAACGTTTAATTACATGATAAAAACTCCCCCTTTCCTCTGAAAATACTCCTGGTTTTTATAAGTCAGAATCAAGGATGTCTGTCTTTTTCTCATCCCCCTGTATTTCTCCCAGGTCTTTGTCTGTAGCCCTGCTTGCCTTTTGAATTTTGCACAGTTTGACGTGGGAAACCATTTTCTCTGGATGTCTTTTAGGAGAGGCAGCTAGGTACCATGAAGCATGGCTTGTCTGGGGGAGCTGAGCCTGCAGAGACGGGCACCTCCAGGGCATGAGAGCAAGCATGTGGAAGAACTTCAGAGCTCTGGGGTCCGTGTCCCACTTCAGAGTCTGCCAAATTCGGATATGCACAGGGCAGGAGAGAGCAGGCAAAGAGCATCTCCACAAGCCCTGTGCATCATTCTGATACTGTATTGATGAGGTCTGCAACAAACATCATCTCAGCAGTGTACCATGCCTTAGGGGCATTTGGTTTGCTTTCTACCTCAGAATTGGAACTTCAAACCCTGGTCTAAGCCTGCGTTCAGCCTTCTTCCTGAACCGTTCTTGATTATGTTGTATGTAATGCTTTTTATTAACAATACAAGGCTGGGAATGAGATTACTAAAAGAGTTTATGGGCCAAATTCATTTAGGAAGATAAACCTGTTTAAGGACTTGGGGCTCTCCTAGCTGTAATTATTATTACATAAACAGCATGTGAGTTTGGATGTATTTCATTCTAATATTAAGCAATAGCTTTTCTTTTAATCTCTCAATGTTATTTTCCCCAGGCATTTTGGAGGTGGTAGGGAAGATCCTGGGTAATATAGCACAAACCTAATGCGCTGGCAGGAATGGGAAGTATCTATGCGATGTCAGTGTTGGTTTGTCTCAGATGTTTAACAATAATGAAACATATAAAAGCTTTCTTTTGACTAAGAGTCTGCTGCTGCTCATTGAGGTGAGAGACCAGATGATCCACTCCGGAGTCTCATTCTCTCCCCTGCTCTGCTCCATGTGCACGCGCCTGCGTGGTTCCCCACTACGAGCATCCCCCAGGACAGAAACCCCTGTAGGGTATGGGATTTATTTATTTTTTATCGCGGAAAAATTGCCAGATCTTAGAACAGAGTTTATATCTGCGTTGGCCTTTGGGAAGGGCACCATTTCTGAGAGCTGTCTGGGAGTCATCGCAGTTATTACTAATTAAAACAGGGTTGGTGTAGCCAGCTGAACGAGCACAGGCACACTTGTGTCAGCCTGTCTTCTCATCCAGAACTGCTCGCATCTGCAGAGCGGAGCTCTAGGCTGCCCGATGCCGGGCTCCTGCAGCTCAGCTGCTGCTTGCACTTGCAAGCTCATTTCAAGGCTGAACTCACTGTCACCACCGATTGCTGCTTGGCCGTAGTTTTAAGCAGGACAGGCATGAAGCAGAGTCAGGAGCCTATGTGTACACAGCCAAGTCATGCCCTTAATATTTAGCATAAACATATTTGGGCTCTTGGGTTGCAAACACCTGAAAATGCCTGAGAACGCTGGCGGCAGCGTGGTGGATTTATGGTGCTGATGAAGCTGTGCATCAGTCTGACTCCCAGGTTCTAGCTCCAGCTCCTCCCTGGAGAATGGTGCTCTTGCAGAAATGCAGAGTGATAGGAGATGAAATCGTTCTTGCACCAGATGAATTTGTTGCTGGAAACAAAAGCCTACAGTTCTGGCTATTCAGGAATTTGGAAGTTTTCTTTCTGGTTGGGTTTTTGGGTGTTTATGAAGGAGACAGTGGTGGGCTCTGTGGGGCAGTGGTGGGTTAGCACCGTGCTCAGGGCCTCTGAGAGCATTGCTGCAGCAGGATTAGTCCTTGGATTTACCCCTCCTGTCTGCTGTCCCCAGAGCATTAAGCATCTAGCACCAGCTGGGCTTCTGCAAGTGCTGCAGTGAGCTGCTGCAGGCTTGTGTCTGGGTTTTGGGAACCTGGGAAAGAAGAAACCATTTTCCCTGACATGGTAGGCCATGCTGACGGGGTCTCTGCTGGAGGATATCTGCTGTAATGGGCAAAGACCTGTGGCAGCAGCTGCCCGTGGAAGGCAGGGTGACGCAGGGACGGGCTCTCCTTGACTTGCTTGGGGCTTGTGTCATGACAGCCCAGGCTGCTGTCAGCTCGCCAGAGCTATTTGTAGAGATCTTTCACTGCGTGGCTCAGGTGCTGTGAACTGTGGACATCGGTGATTCAGAGCAACGTGGGGAAAGGACATGCTGGGAATCAAATCTGCCTGACAGGTGAATAGATTCGTATTTGCAGAGGGCAGCTCAGAGCAAAGCAAATGAGCAAGTGTCCTTCCAGCTGCTCAGCCGTGGCCAGGGGTGAGCCAGGCCTCCTCTGGAGCAAGGTGGACAACCCAGCACACGCATCCAAAATCTCAACCCAGGGTCCAGGGCTCGCCAAGTCCATGTCTAGGATTAGGACTTCCAAAACCACTGGGCTCTGATGGTGGTGGGGCCAGGGTTGTGAGATGTGCTGAAGTCTGGCCCTTCCTTGGCTCTTGTTTCCAGCAGGAGCTACTGGAGGGGCCTGGCCCTTGCTCAGGGTGGGCTCCCCTAATCCGTGGTGGGCGCTGAGAAAGTCCAACAGAGCTTGTTTTGTCTGCTTGTGAGTTACAGCCTTCCACGCTGCTTGTTCTCCCTGCGATTAAAGCGATTTCCACTCCAATAAGCTACCCTGATTTTCCATGGATGAGCTGAGCAGCTCTCTTGTTTTCCCACGAATTTCCTTCGGAGGAAATAAGCCCCGTGCTGAAGCGAGCAATGGCAGAAAGAAGAGCTGCGTAGGTATTAATTGAGGGAAGCCTGCGCTGCATTTTACTCCGGGGATTTTCTCTGAGCTGATTAAACTTCCCTTAATAAATCCACCTGCGGGAAGTTACAGAGGGTGCAGAATTTTTAAATCGGGCCTTTCATCACTGCCTGCTGCTCCTCGGCAACTGTGTCCATAAAGCAAGCCAAAAGGAGCAAGCGAAGGGACTGCGACTCGAATAAATATTTCCAGTTCAAGCAACGTTAAAAATGTGCTGCAAACAAGAGCGGGCGTTCATCTCCAGGTTCAGCCCTGCAAAGGGTTAGGAGCAACACGTTTGAGAGCTGCTGGCTCGTGAGTGTGAGCAGAGCCATCTGTCGTGGCCATGCGGTGATGGAGCAGGTAGGCCCGGGGACAGACGGCACCACTGGGGTCATGTTTGAGGTGGCAGCAACCTGAGATGTGTACACAAGGGACTGGTGGCAGCAAGCAGAAGCAAACCCTTGCCTAAGTCTGTGAAAGACTAAAAGGAGTCCTCCAAGGAAAGCGGAGGCCATGCTGGGGGCCAGGTAAACCCCCTCTGATGGCACACCTTGGATCAATCGATGGGGTTAATGCGTATTTTAAATAAAAACTCCACAGAGTTTTCTTCAAACTCCTCTGAAACAAAAAGGCTTACAGAGCAGGGTAAAATAATTTTGCAGAGGATGATCAAAAATGTGCTTTCCAAGAGTTGGCAAGGGGCTATGTTGCTTCAGACCTGAGGGTGATGTGTTTTATCAATGTTAGATGCTTTGCTCAAGAGGAATTTTTGTCTACCTGTTTCTTCCATATTTCTACCTATCCGAGGAAAAAAGAAAAAAACATTTCAAGCAGAAACTGCTTTTCCCAGGAAAGGCAGATCTGTGGGAGACTCTCGGATATCCTCTGAGGACTCAGTTGATGTGGTTGATTTTGTGCAGAAAACATTCAAAAACCACAGCAATGAGGCAGTGTAAAACCCCAAGATAGATATTAATTGTTCCTGTGCAGGAATGTAATAGCAACCAGGTTTGGACTTATTGATCCTTATGGAGTTTGACACAGGCAGAGGCAATGCTGGGTGGAAATTTGGAAAATGAATTAAATGTAACTTTTTTTTTAATAGGAATTTATAGGTCATTTAAGGCTTAATGGTCTCTATCCAGAGCTATTGGCTTTGAAACCCTTAGGAGGAAAGCACACACAGAGAAACAGCCCAACCTGCTGGCTGGGGAGAAGGAGTAAGTGCCCCGAGGCCATCTGCTTAGGAGTCACATCGTTTTGGGAAATGGCCTTTGGAAAAGCAAAGGATAAATGCTGGACAACGAGGATGCAACTGGAATCCAGCTCTGATGGGTCCCGACGGTGGAAAAGCAATAAAGGCCACTGAGATTGAGTGCTGGTGTAAGAGCAGAGGACTGGTGCTAATTTTGGAATACCTGTCTTAGAAATGTAAGCAGCCCTGGGGGGAGGTGGGGGCAAGGAAGGAATGCCGAGTGTAGACTCACGCCAAAGATTTCAGCTCCCAAGAAATGGCTTTTTACACCTCCGCTCTCTGGGGAGAAGGAAAGAGAAATGAGAAAGGAGGGAGGTGAACACAGCAAAGGCAGATTGATTTCAGCTGCTCTCTTTCTGTGCTTTATACAAAAGAAAATAGAGGGAGAATAACTCCAAAGGCAAAGCTCAGATGATTATTGACGCCACTAGGAGAGACCTTGAGCACCAACCACATGCGGGCAGGACTCAATGTCATATTAGAAGTTCTCCAAATGCGAAGTGAGAGCAAGTTATTTATTTTTCATGGGGAGGACCCGGGTGTTGCAAAGGTTAAACTGCAGTGGGATAAATGTAAGCATGAATTTTTGAAGTCTTTCTCTCCAAAAGCGCTGTCAGGAATGGGAAGAAAATTGAAAGCATTCAGCTGTTTGTCAGTAGCTGTAGAGAAAAATTAGAATCACTGCTGTCAGTGTTTCATTGAGTTATTTCATTGGTTTTGCTGCTTTGCTTACAAACCAAGGTATCCTTAATGAAAATAGCCAAGACTTAAGGGTCAGAAATCCAAAGCTAAAATCAATGTTTTGTTTTCTATTGCCTGGGATAGTATGGTTGATTTGATCTTTCTATTACTATTCTAATTATTGCAGCTGGATATGTGAATTATATTTTTATTTTTTTATTTTTTTTTTACTCCGCTATACTCTGGAACATAAAAAGAAGCCAAACTATGTATTATAAAGCAGCAGGCACAAAGGGAACTTTTAAACTGAGCTCTTGACGGCTTTGAGCGCTGCCATCTCCTTCCTGAATACGAATGGCAAGCAGACAAATGTCTCTCTCTGAATTTCTTGCCCAGTGCTATTGTAAATATCTTAATTAAAAGACATTATGGCATACTTCAGGTGACTGCTAGGGTGGAACTGGAATAAAAGTTTTGTAGCTGCAGTTTTTATATGCATCTTTTAAAACTATTAATTGGATGTCTCTTAATAATAACCTGGACTTATGCAGAAAGATACCTTGAGAGAGGTAATATCCTGCTTGGCGTTTCGGACACAGCAGTCTAGTGTGTATTGGTATGGGAAAGCTGTAAAATGACTTTGTTTGAGAGAAAGGTTCAATATTATGTTATTCTCATTATTTTTTTGCTCCAGGCAGTGTATCTCCCACAATGCAATGTGGATCACCAAAAGTCAACCCCTTTTTTCCCCCTTTAGATTTCTAATTTTTCAGCAGTCTGGTGTTAACAATGAATTACCATTCCTGGAGCTCTGTATTTATCAGGAATGGCAGAGGACTTAATTGCATAGCCAGGGAGCTATGCATTAAACAACGCCTGGCGATTTGTTTGGAGGGCTGTTTGTTGTTACCACTCTGATCAACCACTGCTGTGCTTCCTCTCGTGCTGTTTCGGCTCCTTCTCCACTTACTAAAAATAGTGGGTAACAGACCAGTGAACAACAGAGTCGAGGGATTTTATTTTTTTTTTATCCCCGAGAGCTTGTTTCTGTAAAGAAATACCGTTTCCTAATTAATCATTTATCCACTTCATTAGGTATTGTCAGCGACTGAATAAGAAATGGGGCTGCTAAGATGCTGCGCCTTTGTATTTATTTTGTTTTCCAGGGAGCTGGAGATTGTTTAAGCCAGAAGATGCATTACAAATGGTAACAGCTGAGTTTTCCTAATGGGCAGAAGATGGGCTGGCAGTCGGGGCAGGCCTGCTTGGCCGCTGGGTTTGACATCTTCAGGGGATACACTTGAACACTGAGCTACCCTGTGGCAGCGGTTCTCTTCCTTCTGCCACCTCTTGGTGCTGCAGGCATCTCCTGCACCTCCAGGCAGGGCCCAGCAGGACACAGCTTCAGCCTGCACAGGGTCTGTAGGTATTACTATGGAGCAAATAGAAGTGCTGGTAAAACTGATGTGGCAGTGACATCACAAAAATAAAAAATAACCAGCGTGGCATCAAAAGGTGCTGAGCTCCCCCAGCTGTCACCAACTGCAAGAGGACATTGGCTCCCAAGCACCATCTTTGAAAACCTGGCCTTAAAGTAAAATGTTCACCTTTTTTTTTCACCTTTTTCCCCCTCTGAGCACGTGGATAACATGAAATGCTCACAGGAGAGTCACCGCTTGCTTGCACCTCTGCTTCTGCTCCCATCTGCAGCCCATGTTCCTTTCCCTCCTGCCAAAACTGGGCTGGGAGGGCAGTGAGGGACTGGAAACCATTTTGTGACACCCAGCAGTACCTAAAATAACGATATACCGACTGTGGAGTGTGGCCAGCCTAGGCAAAGACTGCAGGGAAATGCTCAGTGATGAAGTTTGTTAAAAGGTTGGTCACAGCCATGTGCAAGATGCAGCTTTCTTTTCATTAGTGATTACTTAATGCATGATTAAGAAGTGTTAGGAGCATGCTGCAGGCATGAATAATCTGTAAAAGACAGGCTTAAGTACCCTCTAGAGTTAGTGGAATACCATAAAATGGACTTGTCATTTATTTATTCTGTAATCTGTACATTTTAGACGCCGTATCTTACATTTCCTTTAGAATGAGCTAACCCCGAGACATACACTGCTGCCTAAATGATATGGAAGTAAAAGGATGGGAGTAAGGAAATGAGCTAAGCATTTGTAAGACTTCATACGGCCTCCGAAAAGATAAATGAGAGACCTGCTCCAGCGTGAGATCTGCAGTGAGTATCTGTGGTGCAGGCATTAAGCGGAGCAGGAGGAGCTCAGCTCAGACCGGTTTCTGTGTGTGTTAGGGGAAAACGGGGGCTGCAGAAGGACTGAAGCTGCAGCATGCTGGTTTCCTGCTCGGTGGGAAAGATAAAATAACCAAGGAGGAGGGAGAGACCTTTCACATCTCTGTTTAGTGCGATACATCAAGCCAGCAGTGCAGGAGTGCCACCCCTGGCCCAACGGGGAGGTTTATTTCTCCCGCGCAGGGTTTGTCCTTTCGAGGCTCTACAGCAAACTTCATTTTAATCTGTTCACCAACTGCTTTTGACATCTGGAACCCACAGCGTCTCTCTGGTGGCATATTTGTTGCTCAGACACTGTGCAGATAAGAAGTGTATCGAGGCTGCTCAGGCACTTGGCTGGGGAGGAGGCAGAACAGGCAGCAGCAGTGAGGACCTTTAGCACTTGTCCCGGTGGGTACTGCCGGCCCGTAAATCGCTCTCACTCACTGATCTTCATCTCCCTTGACAGGCACAACAGCTGCTCCTTCTCCTCTCTTTCTCCTTCTGCCCATGGGCCACGTCCAGGTTTGATTTCTTCACGCCCACTTGCCATGTTCAGCCGGATCCAAGAGTCAAATGGGCTGCGGATGGAGAACTCCCCAGCAGGAGTCACAGACGATAGTGTTGGCAATTCCAGATCTTTGGTGGCTCCCAGTCATCTGTCAAACGTTAAGGTAGGGCTATCTCAGCTCCCCTCAGCCCTGCTGGCAGTCAGTCTGGTCCTCCTGGACTTTTTAACCTCTGCACTGACTCTCTTTGACAGCAGCTCATATTTGTTTAGTCCCCTCTCACCTTGTCTCTCTTAAAAGAATAAACACTTGTTATTAATTCCTACTTTATTTTTGTCTGCTGTCACCCTGTCAATCAGTTCTGTGGCCGAGAGAGAGAAATGAAGTTTTTGACTAAATAGAAATGCAAAGATAAGATAGTCCAAAGAAAACTCTGGGAAAACATGGGGCGAAATAAAAGATGAACCTCTGTTGCAGAGTCCATTTGGTGATTTTTACGTTTCTTTAATGATTGTCTAGTTTCATAATATTTCATGCAAATAAAAAGGACGTGGTACAAATGAAACATGGACTACCTTTTTCTGCATACATCATCAGCAATTACTCTGTGCCATATATTCCAGGCTTATATCTAATGACAATAGCTGAACACACTGAATTGATTATTATCAATTAGGACCCCATTTTACCTAACTAGAGAATTCTAATTCCTGATGTTTTTTTATAGTCTCAAAAACCGTTATTTAAAATTCAAAGGCAAGAAACTTTGGCCTAGAAGAATGTGGATATATTTAAAAACATCAAAACCAGAAACCTCAGCAAGCAAACCAAATAATCGAACAGTTTAATCAGCATGCTGCCCGTCGGTCTTTGCTCTTATCATTGGAAGTTTCAGAGGCACAGCTCAGGAAAAAAAGTGTGTTATTTTGTTTGAAAGAGAGCAAGAGTGACAGCGATGCTCCTTGGGAGGGCCTTGTCCTGCGGATGGCTTCCCAGTCAAAACCAGTGGGATTTGGACTTGCAGCTGCATTTCAATCAACCTGGAAAAGTCTCCTTGAAACGAGTGGCCCAGATGTTGGCCCTATTTAAAAATGAGCTTTAACCTGGAGCTTCCCTGTCACCGTTCCCGTCCCCTGGAGCACCGAAGCAGCAGTAGCAGTGACGAGCAAACTCTTCCAGAGCCCCACTTTGAAATGGACACCCAAAGGATTTAATTATTTCCCTGGGCCTGATGCTTGACTATTTCCAGTGCAACTCTGGCTGCTCACGCATTAGTTTCAGTTGAGATTGCTGGCGTGCTGCCAGAGCGAGGAAGTATATGGATTAATTATAGGCCTGGCCACCTGCTTCACCTAGCGCCAGCTCCCTGGATTTGTAGCTAATTTCACGTTGGCAGGCTCTAGCCTTGCGATGGTGGAAATGGAAGTGGGCTTGCACAGCGCTGCTTTCACCGACGTAATAAATTCTGAATGTCCTGCTCGATATTCTGCAAAATAAATTGGTAACGCAAAAGTAGACTTTTCTCATTAAATCCATGTACAGATCTGGAAGGGAGTAGGGAAGAAGTGATCGGGTCCTCCAGCCTCTTCCAGCTCCCCTTCCCTTGGGCTGTGATGACTTACAGAAGGGGAACAGGATGTTGGCAGTAGGCGATAGGTGACTGCTGTTCAGGGAAATCGGCATTTTTTCAGGTCGTTTCCAAATAAAGTGGGGCCAACGATCGCTGGCAGTTTCTCTTAACTGAGGTGCTTTTTCTCATTGCCTGTTTGCCTCCTCTCACTCCGGATTGTTATAGGTTAAAGGACTGAAATGGCACGTTGGGATGAAGCTTTGCTTGCTTGCTCAGTATCCTCTCAAAGCTTTGTTGTAAGGCGGCTGAATTTCTCTGTTTTAGTTTCCCATACTGAGGGGAGATGGATATAATATTCTGACTCCTTCCGTCTTTTGGATAATTCAAGTTGTGAGCTCCTTGGGGTAATGAAAGTTCTCACCGCAGCGGTACAGAGTGCTTACAAATGTACTGTAATCTTGTCCTGGGCTTCTAAACCCCACAGCACTGGAAGTTATATAGCAATGAAGAGCCTGGAAAGCACCTGGGATTTAGTGCTGACCTCTGTAATACACAATCTCCGTATCATACCTCAGGGAACAAATCAGTCAAAAAGCAAGGGGCATGGAAATAAGGATAATCAACAAGTTCTCTCACTCCTCTTAACCTCTGAGGAAATAAAACAGCCAAGGAGAGAATCCTTAATTCCTCCTGAATGTGGGATAACATTGTTGTTCTTCATGGCAAGTCCAATCAGGCTCCTTTTCCTTGCTGTGTTTTCTGTTGTTTTCTAGCAAAGCAGGAATCTGCCAGGGTTATCGGGGTGGCCATACAGTCTCTACCATAGGGGAAAAGCTGTTCTTGTGAAAGCATGGGTTTTTTTTTGTTGAAATTATTTGAGCTGTTTGACTTCTGTGAATGCACGATGCACCAACAGGTGAGCTGGGGATGACATTTTGCTTGGGAGTACCCAGTAGGAGCAGGTAGCAGAGAGATGCTGTGACCATTGGGGTAGCATCAATACCTTGATAGGCAGGTAGAAAATCCAGCCTGCTTGGGAGAAGGACCTGAAGGCTCAATCCTTCTCCCACCTGAAAAATTTCTGCCTTGTTGTAACTTTACTGACGTGGTCCTTAGCCAGAAAAGAGACGTAGCTTGCCTTGTTTGCTCACACCCCGTTATGAGCCCCGCTTGTAGGCTGAGCACTGAGAAAGTCCCTGCTGAATGCTTCAGTGTTCTGTTACCCATAGATTTTATTCTTTTTTGGTTCAGTTTTAGCTTTTTACGTGTCTAAAACGGGGTTCTACAGAAAGCAAATCATGGAGAAAGCCTGGCTTGAAAAGCAAAAATTCTGTCAGTTATGGTGTGAGTTACGGTTGGTCATTTCTGCCCATGCAAATGAATCAAAGGATTTTTGTCCTATTTTACAGAGGGTAGAGAAGATAGATGCTGGAGTCTGATGTCTGAAATGAAATTTAATTAAGCTTTCTGCTTCTTTATGGCAGCCTGGAGTTTGTTTAGCCTATCCTAGTATCTGAAAAATCATTATTAGACCAATAATTTCTGATGAACATGTTCTAGGAAATAGTGTCAATTATAACTGTGTAGGACTTTGTTATTTCAGTCTATTACCTGTAAATGAGTTATTCAGGAACAAGAAGTTCAATTGATAAAAGGCAAAAAATCAATAGGTAAGATTGTTGAGATTAATTCTGAGTTTGTAATGGATTTTTCCTCATCGAGGTTTCCAAAAGCTTTTTTAGACTATCTGTCATAGATCTAAATTTAAGTTTCCTGGACCTAAATGTGTGACTAAACTCAAGCAAAACTTTTGTAAATCCTTATTTTTACATTAAGTTTGTTAATAATTTCAAAATTGCAGCCATTGGGGATAAATGATGAGAGCTATAAAAACACTCAGGACCTTCTTTAGCAGAAATTGCAGTGAGTTTTCTGGATGCAATACATTAATAACAAAGGGATCGTTTAGTTTCATGTTTATGTTACCGTGCGTGTCAAGGATGGGGAAGTTATTGTGCAGGGTGCTGTATCTGCTCAAGGAGAGTCATTCAGAGAGATTTTTGTCTAAATGGGGAAGGGAAAGGGAATGTTAATCCCAGTTTCTGACTGGGAATGAGGAGCCTAAGTGCTTAGCCAAAGGGATGCTGTGGCAGACAGAAACTTGAACCTTCCTTGTACTGGGTAATTTTGATATGACAGGGAGAGGACTAGAAAATAAAAAATTTCGATATGATAATCTTGTATAACATATGGGTGGGATGGTGAAAGTGATGGGACATAATTCCTTCGTGCTGAGATTCAAGCCCCTGGCTCATTGAGGTGTTGGAGCAATTACCTAGCTGTACATAGACGTGCAGAATTTATTTTCAAATCCATTTTCTAGTAACACGTGGGAAGTAAGATGGGCTGAAAAGCCTTTTTAGGCTTAACTTTGGCTGGAAACTTGCCCCTCTGCTCCGACACCCTTGGAACTCTGAAACCAGCACGTGTTTTGTCATCCTTCCTCTCATCACCCTCTCTTCCTGCTGTCTTTGCTGAGCACTCTGTAAATTCTGATCACCTGAAGACTGGAGAAGTGTCAAGCATCCTTGAAGAGTCCTTGTCCACTCCTTTCATGTGACCAGAACAGGTCTCTCAGGATGTTTGGAAAAAGTGCTGCTGAGTCTGTTCTTCTTCTGCCGGCGTTTGACACTGGTGACACCCAAGTTTCTCATTTCCTTTTACTTTTTGTGCTGAACCAGCGTTTGCTGGCTCTCCATCCAGCCACCTTTCTCTGTCACTGGACGGAAGCTGAGAGCCATCATCTGCATCTCCGAGCCCATCAATTAGTTTCTGTTTTAATCAAGGAATCGTATCTTTCTCTTCGGGCCCATCAATCATCCCTGGCTCTTTGTGAAGCTGCAGCCATCCATCCTTCACCTGCCTCATTACTCAGGGGATGCTTGTGCCGCGATGGTGGGCAGGAGGTTGCTGTGCCAGCACTCCCTGCGGCGCGGAGAGATTGCAGCCTGCTCCTCTGCAGCAGGCAGGACCTCAATATTTCTTCCTTTCTTCCTCCCTTGCTTCAGGGGGCTCGGGCCACTTTGGATGAGCTTTTTTCTTGCATAGCTTTAGCTCATTCCTGCACGGGCAGGGCTCCCCACGATCTAGGAGTCGTACGGTGTCGTTTGGCATCAAATAGGCTTTGCAGCAGCTCAGCCTCTGCAGCAGGGAACGCACCCAGGAGAAGCCCACTGAGCAGGCAGTCATCATCAGTCAGATCTCTACTGGTGTGCCGGTAATTAATTAAGCATGTAGTAGACCTAATGGAATGCAAAACAATGCCCAGAGTTAATGCCGTGATTTCTGACCCTTGTTAGTGTCCTGCTGCCAGTGGGTGGACGATGAAGTAACAGCAGAATGTTTTGGAGGAGTGACATGCATGTAAATCCCCTGCTAGGAGTAAGGACAACACAACGAGATGCTGCTACATTTCTTGTTCTCCTTATCACGGCCTGCAGTATGAAGAAAACACCTCTGACTGCAGACAGAAAGATGTGCCCACACCTGGGGAGAGACGTCCCTGTGTTAGCTTCTCATTTTGGGTTTGGGGGTCACGCCGCATTTCCCTGTCGCATCCCATGCTTGACTGCAGCAGTGCCAGCAAAAGCAACGCCGTGCCCTGCAGAGCTCGAGGAGAGGAGGGGTTAACCCCCAGACCCTCCACATCGCGTCCAGGCGTGCGAAGAAGCAAATAAGACAAGTGTAGCGAGGCATATTTCTCATTAAACATAGCAACTGGAAACACAGCTACTGGAAAAGGGAGCTCATTTATCATATCTCAGGGATGACACCGGGTTTTATTAGCTCCGGGGCTGTAGGTAAACTCCTCGCTGTCTTTCTGGGTAGCACAAGGAATCAGAGCATCGCAGTTGCTAGCATTTCAGCCAAACTCCTGTTTTTGTGTTTCTTGGCTGCTCTTATTAATTGTGTGATATAATTCTGGGCAGTGATGTCCAAGACCATCAGGATGAAGCCTGCTGTGTGCCCTGCAGAGCCTCTGGTCCCAGGCACAGAAACCTCCATTGCCAACGTGGATTTAGCTTCTGCATCTTGAAACTTTGCTCCCTGGGACCATGGCTCTCATCTTCAGCCCATGCCTTCAGAAAGTGATTTTTCAGGGCGAATGCCAGACCTTCAGCTGCCATGCACAAAGCAATGACAACAGCTGCTTTATCACATCTTTGTTTCTTTTCCAGATAGCAGCAGTTGCAAATTTAGGCCCTTTCAGTAAAGTCCCTGATGGTAATTGTCCTATTAAACTTGTGGGTGAATTTTAAATTGACAAGTTAGCGTTCGATGACAAAATGTTGCACGAACATCTCGTTTATACCATTGTTGGGGTTTGCAGGCATTAATGGGATCGATTCACACACCTGCGTGGTTGTGCAGCCTGTGAAAATGTGTGGAAACCAGCTGATCAGAATAAACTGCTGCTAAAACCCTGTTGTCTTGTTCCTGATGTGGCTGCTGTTCCTAGCTGGGGCAGTTTACAGCACTGTGAATGCTTCAGGTATGGGAACACTCAAGATGACAATTCTTGGAAGGGTAGCTCATGTCTGATGCTCTGCCATCCATTTTGCAAGCCTTGTGCTGCTATTTAAGACAGGTCAGGTTGTTCGTGGCCTTGGCCCTGGTGGAGCAGGGTTTGAGTGGCTGGAGGAAAGGAGTTGGTATTTCTCCAGGGCTCAGTTCACCTGGCTTTTTTTCACCCTAGTGAGGGTGGATTACAAAGGCAGAACAGATCTTCATGCATCAGCTGCAGCCCACTCAGAAGTGGAAAATTGTGGATGATGATGATAAATCTTACGAAGAGAAATGTCAAACACTCGTGAGCTTTCTAGTTAAAACATTTCTACTCCTAAGTGTCATATGGAAGGGAATCACTCTTTGCATGTGATACAAAAACTCATAGATATGAGAAAGCTACACCAACCAGGCAGAAAAATCTATTTTTGCATTCACTGTGATTAAGCGCAAGTCGGTTCTGCTGATAAATGCCTGCCCAAAGAAGTTATGCAAGCCAGGTGACAATAGCTGTGGGAGATGAATTTTAAACCACCAGGACATGGTGTATGGGTAGTGGGTGGACTCTGCAGCCAAGTTTTTATTAAGCTAGAGTTTTATTGCAGGGACAGGACTTGTACATGTATGTGATAGAAGAAGGGATGCCATGGTGGAACGAATAACAGAGTAATTAAATTATCCACATTGTTGTTTGCTGTTATTACAGCAGCTCACGAGGAGGACGTACCCAAATAGGTACAGTAAAGGTCATATTTCTAATTTTAACGCCTTGCATTTGCTCCCTAAACTGAGGTCAAAGGTAGCTGTTAATCTTTGTAAACAGTTTTGGTGTATAAACTGGTTTAATCTTCCTTTTTGTAAGGAAATGTGTATTCTAGATTAGGTATAAAAATAAACAATTCTTTGCTCTTTATTATCACATCTCTGCAGTAAATGCACAAGTTATTGGTAGCAGTTACAAAAAGCCAGATTTCTTTCTTGACTGGCTCAGACTATATTCAGTGTTGAGACTTGAACAGAGCTTATATAATTTAAAAATATTATGTGAATAAAATGTCAAAGTGGCTTTCTCTCTAAGCTATCAGTTTGCTAGCCTCGGTTGGAGAGAGAGTAAATGATTTTTACAGATTATGTGCCTTTATACTGTAACAAAAGATGTAGGGTAGTGTCTGAAGAAGAATTTTTTGTCATCTTTTTCTGTCCTTGAAGGTTCTGCTGAATCCATCAGAAATAAAGAATTGGGTGTTAGAGGCGAGGGGCAACCTGGATGTATAAAGGAAGCCGAACTGCTGTTCTCAAAATCCCTTATCCTCCACCTTGCCTGCGAGGTGTGTTGTGTGGTGTGTTTTTTTCCCCCACTTTGTGCCATTGTGCAGAAGCCAAAATCATTTTCAGCCCTTCTAGTCCAGCAGCTGGCTATAGAAAAAAGCCCCTTTTATTTATTTTTCAGCTGCTGTTTGACTTGAAAGTTTCCTTCTCCTCAGCCCCCCTCGAGTGGCTATGGGACACGCAGGAGATGCTTCTTGTTCTCAGAACAGCCTTCTGGATTGAAACTAAAGCGTATTACCAAAGGCAAATTGTGTGCTAGTGTTTAAATAAATGTAGGCAGGAAAAGCATATTTTCCCCTTGAGGAAACAGTGAGAACACACGATGCTTCCTCTCATTTTTATTCTAATAATCCGCCGCTCGGTAATAAATATATCGTCTTTTCCTTGCTACGGTTGCTTTGCTCAGCTTTGCCACATCTGACCTGGCTCCGTGGCCTCTTCTTAGGACTATTTTTTTCTTCCATGCAACTCTGCCTGCCAGGGACTTCAGCACTGCCTACCATATTTCTCCACCCATTTTGCTGAGCCCACGACCTTAACAAAACCCACGAACCTCTCTGGACTGGGACTTGGGCATGGCCACGCACAACAGCCAACACCATCCCTAGATAGTCCGGGTATCCTGTGGTGGTCCCTGCTGTGATTTCCAGCACCTTCTTGCACACAGAGGGGAATATGTTGTCAGCCAGTTCCCTCTTAATTTGCATTCTTCCAATCTAATCAAACCTTTGTAAACACCAGCTCTCTGAAAATAATAATCAACAGCAAGAGACGCATTGGCAGGCTAAGGGAAGGTGAATTAAGATGCTTTTCTTTCTCCTATGCTAATCTTTTCCTAATTATGTTTTATTAATATTATGATGCAGACGCTCCCGCTCTTGTTTTCACTCATCTTGTCCGTAGTTAAAATCAAATTGCAAATGAATGAGCTATATATTCAACTTAATCACTTAAGCCCGTGACTTTCACCGTTTTCATAAGCAACCCCTACAGTCATTCCAGAATTGGGTGCATTTCTTTCTTTTCTTTTTTTTTTTTTTTTCTATTTTTGAAGTATTCTTACATGATTATTCTATGGGTGACATTGACATTTTGTTATGATAAATTGACTGAGTCATTATCATCAGGAGGCTGTTGGGTTTTCTTATATTTATAATAAGGCGCTTTTCATTCCAAAACCAGGAGGGTGGGGGGAAGCAACCCTTTTTTTGTTTTAAACAGCCTAATATTGCAGCTTTTATGTCAGAATTGCCATAGAATAATGTTATATTCTTCCCTTTTGATTCTTGAGGGATGCTTTGAAAGGCCTAATCAAAAAGAAATTGGAGCCTTGTGCTTGGTTGCTCTCTGCAGATGAGCACGCCTTTGAAGTTGAACCGTTGGTAATCCAGGTTGTTCCAGACGTATGGGCTCTGTGGTACATAGTACAGGATGTTATCTTTATGGAAAAATATGGCAGAAGCCAGATGGCATGCAGTTTATTTGCTTCAGTGAGGACAGTTTTGGAAAAAGAGAAATTCCTCTGGCAAACGAGGAGGAGTAGTTACCCCCGTTTGGAGGGCAAAATGGTCAAGTGAGTGTAAGGAGCTCAGGTGTGAGTGGGACGGACATGGCCAAGACGAAACACAGACCCTGCAAATCCAGAACCTTTCCCACGTGTGAATCGAGTGTGATGCTGTGTTACTTAGTGCAGAAGGTATCGACTTGGTTTCGGGTGGGCTGGGGTACGAGGAAGGTGCCAGCAGTACGTTTGGTGGTGTTCATGTGTTATTGTTCAGGTGCAGCAGCGTAGTGAAAAAAAATTGTAAAAGAAATGTAAATGTGTGTCACGCTGAATTTAGAAGCTTTTGCTCAAGATCTGTTTTGATAGAAGTGCCAAATTCTATCAGCTTAGTTTATTTCAGGTGGCTCTCGCAAATCCTCCCGCTGGCTTGTCCATCTGTTGATGGTGATGGTTTTTATTTTCTGTTCCTTTATAGAGAAATGAGGATACCCTTCACCACCATGGACAATTTTGAAAACACTGCTGATGTTCTGTAGCTTATCAAAGAAATGTCAGCCCAAGAGTTTGTTTCTTTCCCGGAAGAAAGAAAATAATGCCTTGAGAAGAGAAAATATTTCTTGGTTGACAGAAACTATTTAAATACATAATTATCACTGGGAGGGAGTCATTAAGATGATACATTTTTTACTCTGAATTATTAGTTGCATCAGGACCATTTATAGATCTAGCTTGCAGACAGATATGTAAATAAGATGCAGTGGCATACACTCAAGCCAAAGCACCCTCGCTGCAGTTGTGTGATGGCTAAAGGGCTAAATTCTGACCCTGCAGGTCCTAAAAACCTGCAAGTAAGTTCATTATTATCAAGGGGGTTGTCCTGGATTTTCCCTGGCATTACCGAGACAGGTCTGCGGACCTCTGTTTATTAGGGGGTGAAATTCAGTCTCAGGTGGAGGATCAGTTCAAGTCCTGTGCATGCCTAAACACCACTCAGCGCTTGAGAAGAAATGCAAGGTCTTTTGAAAAGCATAGTTTCAAGGGCTTAAGTGGAACTCGAGTGGCACAGGGGCCTCCTGCAAAGGACTCTGTTTCCACCCCAGTGGTAAGGAGGAGAGTGTATTTATCGCAGAGAGCTCCTCAGAGCTTTTTCTTGCTCTCTCTTCCACTCCACAAATCTGGCATTTGCTGAAGAGCCAAGGAGATGAGCAAGCTGCTAAGAATGGAGCAACTCTTAAAGGGGTATTTATTTGTGGCTAAGGAGCAGATATTCACATGACTGCAGGACGACAGGGACTGATGTTAAGAAAATGCTGCAGCTGCATTAAACTTAGGCACTTGGACCTTGTGTCTCATCTAGCACTAATCAACGTAGTCACCCAGTTACATGAATTGACCCTGAAGTATTTTCATGCAAAAAAAAATTACTCATCCTTTCTTGCTGTGATTTTTTTTTCTGCCTTTTTTTTTTTTTTCCTTTAGATCCAGCTTTTATCTAACAGCAGAGGTCTGTCTTCTACCTGCACTAAGCTGTGGCCACAAAAAGGCAGAGAATAGTCAGTAGCAAAGTGAGAGGCGGGGACTCAAAGAGAGATTTAATGGAATTGTACTCCAGAAGGTACCCCAGAGAAGGCGTATATTGCAATAAATGGCCCACGTTCCTGATTGAATTACCTCCACTGATGGAAAGAAGTGTGCCTGTCTTGCCAGAAAACTTCATTTTTCTCCAGCTACGCACAATATATTTGCTTTCAAAGATGCAAATACTTTCAGGAGGAGCGATTGAATATGCAGCCTCTCGTACCGACGTTGGGACGTTGTGAGGCTGAACAGTGATCTATAGCCTGACGTGTTGGAACCGGGAACCTGTTCCTGTTACTCATTAATCCCGAGGTGCTGAGGGGAGATGCCCCATGTAGTGTGACAAAGTGCATCAGGCGTACGAAGTTAAAGAGCAGTAATTAGAGTAGTTCCCAGCTTTCCAGCTATTGCCTCGGCACTTCCCTGCACACATCAGCTCTCCACATATGTTTTCCCCGTGGTCCCATAACCGATAGACCAAATGACCCGGTCGTTCGGATCGGGTACATCTCAGGTGGTGTCTCCAAATAAGCTGCACACGCAGTTCCAGTCGGTTTCATTAACAATTAAGTGTGTGTAGCAACAAATCTTAATTTGAAAAAAATGGAAGGACCTGCAATGTGTGTTTTTTAACCAAACACTAACAGGCACTCTTCGGCATTTTGGTCACTCATCTTAATTACAATTAATCTTAATTGCAGAATTCTTCCTTGGTTTATAGACAGTGAGTCACACCTAGGCAAGAAATGACTGCTGGCTGTAAAACAGCTGATGGATGTTCAGGGCCTGCTAAGACGATTTGGTCTCAGTCCAGTTCCCAGCAGACGTGTATCCACATTATAAAAGTAGGACATTATTAAATGGCCATTGGATTGATGGAGTCGGAACAAAGACTCAGCAGGCTGTTACTGCTGAGCTGGGACGCGGGATGCTCCAGCGTGTAGGGGCCCAGCCTCAGGATGCTTTGGGCACCCCTTTATGACTTCGAAGGGGTCACCGGCTGGTTTCCCCACCTGAAAAATGCAGGAGATGGAAATGGAGCTCCGGAGAACTGCAGAGATGGTAATCTAAAGGTTGTGATGTGCGCTGAGAACAGAGGAAGCTGTGAAAATTAGTTCCTTATCTCTCGTTACCGTGATAGCTGGTGCCTTTGATCACTAAGTGGGCACGCAGCCACGTCTCTGGCCAGATTGTAATTTTAGCACACGCTGTCGCATCCTGCTGTAGATAGCTGAAGGGACAGCTTCCCCAAGAGACATCAGGTGCTTTCTTACTTTCTGGCTGTGCTTGAGAGCCCTCGAGCTGGGCTGAATGAGGTGGATGTTGCTGTTCGCTCTCCTAAATCCGAAATTTTGTGATTTGTCAAATACAGATGAGCACTAAAGAATTAGGCAGCTCCAGTGGTGGGGAGGAAACTACTGGGGAGCCTTCACCGAAACCTTAATTGCGTGTTGCTCAGCATTGTCAGTTTGACACGCTGACATTTGGAAATATTGAGCACCTCTTTTTACAGTCATCTTCCCCATTGTAGCACGAACACCTACTCTGTAAATGAAAGAAGAAACTATTAGCGAGCAGCCAAAGAGGGCTCGCATCTTCTTCTGAAGGCACGTGTTGGTCTCTGTGTGCACGCTACAGGAACATGGGGGCACTGCCTTATTTCTGTCCCTTCTGTTTCAGATATGGCTGCATGGTTCAGGGGTTGAAAGCCTGGTTGCTGACTATTACAGCCGAACAAGTTCTCCTTCATCTTGAGCAAAGCCTCAGAGGGAAAGCAGAGATAAAAATAAAAAACCTGGTGAGAATAAAGGTCACCATGAGAGACAGGGATTCAGGATGAAAAGCCTCAAGAGAAAACAATTGGTAACAGCTCTCCAGGTGTCGGAAAGGAGGGGAGGGAGGTTTGTGCCCACAGCCTCTACTAATAAGCTGCCTAAAACGAAAAGCAGCGTTGTTGGTTAGGAGTGCTTTTTTTATCTTTTTTTTTCTTTCAGATCAAAGGTGCACCAGCAGCAGCAGCAGAGGGGGCTGCTGTTTACCCAGGAGTGACAGCCGTGGCGGATACACGCTGGAAACATCTGGTTGTGCAGAACCTGCTGGGTGCAGGGAAGGGGTAGGGAAGTGCGAGTGTTACAGATTTAATTTGATTTCAATCTTATTGATTTTTCATTGTATTGGGAAGCGCCAGATGGTTTTGCTTTTCATTTTTGTCTGTTTTAGATGATAATAAAAAGGCTTTGAAGGATGGGGGAAGTAAGAATTACCAGCCTAGATCACAGCAGGGGTCTTATCTCTCAGGTCCTGGCACTGTCAGCTATTGAAGAGGGAGGTTGGTGTGGGAGAAGCTCAGCAAGTATGGGATAAAGCTTCATCCCTTTTTCTTCATGGCTAGAGAACACTTCAGGACCTAAATCACAAGGTTTTCTATTGCAGCGAGCTGAAGTATGGTTGTGGTACCCCAGGCCACATTTATAGTTTCCCCACATACCCTAGAAGTGGAAGTGTGTTTGGTTTTAGGGATGCAGGATGGACTTGAGTGGGAAAATGGAGGATCTTTGCTTTTCAGTGTGTACCAAATGAAAATGTACTGAATGAAAAAGTACCAAATGGAAAACGTGAAATGTGAATTTGTTAATCCTGAGCTGGAAACCTGAACGTAAAACCTCAGAGCCCAGCTATGCATGGCAGTATGTACTACTGGAAATGAGCCCAAAACATCCCTGCCTCCTTCCTCACACCTGGACCACATGAAGCTTGGTCTGGCCCTGCTTGGGAGCCCTTAGAGCCCTCGGGTGAGTCCGTCCCAGCACCGAGCACCAAGGGATGAGTCCCTCCTCAGTGGTCCCACGTCTGGTTCATGCCGGGCAGGGTCAGGCCCTGGCTCTCCCCTGTATCCCAGGGCAGTAGCTGCCAGCCCCTGCTTTGTTGTCTCTTTACTCTTTTCTCCTCTCTTACATTCATGTATATTTATGTGAAGCTCCAAAATAGCCAAGAGCACTTTAATCAGAGGACTATCTGCAGCCTAATCAGGGATAATACTAATCAGGAAGTTCAGAGCATGCTTTAACACTTGCTGCAGAAGGGGGAAGTTTACTCCCAACTCCAAAATGGAGCTGGATGATGGAGCTTTTGCATTTGCCCCAGTTACTGGAAGAGAAAACAAAGATTTACTGTTTACACCTGGTGTTTTAAAGCGTCGTGGCAGGAGCAATGAATGTTGGATATGTCATAGGAGCCAGTGTTGTCATGAGAAAATTAGGCAAACAGTGCGATGCTAATTTAGATCCAATGTCTCTTGTGTTTCCAACCATAGGGATCTCACTTTCGAGCCAATCTCTCAAAATCCCATCTTTTTTTGTGTCACATGGCCTGATTTGAATACATATTTTAGCTTGCAGGAGGGTGATTTGAATGCAGAAAATCTGGCATGCTCTTTTCTGTAAGTATTTTAAAATCGTTGACTTTGCAATCTCGATAACCAGGATTTTCCTACAGAGATTGTACTCAAAAGGGAAGGAAAAAAAAAAATCCCTCTGAACACTTGGACACAAATAAATTGAAAACTTTTTAAGGTTTAACAAACTTAAAATTAGAGCTCATGAGGGTTTTAGACCTGCCAGGCAATATTGTAACACCTGTTTAACACGATGCCCTTTCTTGAGTTGAGAGGGTTTTTTTATTCTCACTCAGACACAGAGTTTTGCAGAAAATCCTTTTACATGATTCACATGAAAGTCTTCGCTTCCTGAAGTCTTCTCAGATATAAATGACAAAAGCTCGCGTTATCTGCCCCATTTTTTCAATTGCAACTTTATGGGATAAGGAACCACAGTGCTACTGGATTATATCTTGAATGCAGATTTTCCACTGAGATTTTAGTTTTAAAGCGTTCCTCTTTAGAAATATGTGGATTTAAAAATAAATAAATCATCCCTTACTTTTAGGTCACAATCCTGCTTCAGCCCAAGTCAAACAAAGCAGCATGAGGCAATAAATTCTGTCTCTTCTTTGTGCCTGCCTGGCTGCTGGATGTCTCGTCTTCTATTTCCCTTGGATAAGAAAGAACCGTGGGCCCGAACTGCTGTGATGACGGTCGCCCAGCAGGGTGCACAGCTGCAGAAATGACAAGCTGCAGATCTCTGTAGGTAGGACACAAATGGTAGCTGAGGTATTGAGCTCAGTCCTTACTCTACAAACGTTGGCACACGGAGTTGATGCCGAGAGGTTCAGCTGGCTCCCGTCCAGTATGCAGCTTCAGTCTGGGGTCAGCACAAGAGTAGTGCTCTTTAGGGTCCTGGCACTCATATCATCAAGCTCAAGTGTCAGATACTGCTTTGCCTAGTGGAGACAGGCCCCAAAAGAAGGATTTCCCCATATTCTGCAGGGATCAGGACCAAAGGCTTCTTGGACCAGAAGCCACGGCCAGCTTCCCATCATGCCGGTGCTCTGCAGGAGCTCTCTTTGCAGCTTCAGCTGGTGACACACACAACATATGGCAAAATAGCTCCAGGTATGGACCGAGCTAAATGAAGCTACTTACACCTTTGTGTCGGGCTAAAACCCCCATGTGGAGGGATGGTTCCCTCCCAGATAATGCTCCTGTCCTCGCCCTTGCTGCAATGGGGACGCAGTTTGTGAACAAAGTCAAAGTAGCAGCAGTCATGGTAGATTGAAAGCCCTCGCAGTCCTGATGAGCTGATAGTTTATATCCCTACCACAAAGGGATTTTTTGTTGTTGTCGTCGTTTTAATCACTAGCACAAAATAATTACATTCCTTTTTTTTTTTTTTCCCCTCCTGTGAAGCAACAAAGTGACAAAGAGGCAAAATAAAAAATTGTATGATCTTCTTCACAGAGCAAGCAAAATTGGGTTTGCAAAATAAAATAAAGGAATCAATCACTTTCCATACACAAAGACTATTTTTAAGTAATTCTCGAAGCAGGAGATGTTTTGGGATCAGAGAAGTGGCTGTAATCAAAATGCTGGAAGAAAATGGGATTCGTTCAGAAAACTAAGTGCCTCATTAAAAATCAATCCCTTTTCTCTGCATTCAAATGGCATATTGATTATAATACTTTAGCAGATCTCTTTATAGTTATGTTTGCTTGAGAGGGGGGAAAAAAACACATGTTGTGTCATATTTACTAGAGTATTTAGCCATCTACAGATGCAATCTAATACTCGGAGGATTTATGAAAGGAAGTTAGGTACCTACCAGGACAGCTGCATGGGGAAGGATGGCTATACAAGGGCTTTATCTCCGTTGCTCAGTTCCTAATTGCCAGCCTGACCCTCTGTGATGAGTCTGTGGCTACCTCGTGCTGCTCAAATCGCTCTTCTTCAACACCGAGGCTGCTCTGCCAGCAAAGTCAGAGAGCTTTCTGTCCTCATCGAGCATGATGCTGAGAATTTGCAAGTGAAAACAGGGAAACAAGCAGTTGAGGGGGGAAAAGGTTTATTATTCAAATTCCATTTCCTGATTACCCGCGTGCTATCTCTTAATTTAGAAGCAGACAAGTCCCTCGGGTCTCGCTGCTCATCAATTATTTTTCTCCTCTCACCTAGCAAAGCTAACCCAGCAGGTATGAGCAGAGGCTTCGGGGTTCACCAGCAAGGTTGTGGTCTTCCTGCCGGTCCCAAAAAAGCCTCTGAGTGTATCATGGTGGGATTCTAGATTATGGTACGTATCTGCACCAGTGTAAGGCTTCAAATTGTACTTCGGAGTGTATAGAGGAGTGAGCCTAAGTGTGAACATCGTCTGATGTGGTGATCTCTCCTCCTTTGTTGGATCAGGACAAGGTGGTACGTACAGTGTGAGCGAAAGGCATTGCTCTGCTCTTCTTTGTGTGTTCAGTCATCGATACTTACAGCTGATGGCACCTCCTTATAGTACTCAACTCTCTTGAAAACTTGTTTTTATTTCTTTTTTCCACCGTCAACTGCTAGAGATTGGAAAATCCAGCAGAGCTGACAGCAGTAGAGTTGGGCATGGGGAGAAGGCAAAGCTTGCCTTGAGGACAGCCCTGATTTTTTTGAAGGAACCTTTGCAGGAATACAACACATTCTGCTATTGATCTGCATTCTCAGGTCTAATCTAGAATAATCTCAAGCTTCTTTTAAGTGCCAGTAAGTTGATTATTTTGTTTGGGGACCGGCTGCTGCCTCTGCTCTCAGCATCCTGCATTGGGCTGAACCCCAGGGCGCTGCCACCAGCCTCCTCAGAGGCTCAGCCCGGGAGCTTCAGGCGACTGCATAATCTGTAGCACATTTCTGATAGCAAGAAAAATGCAAATGTGCCAGAGCTTCCCACTGCCCTGCTTGAGAAGCCATGGCAGGCTCTGATTTTTGTAAGACACAGGTGCTAATTACTGGGAAATGCTTTCCTGAGAAGTACCAGTCCCCTAAGGGGAAGTGTTGGGGGAGGCATTATTTTCCATCTAATCTATTAAATTTAGAAGCTAGGATGGGTGCCACCTGGGAGACCCCTGTGATTATTGACTTATGCAAGCACACTAATTTCCACTGCTACCTTGTCTTCTCTCTCCTCCCACTGCATTATCTCCATCTATGCCAGCTGCGTATTACCAAAATTGTAGAGTTTTTTCTTTTTTAAATACTACACGAACACCCAGGAGACCCGGCCAAGATTAGGTTTTTGCTGTGACAAACCGCACCGAGAGGGACAAAGCCTGCATCCAGCCAGGATGTACGAACAGGGGAGGAAGGAGTAGGACCAAAAGCAGGAACGAAGACGAGCGATGTCTCGGTCTCACAGCCCCAAAAAGCACATCTGCGAGCTGCCAGGAGCAGGGACTGCTCGGTGGGTGGCATGCAGTCAGCACAGAGCACAAAAGGACACTTCATGTGAAGCTTCAGTCGTAGACCTGAGTCATCTCCAGGCTTCTGTAGCTCACCAGAGCCAGGGTGTGAAAAATGGAGTGGGGAAAAAAAAAAAAAAAAAAAAAGGCACTGTGAGTTTCTAGTTCTTTCAAACCTTACTCCCAACAAGATGCAGAAGTTTGTAAGGTTCTTGATTTTACTTTATTGGAATGAGTGCTCCAAAGAAATAATGTTGGATAAGACATAATGTTGTAGGATCAGGAGGTGTTCGGTCGCCCCGGTGTATCCGACATGGAGAATTTGCCCTGCACAAAGATATTTCTACCCAAGGTGTCCCTCTTCTGTAGCAATAAGTACACAATCACCATGGTCCTGTATAGCCCACGTAGACCTCTATCAGCCGAGCAACACATTTCCACCCAGTGTATCACTGTGCCATTGATTTCAGTGGGCTTTGGATTGGACAGCAAGTCTTTACGGTGTGTTTTACTTCTCACTTCCGAGCTCCTTGCTTTTTTTTTTTTTTTTTTTTTTTTTTTGGTTTACTGCAGGCCTTTCCACGTTACTTTAACAAAGTTTTATGTGTTTTAATTTTCTTTTATTACTTTGTAGCCGATTTCCAACTGCTTCACGAGACAAGTCAATGAGACAGAGCTCCTAATAAACCTGCATTCATCAATGCCTTGTTTTACTCTCTTTCATCTCTAACTACTATCCAATCACTTGGACAACTGGTGCTTCTGAGCTTGCAATTAGACCCATGCTTTCTGCTGCTGATGAAGGAAGATTAATTAAATCAGGGCTTTTCAAGGCTAGAACAAATGCAGGAACGTTTTTGGCAATTCTCTCCTTCCTTTAAACCTGTAGCCTATTAATTTAAGACACCTGGCATTGATCTAAGATTTTGCCCTGATAGAAAACAATAAACTGAGATTTATACATTGGAGTCTTACGGAAAGGCTTTTTTGCTTTTCCCAAAATGCAAATTACAGACTAAAACAACATGAGAGCAGAGAAAAAGTTTATAACCTTCCTTCCAAAGAATAAGGACTTCTGCGATGAACCTTTCATTTTTTAACTACACCTAAGAGAGTGAGGGGATAGCTCAGCGATATAAGTGATATACTGATACCAGTTTTTTTCTCGCGAAGCATTCACGGTGGTCAATCATCTGCAGCTCCCCGTTGTGCTGGTGCTGCATGTGCCCACGTGCACATTCAGGACCATATCTCAGTGAGGTTATAGTCAAAATAAACAAGACAAGCAGAAGAAGAGGAGGAGATCTGTGTGACTCCTGGTGTGTACAGCAAGCTCTGAGTTGTAGCAAGGTTTTAGAGGATGGGATTACTATGAAAGCACATCTCCAATTTGTTTTTGTTCTGTTGACAGCAGATTTTAAGTGTCTTTGGGACATTTGCAAGAGGGCATTTCCCTTTTGGTGGGCCTGAGGACAGCTGGTGCTGTTCAATACATGAAGCTTCTCCACTTCTCTAAGATAATTTTTTTTCTGGGGAGAAAAAGGAGATCAATTAAACTTTTTTACAGCCTATTTGTGTGAAGGAACATGAGAGATAACACCAGACTGATTGTTTTCCTACATTGGTTGTTGCTAAGAGGAAAGTTCCAGACACTACAGTTGGTTGTAAAAAGTATTCTCCATTTTCTAATTATTTAAGTATTTAAGGCCCTTCGTTCAGAAATCCTGTCCTTCTCCTTGTGATTTCTATCAGCTGTTGCTGCTGAAAGCTTGGGAACCACAGATTCAGTGAGACTGTTTGGGCTGCTGGTTTTGGGTAGCAAGTTCTAGCAAGGCTTTTAGGAGATACACGCGTCTGTGCATCGTTGCTTTGATCTGATAACCTTGGCTGAGTGGTTGTAGGGTAGGTGTCATTGTATTTTACCTGCAAAAATACATTCCTAATATCTTCTCCATAATTATAAATGACTTGGTACCTGTACTGAGCTATGGGCAAGGGACTGCAAATAATTTTCATTGGTTCAGGTATTTCATAAACAACACAAGAAGCTGCATATACAGCAAAACACATGTAAGATTTTCACCCTTTTTTTTCCCAAAAGCAAATATTCGTTAACGTGCAGTTTCAGCACTGGCCAACTCTTCATTATCCACCTTTTGGGTAGCGTGGGTGCAGTTTGCACAATTCTTTGAGCTTGTATCTGTTGCTGCTGCCTGTCCCTTTGCTGGTTTGTCAGCATTGGTATTAGCCAGGGTTGTGTTTCAGGAGAACAGCTGTGGATGCTGGCTGTCCACTCTTAAAACGTGCCGGGTCTCTCTTGGCACCCGTTGTCCACCCACAACCTGCACATTCTGGTGACTGGCTCCAGACCCTGCTTGTTGGTGGCCCGGTTGCATTACCGGGTGGCCTTTGCATGGCAGAAGCTGTTGGCATTAATTTCCTTGCCTTTTGGAGCAGAGATGATGAGCTTGCTGGTGTTGGTGGTTGCCTTTTCGGAGACACAGATGGCACGCGAATCCCTGTAATTTTGGAAGATTTGTTGAAATCTTCCCTACTTGTCCACACTGTGGGAACTGTTTGCATAAGATGTAGGGCTCCTTCTTTTGCAGAAAAAGTTACAAGAAGGAAAAAAAGAAAAAAAGAAGAGAGAGAGAGGAAAAAAAAGCAGAAGCCAAGAGGTGTGCTACGTGTGTCGGTTCCAAGGCAACATGCTATTTTATTATCATCAGCAAATTTCCCTGGATTTGTGTTCCAGCTCCCTGCTACCATCAGCGAGATCTAACAGTGCTGAACCTGAGGCAGAGCACAAAGAAGATACTTGTGTTTTCAGCTTTGATTTTTTATTAATTTGTACCCATTTTTAAGGCCTGAAGAGTGCTGCTGTAATGCTATGTGCATCTGTCCTTTACCTGGGATGCTCTGAGGTGTTTGGGTGCTTCCCGGTGATCTTTCATCAGCGTGAAGCAGATCTCCAGACCTCAGTTAATTGAAACACACTTCAAGGAACTACATTTAAAAATGAGTCATTTGTAAACAAGACAGCAAAGAAAAGAGCTTGGCAGGAGTAGTGTTGAGAGGTGCTGGTACGTACCCAGACTCCCCCAAGGGCACAACATGCATGAACATGCACTGCACATGCTCTGGTGCCATGAATATAACAGCAGTAGCACACAAACTAATATGATGTAAGCCAATTTTCAGTTTGGTGATGTTCTTGGTAAATTTAGTAGTGTATCAACAGGCTGTGGTAATTGATACCAACCTGTTGGGCCCAGACATCACCACCTGAAGGCACCAGGCTCAGGCGCTGGGAGCAGGAATCCCCAGCAGAGGCAGGCTTCATATGATTGACTCTGTCTGATTCTGGTCATTTATGTCTCCGGTCTTTAAAAAAAAACTCCTTGTGCACCAGGATAATTTCATCCTCCAGTTCTTTGTCCCATCTATACAACCTACAATTCCTCCAGGCACTGAAAGTACTCCATGTACATGGAGTTTGTCAGTAGAAGACCTGCACCTTGAAGGCTGCTTTCGCGTTGCTGCAGACTAAATATAGGCGTAGCAAAATGTGGCAGTGCTGTAAACTATCATTATCTGTAAGTAAAATGTTTTCCAATCCGCAGACGAAAGAGCTTTTCAGCACGAAGCATTGCTATTACTGGAAGTTACTTCTTGGTGGGTTTTAATGGATTTCTTAAAAACAATTTTAAATACCTTCTCTGTTTTTCTTGTGAATGTTTTGCACGGTATGCCTAGACACGTAGAAAACACACGCTAACTCTTGACTCAGTTTGTGATTTACTAAATAGTATCATACTAGTCAATATTTTCCTTAAAAAATCTACTTCTAGAGTTTTGCGCTACTTATATGAAAGACAGAGTTTTCTTTTAAGACTACACCATGGCTGGATTAAAAAAAAAAGCATGCTAATCAATGACAAGTACCCATTTATATCTGTGGTTCTCAAGAGCTTTCAGAAATACTCTTCATGTGGGGTGGCTGGGGCATGAATGGGCTAAATGATTTGCTTATAGATGCTGCTAATAGCGTACATAATGCAATAATTCCATTTTCCCTTCTTGTGACTGTAAGCGTTGACCTTGTTGATTGCTCCCTTTTGTGTATTTTCTTGTGTTTTCTCATTGAAGGAGCCTTGTGAGATCCCAAGTGCTTCCACAGGAGCAGGGGCAGCAGGCCTGAGGAGCTGGTGTAGGAGCAGGACTCCGGATTTCCCCCGTGCTGCCACCACCAGCAGTTTGTGTGTGCCATTTGGGGATGTGAGCAAATGTGTAGGCACCTTAATCGACACAAACAAGCCAAATCTATCAAATTTAGGTCATATTTCTCTGTTGAGTGGGAAACAAGGCTTTGTATTAGGAGCTGACAAGCGAAATTGTCCATCTTCAGTAAAATTGCTGAAGGGGTGGCTGCTTTTCTTTTCTTTCTCTTTCTTTTCTTTTCTTTCTTTTCTTTTCTTTTCTTTTCTTTTCTTTTCTTTTCTTTTCTTTTCTTTTCTTTTCTTTTCTTTTCTTTTCTTTTCTTTTCTTTTCTTCTTTTCTCTCTTCTCTTCTCTTCTTTTTTCTTTTTTCATTTTCCCACCCTTTACTTGATATGGGGGGAATGGGACAGAGGGAGATGGTTCCATAAACGTGAGAAAGGATTCAACTTCAGCTGCCTTTGTTACCTCTCCTCTTTAATCCACGGGGAAGTTTAGGCTCCAGAACTGCAAGTCCAGCATGAAATCCCCATTAAAACACACACACTTCACAGCTCCGAGAGCCATGGGGTGTTAGCCCTATAATTGGGCAGGTGAGGCTCTCACTAGAGTTTAATGTCAATTTAAATCTTTCTCTTGCTCTGATGCAGAAATATTAGCACTTTAATCAAGGCTTTCAGTCCCTTATCAAGCTCGGTGCAGAGATGGCTCTCTCTTAATGAACAAGGGGACCCAGGTGTTTAAGACATCAAAACTAGGGAAACTTTTTTTTTTTTTTAGGTCTCCAATCTGTGGTTCCAACCCACCCTTTTCATACTTCTTCACAGTTCTTGTTATGAATGAATAAAGCCATTAGGGATGTTTTGTTTGTAAGGCTAATAATAATAAATGCATTGATTAAAGAAAAAAAAAAAAAAGAAATTCACTTAAAGCAAAGAAGGAACTCAAAACCATTTCTACAGGAGACTGTTTCCTAGGAGGTTTCCTTCTGCTACAAAAATACTTATTTGCAATCAGCAAAACATTTCTTTCTGGAGAAGAACAAAAAATCATTTTCTCTGCAGCCTAATGAGTAGAGGCATATGTTTTTAATAAACATATGGGAGAATATTTTTTTCTACAGTCAGGAATTAGTATTCAGGAGTCCTACAATGCTTGTAAATCTCCATGCCTTTTCTTTCTTTTTATTTAATTAAGGCAATTTTCAGTCTGTGTCCTCTGAAGTCCTAGTGGTTTCACTGAGTCTTTCCGTGATCATTTAGGCTGTGCAAATGTTTTCAGCATCTGAGCTTTAATTACGATGGGGTTCCCCTGCTCGGTTGAATTTCATTCTTTCCCTGTTGTGGCAGGTTTTTCATTTGCAATTTGTTTGGCGTGATCTCCGGTGGGGGGAATCTGATGGGCTTTTCTGAACTCAGTTGTCTTCCCGCGATGCCCTTGCCTTGCTGGAGAGCCCCATCACGAAAAGAGAGCCCCTCAGTTACACCCCTGGGACACAGCTCTGTCTCCCGTGGTGCAGGTGTGCTTTTACCAAGGGTTTTAAGGGGCTGATGGCTTTCTAAAGAGGTCTGCACAGGGTTGGAAAGCTGGATCAGCATCGTTAGGCACATAAGGATAATGTTTGTTTTCCAAATGCTGGATAAAAGGATGGCTTTTGCCATGAAGTCTGAAGAGCCATCTCCTAGCAGTCCCCTTCTCCCTGCATCTTTTAGCCTCCAATGATGCTTTTAAGCAATCTGTGGCCAGGAGATGACCAGCTTGAGAAGATGCTGGGATGGGTGGATGCCTGCAGCACCTTTCCCTCCTTATTCTTTTTTTTTTTTTCATTCTGAGCACAGCATCGTTATTAGCAATGAAGTTTTTATACTTTACAGTTAGCCCAGCCAGGTCATGATGTGCCATAAATCTTTGACAAGTCAAGCACTACTTCTTGCTGGGTACAGTATATGCTTGGCCCCATTAAGAATAATAGCATGAATAACCATAAGCCATTAATTTTGACGAGATCAGGCCCATATCACCTTAAAAAGAGTGCGCCGATACCATGGGAGACATTTGGCTCTTTCCGCTCTTCACTCCCTTAATGAATAAAAATATGAAAGTAGCTGCAGTTTGCCTGACAGGCGAGCACCCAGCGCCCAGGGAAAGTTCATGCTGTCAGCATGGGCAAGGGGAAGGCATGGAGAAATTACAGCCTGCGCTCTGAGAAGCTGCAGCTGTGCAAAAAAAGCTCCGAGTGCACCCTGCACGGGTAACCCCAGGGCTTTTGGAGTGTGAGCGGTTTTATTTCCTGAAAATGCAATCCTGAGGAGCAAAAAAAATGACACTTTCTCATTTCAGATTGGCCAGAGTTAAGCCCAGGAAGATGCTCAGGGTTCGGGGAAGCTGTGGGGAGAGGCAGCCAGGAGCCCACTGCCCAACACTATAATCTCAGGAGCATCTCCCTCGTTAGCTCCATCCTCATTAGCTTGGTGTTTGCCAGCACCTCTACCCATTTGTAGGTGTGGGCTCCTGTGGCTCTTTGCAGGCTTCCTGACAAGACCCCTTCTGTAATTTTTCTCTGCTAAAAAAGTCTTCCAAATGCTCGAAAAAAATTAACAATAATAATAAAAGGCAAGGAGGAGAGCAGGAGGAGAGTCCCCTGTGTTCTTTGTAAGGCTGAGCTTAGCGTAGCCGCTGCTGTCGTGTCGAGCAAGGCATTGTTTTGTGTGAAAGCAGCATCTTGCCTCGTTATTTGAAGTATCTCCATGCGAGGCTGTTGCATGTTCGCTGGCTACGCCGAGTTCCTCATCAAAGCAAACGCCGTTGTGCCGGCACCGGGGGAAGCGCTGTGCAATTAGGAGCTCTTCTCATCCCATCTCACCTCGTTTCCAGTGCTCCTCCGGGAGCCGCAGTGGAAACAAGGAGGGCAGGAACAGCAAAAATGTGTATGCTGTGCGGTGGTAATGGACTTGGTGCCTGATTTAGAGGTTGCTGGGTATTGCTGTAGCCCTCGGATGGATGCCTTGCTATTAAACGGGTGAAACCGGCGGACTGAGGATGTGTGACCTCATTCCATGGGGCTGGTGGTTTTCAGACGGGCCCTTTTTCTGTCTGTGGGCAATGATCTGAGTTTCCATACAAAGCAGAAGCCCGTGCTCCCTTGGCTCCTTCTTTTTAAGGTTGTGATCCCGTGCAGCTTTCCAACCGGCTGCTCCCAGGATTGCTGCAAAGGACTCAAGGCTACATCAGCCCCCGTGCAGAAGCATGCAGGAGACATGCTCACCAGGTGCCTGCTCCTTCTTGTTTTTGTTTCTGCCCAAGATAAAGGCTTAAATCTCTAAATATTTGGAGCATGACTCATTCCTGGTATGTTTACCCATGCACAGAGTTTCCTGTGGCAAAGGAGCCAGGATGAAGGTAAAGGGGAAGGGACAGAAAGGTTTTAATTTGTGTGATTGCTTCCTCGTGGTCTGTGGTTTCTGGGCTTCGGTGTTTGTTTGGTTTTGTTATCCTCGGGTAGTGAGGATAGAGTCCTTCCCCTTGCTTTGTCTCAGGGGCCTTCTGCTCCGTTCCTACCTCGTGCCAAAAACACGTTGGGTTTCCAGGTAGTTTTCTATTCAAGCATTTGGCAGGCCAGGAGCAGCCAATCTCTGAGATCAGACAGAAGTCGGCGCTTTCCCTCTAACGTGGCTGTCGTCCAAGCATTTCAATGTGTAATTTCCATTAATTTGCAGAATGGTACCGTTAATTACATGAAAGATTTACTTAGAGCTACCCCTTCTGTACCGTCCTTAATGCCTGCGTTAACTACGTTGCCTCTAGGTTGTAATTCCCACTCATTCAGCAAGGTTACGATGATACAGCTGACGTTTTTTGCTTACCCAAAACTCACCCTATTGTACAGAGCATGAAGAAAACAGATGTTGCTTAGAAAGGGGGCTTGAAGCTGTCACCATCCTGTGGGACAGCCCGGCAGCAAACCCCTCTGCAGAAGGAGGCGAGGGCTCTGCAACCCTCTGGTAAGCAGCTCCCTGCACCTCTGGCCTCGGTAGCCTCCTAACCTTTTCTTTTTTCTTTAAATTCCATCCTCCTCTTCATTTACCAGTGACGATGAGAAGCATCGTCCCTTTATGCCCACTTTTGGGGGATTGCTGCTTCTGTTCTTAATTTTTTTCATAGTTCAGCTTTGGTCAGTGTCATTACAGGACACGGATTCCTCTATCCTGCCCTCATGCCTCTACGTCCCTGTGCTGAGAAGTGCAGAGATGCTAAGGAAGGTCCAAAAGGCAGCGAGGCTGAAGCAGACAGGCTTCCTTGAGGCCCCAGGAGTCAACTTTCAGAAAGCATAAACCTTCCTCCGGTGATTTGTGCTCCTCCACAAAGAACTGCAGCCAGCACTGGGGAACGACCAACAATTTACCATGCAAGGGGAAGAGGTTTGGAGGCAATCTCCCAGCTCAGCACCTTTTGCAACCCTTGGCAAGGTGTGGGCTGGAGGCAGAGCTGGCCAAGGGGGAAGCCCAGGAGAGGAGAAGGGCAGAAAGCAGCACGGATCCGTCTTCCCTTTGGTGCCTGCATCAGGCTGTCACCGGCGCTATTTCACACTCAATTTCAGTAATTGCTTGGCATAATTTCTAGCAGGTGAAGAGTAGGAAGATGGTTGTGCTTCATCAGAAGACTGGCTCCTGGGCGGCCATTCATCACGAGAGCTATCTGACACTGGGATGCAGACCAAGTTGTTCCCATTGCCCGTAGGGCACCTGTCAACAAGAGGCACAGCAAGAAAAAAAAATAATAATCAGGGACTTGGTAATTTCCCAGCTACATGCTCCCTGTAGAAGATTGATTCAGTTAAGGTTGCACCAACCTTAACATGGGTGAGGTCCAGGGAGCCCCTGGTCTGAGCAGTGGGGACAGAAGTGGGAGTGCAGCACTTGGTCCGATTTGGGTTTACTGAATCCAGCACACATCTACTCCTGTCCTCTGCTGCACTACGCTTGGCCAGAGCTGCTGGTCATCACAAAAGGACCATGCAGGCTTGATTTTCTCTCTGCGGAGAAGCAGATGGACCTAGACCCAGCTGTTCAGATAGGAACGCCTTGCTGTCAGGTTGTGTTACTGGTTCAAACAGGCACAGCACAACTAAAACCAGACATACGATGCTGAAAAAAAAAAAAAAAAAAGGAAAGAAAAAAAACAGGTGAAAGCTGATCTGGACTCATCAATAACCTGACGCGCATCCTTGCCCATGCTCTGAGTTGAGAAAACACAGCAATGATCAGCACGCGGGTCAGGATTTCACCAAGCTGTCCAAGGAGAATTTACTCTAGCTTCTTCCTGACAAGAGACAGAGGTATAAAAAACAATGCAGTGACTTCTGTTCAAGCAATAGCCGTGTAAAATATTGTTCATCGGAGCTGTAAAGGTTACCTCAGTAGAGAAATAAGGTCTGCAGCTTTTGGCTTTGTATTCCTTTGGGCAATCCATTTGTGAGGTTGTTGAAGGCAAGGAGAAAAGTCTAGTGATTGGAAAGGGGCTGCGCAGCACCCCCGGGTCAGTCCCGCTCTTGAATTCAGCATGTTTTTGTGTTTTTTTTTTTCATTGGTTTTGAATTGCATCCAGTCAATCCAGGTTTATAAAATGGCTGGAAGACATGGAGTGTTGCATTATAATATGTCACAGGCACTAAGTACCTTCGAGTGGCCTTATCACACCGATAACACTTTTTCCCCTCTATTCCATGTGCTTCACACACCAAGCACCCATCAGCTCAGGACCATAGTGAGCCTCAGTGCTGTGCATGAGATGAGCAAGCTGAAGAATGAAGAGGGGTTAAGCAACAATCAGAGAAGCCACCAATCCTCCATCTCCCTTGGGGGCTGTCACCAGATGGTTAGGAGAAGGTCGAGCCTGAAATAGTTTCCTCTAGAACAGCTCCATCACACAGAAAGTTTCCTGGTGCTGCCTATTTCTTCCTGGAAAAGTCCAGGAAATCTTGCCTAGGACCAGATCCCTGTGCTGTGTTCATCTTGTCTCGTATTTATAGGATGCACAAATGGCTGAGAGCTCCAGGATTCGTAAGGGCACCCAAAACTCTGTCGCTCGCCCACTTCCACCTCTTCAGATACCCACGTGCTGTGCCAGAAATCCAAGCGAGTGCTGGGAAAAGAGGCTGGTGAAAAACCGACGTAACAAACAGGATTTTTATTTAGTTTGGAGCTTGTTAGGTTACATTTGCATAGCTACAATGTCAGATTCATTATTCATGAGCATCAACTGCGGTGACCCCCCGCCTCCTCCCCTTGCACAGACGTTCGCAAACACTGACTCCCAGGTTCCCAAGATTAGACATCTTTCTTGCTGCTTTAAGCAATTTCTCTTTAAAAGGAGCTCGGCAGAGTGACAGCCTGATTTTTTATTCATGTGTGGGTCTTTTCAAGGCATAACATTTACCACAGTACATAAAACCCAGGCTTGCAGGTCGGGGCTGGCAGGGGGGAGAAATGACTCAAGCAAATTGTTTTTAAGGGGAGTTTGCAGCAGGGAGCACACACATCCCTCTGTGCTCCTGTCCTTCCCTAGCCAGCCTGGGGCAGGACATCTCCCATCACACAGCACCTCCTCTCCCACCAGGTGACACCCGCAGTGACACAGAAAGGTCCCCAGGAGGTGCTGCAGCTGGGAGCAGGATGCTGCTCCGAGCACCATAGCCAGCTCTGACCTCTTTTGCCACCTGCCCTTGGGCTCCTTGGATGAGTCCAGCAGCAAGTTTGGGGTGGGAGCAGAGCTGAGGGGTGTTTGGGTCTCCCAAACAGGGTGGATCTAAGCACCTGTCCCACTGCAGGTGTTGCCATCAGGAGGAGGGGAAGCTCAGAGCTCTTGCAGGACACACTGGCAATTCAAAAAGAGCCCGTGCCATGGAAAAATGGCCAAGAGAATAAAGACAGGTGGGCGCAGAAATACTAAATGAAAGAGCTGGCTGTGTAGCGTTAGCACAGAAAGAGATCGGGGGTGAAGCCAATGGAATAAGCCAATGTTGTGATGCTTGTGCACTACAAAAAAGTATTAATTTATTAAATGCAAAAAGGTATTAAGCAGCATGTTGTCAGAAAGCCATGGGAGGTCGTTGTTCTGCTCAGGGTCACCACGATTAGGAGGATGGAGGTGGCCTGGGGAGCAAGCAGAGCTGCGCCAGGAGGGAGAAGGCAGCGGGAGGACACAGCTCAACACAACGCCCCGTATGGCAAAGCTGACAACAGGTGCAGAAGCTCCTGCCTTAATTTGCTGTTAGGGGAGGTTTGTTACTGCTTTAGGAAAATCCTCCCAGAAAAAAAGAGGCTTTTCATGGCCTCTCGAGGCTAGGGCAGGGCTGAGCTTTCCCCAGCGCTGGAATAAAGGAAAAATGACCCTGTGGTCCAGCTAGAAACACCAGGAGCGAGTGTCAGTTCCCTCCATCAGTACCTGGCATGCTCCAGGGAAATATCAGCTCCTTCCGAAAGAGCCCTGCATTGTTTCAGGACATCATTAGCATTTTCAGCACCAGGAGGGGGGGATCAGAAGCCGTGCTGAGAAGCGCTGCCAATCACACAGCATTTTTTGCTCGTGGTGTGAGGCACTCTCCGGCTCTCTCACCAAAACAAAAAATGTAATCAACACAAATGATACTAAGATAAGTAATTAAATAGCTCAAAAAACGTGAAAGATTGCATTTAGCATATGACAGGACCCTGGAAGAGAGCATTTCCAGTAGGCAGAAGTGAGCCCGTGCTAGGATGGTAATTGCTGGATATCTTGACCTTTTCTTGCTGCTCAGCAGAGAATACTGCCTGTAGCACGCCAGTCCCATTTCTCCCTCTGCTGTCACCTTTCTGTGTCACTTGAGAACTTCCAGACCAGGGAGCCGGGGACAGAAAGGCAGCAGCAGAGTTTTGACACTGTCCTCACCCTCCCTCGTGCCTAGGTCTCATTCACAGCATCCTCCCTTGCTGAGAAACTCAGCACAGCATCAGGCATAAATAAATTCAAACCATAAACCAGCACAGGCTTCGGGCTGCGTAGCTTCTTACAGATATCATGTTCCTGAAAGAAATCTTTCAGATTTTTTCTGAATTTTGGCCAGTCACAGCCTCTCGTAGCCCCCCTCTTTCCGCAGGGGCAGTAGCACCACTTGCTCTGACACAGCAGCTTAGAAGGAAGCCGCAGCTTCTTTGGCACGTCCAGGCTGATGGCCACTCCAATTACCAACATGAATGAAAACCTCCCTCTTAATCACAGGAAATACATTGTGGGGAGATGTGTGGTCACTTGGTATGAACAAAAGCAACTTTAAAGCCTCCTACTCCAGTAGCAGAGGCGTAACCCCAGCATCACCTCCTCCCTTTGGCGAGGTAGCCAAAGGGTTTTTGTTTTTTTTTTTTACCCATTTTTTCGGTCCAGGGCTGTCCTCTGCTGACCCACCGGCTTCCCTCCCAGCTGGCGTGGTATGTGCATGCCATCTGGTGGCAAATTGCAGGAACGAAAATACGTTAAGAAGAACTGCTAAGACAGACTCTATTAAATCAAAAGGGTTGGAGGGCTGGTCACCTTAAATTTAGCCATTTTCGGGACAACTTGCTCTGCCGAGCAGCAGTCTGCGTGACCAGTGCATCCTCACCAAACCTGCACAGCCTACATTTCACCTCCCATGCAAGAGGTAGTTCCTTACGAGCCTGATTGACAGCAAATATTTTGTCAGGAGGTTGTCTTCTGATGGAGGTAGCAATTTCTCTCTGTTGAGGTTTTTTGGCATTGTAAGAGTAGAAAACTGAGAGAAAACCTAAGAGGGCCAGTTTTTAAACCTCCTCCTTGTCTTTTAGTTATAATTTTATCCTTGTTATCTAGGCTTTCCCCTTTCTTTCATAATTTTCCAGTTTGCCATCCTCCTTTTCTTCTTTAGTGACTAAATGAAAGAGGAAAACCAATCAAGACTGTAAATCAACATCAATAGCCAGAAAACGTCCTTATATTTTCCCCCTGATTCCTTTCTGTGTTTTCTGGTACAGGAGGAAGCAGTGAAATGGGTACTGGGGGACAGGTATTTTTTCTGTAAGACACATTTATCAAATATTGATTGTAATGCTGTAATAGCTCAACTCAAAATATATGTAGATTTATGGTGGTTTTTTTTAGTGCACAAAGTTGGCTGCCAGCACCCAAGTACGAATTGTCTTTCTGGAAGTACAGTGAGAGGGAAACAGAGGGAAAGGCAATCAAGTTTTATCCACTTGGTATTGAATAGGATTACAAGGAGAAGGCACATGCTGAGACAAAGATTTCATAAGGCTGTACTTCACCCCCATGTAAAGGAACAGTGCAAGGCCATGCATCACTTATGCCTTATTTATAGGTATTAAATAAGACTTCACTAGAACATAGCTCTTGTGCTGACCCTCTGCAGATGGGTGAATTGCACCCTAAAGCAAATATAGGAAACTTGTATTATTCATCAGCCTCTGCTAATAGGGTTATTGCAGGCTGAGATGTTGCCTGTCTCGACTGAAGAGCAGACGCTGGCCTCGCTGACTTCTGTTTGCATAATTATACTGTAAATTCTGTCCCGCTGTGGCTGTATAATTACATTTTTAAATAAGAAAAAAAGCATTTATGTACATGTAGAGCTTTTTTTTTTTTCCTCAACGCTTCCAAGACCACATTTTCAAGTATTCAGGATTAGAAGTGGTTGCAAAACAACAGAAAAATCAAGTTGTGCTTGGCATGTGCTCTGTTAGCTAGCAGGAGAAAGTGAAGCTTCCCACGAGGGGAAGCCTGCTCTGTCGGAGGTGTTCAGCTGGGCTGAAATAGGCTCCATCCCTACCCCTACATCCCTGGTAGGCTCCATCCCTACCAGGGGCTGTCAGCCTTCATAGTCCACCTGGTGAGCTTGTTCCTAGTGTTGCAATGATCCACTGGGAAGGAGAAAATGCAATGATCCATTGGGAAGGAGAAAAATTGTCTCTCTAAATCAGTGTTTGCAAGGAGCATGTGGTTGGGTGGTTTTGGGGGTAGAAGCTTAAAGAAGGCTGGCAGAAAATGGTGCTGAAAAGAGGTCTGGGGGAGACACTCAGGGCCCAGCACTGCTTGGCTTTCTACTTTTCTACCTTCAGCACCAAATCAGTAATGAAGGTCCCAGTAAAATTTTCAGATAAAAGTAAACCTCAGGAGAAACCACGAGCCCAGAGGAGTGGCCTTACAAACCTGAAAATGACTTTAAAAAAAAATATGAATTTACAAGCTCACTATACAAGCAGGGTTTGCTATATGGGTGCTCAGGCTGGAAATGACTGTGGTGCAGTGTTCTTCATGTCTCTGTTCAGGCACCATTTGTGGTGTAATGAGCACACCAGGGTTCTTTCACGATCAGTAACTGCTACTACTTCATTGATGACATAACTTCAGCTCTCCTTTTACTGAGGACTGGCTCACTTCTTAAACCATTCCCTCTACAGCAGTACTCTTCCACTAACTATTCACTGGTCAACAACTTTGCCCAGCAACAGAAAACACCCAGCAACTTCCATGTCTTAACGGCTGGAGAACAAGCAGTCCGAGACAGCAAGGCACCTCCTGAATCATGCTTCTTTGTTTCTTTTAAACACTTTACACATTGGAACTTGGATGATACATTTCCCCTAAACCCTGCTCCATAGTTTTACCGCCAAGGTTGTAACTTTGATAATATTTGACATACAGGTGAAGACATAAGGTCACATTCACAGTAAGTCCTATAATTCTGCAAAAATCATAAGGGACCTAGAACCACAAAGCAAACACACAAAGTAACATTGTCATCCTATCTGTAAACATGCTATAAGAATTACTCACCTGAAGAAGAGCTGCATGCAATAAAGGCACCTACTACTATATAGATTGCTTTATTTTAAAAGATCCTACTAGTTGTTACCTCAAAAAGATGTGTTTACCTCTCTCAATTTGGAAACACATCAACCCATAGACCCTGAACCACCTAAACCCTGCAACTGATGGAAGGAAAAACAAAACACTTACCCTAAAAAGCAGCTCAGGCAGCAAGAGCTCTCTGATGGGACACCTGCGGCTCATATACTATTAGGCCCCACCTGGTACCCACCCCAATCACCTGAGAAAGGCAAAGCACAAGAAGGGAGAAAGAGAGCAGGAGGTGGTCCTGCATGGTCCAGCCTGGAATCTTCTCCAGTGGGGATTCTCTACAGGCCACAGCCTCCTTCAGGGCAGTTCCACCTGCTCCACCGTGGTCTCCTCAATAGGCTGTGGTGTGGAAACCTGCCCCACCATGGTACGCTACATAAACCCACTACACTTACACTAGATACACGAGGAATTTAGGAGAATTAGGTACCCAGTTCCCAGAATCTTTAGAAATACCACGCTAAATCAGTCATCGTTCAGAGGAGTTTTCAGGAGCTATCATAGAACAGGTATTTTATTCATTTTTCTGCATTATGATCTTTTATCAAACACTGTGACTGTCAGGAACAACAGGCTAAGTTAATATTACTGCATGTATCATGAACAGTTCTGAAAAGAATAAAAGCTTTTCTAAATAAGTTCTACAAGAACAAAAGAATTATGTCACTCACCACAGCATACAAAGGTAATGAAGAAAAGCACACTGTGATCTTTTTTTTTCTTTCATTCTTTGCTTTCTAACATTATGCTTGCTTTCAAGTTTCTAAATAAATAAATAAATAGAAAGAACAATTTGAACTAAATATACATAAGTATATAAATATATACATACTCAACATATATGTTTGTATGGGGAACATATATGATATAGATACATATATATATTTCTGTGTTTATATATAAACACTTAGAAAGGAACTGGGTGTATAACTTCATGGGTTACCACTGAAGTTTAACGACAAACAGCTTCTAATGCACATTTTCTCATCATATGGAAAGGGATTTCTACCCCTGGTACAGTCTTGCACAGCAGTGCATGTCAATGTGCAAGGGAATACCAGGTACTATCAAGAGTTTTATTTCTGGTTTTCAGGAGGAACTCTGTAAGCAAGCTTTTCAGTTAGAACAATTAAAATGTAATTAAAAAATAGTTTAAGGCATGAGGAATTCTTTGATGTATCAACTTTCATCTGCTTTTACCATGTATGTTCGTACAAAATATAAGGGCATTATTCAGAGTCAAAGAAAAAATATCCAAAGTTTGCTCTTCCCTTTTTCCTAAGCATGACCTCACTGCTCCCCTGAAGCACTGATAACAGAATTATGGATGGAATCCACTTTAAAACAAAACAAAACAAAAAACTTCCACAGGAAGAAACCTATTTTCCATTTAGCTTTGTAAACAACCATTTGCAAACATACCACCTACCTTTATACACCTATATGCGACAAAAAAATGGCCTGTTAAGGGATGTTTCTTTATAGGATAGTTACCCATCTGGGATATTAAATAATTAAAACAAAGAAAAGTACAGTAAAGTCTGTTCCTGTAGTGCACTGCAAATCCAAATAGCAGGTTTACAGTATAGGGTTTTTGTTTAGTGAAAACTCAGATATGGACTTGGTCCATAAGAATGGCACAACTTTGTCCTCTTGTCACGAAGAGGCACCTATCTAGCACAGAAAACTATACTATTCCCCAGTGGGAAAAAGCAGCCAATTATCCAGAACAAATTGTGACTGTAACAGTGAAGATCATTTTATTATTGCCTGGAGGGCTTTTGAAACTCTCCCTATGAAATTGTCTAGTAAATAATTCAATGAAAATGATTTACTTTGGTAGGGAACTTACAGGGGAAAGCCTTTCAAAAGATTATTCTGTCAAAAGTTATTTAAATTAATTTAATCTTAAATTCCAAACAAATTGACTTAGATTAAATTTCAATATCAATTAACGAAGGATGGTTGTTTCTTTGTGTGTTAAGATAAGGAGCTAGAAGGGAGCCAACAACATGGTTCTGCATGCTCTGTTCCTGTCCATAAATACTGCAACGTGTTACTAAGTAGAAGCCTATGATCATAAGCCATGAACAACTTGCAAGAACTTCGTTAAAGCTCCACAGCATATCTCATCTACCAACTGTGATGCATCCTAAACTGAATAACACGCAGCAGAGCACACTATTATTCTTTGGTAAAGCTGTATTTGGAGCTACTCTGAAGTTCACAGTAGTGCCAGGCAAAGCTAACAGAATAAATTCTTGTTTATGTATGATAAATTCAACCCCACAACAAACGGAATAAGCTTTTCACTTGAAATGCCTCTGTCTGTCCACTTCCTGAGCATAACACAGTCCTCCTCACTTTCTAAAAAGCTGTAATTAAGCAACACAGAAATGTCCCCTCTACTCCGCCATCCAAATAATTGTGGTAGAACTGTCCACAATAGACAAAGGGAAATAAATAAATACACCATGTTGCTCCATCTAAGTAACTGACAAAACAAATAAACAAACAAACCAAACCAAAACAAAAAAACCCTCTCCCCTTCTTCTAAAATTAAATTTCCCACCACTTTTAAAAGAAAATAATTTATTCCTAAATCTAGTGTTTTTCAGTCTTGGGAGAATTTTACCCAGAAACAAGGATCTTAAAGTGAAATATAAATTTAGTGGGGAGACTAAAAAACTATGTTCCTCACCTTAGCTCCCAGTGGCATTAACTCTCCAGCCTACACGGCATGGTCACTGCTGCACAGAGCCCACCTGCACGTGAGCAGAGCTGCTTTATCCATGTCTATGAAGCAGAAAGCTGCTGAACAGGAGCCTATGTCCCTTCATAACTGGTGGAGGAACATGACTAAGAAGGTATTTAACATTAGACATCTTGAAAACTCTGAATGCTAGCACAGATTACAGCAGTCTTAAGCGTGCCTTTAAGTGACCGTTTTAAAGAGAGTAGCATATTCCAGTGCCCTGATACTAACCATCTGTTTGAAAGCATTATGAAGTACGGCCTGTAGAATGGGATGGAAAATGCATTCATAAATTCAATTTATAGCGGATATCTGAGTGGCTTCTTTTCTATCCTTTGCTATTATTCTCTTCAAGCATTTGCTACAGAGACACATCCTACAGGAAAGCAAATACTTACAGAACAGCTCTAGACTCTTAAGAAGGCAGATTACATGGCCAATAATAGAATCACAGAACATCCCAAGTTGGAAGGATCATCCAGTCCAGCTTCTGGCTGACTCTACCCAAAAATTCACACCACGTGACTAAGTGCACACTCCAAACACTTCTTACACTCCTTAACAAAACAAAAAAAAACTTGCCCACCGTTTCTTATAAACAGATATCTGAATTACAAAATGTATAGGTTTTCAAAAATAACCACATTATCTTGAAGCAACATGAAAAAAAAAAAAAAGTCATAAGGCATCATTTCACTGTGTTTCAACATTTGCCTTTCTTTACATGAATGCAAGGTCTTTGAAAAAGTAGGTTCTTAGCATCCAGAAGTTATTTTCTTAAAATCTGAAGGCTGTTCTTCACAAAGAAAAAGTTGGAAAAAGAATTCACACATTTCAGTGAATGTTGAAGTTTTTCAATAAAATAAATTCCTGACTTCACCCATAAAGCAGAAGCAGAGAATGGGAGAGCTGAAGAAAAATTTACTTCATGTTTTGCACTAATAATGACTAGAAAGTAGTTTGTCTAAGCGGTAACTACATATAAAAGTTTAAATTACTGGAAGCTGTATCAGCTACTCACTTAATACAATATTTTGTTGGATGCTATTATGTGAATAAATTGGTGGAAGATTATAGGTTTACTACCCACCTTCTGCCTTATAAGAAATTATGTACAAGATTCCTCACATTTAAAAATGATTTTATTTTTTATTAGCCTATGACATCAAAAAATCTTTTTTGAATTATACCTTTTTTTCTTTTTTCTTTTTTTTAGATAGACTGATTTGGTAAAGACCCCCTAATTTAAAGTATTATCAAGACCTTATTTGCAGAAGATTTGTTCCTTGCAAGACTAAAATAAAAACATCGTGCATCTTTCTATATTAAAAGCAAATACCGTGGTCTAAGAGCTAACTTTACATGCCAAAGACTGGAAAACATCAAAAATTTGAACAATATATAAAGATAATGAGGGTTCATCTAATTTAACTACATAAGAGGGGAAAAGTACTTTACTTCAGGTGATTGATAGTTCCAGTAAACTTGCAGAGTTAGTTTATTGTTGAAATTCTCACTGCTGCAGAGGTTTAGGGAATGATTTTACTTCTCTGTCCTCTAATTCAAGGCTTATGACGTTACAGGAGTAAAAATACAGTTGTTTTGCAAGTCCCAGTTACATGCTTGGGCTGTATGTTATGTAAATAAACAAACTACAAATATAATTGCAGATGCTGTCAAAATAACTACTGACTTCAGTAAGGAGTAGTATGTAGAAAAACTCTGCTGCAGTATTTAATCATCTACTGTAGCCTGCACAAATGCATGTGAAAAAAATACCTAGCTTGGAACTCAGAAAAGTTCTTAACCACTGAAACAAATTTTGTACAATTAAATTCAAAGTCCTCATAGCAAAGATGACTTTGAAAAGGCTGTCCTTACTTTTCGATCGCTGAAGTAAATAGACGTGAAATCATGAAAGCCAAAATATTTCATGTGGGTTGAACGGTAAGAGAAATGTCCATGTTTTCCTAGAATACAATTCCCAAAAGAAGGATCTTTCCCTTTTACCATTGATACCTCCACTTACAAGATAAATAAGGGAGAAATGTACAGAGACAGTGCAAGTCTTTCTGCATCCTAAAAAAAAAAAAGCAAGTACTTTCCCCTATGTATCAGTCCTGACAAGTAAAGAGGAAAAAAAAAGATTTAAAAAGATACTTGGATATTAAGTTGTGTGTTGTATCTGCCAGTGAACAAATAAAGGTCACGTCAGAGTGTGCAGTGAATGTTAATTTCATTTGGTGAAAAAATAAAAATAAATAGATACAAATGACCCTGTAGACTATAAGAAAATCCTATCTGAAAAGCTTATTAAGACTCATTTGTTATGTTTTCCTCCTAATTGCTGGAATTAATAGTAATAATATATCCTACAGTCCCAAGATTAATGGGACATGGTTCCTTTCTTTGTGTATACTTTTTTTTCCAGCATGAAACTATTGCTAAAACCCCATTTTAAGAATTTGTTTCTAAGAATTTGTTTCATTAGGAAAGCTTCAAACAGTTATGAATGAACTGAATAAAGCGTTACCTTTGTATATAACATAAGAGTATATATGTGTGTGCATGTATATACATAATAAATATATATAAAACCTTAAAAAAACACAACTCTCCCCTTCTTGGTTGAACATATCGATACAAAAAGAGTAGGATAAAGATGAGCATCTTGCATGCTTGAAATATTAAAAAGGTGCTGACCCCCTGAACTGGAGTACTACATCCTGAAGTAGGTCTCAATGACCACGCAGGTACCTGCAGCCTGTGGAGAGGACCACTGGTTGTAGAACTAAATGGCTATTCCTGTGTTTGCCAAAACTTCCATCAGTATCCTGGGAAAAACATTTAGCGATACAAATGCAAAAATGTCGCTATTAATTGTCCACCTTCTTGCAGTTAACTACAGCAGTAAAAATCTCTACCTCTTCCATAATGAATTGTTTCTCAAAGACACGGTTTTGTTTTTACCAAAATAACACTTTCTTTAGGCAGATTCTGAAAAATATAAGCAATACAGCATATCTCTATCTTCTGGTAATGAGTACTCCCTACAAAGGGCATGAAACTGCTACTTCCTTGGCTGAGCTGGATTTTTTTTTATTATTTTTTTTTAACCTCAGGTTACACCTAAATGATGGCAATTGCAAACAGCAGAAATTGGACTTGGCACAAAATTCTCCTTACTAGAGGTGTGTGGTATTTAGTGCCTAGTACTCATTCAGAAACATTTATTTATTTATTTATTTATTTTCCCCTGACTCAACACTAAACAAAATCATTTTTAGAGCAGGAGACAGTTTGTAGCTTGCAACCACCATTGGATCTGCATAAAGAAGGTAGCTGTTTCGGTCCTGTCAACAATCCCTTTTTAATATTTTCACTGAAAACAGAAAAAGCAAAAAGAAATGGGAAGAAATACCAAAACTCACCAATTAAAGTAAATTTTCAAATATTAAGATCACTTGCTTTAAATAAATAAATAAAACTTCCATTAGCTATGTCATGACCTTAAAATAAATGCTACAGCAATGGTAATTGTGTAATTACATTACCAGACTTTTCCTTCTCCTTGATTCATTAATCTAAGGACCTGTTGCAGAAATATGGAATTAATAAGTAACTGGCTTATAAAACAGTTTTATGTAATTTATTTGCCAGTTCATTAAATAGAAACAATAAAATAGAAATAAGAAAAGCAGCACAGAGAGGGGTGTGTTGTGTGTTTTTTCTGACTATATAGGCAATTTTACAGAACATGATGGATTACTTTTTGCTTGGCTTCTTTGCTGTTAACACCAAGAATATGTATTTGTGAGAAAATTATTACGTTTGCATTGTTGTGGGGCCCTGATATAAATGTTATGTTAACTCTCTACCCACACTCACATCAGGCATAAAAGGCAACAGCTGTCTCTGACACAACAGAGTGCTCTGAGGATGCAAACTGATCTGTTTGTCTAGAAGAGTTGATTTTCTCACTAACGTCCCTGAAATTCTTGTGGTGTTTCACACACACATACCCTGCCTTTCCCAGGTGGGAATAACACCCAAATCTAAACCCTGGTTAAAACAGCCTAAGTTTTTGGTTGGTCATGAAAAATTGCGTCAATATAGGTGTGATTTCAGGTTTATCACCTACCCTGCTCTGTGTCAGTACAGCTGGTGGACCTCTTGGGTCCCATTCTTTGTGCTGACGCAGTGAAAACTCTGAAACCAAAGCTATCAAGCACATATTCCTTATTACAGCACCGGGTGTGGTGGGATCACTTCACCTACTACACACACCAAGGGTTACTGGCAGTGTGCTGATATTAGTGAGATACACAAATATTCATTTCATTTCCCATAAGTCTCTTGCATATTCATCAGGTTTCCGAAGAATTATTAACATAGGTTCCCCGCCCCTATTTGCATGGGTACTGGAGTCTTTGGATGGTCATCTGGTGTGCTCTGGTGGTCTTTTGATGAAGGCCAGAAGTCTTCCTCACTGCTAAACTTCTGATATTATATACTTGCTTCAAAACATTAAAGACCAAGTCTCCAGGTTCACGAGGCATCTCCACATCATCTGCCACATCTGCCACAGGCACAGCTGTTTGCGAAGTGCACATCTAGCTACGCCCAGAAGGAATACAGGGTCAGGCATTCACACACCTGCCCTCAGAAACCATTTCCACAGTTTTGCTGCTCTATTCATACTTAGTATTTCTGTGTGAATCCCCATCCCCACTACTCTTCTTCTAACCAGAGTCATTCATCAGCTTCACCATCCAGATCCACAGTGCTAGCAGGCAATGGCAGCTCAAGCTAATGAACCATTAATTCTAATCAAAGACATTTGCTGTTTCCTTTCCATTAATTTTGTAAATAATAAAAAATAACCCTTTACCATATGTCAGGAATCTGCTTGTGTTAAAGGTAGACTCCAAATATTTTCCTCTGATAAAATGTGTGTCACAATGGACTAAAAGACACCACTAAAAGATACCACAGCACTCGCCTCCTGTTAAAAATCAGAAGTCCACTTTATGTGCACTTTGGGTCCCAAAGAGATATACTGGCAGGGTAATTGCCCTTGATAAATTGAATGGATGAGAAACACTAATGTTTAGGACACGATACGACTGGCTTCCAGGACTAGCTCACCACATAGTATTATGAATTGACTCATCTAGTTACATGTACAAAACAGTACACATTTTTTCAGTGCTTTCAGAAGCCAGAGTCAAATCAAAGACTTTGCCAAGTTAAACAGCTCTTGAGTCAGACCTTAAGGTAGCTGTCACTGGGCTTCAAACACACTTAGTGTCAGCATTCCCTGCTCTCCACGCTCCACATGAATATTAGAAAAGAAGGCAGTTCTTCAGGGTTTGGCTTTTTTTGTTGTTGTTGTTGTTATAGAATTATATCCTACCCTAGAAACAGAAATCCTCTGCAGAAAAAAAATCCTCTGCAGAAGAAAAGTGCTTACAAGCAGAGGCTGATAGATGAATATGTGATGGGAAGGGCTCTGGGAGATGCAGCCAGACTCTTCTCTGCGCTATGCAGTGACAGGTCAAGAGGCAACAGGCAAAAACTGAAATACAGGAAATTCTATTTAAACATCAGAAAAAGCTTATTTACTTATTTATTGCTGTGAGGGTGTCACACACTAAAACAGTTTCCTTAGAGAGATTATGGAGTCTCCATCCTTGGAGACATTCAAAATCCAATGGGACGTGGCCCTGAACAAGCTGCTCCAATTGACACTGCTTTGAGCAGGGGGAGGTGGACTAAATAAATCATCTTCTAGCCTCACCTTTAAAGCACGGAATGATTTTTTTTAACACCAGTTTTAGGATTATGTATATACAAATATAAAACATAGACCACCCACAGCCTTCATATTTTGTGCTACTGTTCTAGAGAAAATATAACCTCACTGTGACTTGAAACAAAGGAAAAAAGAATGCATCTTTCACGGGAAAAAATGTAAATTGTATCATGTCAGCTGGTGTACTGCATTAAATTCCAAAATTCAGACAAACACAAACCTCTAACAGTCATTTTGAAGCGACGCACTGCACTGCTGTAAAAAGGTCCTCCTTAGGATTTTTAATTCAGAAATTTTTCTTCTCCTTTTCTTAAGTTGAAATCAGTTCATTCCCATGAAAAACATGGATGGAAAGACATTTTTGCAAAACACTTTAAACCTCTTTTTCAGATGCTGGCCAGCTCTCACTTATATCCCCATTGTACAATGCTGGAGGACAGTGTGAAGGCTGGAAATCTGTTTTGAGGTAACACAGGAGTCTCACGCTGGATAGGCTGTTAGGGTAAATGCAACCACAGCCCACTTTGTAAAGCCCCATAAAACCTCTTTGATGTGAGAGTTCACTGCAGTGAAGTTCTCCAGCTCTCCCTAATGATGATCTTCCCACACTGATTTACAGTATTAGAGCTGTACAGTGACAGGGCTACATTCCCCAGAGTTACTCCCAAGAAAAGTTGGTGTAATTCCACAGAAGTAGAAACAAAATTGGTGTGAGGCCAAAAGCAGGGTGTTGGGATTTTCCATTAACAAAAACATTGCTCTTTGTCCATACGTTTTAAAAATAAACTGTTTATAGCTGCATATTAAAAAGAGACGGCAGTTTTCACCAGGAAAACTTTGTTCCCTGGATCCCTGCCATAGCTCACACTCTATTAGGAAATCATTTAAAATATTAATATAGTAGTTTATCCTAGACATTTGTATAGACACTGAGCTCAAGCCGTCATCCTGGCTGTTTGTGCCAAGTTCAAGTCTGCACTGGCTCCTTGGAGAGTCTTTGCTAAGCAGAACTGAGAAGGGAGGGGGGAGCACAAAGAAAAATTGCTGCTTTAAAGGAAAGAGGGAAAGACAAAGGGTTGGAGAATGGACAAAATGATCCAAAGGATCTTTTCTTTCTGTAACAGTCTTCAGAACGTAAGGAGTCATGGCTTTTAACAAAGCCTCTGGCTTTCTAAGCTAGCACAGGGTTTCATCTGTGGCCATCCCATCCCTTCTGCTGTTCACAGGGGAAAGAAGATTCTCAGCAATTCTACACCCTAGCCTTGTTCGGGAGAAAGAAAAGCTGTCTTTAATTTCTTTTTGTTGGACTGGCTCTCAAGTTGACCAACAAACTGAAAGTTGGTCTATGTGAATGCTAAACAGTAGTTCCCAGTACTCCAGCACTGCCACATCCATCTCTGCATCTAGGCTAACCAGGCTAGAAGATTATCACCAGTCACAGAGTATGTGTTTTCTACCCAGGAAATCTAGCAAGCAGGTTCTGTAAATGCTGCTATCTATCCACTTCACTGCTACAGGGCTTTTCCCTATTATACTAGATTGGTTTCCTCCTGAGAAGAGGATGCTGAAGTGTCACTAGAGGGATTTTTTTGACCTTTTACTGGCTCCTTCAGCTCACTCTGTCAAACACACTCACACACAAATACAGTTTCAACTACACCACCTAGAAGCTAGTGTTAGTAGTCAGCAATACCTTAAACACTTGAACCAACCTAACTGATTTACTCTGCCAGTACATATTAAAAAAAAAAAAACAACCCCATGAAGTTTTATTGTGTGCATTCTTCACATCTGCCTTTGCTGCCATAGTTCTGGACCCTGGGTGAATGGATGTACCAGTAAAAAATAAAAAGGATGCTAAAAACCCTATGAGATTATTGTAGTTCAGTTTCCTCTACAATACGGAGGCAAAAGTTTGTTCCCCTCTTATTTGTTATGCACTAGCAGAGCCCTAGATGAATTCAAGTTAGAATTCAAGAGTAAACTCTGCTAAAGGCATTGGATTAGAAAACCAAAAATGTCTTAATTTCACAGCACTGAAACAAACTCCATCCGATCATAAGGCAAGACACCACCTGAGTTTATTTCCTCTTTTGCAGAAGTGGATAGTCTGTCTTTTTTCCCACTCCTATCTAGAGAGGTTGTAAAGGTTAAGGGCATGGAAGTCTCTTCTAGAGCTTGTTTTCAACCATCTTTAACTTCATGCTGATTGTTCTGGTGCTTTCCTACACAGCGTGAAAATGAAACAGAAGCACCCCTATTCTAACTGGTTAATTCAGCAAAGAGAAGTGAGAGACAAAACGTAAATTTTGACTAGCTACAGTTTCCTCTGAGTTAATATACCTAGCACAGATACTGAAGCTGTGTGGGAGAGAAAAAGAATGGCGCAGGGAAAAAGAAAGCAAAGGCCAGACACTGAATGACATTAAAAAAGCCAAGAAAAAAATAAAAATTTTCCGGTTACTTCTGATTTAAAAATACACACAGATATATATTATTATATATTTATATTTTATATATATACACACACACACATTCTAACGTCTGACTGCAGTGTTCATTTGGGAAACTGAACTTGAATATCCTTTGTAAATAAACACAATTACACAGCTCTTCCTTTTCCCTTCCCCCTGATTCCTCTCTCTATTTGTTCTTGAAATGGGAACAACATACAAGATTAAAAAAATACAAACTACAGTATAACAGACATGACTGTGGGTGTCTCTGCCTGATCACATTAGAACAAATCACCAGAGCAGCATGGCAGTCAATGTCAATGCTCAGTTTGTCCTCATCCGCCAGATCTAGGCTGAATGGATTAGCTAACCCTAATTCTGTTTTACCCAATATAATCCAGAGGCACAAGTAATGTGGAAAAAGAAAATACATGGAGAATGTGTGACCTGCACTGTCAGCATAAAATACACAGCAACAGCACAGCAGTTTGTAATAGCAAGGAAAACATCAGAGCAATATAATACTTTGCTGAACAAGAGGCATTCATTGTAATTATTAATGCAAAAAATGAACGTTATTACCATAACGTGACTCAAGATGCATCTGAACAGGGCCCCCTGAGGGAAACAACTTGATGTATGTTTACAATCAAGCATACTAGGGTAACAAAAGGACACTCTAGCTAAAGAGATGTATTTATCTGTGCAGCATTTAAAAAAAGGCAAAGATGAAGAGCAACTTCCAGATAAATCATCATCTTTCTAGGAACGCAGTCTTTGCCCTCAACAGCAGATCAAACTGTCTCAGTTTATAGTAAGGTCACACCTATAAAGAGTACACAGAGGATTAATAAATAATTAATGGCTGTTACAGATAAGAGTAGTGCTTTAAAAGCACATCAACAGCAGTTATTTTAGGTGGTTATAATCAGCTTGCAGCTCCACAGAATGTTTAATCATTTGCTCACACATTTATCATTTACTGAACCTTTAAAATATTGTCAGCAGGATCACGCTAAAAGACTGAGAAAGTCCCAGATCATGTTAGGAAAATGGAGAACAACGAGCATAAACGACGTGCCTCCAGTTCAGGTACAAGAGCTGGGAAATAAAACTCAACTCCTGCTACAGCCTTCCTGACACTACAGTAGATCTGGTTCAGTCACAGTTTCCTTCCCCATCATACTTTCAAACCTGCTTGTAGAACAACATTTTTTATTTATTTTTTTTAATGAACATTCTTATGCGTGCTGTTCAGGCCACAGTCAGTGTCAAAACATGCCAGTGCATTATCATATATCTGAGAAATTAAAAGTTATGAACAACTTAGTGAAATGAATTTGACTTCGTGAAAACCACGCTGGGAAGTTGAAGTGATTTGTTTTGACAAGTCTTCCACCTAAAACTTTCTCTAAGCCTACACCTTCCTGGGGAACAAATTCAGACAAAAACATGTTTTCCAAAGAAAAAAACTGTCCATGTCCAAAACATTTGTTCTGCTGCTGCAGCGTGCAAAACTGGAGGGGGTTCTCAGCACATGCTTTAAGATGTTACTGTCACTGATGCAGCCTGTCTGCTACGAATCCGTGGGGCAAGCAGTGACCTGAAATCCTCTGTCCATAGGCTGCTGCTTGCCTATGCCTTGATTTTCCTTTTATGCTCCAGCACATTGGCTTCTCTCAGCCAACACTGATAATTATGGGAGCTCACAGCTACCTTTCTATAAGCAAACACATGCTTGTATCACACGCTTTTCAGAGGAAAAGTACCTGCCGTCCCACTTCGTAAAAAGTGCTTGGTCAGAAAAAAAAAAAAAGTGATTTCGGTGCATTGATCCAAATTAACAGAGTTACATGACCTCTTGTGTCAGTCTACCTAGATAAAATGGTTTTCTTCACAATGAGATGAGGGTTTTGTCAGGTTTTTAGCTCTGTTAATAAAGTTTATTAGTTAAAAAAATCATTTAATATGATAAGGGGAATGACCGTAAGTGCTCTTTAGGCTGAAAGAAGCCTGTAGGCACCATGAGCATTAAAATATATCAAACAGCACAAGCCCAGGAGCCCTCTGGAGTTTTCTTTGAGTGTATTACTTTTAAATTAGAGATGTGAAATTTTCCCTGTTGAAGCTGGACAGAAAATAGCTGTGCTCATTAAAAGAGGGGGAACTGCTAAGTAGTTATATAATCAACAATATGTAATTAACAGAGAATTATAATAGCAGATCTAACAGTGAGCTGTTAACAGTGTGCCATGCAGAATGCTAACTGTTTTGCAGCCAGCTGCCCTTTATGTTATTCCCCTTGTTCAACCATGGATCCTAACTTGCACAAGCCATAGATCCTAACACTGCTGTGCTCCTCAGGCTCTTGGAGCCTTCCCCCTAAAAATTTCTATGTGCTTTGGGCCATCATAAAAGCATGCTGAGCAATGTGAGAGGAGTGTTGAAATAGTCCACTATTTAGATCTTTGGATTCATATGAAAAATCTGACTATTCACATGAAAAATCTCATGTGCAGTACATGAAGACTCAGCACGGAGGCATCCCCAGTTCATACCAGTCATTTGCAGGTCCCTGTCTGTGGCTGAGCACAGACTATTTATTGATGGGGGGGCCAATGAATATAGCTAGCATGGAAAGCCAGAAACCCAAAGGCAGACAGAGCATCTGCCATATACAATCTGAACGTCAGAAGAGATTTGAATGCAAGGACAGACCTCTGAGTGAATGTCAGAGGAGAAAATAGCAGTACGGTATGTGACACGAGAGATGGAAATCCAGCTTCTCATGCCATCAGGGAACTGGAACAAACCTCACTCAAAGATACTCCTGCTGCATAAAAACTGACGTTACTAAGAATTAGATACTCAAGTGCATAAAAAAGTCTCTTAGTCTTTCTGTACCTGTTTCTACCTTACAGATAGGAAATCAATCTTTTTCCTAAACCACACAAGTGTCACCTCTGACAACAGAGAGCGATGCACACCAATACCACCGTGGTGATGAGAGTCAACCCAGAAAGCAAAACCCAGGGACCAATACCTCTGTGTCATTTTGTTTTAAGGCTGCTGCACTGTGTTAGCCGGAGGGCACCGCATGGAAATTCGTTCCTTGAATGAATGAAACAGTTTACAGCAGACAGGTTTAGCTATGCCACAACCGTTCAATGGAAACCTTCAAAATTTGGGAAGAGTCACTGTTAATAGGTCTAAACTATATACAATGCTCTGTTGCCTTTGTCCTGCCATCCTCCACTTCTACCTGCCCTACAGGACAGGATCTTAGTCGACAGCAGGTATACGAACAGCCATAGGAATCCACAAGCATCTGGAGCTGCACATTTGCCTTCAAAGAAAGGGATATTGTGGAAAGGAGAAACACAGCTTTTCTTTCTCCTCAAGTGCAACATGTTCAAGCTTTCTGGGATTCAGTGCTTCTATTCCATCCTTCATCCCAGCTTGTTTGCTGCCAAGATGAGCAGAAAATAACACTAATTGATAGAAACAAAAGGTATGACTAGGAGTTAGCTAACCACTGACATCAGAAGTGATCATCTGCAATGAACAAAACCACTACTGAACCACCATAAACTGCTTTTAAGCTGCCTACTAGTGAATATGTTTATGAAAAAAAATTTCTCTCCTCCATTAACCAAGCAGACTGACAAGCACATTATTTACCCTGTGCCTGGATTTCATACTCCAGGAGATACAAAACTACCAAATTTTTACTTCATATTTCTCATCATATTTAAATACAGATACACCAGAGGCATCCTCCCTGTGTTTCCTGAAACAGGGCTGAGTTTGTTTGCTTCAACTGCCTCTGTAGAGTTCTCCTGGTGGTGTACACATCTTCCAGTTTTAGACTTTTGCTTTTTCAAAACTGAGAGGTCACTCACCTGATCTCACTGCCTTCCCTAGAGAGATGGGATACTGAGATTTTCAAGTGCATCCAAACAGCAGGTAGGAGTCCTGATTGCATGGTATTTTTCTTTAATCACTAGTTGACAGTATTTCCTTATATACCAGCCCACTTTCCCAAGGTTTCTGAGCACTTCTGCCTCTTATTGGCTCCAACTGGAATTTTGGATGCTCTGGGAATCAATTTCTAACTTCAATAAAGACAAAAATGAATAACAGGCTGCAAAATAAACAACTCAGCTATGTTGCAAAATTCTCTTGCATATTTCTTCTTTTACTTTTTACTTGATTCTTCTTCCACCCCAGCCTAATCAGGCAATCCCAGGAAGATATTCTGTGCATTTTCCGTTTATTTTTTTTCAGTCCATTACAAACCTCATAGTTACCAAAGTATACCAAAGCAAATAAATAAGAGCTCGTATTAATCAGTTAACGAGCATTCCAAACAGCTCTTTTAAAATTCCTGGATGCGAGGCTATTCATATGAATCAAGACACACCTGTTCAATACAGACTCACCCACGACAAGAAATTAAAGGTCCTTACGTTGCAAGAGGACCTGCCAGAACATGTATTGAATCCTAGCAAGTCTCAGGGGTCTTGATCTGGCATTAGTGAATGGCAGGCAAAAACTAGGACTTAGAATTACTGTTACTTCCTGTTTGCTCCTTTTAGTGATTATTTAAGAACAAATGTCAATGTTGCAGTAATGCAAATGCCACATGCTGCATTAAAAAGCATTTCATCAACTGCTTTCATATGGGTTTAATGATGAGGATCAGACAGACTATTTTAGCTTTCCACGTTAAAACAAAATTATGTATTTTATTTTACACTTCAAAAACTCATTTTTTCCCCTTTCCTCAAGTTTTTTTTTTTTTAATTGCTTCTGAAATAGCACATTGACATTTAACCCTCTTGTTCAGTCTCATTTTCCACCTTCTCTATTTTCACACACAATTGAACTGACTTAAAGCAAAATGGAATTTATTAAGCCGAAGACAATGTGGGTAATCAACATAATGCACTGTCTGCTAATCCCTGGTTACTCCATTTTTTACTGTTTATTTGACTTTTGGTCTACATTGTTTAGAGCAGAGGATATGGATTTTCTTCACTGAGAAGAGTCATTCAATCTGAAAATGTGTGCAATGTTCTGCATGTTGCATGCACAACATACCAGCACAGCACTCAATAAGAGGACCATCAATCAAATGCATGCAAGGAGTTCTAGTTCTTCAGGCTCTCAGTATTCCTCTTTTAACAATCAGTTAAAGCAGCAGCAACATGAGGTGCTGCATAAACATACCTAGCAAAAGCACGGTCAAAAGGTTGTGAATATTCATTTCAAGAAGCACACGCAAGTCCCAGCTAAGATCTGTCTACAATGATTCATTTATGCATGTAGACAGAGATAACCTGCACAGCAAAGGGCTTACAATTCAAGATCTCAATCCCAAAAAGACCCCAAAATATGATTTACCATGCAGACCCTGATTCACCCCATCCACCTATCTCACAGCACTGCTATCTCAAACATCAGCAGCCTAACGTTCTGGGATGTGTGGGACCATTTTTGCAATGAACTTTATGTGAAAGATGCTTTGGTACTAACAACTGTTCAACGCAGTAGTGCTATTTTACTATTTTGAATTTATGCTGCAGTAGTAATCAGTCTTCCAGTCTCTATAGACTAGACATTGCAGCAAGTAAAAGAAACACAAACTGAAATGAATAGCAGCCAGCAAGCCCATCTTCAAAGAACAAAAATACAATGATTAAAAAAAAAAAAAAAAAGAAAAAAGAAAAAAGTGTTCAGTGCCCCAGACTGTTTACTTCAGTATATAAAAGCAAGAAATCAGTCCTGATAGCAAAAATCCACCCTACAATTCAATATTAGCTTTCAGAAACACAAGTAGGGCAAAACATGAAACTCTAAACAAAATCCTTCATGTGCCTAATTTCCCCATGTCAAGGCATTTACCCTCACATGAACAGGCAAACATCTAACCCAAATTATTGCTGTTTTGTAGGAACCCAAATATGAAATTACAAACAACAGGTTCAGTCATCTGAATAATCAACAGAAAATTAAGAACAGCTCTTTTACACATATCTGATTGCAGTAGCTGACAGTACTTTCTATAATGCAGCATGGTCAAAGGGGAGAACATGCTATTATTTATACAAGATAAACAAGAAACTAAATTGGAACATTATACTAAAGACAGCCTGCTGGAGATATTTAGCCCTTTATTTAAGAAACAGTATTTCTATTTATACTTCATTTCTCTTTGTTTCATTTCTACCTGAGAGGCCATTATGCTTCATTCTGCTCTCTGTTCCAGAGCACTCTTCATTTAAAGGAATCCAGAGCATCCTGAGTAGCATTAGAAAAGAAGGATAATTCCACACGCCGTGCAAAAGGAGAACAAGCATTCACTCTCTTCTCACATTAAGGAGCTAAGGGAGAAAGCTTCCATTCTAGAGTCATAGTTTTAAGCAGTAATTCGAAGGGCATTATGAGAGGTAGAGAAGAAATTTCAGTGACTTTAAACAGAAGTTCATTATCTAACGTTATCTTTTATGTCCTAACAGGCCACTAATTTACTCCCATCTCAGCTATGCATCTATAACATGGAAATAATGATTTTTCCCACTTCAGAGTTCTTCAGCAGTTGCAATGCACTTTGCCAACGCAATGAGGAAAGCAAATGCTTCTATAAATATGTCTGCTGCATTTACATAGCAAGCCTCCTAAAGTCATGCATGAGTTATTGCCATGAGCTTTTGCCTGGTTAGGCATGAGAATGGGTTGCCCTGGGAGGTGGTGGAGTCACCATCCCTGGGGGTGTTTAAGGAAAGGCTGAATGTGGTGTTTAAGTACATGGTTTAGTGGGTAACATTGGTGGTAGGGGGACAGTTGGACCAGATGATCTTGTAGGTCTTTTCCGACCTTAATGATTCTATGAGTCTTCAACCACTCAATGAAATACTGAATAGGGTAAAATGCTCCTCATAATCTTGATAAAAGAACTAAATTACATTGGAAATGTTCATTTCTAAACTGTTGAGATAGCAATACTGGGCAATATTTTTTGATTTGTGCAATTTGTACCAAATTTCCCAGGCTCTTGTGGTCTATAAGCAGCACTGTAGTTTCCTCTTCCCAACAATCTCCTGTAACAGCAGTGTCTTTGCTTGTCACCCTGAAAAGTTTTAGGAGTTTCAAGATTACAGGTGTCCTTTGTAAGCTCTGTTATACAAGCCAGATACTAAGAGATTTTAAAAACAGGAAAATTATACACTTGATGCAGAATCTTCAACAAAGCCAGGAAGGTTCCAGTGTTCAGAAACTGTTTTAGGTTTCTGGAACTGGACATGTGGCTATTACTGGCCTTCAAAAAGCTTATGTTTCTTCCAGAAGAAAAATGAAATGCAACAAGACAGCTCAGCATTCTTCCATAATCTTCATGACTGATAAAACATTTGAAAAGGAATGTAACTGAGGACATGTTCTTCAAATTAAATATTAGCAGCATATTTGCGAAGAAAACTTACAGAATCCTCCGCATGTCCAGCTCTCTACAAGCTAAATTTGATCTTGCCTGAGAGATAAAATTGAGCGGTCCAATATCTTTAATCTATGATTTAATAAATCCATTTTTCCTCAAAGGGATAAGCGAGCCTGATTGTATTTCTGTAGTTTGTCTAGTTTGTCATATGTGCTTTTTTTTTTTTTTTTTTTTTTTGTGTGTGTGATGTTTTTTAGGTATATAGCATCTTCCACTCTACTTCTCTACTTTAAGCCAAGAGACAATGCTTAATGACCTTGCCATTCATACAGACATAACTGACATACAATATGCAGACTGCATATAAGCAGTTTTACGTATTTTGACTTTTCCAGCAAAGGCATTAATGCAATTTTTTTTTAAATTTAACAACAACATAAGATGAGTTAGTTTCCTGGGGAACAAAAAATAAAAAAATAAAAAACAGATAATCAAGTTTCTGCAGTTTAATCCAGTGAAAGAATATGAAGGTCACCCTGCTGGACAGAATTCATCCTTGCTTGGGTCTCCATACTGTCAGTTTAAGTCCAAATTAAGTGATTAGCCACGTCTGGGTAGCTTTATCCACACAATGGTGTCCCATTAAGCTCAAAAAGGCTATTTAAGAAGCTTTGACTGGTGTTTCCTTCTTCCACCTATCTTTGAGTTCCCAAATATTGCCTTTACATTTTCTGTTTTATTCAGAAGTTCACAATATGTTTGAAATGCTCATTTCAAATGTTATTGCTTCACTGTCATTCATGACATTTGTAATACATTGTTATGCGCATTCAGCAAAAGTTCCTCACCATATAATTATTGCTATTCTCAGGAGAGGGGAAAAAATCATACATGTACGCATGCACAAGATTTCCTGTAAGAATGTATTGTCTTTTCTATTATATTGTTAATAAGAAGATATAGAAGAGATGATGGAGCTTTAGGCAAACAAGACCACACAAATCAAATTGCATGTGTTGGCAGTTCCCATCTCAGAAGAACTTACACATTTTCTCTTTGAAAAGGCTTATTTATTAAGCCAGTTCAGCCCAATTTATTTTTTTTTCCTCAGAGAAGACAGTGCTGTAAAACAGTCATAATTCACAGTTTGGGCTCTCTGAAGATTTAAGCAGAAGTACAGTACTATGAACTTTTTGGTCTTCCCCCAAGTGTGATTTGTGCTGAGTCAAGTCACAAACTAGGACAGTTATCCAAGAAGACCACTTTTAATTCTTAGCTCCTACAGAAAACACTATAGTTTGGATGGCTTGCAGAAGTTTTCATTTTCTATCGTCATTGCTGAGCAAAATCTCCTCAGCAGTTTCAATTGCAAACATCAGAACTCTTCGCTTCTTCCCAAAACTACTTTATCTTACTGTCTACACTGTCAGTCCCGGTGCTACTACAGGAACGTGAGAGAGATGAAAAGCCTGTGAGACCTGAATACACTCAGTGCCTTCCAGGATAAGGATCTCAAGTGCTTCTCAAGATACCTTCATGCCTGAGGAGTCTTTCCTCCATTTTGCCTCTTGACGTCTAGAAGTTTATCAACGGTCTTTGGAATCCAGATAAACAACAATTCTAGCCAGTACACATTCACTCCATGCAATTTTTATTTCATTAATTCCCAATATGTAATCCTTGAAGCCATCCCCATCCTTTAAACAAATTTATTGTATTTCAGTCTCTCCTGGAAACTGAAATTATGAGCATGAGGAACCAAGCACAGATTCTGAGGACGCATTGGTTTAATACATAGGACAAGAAAAAATAAATACTATAGGAGCTCCTATAAGAACTAAGTGATTTACTAGAAACATTTGGGAAATGTGGAAAAACAAACAATCCACACACACAGCTATCTGAAGCTTAATGATATTTCAGTGCCCTCTCCCTGAGTCCATCCATCTCTCATAAAACCTATTCACGGAGCTGAGGTGAGTGTCTAACACACAGATCAATGCTGAGTGATTTTATATTTGTTTCTGATACAACTCCAACTCTGCCCTCCAGAATGCAATTCAGATTCCAAGAGGAGTTTCAACTCCAGCTGAACAAAAGAAATACAACGATAACAGCCTCTCCTCACCTTTCCAGGTGGTTATTTGTCTTCCCCAATTCATAGAAAGTCCACCCAGCGAACGGGCTTTCCACTGCAGTTGGTTTGCTTGCTTAGCCTTTGTTTCTCTCTGCAAACCGTTGCTTATCCTTATGTTGCTGTACTACTCATACCTGTCTCTCTGCTAGGTTTTATGTGCACACTGCAAGACGTTGGGAGTGGTGGAGGAACCCAGTGTTGCCACTGCTTATCAAAGTCCTGGGTAATCCACCCAAAACTTTGTGAACTCCTCAGCTTTTTTCTCCGCATTTTTTGGTCTTAGAGCAATGCTACAGATTAACCTCACAAAGTGCTAATATTCTCTCACAGAGTATTTGCATACTCGCATAGAAAGCTTTTGTTTTTTGAACATCTTCATAGAAAGATGTTATTTCAGCTACCTTTCAGTTCTGCCTATAGGTCTGTCCTTCCCAACCTGATCTTGTAAGTACTTAGCTCAAAGCTTAATAAATCTATTTTTCCAATAATGGAAAATGAAGTTGATTCTCCTATGGCTCCTGCAGTATGGATTTCTGAGAAAAAATCTGTCATTTTTGACAAATACAATCTCTCTGCTTTGCTGTATAATCCTACTATAGGTCTAGCAATCACAAAACTAATAGGCCCTTTACAGATTAAATCTGAACTGGAATTACTTCTTTATAGCCCATGAACATTTTTGTTATTAAAGCAGTGATGTCCACTTCCAAAAAAGACCAACTGTCATTCTGTATGACTTTTAAGTCTCCGTAACTTACAAATACAACTGTGTTTCCTCCCAATACCTTAACATGCAGAGTGAGCAACAGAGCATTATTAATAAAGTTCTGGTTCACTGAAAAAATAAACCTCAGGTTCAGGCCTGAAGCTAAAGACCTGACAGACTGATGGATATTCTTCTGGTACTTCTCTTATTGCAAAACAATAATTTATGAGTTTTGTGGCTATCTGTATGGATCACAGCAAAAGATGTGATAAGTGTCCTTGAGATAAAAGTAGGTTGAATGGTTAGGTAAATAAGGGAAACTGGACAGATTAGTAGAGTAACAAGTAGGTATAAACCCCACTACCACCTTTATTTTTCATCCTACAGTCACACATCTATAGTTGTAAAAATCTAATTTTACCACACAGAAGGCACTATGCCACACACAATTGGCCCTTTTATGCTTTCAACCTATTAGACAACAGCTCAAACAATTTGTTTCTATGCCAAAACTTGATGAACACACACCTACTTTATTACCAAAGAAAAAGTCCTGTTATCTTGCAACGTATTTCAAGTCATTACATTGCTCTTAATATTTGGGAAGACTTCTCTCTGGTGTTATCTCAAGGTAAGTTTTAAATTATGATCAACTAGGAGTTCTGTTGTTCAATTCTAAATTACTAAATACAATTTTCCCCTAAGAAGCTCCTCTCAAAATACTATAATTGAATGTAATGAAACAATACGATTTAAGAAACACCCAAATTGGAAGACCACATAGCTCCAAAACTTTACTGGAGTAATGAAGAATTTCATGCTTTTGTCACTGACTCTAGAAAAATCTTAAAGATTCATCAAATTCCCTTTGTGATATAGGATAATTTTGTCCTTAGTTCAAGATCAGAGTCATTGCAATTGCTATGCAATGTTTAATTCCTTTCTGAACAGATTTAGGGAACGGCTTCCCTTAGGTCACTGAATATAGTTATAGAATATTAGGAAACAAAAATACAAATCAAGGCTACAGTTCACAGGGCAAGCTGGGAGGCTGTACAACTTTGCATTCAAGTCTTGGCCACTAACAATAGTCAACATAAACAGTGCTAAGTTTTCCCATCTCTAAATGCAAGTAATAATAAAGTAATAAAAGTGCTTTACTACTCCATCTCTGCTGGAACGTAATGCAACTCCTACAACCATTTTATCATTTATGTGGTTTAGTTTCAAACTAAAAAGTTTTAGCTGATTTTTAGCAGCACACATGAATACACAGATCATTTCGATTATGATTCAATAATCAATTATTCCTTCATTCCATGTCACCCTAGAGAAGGCACATTCAAAACAGCTCCAATAGACTCTACAAGTTTGCGGTTTTTTTAATTGCACTTACTGCAGAAATCAATAGCATTTCAATTCTTCAAAAATGCTTATTATATCATTGTGATACTAGAAATAGATTAGCTAAATTATTGATCCAAGTTACATAAGCATACATAGTTTTAACATTTACTTCGATGAAGAAGCATTAAAGTTCAAAAAGCAATTCCTTTACCCCCCCCCCCCCCGACACTTTTTTCAAACTGTAATTCAACACCTACAAAAAGCCACTAACTAATTTATGGGAGTTGTTGAATATCTATTTTAACATTCTAACATTACACAGAGGGGATATTTTATTATTGCTGAGGTCATAAAAGATAAGCAGATTCAATATTTTATATTCCCACCTGCAACTTGGCATGGAGAGAATTCTGAATCACAATGGTGAAGAAGTATAATATTTATCTTACCCAAGTCTTATCATTGACTTAGTGTCTATCTATGAGCCACAAAAACACACAGACTGTGTGTTATTATCAACAACAAAAAAAAACAAAACTGATGCTCAAGCACCACATGCTGAACATTACATTATCATGATACTTTGCAGGAGCTAATGGACTACACAAGCTCAGGAGGGTCCATCAGGCAGCCCACGTAAAAAGTACAATGGTGTTGCATCCAGTATCCAAGCTAAAATATTCATATCCTTACACTGCAAGGAAGTGTCTCTATACAGCTTCTGGCATAGTCATACCCTGAGCAAACCACAATGTCACAATGAATGAAATGTTTGCCCTTTCGATCTCTTGCTAGCATCCCAGGCCACATCCATCTTTTTTATTTGCAATACAACCCTCTGGTGATCAAACAACACAAGGCTTTTACAAACTACTTAAGCCAATTTTTAGAGCTCAAATTTGAACATAGAAAGATATTCACAGATCATTGTGCTAACAAGACAAGCTCCTGCTCATCAGAATATCTTTCACACTACTCTGTGTGAATACGGATACCTCAAAGATAGTGTGAAACACCTTACATTTTCAATGCACTCAAGCTCTTATCAAGATCTTATCAAGATCTTGCATTTACCAGTGGGTGCAAGCATCCACATAAACTAATAAAATAACCAATTTTATCATTTTCTAGCACCTGGTAGCTAATCTTTATGTCAGACTTCTGAAGGGGTATAAAATGTTCAGCCTGAACATTATGATTTCACTTTAGTGTCAAAGGCTTATGCACTAAGGCACTATTTAAATGAGATAAAAATTTACAATACAAGAGAGAACTTTGTTACATACTGAAGAGGAGAAGGTTAATATGTGAATACTATTTTAAGTTATCTTAAGCCCAAGAATCGCAGGGAAGCCTGAATTTAAGGAAACACAAAAATACCAGGGCCATAACATTTCTGAAAGGAATGCTTTTTTTTTTTTTTTTTTTTTTTTTCCCCCAAAAGTTCTAGACAGACACTTGCAAGAGCAGGTAGTCATTTGCTGGCTCTGCCATTAACTCAGTGTGAGGCGTGTGCTAGCTGATTTCAACTGAAAGTGAGATGGGCTGGAAAAAATGGTACCTGAAATAGCCAAGGTACACAAAGGGTAATATTAACTACACACACAATGCACAGAGGTTTAGGATGTCTTTCAGGAAAGAGGAGTGTTTTCCTCTTGTGTCTAAAAATTTCCTAGCACAATGAAGTACTTATCTACATGGTAAACATCAGGCTTTAACATAATACAAACAAATAAATTAAGTAATTAATGGACTGAGATAGAAACAAGCGGAAAGTATAGAACTTCGTAGCTGAAATCTGAACAATTTTTTCCAGTTGAGCTGTTTACTACAATTACCTCAACATACAACTTCATCTTTCCAATAATTAACAACACTGTAAACTGACTTCCAAGCTCTTATTATAATCAAATTCTGATTAACTGAAGACTTTACTGATGTGCATTGTTTTTACCTTTTTTCCTCCCTATCTAAACACATTCAGGCAAGCAGCTAAACAGAAACAAAGACAACTCATAACAGCAAACCTTTGCAGATGCCTGTGATAATTTATGGCTTCAGTTTTACTTCCCTAGCTGTCAAACAACACCTACTCCCACCTGAAAATAATTATCATTCCTCACCATTAACATGGCTAAGCTGATTAGCATATACAGCACCCTTTCTGGCTGATGATTCACAGGGAAGCACAGATGTTGCCTTTAGAGGGAATACATTTCACCTACCTCTTCAGTTCGAGAGACAGGATTTCCTGTGGCTAAAAAAGGCAGTTGTAAATGGCTACTGCCAGAATAAAGAGACAAGGGGAAAACTTATGAACTCCCAGAGCTTAAAAGCTTCACTATATTTCCATACTCAGTATAACATCCCAAAATATGCCTCCAAGCTTATTACCATGCAACTTCAGCTCAGGTGCTGCATATAGAAGCTTAGGCAAAATAGTTTATTAGTGCAGCTCATTATTCACTGCATGGTATTTTTTGGGAAGTTTCATTGAATTGAAAATGTTTGAAAGAGCAGTAACAGCCATGCTCATATGTTACTGGGGTTTGATATAGTTGCTGCCACGCATTTCAAAGATGCTGTGTGGTGGCATAGTCTTTTTATTTTCTTCCCCTTCTTCTTCTTTCCCCTCTTATTCCAGGTAAAACATATTAAGAAACTTCCTGGCCACAGCAGTATCAAAGATGCTATCTGCAAAACTCAAGACATGAAAGAAAATAAGAACACAGGAAAAACAAAACAAAACAAACAAACAAAAAAACCCAAAGCATTATACTCAAATCAAGGTATTTTGCTTTTCAGCCAAATTACAGACTTACATTTTAATGCACTTTTAAGAGAAACTTTGCATTTCAAGATTCGATTTCTTGTTTTAAATATGAGATTTTCTGTTGAACACCAACACACACACAAAAATAATTAGTTCTACTTTGCACCTTTGAAAACTCGATGTAAAATTTGTTGTTGTTTTGCTCATATGCAGAACATAGGACTTGTATGTTGCTTAAGCCCAAGAAAAACATGCTGCTGCTTACAAGAGAGGCAATTCTTATCTCAGATCAGATTTTACAGTATATTGCTTTCTTTAGCAGATAAAACAGGCCTGTATATGTCTCAAAGGATGCTTAATTACTCTTGTCAAATATGTACACGTTGGGTTTGCTGCATTCAGATTAGGTATGCAGTCTGTTTTGAACAACTTTTTATCTCTCCCTCTTATATTTTCTCCTTGGGAGGTAATTGTTCCACGGACCATGAATAGCCTAGAAAAATGTATTTAGAAAACTATCTGAAGTACCAAATAGCCTGCTTGCTTGGTCATTATGATACACAGAGCTCTGTGTGATCTGATTGGTATGTTTAGCAAAAAGCACTATAGAGATTTAAAGAGCAGGTAGACTTAGTGCATTCTTTCTTTCGACACCCAAAAGCACCTCTTCACATTTACCCTTCAATATCTGAGGCTTTGGTTGCAGCCTACTATCTCGCACACTACACTCTCCAAAAATCTGTACTTTTAATGGAGCTGCAAAGTACAAAATTGATCTGCACTACCGAACATTACTGTAAGTGTAGAAATACAAAATAAACCCTTATAAAAATCAACTTTTGCTGTTAAAATGTAACCACCACCCCACTTCCATTGGTTTAAAATCAGATTAAATCGGTTTAAATCTTGTTTCTTGCCAAAAAATCATCAAGTTCAAACTATATATGATGAAAACCATAAGCTAGTTACACAGTTTATTAGCAATAAGAAATAACACTTTAAATCAGGGCTCCATTGGGAATGTACAGTCAAATTATATGACAAAGGTAGGAGAAGAAAATATATTCGTGTAGTCATTCTAGAGAGTTGCCAGTTCTGTTGGAGGAGAGGAAAGGGATGGTGACATCCTGCTAGCTATGCATGCAGGACAGGAACCTAAACCATGCAACTTCCACTTCTAAGGAACAATCATATAAATAGGGGTTCAATTTTATTCAAAAGACCAAAAAAACTCAGCAAACTGTAGGCACTCAGTCATTCACAAGTTAGTTTACTCTGTCTGAGAACTCAGCTGACAAAGCTGACTGCGTTTTCCCTACCTTCTACACAAAGCCAGTTAAACTGACTTTTGATACACACCTCTACTTATAAATTTTTCTATTTTCCCTATTATTTTTAGCAAAATCACTTTAAATGATTTCAGATCATGAAGCAGAAGAAGGTGTCAGTATGGTATCCCAGGCACCATGTCACATAATTCTCCTAACTCCCAGTTAGTTCCTCTAAACAGCAGTTCAGGCTGTACTTGTCTTTTGCAAAAAGCATGAATTCAAACCAGTACAAGAATCGCCCTTTCAAAACAAAAACAAAACAAACAAACCCACTATAGTACATCTATAAATCTAGATATTTCAAACACATAAAAAATTGTGATATTTTTCTCTTACCTTCCCCTTAGCTTTCAAATAAAAGCTAAAACTATTCTACTTTCATTGACTTTATTCAAGATATCCATTATTCATTGACCTCCATAAATTAATTTTAAGCAATTTAGATATTGCCCCAATTACTACATCACTAACAAACTTAAATACAAACAGAGAACACCGTTTGATAACATCATTCTCACTCAAGTCAAGGCGAAGAGCCTAAAAAGAAAATCTCAGTCTGAACCTCTTTGTTTTTTAGTTTTTCACTCTGAAAAGGATAATAGAACTTCCCTAACTCACAGGGGTGTTGTCAGAGTAAGTACATTAAAAAATTAAGAGTTGCTTGGATAGTACAGTAATGGAGGACAATACCTAAGATAGTGCTTCATTTATTCAAAGCCACAGAAAAAGAGCACAGCTTCAGAAATACTGCAATAGGCATCTAAAACGCTTAAATACTCTTAAATCATTCTAAATATACATTACCAAGAAAGAACAGGTTTGTGGCCAAGTGTAAAGCTTTGTTCATAAGCAGGAAAAATGGCACTTATCAACCCTCCTTTTTTATTCTCCCACTTTTACCCGTGTTATTTTCCACTTTACACTGTAGTAGAAGTCAATAGTATAACTCAAAGCTTTGTAGATATATGTTTTTTCAGTAAAGAAGTTTTTTTTTTTTTTTTTGCATAATTCTTACAAAAATCAGACTTAGCTTTACTGAATGTCTACATGTTGCCCATTTCTCTTTGTAGAGCAAGGGTTTAAAAAAAAAAAAACAACAAAAAAAACCACAACACAGACCACAAAACATTTCCAATTATAAATCTTATCACAAAAAGAAGAGCAAACCAAATTGCAGCAGGAAACACAAGGAGACCAGTATAGCAGAGAAATGCTTGAAAGGTCCAATATTTATCCAATATATTTTTATGTACTGCACATGTATTAAATACAAGGACAAAAAGAATTACAGTGTGAATATTTCAAGATTCAGAAAAGTTTTAAACACTCATACTCTGATTTAAATGGAACTAGTTCTGAAATAAGATACTGAATAACATCAGTAAAGTTAGCTCAGAAGTCTTAAATAAAAACATTTGCAGAAGTTTTGTTGGACAGTGGCCGAATTCCTCTTCCATTGAAAAAATAATGATCTCTCTGCTCTTCTGTTCTTCCCTGACCTTCTAGCAATGCTGCACATTCAATCAGATATTTGATGAGATGACAGCAAATGATTCACCTCCACCCTTTACCACCATCTCCTCTCCCCAAAAATCAACCCTGTAGCTTTGAAACTGAGAGCTGCTTAGCAGACCATAATTTGAAAGCATTTGACCTGCTTCTTGCAATCACATAGCAAGATACATTTTATCCTGTAAGGCACCCAAAATGGTGTTCTCAGCATTGTTCTCCATGCACACAGAGCTGTTAGAAACAATATATAAACAAAAACACATCTCTTTTTAAAACCTTTTTCCAAACCACCTCTTCTTTAAAATCCTTTTCCAAGAACCCAGTGAAGTGCCTCAGCTCACCAGAGCTTCTCTGAATTTTTTTCAAACCAAACTGTTAGCAGTGTTTGTAGCTGACACATGTATCTAGAGAGCAAAGCAAATGTACCAACAGAATCACAGAGCCACATCAGAAACAACTGTTGCATGCGTGCATACATTTACTGCACTAATGATGTTTGACATCAGTGCCATCCCAACAGTCCAATTGCCAAGACTCAAAGCAAAGTTTCAAGACTGGCTATCTCTACGGCTTTCATTTAGAGACTTGGCTCAAGCAAAGATTGTTCCTGTGTTAGCAAGGGAAGAATTGTTTTTTGACAGCTAGTGTATAAATATTCCTAGCTTAAAGGCACCTCTTTGAAGTTCATAATCTCTTCTCTCCTCCGTGCTCTTTTTCAAGCAAAGAACACGTGTGTAAATGCTTTATCATGGTGACTCTGTCTTGGCATTGTCTTTGATACTGTCTTGGTGTGTGTTGTAAAGATAATAAAAATTCAAGCTGCTGGGAACCAGAACAAGTCCCCACAAGCATTTTCCACCTCTCTTCTGTTTATACCATCAGCTTTTTGCAAAGGATTTGCACGGAGCATTCTTAGTGCTGCGGTTTCTATTAACTTTATAGCACTGGGTATTTCTTCCCTAGCATTCCCATTGAGAAATAGTTTGTAGTATTAGAGTAGCAGTGTTCTCCCTTCCATTTTCCACCCTTCTTTAAATCCTTAATGCTGTTTACTATGCAAATGGTCTTAATATTTGTGATAGGCCCAGTTGTAGAGTAGGGCATAAGCACAGTGAAAACTTGATCTGTTACATTCCAGTCATCGAGACTGTGTTAGAAGGTTGGGATACTTGTAGTAGGGAAGTCACGCTTGCACCTCATCTCATTTACCGCATTTGCATGATATTAAATGGAATTATAGGTGTAATTATACATTATGTCAAAAATAACTGTAGCTACGCAGAACTACCTCTGCTCCCACTCATTTTTCCTTGTGCACAAGATAGGCATTAAAAAGTCAGCATGACTGCAAATAAATAGCTTACTTACTCAAAATGATCAATTATAGTAATAATTATTAACTGGCCAATTTTAATAATAAATCATTAACTATGATCATCACTGCCCAGAAATTAATATTGCAGGAACATCCTGTATATCAACATAAGATACACTTGTCAACTATTAACTCACATCACAAGCAGTTAATAGAACGCAAATCAAACAAAAATTCCTTTCCAAAGAGTTCACTGGTTCAAAGACCTCACCCAACATTCAAAGCAGAGTTTCTGCCTGCAACTGACTGTTTTAAGCAGTAACAAAGGCATGATAGAACTTACCTGCACGTAACTTTCAAAAAGCAAGCCTTGAAAAGTTCAGACTTCTGCTCATTTCTCCCTTTGTAAGGAAGACGACAGCATTTCACTCTGTAATTACTGTATGTAGTAGGGTGTGTAAATGTATAAATTTTGTTGATAGATTATTACTTCAATTAGTTCACTGGATGATTTTCTGTAATTACAATAGTTTGTCACTAGGTTGTTTTCTCTAATTTGTCTCCTCAATTACATAAATTAAATTGATTTACAGAAGTGTGTTTATACAACTTACCTTCGAAGCAGAATTTGCAAAAGGAGCTCTCTGCATGTTCTTCAGCTCTTTGACCACACTGTACACTTTCCATTGAGGAGCATCCCTGTCAATCTGCAGGAGATGGACAGAAAAATACTGAGGACAATGTAATGCAAATACTACTTATGCCAAGCTGTTTTTCCTTCAAGGCCTGGCACTTTGCCTAGCCCATATTTTGGAACATATGGATCCTCCTTAAATTTTTGTTGTTGTTGTTTTTGTTTTTTTTTTTTTGTTTGTTTTGTTTTAAAAAAAAAAAGAAAAAAAAAAAAAGAGCAATTATCAGTTTTGTCTAGTGGCAACAAGAAGGCAGTAAGGTAAAGATATTTGTGTTTCATTTTAAGCTCTATCATGAGCTTGTCAGGAGTCCCTGGGGAGTTCTTTTAGCCTTTTGGCATCTCAGTTAACTCAAGTGCAACATTATTAATTCAGCTATCTAATTACACATTTACTTTCACCAGGGGACCACAGAGTCTCTCTCAGATTGTTGTTATTATTATCAATATTTCCAAACACCAGAGGTCACAGTAATGCTGTTAGTCTGCTAAAGACCATCAGTTTATAATGCTTCACTGTGTAGGTAGTCTAAACCACAAGGCATTGCTACATCCATACTTCAGCATCCCATGCCAACTTCACTCTAATAAAAATGACTAGACAAGTCAGGAGATAATCAAGATCTCAGTGTTACCACTGAAATTCATCAAGACATAATTGTTTACTTAAGACCTAAATCAAAAACATTTCTCTTAGTTTCAAACCCATAGAATATTACCCCAAAAGTAAGCCCAAGAGAAGCCCTTACAATTGTCCCAATTTCCCCACATAATGCCCTATTTCCATATCATACAACATAATACTGTACATTATGCCATTATTAAAATAATAGTAGCATATTCATATTAAGACTCTCAAGAAATTCCTTAGGTTCATATAAAACAAATATGACTTGTCAGGCTGAAATGAAGTAGGAACCTAGGATTCCAAGACAAACAAACAAAAGGAAACAAAACTAACTTCTTTCAAGTTTAACCAGTACCATACAAAGAAGTGTGACTCAAAACTAATTTAGAATGGTTTTCTGTCAAACATAAGGTCAATCCCGTTAGCAGTAGCATTAATAACTTGCATAGGGCTATGCAAGTTATCTTGCTGCAACAAATGCCAAAAGAAAATGAAAAAGGATTTGCACAGAACTTATTTTGTAAAAGAGGATGCTCTTCTCAGTTGCAGCAGCATAACTTAGCAATCTCTCGCTTCAGTGAGACTGAACCTAGACAAACATAGTTATGCAGGCAAAAGTAAAACAAAATGAAGAAAAACCTTAAAACCTCAACCTTTTGACTCAATATATTCCACCTTTTGTCTCATCAGGTTACTTAATAACTTTGTTAATAGCATAAAGAAAATTTTAATTGATTTAGTGAGTACCTTCAAACTGAAATACTACCACCTCAGGAACAGAGTCATCAAAAACCCATAACCTCCAAGATGTCGATTCAATTTTATTATGCTCAACATGTACTACCTGCCTAGAAGAGCTCGCTAATTGTCATGTTGCCCACTTGCATGTCATTTGGATGCCTGCCCTAGGGCATAGGTGCTGAGCAGAAAGATTTTCGCTAAGGTGGGTGGAATATACAGCAACTGCTGGCTCATTAGCAGTCAGTCACATCCTGCAACACAAGATCGCAAGTGTCATTGCCACGTGCTGCTTTACATTTTGGGGAATCCTTTTGACTTGGGTATCAGAAAGATGCAAGCAAGCTTTTTCTTTACTCTTTAGATTTGCTTTTCAAGCTTCAGGACAGACTTCTGGCTAACCAACTGCTGTCCTTCCTCCTGTAACCTGCCTAACCTCTTGGCTGTGATACATTCCTGCTGTATTTTCCCCTCTCACTATGTTGTAAAGAACAGGTCTGGATTTTTTCCTCCCCACAATTGTCTAAGTAGCATACCAATATTGCAAAAATCCCTTCCTGCCCAGCCACACACATTCTTTACTCCAGTTACCATCACAAGATTCCTTCTGTTTCTACAAGAAAGTTACAGCCATTTTATAATACTATGCTGGTCTACATCAGCTGCAATGAGAAAGGGCCAAATGTGTTAGTAAACTTGGCTCAACAAAACACATTTAGGGCTTCTGAAACACAAACATTTTGCTGTTTACAAGTATTTAGGTTCTTGATAGTAAAGACAAATAAAATTATAAAGAGCTGAGTATCTTAACAACCTGCACATCCCTCTGAGACTTGCTTCAGAGCTTTTGAAAACTTTATCTTTGCACCTGCAAGCTATGAAATTTCACTTGAGTGTTTAGCACTGCATTTTTTCCATCTTTGACTCAAGGACTAGAGTCAGAGACAAAACTGTCTTAAGCCAGGAAATTTCACTTAACTCAATTTCTTGTCCATCAGCATTAACTTTTAATTACTGTTTTTTTTTTTGGTATGGAGAAAAATAACCAAAAATCAAAGGAGGACTTGGAGAAATTCCTCAGCTTCACACCAGACAGCTTTTCTCTCCTTCCACAGTCCCCTATCCCTGTCCCCATGTTACACTCGGTCCCTTTGCTGAGGCAAGCGTCCCACTCGAGGTTGGGGTCAGGGCCCTGCTCCGATTTTTTGCCACTTCTCATTTCCAACTCCCTCCACCCACTCTGGCTGGATCCCCCCCAACCCGCAGCACTTTCTGGAGTCCATTTCAGCATCCTCACATCCTTCCCCCCACCTTTCCCTACGTGCTCCACTCAGGTATCTCCACTTTTGCTGCCTCCTTCTCTGCTCCAGTGTCTCCTTTCGAATCTCCTGCCCTGTGCCAAACCTGTCTCCTCAGAGGTGCCCCAAGCTCCCATGACCAGCTGAAGTTTTAGCAGGCAACTGCTCTATTTTTGGCCCCACAGCCCCCCATGCTACCAAACCCCTGCCAATTACACCCCAAGCACAGGCTACAGAAAACTGAGGCTCTCATTTCAGGCTTTACAGAGCAGGCCAGGAAACAACACTTGCAGTTTTGCTGTCTCCTGTTCAGGTGCTGCCACCAACTGTTTCTCAGAGGTGGGAGCAAAACCAGACAAAGGCTGTGCAAGTCACAGCAGCTCCAGCACCTACATTTTGCTTAGAGCAGAGGGAGTTACCTTCACCAAATACAAACCTGCTCAGCCAAGTTACCACAGCTGCCCTGTGAAGAGGCCCCTTTGACCAGCACCACAACCAGCTCCAGCTGCGGCCTTTCCAAGGTTTGACTCTGGTGATTTAACCATTTATTCCTTCTTCGGCTTTTTCACAGGAAAGGTACACACAGGCAGTAGATGCGAAATAATCGAGCAGTTTTAACCAGTGGATGCAAATGAAAAAAAAATACTCACTTTTTTTTTCCCCAGTGAGACAAGAGGGGGTGACCTGCTGGGAGTTTGGCACATCAAAGCAATGGGTACACAGCAGAGGTGCTCTCGCTGGGTATTTGTAGAGCTTGCCAAAACATACATTATTTCTTCTTCCCTTTCCAACTTATAAATGCTTTGGAAAACAGGGCATCCTAATTAGGGATTTGTTTGGAGACAGAGTTGCTTCTGAGCAGCGCGCAGCACCTTGAAGCATCTAAATTATGGAGGCAAACGTGTCAGCTTCTACTGGAGATGATAACTTTATTACAAAAGCCTCAGTGTGTTGTCTACTCACACTTTTCTGATGTTTGGGAAAACCTGCTTTGTTCATATAACCATAAAAATAATAGAAAAGCAACAGGTGAAGATGCTTACAAGCCAATGCTGGCTCTCCAGACAACAACCTGCAGGCACCAAACAGTGACTTTAACAAAGACTGAGGCTGGTTTAGCTCAAAAACAAAACCTTTGGTCTGTTTTGATTAAAAAAAAAAAAAAAAAAAAAAGGAAAATCAGATGTTGATTTAATAGGACTTAATGGTTTGAGTGTATTACTGGCCTAACTAGTACCAGCTGTGAGAGATGTGCTTCTTTCCCCATGTCTGTGATCCCAGGGCTGTCCAGTTTCTATTTGCATAAGCAAAATCTCTGCTGTGTTACTTGAATAGGCAGCTGTGCTCCCTGGATATCATCTGCATTCACTGAGACTAGCTCTGTCAGTAGGATTTCACAGTAGGTACTACCTAAGGTGCTCTGCATGTCCCTCAGAGAGCACAATCCCCTCAACTGCTGAGGAAACCTTTGCACACCACCTTCCTGGCTTGGGCATTTGTGCTCAGCATGGAGCTTAGCCAGGGTAACTCTCTCTCACACTTTCAAGTTTAAAGGATATTGGAAGAGACGAGCGTAACCGCAGCTTGGCTGCTGACTTGAGCGGCAGTTCCATAGCAGCTTAAGTGGATCCATTTTACCCAGCTAACCTGGCACCAAAAAAAAAAAAAAAAGAAAAAAGAAAAAGAAAAAGAAAAAGAAAAAAACCTTGACCCAACCACAAAACAGCAATTAGCTTTCTGCTAGCTTACTGATCTGTGATAGCTCTGTGCAGGGTCAGAGAAGCACAGGGGCTGGCATAAGTGAGGGGATGGGACTGCAGCACCCAGCAATTAGATTAGCACAACATTAAAGAGAGGCACACACTGCTACAGATCTGGAAGCTTAAAATAATGACGAAAGTTTATAATACCATACCCACTCTGGAAAAACTCTAGGATTCCCTCTCAGACACCATATATTCTTAATAATGAAGCACTTCAGGACAAGGATCATGTCTATGTGAGGAGAAGGTAGCAGTAGGATAAAGTGGAAGAAGATGAAATAGTGGAGTGAGACAGAAAAGATCGGGGTCCAGGTCTGTTTCCAGCTGTGGTATTTCAGACACTTCTATTCATGCAATTAGAAGGAAAAGACAAAATTCCTTCTCCTGCTATCTGTCAAATTGAGGTCCTGAAGTTATTCAGGACAAGAAGGGCTTTACATTGCCTGCCACAGCCAAACACTGTGTTGACTTTGGTGAAAACACATTCTTACTATATTAAAGAAAAAATATATATTTGCAATGAAGATGGAAAGAATACTGATATACAGCGTAGGGAGAGAGGTGGCTGAATACAGTTTTGTATACCACAAGAAATCCAATTTGGAACCTAAAGCAGAGGAGAAAATGATAAAGGTAATATACTTGACAAAGTTTCACAGAAAGATACACTGGAGAAATCTACCCAGACCATTTATTCCTCTGTGAACAACTGGATAGACTCATTACAGATTCTGCTTTTGTTGCTCTATAGAAATGAAAATGCTAATTGGTTTACTTGAAGTTTAATTGAAAATTAATAGAATTTCACTAGAGATTTGCAGAATAGGACTAGAGTTAAAATGACATTTGATTAAAGTCATACTAAAAATCTACTCAAGGACATTTTGAAGACAGCAGCAGTAGCATTTCTTTTTAAAGCAGAAATAAATATTTATCATCAGTAATAGCTGCAAAGAAAACCCACTATTTTTAAAGGCATATAGTAACATATAATGATACTTCAGCAAGCTCGACCCTTTCTCAGCACCTGCGCAACTCAAAGTGATAAAAGAATTTATTGCTTTCCCCAGTTACCCTTTATCCCTTGTTGTGTTTTCAGGGACGCTTGCAGCTGCCATGACTTTTTAATGTCAAAAGGGGTCCTACTATCTAGCTGCCGCTTCTGTAGGAAAGATCCTGCAGTCTGCTGCAATGAATGAATTCATGTGTTATCTTTCATCATAATTCATTAAGACCTACATATTTCTGGTCTTTCAGGCAGGACAGGGCTACTCAATCACTCAGTGCTTACGAACATAACCAACATTAAAAACTGAAGTACCTCAGCGTGAACATAATCAGCAACACATGGATTCATCATCATACAAAAGAATCAAATTGAATAGCTTAACAATCTTGGATGACTTGATGTTAGACACCAGGATTGTGACATGACAATTGCTGGCCAAATACCTTGTTCATTTCCACCCAGTAATAATGAAATAATGGCCAGGAAACACTGGGGTTAGGTAGGGGAAGCAAAAACTCTGCAGAATGCAGATCCATTTTCTTTGCCATCTCCAGTCATTTGGCTTCCAGGCACTGTCTCTATCCTCAGAGAATATTTAAATCCATATTGAATGAGTTACACATTTCACAAGGAAGATGAATATGCTGGCATAAAAATACAAGCCTATCCACAGTTTTTCCGGACATTTCCAATATAATCTTGAAAAATAGGTTAGAATTTGTCCATTTATCTGTACATAGAACCATTAAGATCATCTGATCCAACCATCCCCCTTACTATGAATGTCACCCACTAAACCATGTCACTAAGCACCATGTCCAACCTTTCCTTGAACACCCCCAGGGATGATGATGCCACCACCTCCCTGGGCAACCTGTTCCAATGCCAGACTACTCTTTTTGGGAAGAAATGTCACCTAATTTCCAACTAAACCTCCCCTGGTGCAACTTGAAGCCATTCCCTCTAGTCCTATCGCTAGTTATCTGCGAGAAGAGGCTGACCTCCAGCTCCCCACAGCTTCCTTGCAGGGAGTTGCAGAGAGCAGTAAGGTCTCCCCTGAGCCTCCTCCTCTCCACAATAAATGACATGACAGCATTCTCAACTATTAGAAATCAAAAGAGATGTAACTGTAAATTGTGTCCTGTGCTACTGCTTTCCTCCAAAGAAATGAGGTCAGGCTGTAACTCTATCTAAAGGATTTCTCTCTTTCCACTGACTTAGATCTTCATAATGATTTGGAAAACTAATAAATATTGAAAACTGTCTTAAAATAACAGTGCAATTGGCCAGAGTTCAACAATGATATTTTCACTAAAAGCAGCTTTGAAGAAAAAACTCTTGGCTATCTGTAGAAAAATATATTCTTGAATATCATCAAGTGATGGAATGAAGTAAGTGTAAAATACTTTTGTGGAAATGAACTGAATCAACTGAATATTTATTTGATTGACTGAGATTCAATTTGTTTTAACATGATTATGGTACCTGTTCAGAGAGCATTTGATATTTACTTCAAACATCACTATTTCAATACTATCATGAAAAACAGGTCATCTAACTGTCACTTCCATGAACACACGTATGCATACTTACCAATTCTGCTTGACTTAATTGCTTTCCTTTCCAGTCATAAAGCTAAATCAGCACTAAAAGATAATATATATGGATCTGAACCACAGGGCCATCTATTCTTGATATTCTCAGTAGTAGGCTCCAGAGAAAATTAGGATTTTCTCTTAAGTTATCAGCTACAATAGGATTGCTGCAGAATTCCTACATCAGTTTTCCTAGGAGGTCAAAAGAAGGTAAGAGATTAAAGATTCATTGGAGTTTTAAAAGCGTACTGTAACTATACTGTTTCTGCTGATGATAAATCCAGATTTTTCTAATGAGACACATTTTTAAAAGAACCAAGATGAAATATCCAAGATGTGACATTTACATAACTAACAACATTATTAACCTCCAGGTCAATAATGACTAAGAGCACAAACTAGAATTTCAACCACAGCAAGAATAGTTTTTATTTATAACCTCAATTTTAAACTTTGTGAAACATTAGCTTTTACTGCATACAAGTCTGCCAATGCTTATGACAACAAACAATTAATTTCAACTGATTAAAAAAAAAAAAAAGCCAACAAGATTTTTGCATATCAAGTATTCATAATGAGCATTAAGTGGTAAACAGTTGTGTCTAAAATCTGTGCTTCCAGTTTTCCACTCAACTACCTCTTGTGTATAACCTTTTTACTGCTAATAAAATAAAAATAAGTATACCTTGATTGCAATGTATAATAGAGACATATATCACCCAAGCTTTAAAGTTCATTTCCACTAAGACTCCTTTACTCCATTCAGCATTACAAAAAGTCAGTAAACATCTCTATAAGAATAATAGCCTTGATAAAATTAAAAAAAGAGAAAGGTGGTGGTAGGGAAATCAGGTCTACACAATTTCTTTTTGACACAACTGAACCAAAGGATGATGCTGGTGAGCTTCATAACTCTAGGATCAAACAAAGTAATTACATTATATAAGTCTTTTTCTTTACTTTCTCAATCAAGATTAGTTCAATGTGCAACAGGACCTTGCCTATTTAATGATTTCCAGTCAGACTGCAAGGGCAATACCTACAGCATCTTCTCCTTCTAGCAAATTCTTTTCTGGTAGTACATTCCAAAAAAAAAAAAAAAATAGATTTCAGCAATAAAATTCCTATCTTGTGTCTAAACCATCAAGTCTTTTGGAGCACAAACACAGCTTGTCTTTCATGTTCTGATGTAGCACATAGCAGAGGTAAAATACAACTGAAAAATATAAAACTTCAGTTCACTGATATCCTGGAGCATTTGAGAAATCTTAAATAATATACAATGAAGATACCACATACTTGTTAGGATTTACAGAATTGTATTCCTCATACCTTCAGCCCCTAGAAAGTTAGGGGATACCAGAATTTGAAATTGGTCTATCACTAGGAATTACTCTTAAATCACTATCTATATCAGGAAATAAATGTTACTATTTTTTCCATCACTAACACCTTCCTTTCTCCTAATATCTCTCTCCTCAGCAATTTTACCATCTAGAAATGATTTCCCAGAGAAAAAATGGATCAGAGGGGTGTGATAGTGCTAAAACAATTCTCAAGAGTTCCCAGATTAAAAATGTCTGGGCATAAATCACTGGCAAACTGCAACTATTTCTCTTTACACAAGAAAAAAGCTCAAAATTGGAGAGACTACAAACAGTGGTTGGCTGCACGCTTCTGCTGTGACTTTGCATTGTAAATAGGCACTTGAATTGTGATGAGTGACAGCTGTATAATAGAGCCTGTCCAGATCTTCACCAGGTTAAAATCCAAGAGTCCCTCATCACGTATTGAATGATAGCAGTAAAAGTCACCACATAATCTTTGTAAACAAAAGAAAAACCTTTGCCATTCCCCAAGTCCGGTAGGGGTAATGCCAACAACTGCCATCATATCCCAAGTAGAAGAGACTAAGCTCCAAGTAAAACTCCTTTACTATCATCAATTCAAGGAAGTAAAACATTTACACTGTTTGTGCTAGAAAACTAAGTCCTTAAGCCATTGTGGGAACCCCTAAATGCTCAGCAATAAACAAAGAGACCAGGAGAATTTCTGAAATATTCTTCATTAATTTCCCCTAAGTTGTTGCATCATTTTTGCTTCATTTTCAGACTTTTTTCCTGACTATCCTTCATTCAGCACAACAAGAAAATGAAGGTAATAACAGTCAACACAGAATCTGTTCTCTATCCCTCATTATTTCATGATATTCAAGCTGCTATCTTAATTTTTACAGCTCTTACTTAACTTCAGAACCTTTCTATTATTACTTCTTTTCCAAGCAGTTTTAGCTTTTTTTCCAGACCCTAAATTACTTTGTTTTGCTTGAAGTTGCTTATTTTCCTTAACTTTAATGGGAAAGCAGACTAATCCTTTCATTTCAAACTCATGTCATTATTAAAGCTTATTTTGTTGTTGTACTGCATCTGCTGCAGAGTAAGACTTAAACCTTCTACTTAAGTTTTACAACTCACAGTTTAACCAATTGGATATACTTTGGAAATAACAAAATTGATCTTTGTTTCTCATTCACAGATAGGCTCACACGCATCATTGACTCCTAACTAGAGAGCAGTATAACTACCAAGCAACAAAGTCCTATTTAATTTTGTAGACCTAAGGGGAAGCTAAAACTGCAGATCTGTGCTGGACATTTTACGCAGTTATAAGCTCCATCATCAGAGTTCACAAATGAGGAGCATTTGTAATAATTAAAGCTGTCATACAGCCTGCACGACAAACCCCTCCTTTCAGTATCCAAGACACAGCAGTGGAAGAAAAAGCCTAGTATAAATCCTGAGTGAGCAACTGTGAATTTCGGCTGCAGTAACATTTAAACCAAAGAGCTTACGTTGGCATTGCACCTCGGGTTGTACTGAAGAATCAAAACATCAAAATGCGATGCAGAGACATCTATTGTAGAGATGCAGGGACTCAGGGCTGAAAAGAATTTGCAGCCTACACAAAGATGTTCATTGCCTTTGACTAGTACTAGAATCATTCTTCCAATTTAGGGAGCAATAGCTAGTTATTGTCAGTGCATACCTGACCTAAAACATTTTGATCTATTAATATTTTATGAATCCCGTCATTGGGAAGTTATCAACTTGCTACTGGTATGCATGATGTGTTTGACTTCGGTTGTCCCAGAAGGCAGGTACTGATCACTAGACTGCTAAGTAGGATAACATGAGTTGTACACGAATATTTGATCAAACATGAACAGTGTTAAACAGCTGTAAAGAAAGGAGGAAGAAATAGATAATACATCAGTCTCTGCTACTTACGTGATTAGGCTTCATTTTTTCACTAAGGCCCTGGGGGGGGGGGGGAGAAAAAGAAAAAAAAAAGCTCATTTGGAACTGCTTAATAGTTGGAGAATAACTTAATAAAATCAGCGGTTTTGTTTTGTTTTTAAATAGACATTGTTTTCAACCACAGTAATCAAACACATGCGTATTAAACAGACAAGCAAAACAACAGGAGTGAGAGTAGTCACTTCCAGCAGGTTGATAACTTCAGAGTTTCACTTTGTATTTTGGTATACTTGTATAGATACCGCTTCCAGAGGAACACTGCCACATGAAAGAAGTCAAAAGCCACAAACAAAGACAAGTATCTCTTCCTAAGGAGATCATAAGATATGATATGTTCTAATAGGAACATCTGCGCCCATGCCATGGAAATGGTTAGATGGCACAGGCAGCAACATTTTTTCTTACCAGTGACAGAAGCTTCACATTACTGAGTCTTTTCATAACGTATTTCTACATGCTGCACAGGTTTGCACACAACCACACACATCTTTCTAAGCCAGTGGATGATCTGTTACCTCTGAGCTGAGTAAAGGAATTCCAACTCTAATGGAAAAAAAATCGCTGTCCTAAATCATAAACTGAGCACTCCCAGCTCTACAACCAACCAACCATGGAGTCTCAGAGACAACACTACCCATATGCATCCCTTTGACCTATCGTTTCTTTTGCCTGTTTAGTTAATGGAAGTGTTGTGCCTCCATAGACCTTGGAGACACACATTCGAGACGTGGTGCACTGGGGCCCGCTCTCATTTTGCGTTTCTGGGAATGGACATAACACAAATCATTAAATAGCAGTAAAGTGGACAAGAGCAGTAATTAGACCAGCTAATAGCTGATCTGAGCTGGGCAATCTGTATACATTATTATCATCATTCAGTTAAGAACATCTTAACAACAACATACTCTTATGAATATGCCTGTGCAAGGTCAAACAAAAATAGTAGCATGGTGAGAAGGAAACGTTTAAGATGAGCACACAGGGAGCCATCAGTAATATAGGCAACATTCAAGCACTCCGTTGAGAACACAGGGTCCCCAGCTGAGTATTCAAATATAAATTGGTCAGTCAGGAGCATTTGAAACCAATTACTTCTTTCCCAACCGATTGTAATGGAGTGATTATGCAGGCGGATGGAAAGGAGAGAATTAAATGCACTGGAGGAAGTGTGGGAGGACAGCAGCTCACTCAGTGATAAGATGTACACTGGGCTCTTAATAAATAGCAACAAATTATTGCACGTTTCCAGTTAAAGTCAAGCAGTGAGGCAAATCCTTGACTTTCCTGAACTGGATCCAAAAAACTATGCTCATCCTTGCTGGCTAAAAAAAAAAAAGTGTAGCCAGTTCAGAGATGCAAGGATATTCCTTGTTACCTGGCATTTCTCAGAAAGGAAGGTTGTCATCAGCTCCCCAAATTGAGTCATCAATACTGAAATGACTAACTTAAAATACTTTTTTCCACTAGGTGCTGTGTGCACATCTCTGTCTCTGATGTAGCTTTTACTACATATTACAAAAGAATTTATTTTTCTAACCAGCACAGCAGTGAAACGCTGAGTTCTCAGGAGAGATGGATAGACCAGGGCTCTTTCTGTAGCTGAATTTAGTATTGTTTTAGGTCTTGTTTTTATTATTCTACATAACCTTTTCACTCGATCTGACATGAAACAATTCTGACAGGTTTATTAAAACCTTTTGTTATTATACTTGACATTTATGAAGGGTAGATGATAAATAAGCAGAGGAATGACATGCTTGCCAGAAATTCAAACTGTGGCAAGAAAGTCTTCTCCCCAGCCTCATTTTTAAATGAAATCTCTCTTCAGACATTAATATCTCTCGGGGGGGGGGATAAGGAGTTTTTCTGTACTTGAACAACTAACTTGGTGCTGCTTTTGAATTCAGAACATCATGACTTTTCTCTTTTTCCAAACTACAGAGGTCTCGTGTAAGTTAAGATTACTCATTTTACTTAGGTAACAATATAAAGGGCAGCAAGCTTTAGCATAGTAAAACCTTGATGAAATTTAGTATAGCTTGACATCAGCCTTAGCAATTTGTATTGCATACCTGAGAAGCTCTTCATTAGACACTAAACTGCAGCCACCATTAGGGAGGAACAAGGAAAACAGATAACACTATCCTAAAGCATGCATACAGAAATAATGCAATTCATTAGAATATTGTTTTATTCTTGTTTTATGGTTGTTTAATCTTGTAAAAAATGTATTTTTACAAGAAAATATTAGAACATGCCATAATTCAAGTTATAGTTCCCCATGCCCCAAATTTTTGAGACAGGTAATAAAAAAAAGAATTAAAATCAGAGGAGACACTTCTAGAGCACAGCGCATGTGGCTGTTATAAACCATGCAGACTCGTGTACTGGTTCAGTAGGAATCACCGTGTTCCTGTTTAAACTCTACATCAAACATATCTCACAAACAGCTCTGCAGACTTAACCCTATATCGAACGTGGCTTCACCACTGCTACAAACAGCTTTATACCCCAGTGAATCAGAGGTAAATATGAAAGAGGGTGGACATGATTTATCCCAGCCTAAAGTCACGACATAAACAGGAGGAACACCCAGATCACAGAGTTCAGAAGTGTTCTCAAGTCCTCCTATTTTGGGGTCATAAGAGGAGAAAGCTTTTTCTATTAAAAGATCAAGAATCCTTTTGCTTTTTGGTCTATAGTTTAGACAGGGGCCTTAGTAATTTCCATGTGCCACCAGGTAGATGCTTTGTTTCTGCTTGGTTTTGTGCTTTGCCACTACTGTTTAATACCTCCTGTTTCTCAGTTCTGGTATTTTTGCACTTCTGAGTTTTGGAGTTCTGGAGGGAACAGGGGCAGAGCGAAGGAATACCAGCCAGAGGAATACTGGCTGGCAAGCAAGTCACTGCAGTGAGCATCATCCTCCAGGCTTTGCTGCTGACCAGCTGTGCGAGTGAGGGAAGCTGTTCTCTCTGAGATCCTTTTCTCTTTCTGTGCTTTATAGCTCTGGTTAGATAAATGCAGCACTACAGGTGCTGTCATTCAGTGTATGTTTGTACAGCAGCTATCTTGGTGATTGTGGTTAGAATCAGCAGGCACTACAGTAACAAACAATAGGGGATATTCAGTTTGGACACTATTATGAGTGAATCCAAAAACCTCCCTCCTGTGTACACATAGCTTTCACTCAGACTGCAAGCACAGTATGAGGGACCTTTTTCTTTTCATCTCTGTATACATTTCCAAGCAGGGAAGAACCACTCCCTTCAGTTCCTTTCGTCACTGCCCTGTGAACCATACTACAGCTCGTAGGCTTTGCATGTAAAACAACGTTTTTCATGGAAATGGCCAAGAGGAAGGACAAAATATACACAAAGCATGCCACTGCTCTGGTGCAACTATAGCAAATCCAGCCTTGCTCATGTTCCCACATTAAAAACACCTGCAAGCGACCTGCAGACTGCTTGGCTGGGTTCGCCCACCCTGCCATAGGGAAATCTTCCATTTCCACTCCATTGCAAAGCCAGGGGTTATAGAAGGGTACGCTTGGGAACAGCCATCTCAGTGTTCTTGAAGTCCCTCCACAATTCAGTAAGAGTTAATAGCTGTTACATACAGATGCCACAGCTGGCCCAGTCCCAGCACATTCATAAGCTTGACCTCCAGATGCTCAGCTCAGAGGCTGCTTTAGTTCAGCTGGCACGCCTGCTGACAAAACCCGTCATTTCTCAGAATTCAGTTTAAATCACTTGAGAGGAAACACAGCCTTTAGTGGGGGCTCGATGATGTTTTTAACAGTAGCACATTTGCCAAGAGAAAAGATGATAGGAATAAACAACATTAGAATGTTTTGTCACACCCAGGTTGTGTTTGAATCTCAGCACTTTCCATTTTTGCAAGATTATGTGAAAGGAACTTAAAGCGGTGAATGGAAAAAAATGTGACATCCATTAATGTCACAAGGAATATGGACAAACAATAGAACTCCACATTCATCACCAGTTTCTTACAAAAACTGCATTCTTCAGCAATTAGAGCTGGGGCTTAAGGATGGTGTTGCTGAGCTATTTCCTTAGCAGTATTGTATTCTTTAAAAGATGGTATAACACTGCAAATGAAAGTGATCTATGTCTGAATATGCACTTCAGACAGATTAAAAAGCCGTGCCCAGGTCACCTTTATAACATTTTCTGTGGTGCTTTCTATTAGGAAAAAATAATAATCACGCAAGTTTCATTTTCATTCAGTATTATCAAAACACAACCCTTTCACATTTCTCAGTAAAAATGCTTTAGTTTTCTCAGTCTCTGAAGCTTGAATAAACTGAAGTTTTTGCTTTCAATATTATTATTTCTTGAATAGAAGTTTATGTTTTGATCACACCTGACATTGTGAATAAGCCCAGAAAGCACAAACCTAGACAACAGGGGACTAACACAGCTAAGCAATCAGTGTGAAGTTTGTATCATCTTTGTTGGGCATGATCAAAGGTGAACAAATTCATGATTTCTGAACAAATCAAACATAGGGCATTTAAAGATGAATTTATTAAAAACATAGGCAATATTGGTGTTTATTTAAAAGACTTACGGAGTTCTATCATTAATCAGAGCCAAAGAGTTGCTTTCTCCAAGACCACTGAAAAGAGAAAACTTATTACCATAAAAATATAACTATTGTTGAGAATCTTTAACCGCATGCAGGAATCAGAACAAGAGAAACCAGAATAATCCCAGGTGCAGCCACACTGTAGCTGCATTAGTGGAGGACATGCGGTATATCAGCCCACAAAGCATAACAAGGTTGTTTTCTTTAATATCTTGTGCAAAAATGACAATAATTAAAATACTTTTAACAGGTATGTTAAGGAGCAACAGAATTTATTTTTATACAATTTAACCATTTGGTTACTCTCTGTTTTAAGAACCAGCTCCCTGTAGTATCTGCACCATATATTTCTTGTATAAAACAAAAATTTCAACATAGTTTCAAGACTGTATGTAGAACGATGAGCTTTGATGTATGCAAGTACAGAATATTAACGTAGTAAAAAAAATACAATCAAAATGATATTGTAATTGCTATTGTGCTGACAATGTTAATGATTTTGTTGCAAATTATTCAGAAAAATATTTAATGCGTACCTTGTGGGAAATTTTGGCCTTACCTAACTGGTATTTTCCATTGAATGAGTTCTCTAGCTCTGAATAACCCTGTGTATAGCACTACTGCTTTTAAATCCTCCTTACACATGATCATAAAAGTTTATTCAGAAGACAAATTTCATATCATCTGTAATCATACGGCACATCCTGAGGTCATATTATCCTCTGCCGTAGAGACATTTGTCTGCATTTCATATGCAGATGCCAATAACAGAGACTGAAATCATATTAAATACTGAGAGACTGACATAAAAGCACATCTAGTAGATAAAGAAAATCTTTACAAGCAGTGTGATGGAAACAATGATGGATAGGAAACAATCTGATTTATCATGCGTGTTCGTCAGTGAAAGATACACAGGCACCTTTGAAATGACAGCCTTCAATGACTTTTTTAGAAAGCAATGAATTTGAGACAAATCAAAACCACAGGTACATAAATTTGTGTGAGCCTTTCAAGACCAGACCCAGTCACACAGTTCTACTACTACACCGTAATTTTGTTCTAACATGGCTTATTCTTCACTATAATCCAATCTTTAAACACTAATTTCATTGTGACAATGAGGCAGAAAACACCTACTCTTCCCTGATGTGAGGAACATAAAATATAGACATACACAGGTAAAGATATGGAAAGTACACTCCAGCACATCATTTTCTCTGCTCTCTGCAGCAGACCATAGCATGAGTGACCCAGAAGTTAGCACACACAAATGCTGCTGAAACAGATGAATCAACATTTACTCAGCCTGTGCTATCCAAGATAAAATAATAATAATAATAAAAATAATGCAACTATTTATCAACTGCAGATGAAAAAAAAAAAAAAAAGCCATTGGCTGACACTGTTGGAATAAGATAGGATATTAAAATCCCTCAGCTGACTGGTTACTGAACTTATAAAGAGCCACCAAACTGATCATCGAGAGGAAGGGAATTTTCCCTTGTGCTTTGCAAACATTGATTGCATTATCATTGGGTAGATCAAAATGACTACAAAAGTATGTCCAAGAACTAAGTGTAATACATCAACGATTAAAAAGTGTTCCAACTGTGTGCTGAATTATTTTATTTTATTTTATTTTTTAAAGAAAGAGATTCAGTTGGCAGATGTCAGAAACAATCGATACCAAATAATGATGCACCAGAGCTAGGTGATCATGGAGCTTAAAGCCATGACAATTGCAAGGTGTGAATACTGGTGGATCTGCCTCACTTATACAAATTGTGCTCAGACTAACTGCATATCAGTAAATACAGATGGTGAGTTTCTATTTTTAATAAAGTGCAGAAATTACATAATTCTGAACTAAAAATAAATTTAAAAAAAAAAAAAAAACACATTTAAACAGAACTTCTATTTCTGATAAATTTTAATCAGGGTGTCCAATTCTTCAGTATATGTCTAGGTTTTAGAAATCTCACATCACTCTTCTGAAAGGGCAAATTGCTGTCCTGCTCCCCAGAAAGGTCTCATCTTTGAGGTGCTTTGCTCCTGCCATAGAGATTCAGCATTTGAATTATAATGACAAGGACGCTTACAGAGGAGAATGACTGGTCTGAGGGTAAACACGCCAAAAAAGAAAGATGATAGGTATTACTGAATGAGTGGCTTTTCTTTTTATTCAAGGCTTTTCTTACTTGTCCATCAGCCTGGGAGATGACTCATTAATCCCATATTTTGTGCTATGTTCTAAGCAGCCTTGCTGTATTTCTTCTGTGTTTTTAAACTGACAGTTATGTGTACAAAGCCACTCAGAAAGCTCTGAGGATGGCTGCTAATTATCTCAGAGAACAAACAATAGTCCTCAGCTGGAGCAGCTAAGTGGGAAAGCCTTTGTTATTTTTAGTACAAAGTGTCTACTGCTTTTCAGAATGTTTTAAAATATTGCTTTGTTCTGTATATTGAATTGTTCGAGCCTGTAATAAAGTGCACTCAGCTGGGAGTCGGGACTGCCTTTCTTGGTTCTGCCACTCAACAGCTTGATTTTGTGGCCAACTGTGAGAATACGCCTAAATAAATCTTCTCACATGCATAGGTTTCTATCATCAGAGTCTTGATGTCAGGGGAAGGCTCTTCAAGTCAATTAAAACTAGTACTGAAGACTAGGTAAAGTTGTTGGTGCTTTAAACTTTGGACCTTTCCAAACTTAAGCAGCTGAAAAATCCATCCTGTTATTCCTTATTAAGGCTATCATTGTGCCACAGGCTTAATCTAAATGAAAAATGAAGTGCTAATTAGAAAGTAAAATACTAGGAACAGTTTTAAAAAGGGAAATAATGGCAAGTCAAGTTCAGCCCATGAAAGGAAGTATAATGCAAAGCAAATTAATACACATAAGGTAAATGGATGCAACTGTCAGATCCAATTTAGTGAGCCCAAATTAGTTCCTAGTTGAATTTCACTTTAAGAAATTCAGATCCGTTAACCTTAAATTAAGCAAAATTTATTTTTTGATTAGCTTCTGCAACATGCAGCAGAAAAAAATTACAGTAATAAACAGCAATGGCATTTGACAAACTAGGTAAATATTTCTTATACTTAAAATTCCTTTATTCTGAAATATACTCTAGAAATGAGGTGAACTTTGTCCAATAGGAATTGACACAGGTGATCAGTATATGTGGATTACTGTAGCATCCCTAACAGCAAAAGCCATGTTTCCCAAGTCAAATTTATAACCACTTTCTGGAAGAATTCACCACACACAGAAATTTAGATAAATCACCACAAGTAGAGCAAAGCTCAGCTGCAACATTAAAGCTAGAAACCTACTGGACTTGAAATGTCGCTAATGCAAAAGTTAATCGTTCAAAAGTCTGTATGTTAGCAATGGTAAGGGTCAGTGTGGATTTGCACAATCCAAAGGCCTGCTCTTAGGGACCACATAACAATTATTTGTGTTTATAGGGCTGCTAGGATCACAGGCATCTCCCAGGAAAAAAAAACAAAGAAACCCATCCACTGTCACTTTACCTTAGATCTTAGATATTAACCAGTTCATTGTCAACCCCACAGCCCAATTCCTGTTCTTTCCATGTGTATTTGAATAGCTACACACACACAAAAATAAAAAAGTACCACTTAGAAACCCAGGGTATTCTGGTTTTGATGCTTACCAAAGACTTCTGAATCGTCCATTGGCTATAACAATCACAATCTCACCCATGTAGTCTGAGTCCATATCAATGCTAACTGTATTTTCCAAAAACACACAGCAAGAAAGGTGCATATTACAGATTCAATCAGTTCTTTGCTATTATGACAAAGGATTTCAGGGGGCCATTTCCTACTAGTAGTTCCTGTTGTCATTGCTAAATGCCTGCAACTCACAGAAATACTAAGAGCTAGGTTTTCCAGTCTGTCTTACAAAACCTCCTTGCCAGGAGACTCAAATATTATAATTCTCTATGTCAATCTTACACAAGATATATTCACAGATAAGTGTGAAGACGAAGTCAGTGCCCTATCAAACATCAGTGTTCTCAGGCTAAATATGAGCTGTGTCCTGCGCTCAGGCTGGGCAATGTCATGCAGTACACCTTTCTGAGAGCAGAACGGGAAAAAAAAAAAAAAGAAAGACAGAAAAAAAAGATTATTTGCCTATTAGCAGAATTCCTCTGTAAAGTTTGACCAATAAGACAAAAATCAAGTGCCCATAACAGTTTCCTGACCAAAAGATTATGGCCCAGACCCTCAAAAGAAAAAAAAAAAAAAAAAGAGCACTAAGCGTGTAAATATCTTTATGGTTTTAGGCCATGATCTTTTACTCAGTTAATTGATTTGGCTATATCGAAAATCAGGATTTACCGAAGCGCAACAACCCACAAAGGGGGATTTTAAGTCGTAACCAGCTTAGATCAAAGAGCTTTCAAAGCTCCAGTGATGTACATGTCTCTGTGACACACAGCTGGGCAGTCAGCACGTACCGATTTGGGTGTCCTAGGGCAAGCTGTACAGAGACTGTGGCTCACTTGAACTCACTAGCCCTCCTTAATCCCCACCGCTTCCTTCCAGCCGTGAGGGAGAGGACAATTTAAAAAGTCATTATATTTTTTCCTTGTCAGTCTGAAGAAAGACACGATGCTTTGGGTCTTTGGGAGACTGCAGGGGAAGAATGCTAGGGCTCTATGTCTTCATTCCAATGCTCCTCCTGTGCCTACATTCTTGCAGCTGAATGAACTATCCTGTTTCTTCTGCTGAAGTACTACGTCCCATCCTATTTCTCTCCTCACCCTTGAGATGAGGACATTTCATTATCAGGTGAAATAATCCCCATTTGCAGAATTAATCAAGTTTGCAATCTCCAGAAGAAAGCAGATCTATTAAACATGTATTATTAACAATAACAAATGCTTCAGCCCTCTGGGTATACTGCTCAACCAACATCCACAATAAAAGCATTATCATAAAAAACACATTCTTAAATTCTAAAGAAATAAAGCTTGGAATCATTTTGGTTAAGATGGTTCAGGCAGGGATATCTATCAGGAAAATCCATTATGATGAAGAGAAGCACTTATAGCACAGAAGGGCTTTGACAAAAAGCACTTGAAATGTTTTCATGAAGAATAATCTATGTGCACTGTAAATCCCAGTTCGCAAATACACCACGACACACAGAAGTCTTTTCCATTTTATTTGCATTTTGTTCAAATGCTTAGCCAAATGCTGGGTTTATTTTTCTCCATCTTTTCCTTCAAACAGTATTTCACAGCCAACTCAGTGCCTTCGATTCCCAAGTCACAACAGCATGGGCATTGTTGTCCCTATTCAATCAGCTACGGTAAAACTAAACAAACACAATGATCCATCTCTTTCATCCTATTATACTTTGCCCACAGAGTTGTCTTTCTGATGCTTGTTATGGGTTGAAATTAAACGGGTTTCTGTGACAGTGGGACTCCTATTCTCCTCTCCTCCACCATTTCGCAGCAATCTAAGAGCTAGGAGACACTAGAAGCATCTTCAGAGATGGCTCCTCCTCAGATCAGAGGGTTATATTGTGCCCTTAACATACCAGTCTGAGCAAGCAACATTCCTAACTGCTTGGGACCACAGCTTCTCCCTTCATGGGCTGCTTTGCTTTGTTACATCTTTATGCCAAAAATCAACAGGTCTACATTCAAACTCAATTGAGTTTCCTTAGGTGCCAAAGTGAAGGCAGGCTTAAACATTTGGGTCAGAGTTCAACAGTAGCCACTCAAGCTCCATTGCCAATGAATTTGGGTATAAGCCAAAATTTTGTTCTTTTTTCACCTAACTTGAACTCCTCTGTGATCCCCATCAAGACAACGCCATCTGCACTGAATTGCTGATTTAAGAAATATTATCAGCATCTCCTTCCAAACATGCTAGTGAAGGCCAACCATCTTTAGCTGGCCCTTGTAAGCATTCAGACATGACAGGGAAAAGAAGAACAGAAAACACTGCAGAGGAGATGCTCCTCACAAGCTACTGAACCATCTGGCTCCCTTCAAAGCATCAAGTCTCATGTGCTCAACAGGTTCTGTCTGCTATATTGTCTTTTTAACTAAACCCCCTGCAAAAGGTGTCTGTAGGGAAATCCACTGAAAACAATGATGTATTCATTTCTTACATCAACCTGTATCCAATATGGAAATTCTGAACTACAGGATTGGAAAAGGGAGGGTGGAAGAGAAAAAAACAAATACAAAGCAATGTCTGTACCTGTATAAATCCTGACATTTCAAAGATATTTGAACAGCAAAGCAAGTGAAAAAGTACAAACCCAAACCATTCTGGCAATTTCTCATCTGCATTCTTCTAAGCATAAAATGGAACAAAGTAATTTGTTATATATTTTATCATGCAACATAACACTTCTCAATCACGTTTCTTTTAAGCTTTCTCCAATATAAAATATTGCACCAAATGTATGGTTTAACAAACACTGGCAATGCTGGTCCCTATTTTGTTAAAGCACTGAGGGCCTTGTTAATCAAGGGCTAATTGCATGAACAGGTAGTCTGTGAAGTGCCAGTAAACCCGGCCACCTTTGTATTCCTATCTTGGAGCATGCAATTCAGCCCAAGGTGAGCCCTGCTTGACTGAATCTGCTGCAAAAGCCTCCTGGAAAATTTTGCAGTGGATATATTTTATAGCTTTGTTTTGCCCCTTTCCTCCTCACCAAAAAATATGAAGGAAAAAGCTGAAAAATATGGGCAAAATAAGTCCATCAGCTTTGTGAGTTCTGCAATGTACAGAATTAAACCACGCTGAAAAAACACAAGAGGCCATGGACTGGGGAATGATCCCTGGACAGCTGCTGCACAGCTTATGACAACTGTTACATGCACTGCTATGTTACTCTAAATCTGTGGAAGCAGATGGAGAAATTTAGAGATGGAGCAATTTTACAAAGCTTTTTTTTTTTTTTTTTTTTAATCACTTAAAGAAAACAACATCAGTGCTCATAAAAGAATAAATATGGAAGCAGAAATGAACCTGTTGACTTAAGCAGAAAACAAATTTGCAGAGACTTTTGATTCACAGAATCACCAAGGTTGGAAAAGACCTCCACCAACATCTGGTCCAACCATCCCCCTAACATCTATATCACCCACCAAACCATGTCCCTAAGCACCATGTCCAACCTTTCCTTAAGCACTTCCAGGGATGCTGATGCCACCACCTCCCTGGGCAACCCATCCCAATGCCTTACTGCTCTTTTTGAGAAGAAATGTCTCCTCATTTCCAAGTAAACCTCCCCTGGTGCAACTTGAATCCATTCCCCCTAGTGCTATGACTGGTTATCTGCAAGATAACAGTTATCTGTGAGATTCTGCCTTCTACACAAGCATTTCAACAAACATTTAGATGGGCTCTGAAGATCTATTTATTTTCTCCTGAACAATGCTACTGCTCATTGTTTGTACAAAACGTAGCTTTAACAAGGCTACGTTTAACTGGCAACAGTGGAATACCACCACAGTCCCTCCAAGAGTTTCACTGCTGCTGTACCATGGGCAACTACCAGCACAAGGCAGGTACCTATCCACGGTCTAGATACCAACTGCTCTCAGGTATTCAAATTTCATCACGATAGTGCAAATAAACCTGAAAAAAAATCCATTAAATTCCTCATGGTAGGGCAACAAGCACCACTGCTTCAAGTTAAAGGCAGAGCTAAACACACACGTAGTTTCAGAAAAACTAACAGCTGAGTCAAGAGACTTTTTGTGCTGCACGTCTACCACGGCATGCATTTTTACATATGGCTGTGTATTTTTTAAAGGGTTTATACTTTTCATTTCTTCTTGTTTTAGCTCTCTTTCATAGTTCTGCTGCCTCCCAGAAAACCCCAAAGTGTGTATTTCTTTAATAAGAACTAACTTTCAAAAGAAAAATATTCTTCACAATTTGTGGAGGAAGCCATTACTTTAACCTCTCCTGAGACAAAATATTGCTTACAGAAAAGGCAGGAAAAAAAAAAAAAGTACAGAGTGGGGTTTTCAAAGTCTAGTTTCCATGTGATAGAGCGTGGAATAAAAATATATCAAACAAAACCGTGCGTTTCATGGCTCAGGCTGAAAGAAGTGCACAGACTGCTGAAAACTTTTCTTCAGCCCAGCCTACTACTTCGCAGCACAGACTTTCAGAACAGATTCTTAAATTCTGGCTTACACGTCCTTGCACCATTTATTACCTGCATTTTCAATATTCCAGGAGACACTTTAATCACCACACTGTGCTTTAATTGTTATTAGCATTTAGATTATATGGTAATCTTACAGCCAAAAGTCAATATTAAATTACTGTCCTTGCCCGCTGAAGAGTAATATATATAGAACAGAGTTGAAATGTGTTTTAAAGTTTCAGTTCAATTTTATGTCCTAATTACCCCAGAATGTTATGAAAAGACTGTAACATCGTATCATATATTCTTGTCATCCCATAGGCAGCTTTATAGTCACATAACAAAAGTATATTGAACTCATTACGTGGGAGCATAATTGAAATGATACAAAGAAACCACTGGCTGTTAATAAAGCCATGTTGTGTTTTGTATCATACCTATCCTGCTTTCCTTGGTTTTCCAGCATGAAGCTAGAAGACAGACACAGCCACACAGTAGAAACGGATGCATTTCTGACTCTCCGTCTTCTGATAAGATCAAGAGCCAGATTGTTAAGTCAATGTAGTTTCAACTGACCTGAGATGTGGTTATACCAAGCTGCACCAGTTGAGAATTTGCCTCAAAGCACAGATTTTATTTATTTTTCATTGGAGGATCTAACGCAACTGCTGTCACTCAACCACGCACAAGCTAATCACCTGTTCAGCTGGTGACACAATTCTTCAGGGACACAATTCTTCTCTGTTACTCTGTGTTAGCTATTTCTGCACAAAGAGGTGTAGGCAATTCTCACTGCAAAGTCTGAGAAACTTAGTGTTTTATGAAGCTTGCTGTACAGATCCTAAATACTGCTTTTTGCAACATTACCTATGTGGTTCTGCATCTGTTCTCAGACAGGACAACACAAGCCACCGTGGATAGTGTAAGGTAGCAAGACACAAACACAAAATATTTGACTGATTTTATGAAAATACATCAGGTTTTACTCTAAAAACAAGAAAAGCAGACGTGTCACCCTGTCCCAAATATAAAATCTCCTATGCAACTATGCATAAATGCCTCCAGATATGCCTTAGTTGAGAACCACATCCTGAAGAGTTTTTTCCTATCAATCACACACTGAAATTTCCTCTCTCACCTCAATCATTTTGACAGAATTTAGACACATATTCAGGCTTTACTTGCCCTGCCCTATGATAAAAATATTGCTCAGGAGATTGAGCTGAACTTTTTGTCCAGTCTAATTTTATGAAAATCTAGTGATAGGAATTTTATCACTTTCTTCAGGTTATTCAGACAAATGTGCACTACACATTATGGTACAGCTTCCACAGAGAAAAGAAAAAAAAAATAAAAAAACACACCACCAAACTTCTTTTAACATCTAATCCTCTTATTTCTTTCTATCTTGCTAGCCCACTATCCTTGCTAGTTTGCTCCAGCCTTCGTGATGTGACCACGTTATTGTGTCATGCCACAGCTATACAATTCCTATGTGTGTTCATTCTATAAGGAGGGTTCCTAAAAATATTGTTATATTTTATTGGATTTTTTTTCTCCATTATCAAGAGCCTTTGCTTTGAATAAATTTTCAGTTCTATATCCTAGCCTACCCAGGAAAAAGGCCTTTTCAAAAGCAGTTTTTAGGTATACTATTTAAAGACAAGCATGTACTTATGTTTCTTTTAAACCTGCTTAAACGTGTTATTTCTGATAACATTCTTTGATTATCTTGAATCTGATATAACACTTGTCAACAATAACTAGATTTTGCCTTTGGAATCCCCCTCTCATGCTGACAGCAACAGACCACGCTGTAAAACTGCTACTAATAAAGCAAGCTTTCATTACTGTCCCAAAAGGGCATGTCCTTTAAATGTTTCACATAAGGAATTACCCTTTGGTATTCTTTATTGGTATGGCAGTTAGAAACCAGAATAAAATTGGGATCTTTGCATCTCCCTCTTTGGAGGACTACTGGCAGTCCTTCTTTGAAGGATAGCAGTAAATTGAGGCAAAAATACCCAGAGGCACAGACCTTTGGCAGAATCGGGACCATTTATACAGCACAGAGTTTGGCTGTACACTGCTCCTCAGCAAACTTACACATCTCTCGTGGTATTCTACCCATATGTGCAAAAGGCTTCTTCACCATATTATCTCAGACTCAGCACATTTTTAATTGCTTTAAAGACATTCACTCACGCAGTTACTGTGCATCAATGTGAGCAATCTATAATAGGATGGAGAAGCTGTTCTGTCGTACTAAGAGCAATGCACACCTACAGCAGAAGCAATTCAGTTATAAATATTTCATGATCCCAAATATGATTTAAATATATAGCCAGTATAATTCTGACTAAGGGTAATTTATTACTCTATACTGCCCATGTAACATTCAACATTTAATCAAAAAAATCTAGTATAATTGCTATAAACCCAAATGATTGTTGACAGCTTTATAGTCATCTACTGCAGGAAGAAGATATTGCCCATTATTAGCATACAATGATCTGGGAATACCTACAGAAGGAAAGGATTTCTTACAGATATCTTGCTAACATAGGAGAAAAGGCACATTAAGACAAAGTTAGGCAACTCCTGACCAGAGCTGGAGATTTTATTTTTAATTTTTATTTTAATTTACCAAGGAATAGAGTGAATTTGTCACTGTTTTCATACTTTGAAGACAGTGTCTGTAATAAATATACCCAGCCTATCCGTAACAAACAGAAGTTACAGACTTGGCACACAGATTGCTGTGTGAGATTCAGTGGGCTGTGTGTATTAGAAGCTCTGAGTAAAGCGACCGTAACTGCCCTAAAACCCATGAATACTTACAATCCTATCCTCCCTGGGGTTTCAAATACCAACCACCCAGCTGACAAATAGTTGCATGCTGAGCATACACTAGAGAGCGGGCACACTGGTGACGCATTGTATATTGCTGTGGTTGATTATTCAGACCTATAAAGATATTTTGAATATTCAGTGATAAACTTTATTCTAACAATAAAACACTACTGTTAAACTTTCCTGCTTCTCTGTCTGCTTGGTACTCACAGAAGTTAAGCAACTCAGAATTTATGTGCCAAGACTTTTCACAACACCACAATAACCATGCAGCATATTTGCACTACCTGAGGTGTCTAGCAGTAGTCATTGATTTTCTCAGAGTATCTTTCAACATCATTTAAGGTTTTGGGTATCTCTGGATATGTGTTGCTTAGAAGTGATATAATATTCTGACAGTAATATCCATGTAATCATGTTACTTCTGGAGAAGTTTTTCTCTCACTTGTACTGACTTCACACCAGAATAATTGTCTTTTTTTCCTATGACACTCCTTTCAGTCCAAGAGTACTAGCAATTTAAGGTTTCTGGATGACAATAATACTGTGAAAATGGTACTCAGCCAAAGGTAATTTTGAAAGCTAGCTAAAATGTTACTACTATTCTTACACTCTTCCCAAGAGCACGGTGGACAGTATAGCAGGTGGGAACAGACAAGCTGACAATACAGTGAAAGAAGAACACATGGCTTGGAAAGCATCCCTAAAGCACATTGAGGAGCCCTTGCAAATAAGAAGTTGTCATTTTTTTGTTCTGGGAGCAGCTCATAAAGTGGCAGAATACGACCGAACAGGGGTCTACAAAAAAATGAAGTCTAGATGATGGTGCACTGGATCAGGACAGGAACACAGATCTGCTGTGAGACTGAACACAAATAATTGTTTCCCTCAAATCTCTACAACTAAATTTATTTTTCAGATCCTTGGTAGTTTCCAATCAAACCCGTATGGGTAATACTCACCTGTTCTAGAGCACAAGTCAATTGAAGGATGCTGCTTTTCTCAGCCAGCCTCAGGTAAACCACCCCAACACCATGTTCTACTGGTCACTTGCAGCCCTGCCAACAAATACATTAGCAGGCAATAGACAACACAGGAAAGAATGGAAAAGGCAAGGCACAAAAGCATGTTTTCCTAAAGCAGTCCAGCGCACAAACCCCACAATATGTTTCAAAGAACAGCAAAGACAAGAAAGAAAACAAAATAAAGCAAACAAACAAAACACAAAAAAATACCCAAGTGAATTCTTGCAGAACAAACAAACTAACAAAACAAAACTCCACACATCAGATGGAAGACAATATAGGTACAAAAAGAAAAAATTATTGAGTCCTTATCTCCATTAAGGGCAGGGTGTCCACCTGAACATATAAATGCACAGTGCTTTAATTTTTAAGGAGCATTATCTTGAAACTGAGCCTTCATATAGCCACATCCCTAATTCCGGATAGGGCTAAGCATGCTGTTAAGACCATAGATACACAACAAATTATTAAAGGAGTCTTAAAGTTCCTACCCCAGTCTAAGGGATCGGAATGTTGAAAATGGTCCAGAATTCAGTAACAGAATAAACATTAAAATGACATGTGGTTAATACGCGATGATGTGAGAAATAGAAGCAGCAGAAGAAAATTGCTTCAGAGGTTGCATTATTGCTATTGAATCGCTGTCCCTGATAAATACTTTGAGAGATGTCTCCTGGTGAGAACTCATAGAAAGAGAGGATCACTTGATAAGAACACTTATCGTACAGTGAATTAGGCAAAAAACGTACAGTATCTCGTATTTAAGTTGTTAGGGCTTTGTATTGCTCTTTTCATGGCATGTCCCTCACGGAGTTGGTCACTTCCTAAAGCCCTTAGTTGTACACGTCCATCTGAAGGATGATAATTTGGTTACTGCCATGCTGCAAGGCACTGAGTTGGAGAAAACCACTCACTCGTGACTCACAAATGCCAATTCCTTTTCTTCCAGATTTCTCATACAGGTATCGACCCTATCTAACTTCACTTAGCTTTATGAGAATTGACAAAGCAAGAGACAAAAGAAAAACCATTACAACTAATGAAGATTCCCCATATTTAATTATTTTATGAGGATAGAGAAATCCAAAGGCTTCCAAGTTAACTCTCTAACACAGTGCATAGTGTCCAAAACTTTGCTTAATATTTTATGAATACCCTGACGAGAAAAGAAAAAAAAAATCTCAAGAGGAAAAAGCCGAGCTTGAATGCCATAACAACCATTGCCTTCAGAATTTACATGCCTTGTGAATACACGCAGATATATTTTCAATTTAATCTTTTGCCAATGAAAAAGCCTTTCAAAAAAGTATAAAAACATTGAAGAAGGATTTTATTAGGCTTTAATTGAGTGCATTTACTAAAACCTGAACCATACTTATAGATTTAAAGTGTTTAAAATTGAAAATTATCTTTCTGGCAATGTAAAATTTCATTTATGTTTGAGAAGCAATTGAGAAGTGAGAAACAATACAGCTTACATCATTCAGTGTGAAGGCAGCTTTGAAGACTTCCACAAATCAGCTATCACCTCTTGTGAAGCAGCTTTCCTCGTGGCAATGGGCATTTCTAAGCTTCCAAGAGAAAGTACTTCTGTCTTGATTAATAGGCAGAAAACTGCAAGGGTGACATAGATAATAATTATTGATACTGCCAATTCCACAATCTGAAGGTTTCCAAGTGTTTTGCAAACATGAGTAGATTCAGTTTCATAATTCTTCTTGATATGTAATTAAATCCCATCACCGTTCTAGAGACAGAGAAGCTGAGGAATACTAATTTTGCTAAAGGTTAACTTGCCTTCCTGGAAACAAAGCCTCTGGGAGCGCCTCTCCCAGCCACATCAGCAGGAGTTACTGGCAGTTTGCAGTACTAGCTCCAGAACTCACTATGTTTCAAAATTCCATGCATTAGGTCTCCTTTCAGAGAGAGGATTTGAGGAGCAGCTACTTTTAGAGCACAGCCTTTTCCTTCAGCAGAAAGAGAAAAAAAAAAAAAAATATATATATATATATATATATATATATATATTAAAAAAAAGATATGTTTATGCTTTTTGCACTCCTAGCAGCAATCCTTGCTGGAAGACTTTACATCACTGCTCCAGACTTCAGCTCGTTATTGCCCCCAGCCCACGGTTTTGGTGACGTTACACTGCCCACATCACACTACACTATCCTATACATTGGGATGAAGTCCATGACCTCATAGGGACTGTTTTTTTCTCAGAATATTCTGGACTTCTGAAAAAGGTAAATTCATTCAGAAGCCATCTGGAGCAAGGAGAAGCCCCCAGTAAATAGGCTGTAAATATTTCTGAACCTACTGAAGGTGCAGAGTGGGTGGACAGAGTGCTGGGAGGAAAACAGATGTTTTTAATGGACATATGTGCAAGTTGGTAGAAGAAAAGGAGTATCTATTCCAACTTCACTAAGGTTTTGGGTGTCTCTTACTGTGTCTATCTGCTCAGTCATCCATGAATCCCTAATCATAGGGAATGAAAGCATGTAGAACAATGACTTAAGCACTGCGTACAACTTGTAACCTCAGCATATACATGTAGCACAAGCAGGATTTGTGCCAGGTATAACCTCACTCTGCCCTTTGCAATTGGGAAGAATTTTCTCCAGTCTCGTTGAACACATCTGTTGCAAGTACAAAGTATTTAAAAAGCAACAGTACATCATTAATAGTTTGCCTAGAAGGCAAGAAAATCTAAAGTTAAGCCTGTAACTCCATCCTGTGGTACATAAGTATTACAACATTTTTTAAATCCAGGGAGACAAATATTTTTCAATTATATACCCTAATACCTAGGCAAATCAAAGTGTCTTTCAGCCTTTCAGATTTCCTTTTAAATATCCTTCCTCTCACGTATGACCTAGATAACATGAGCCTTGCTGAATTATATTTGCTCAGAGAATTCTACTGCAACTTCAGTGGGGATATTGAAGAACAGATTTTGTCTAAACTGGCACAACTCCACAAGGGTCAGCTAGGCAGAAGTTCTTATGGCAGACCTCTAGTCTGATTGTGTAACAATGGATTTCTGATTTAAATATATGTTTCCCTGTTTATGTGGAACAGTTTAAGAGAGAGAGGCAAGTATCTCCATCAACTTCAATAAGACACCAAAAACAATTCAATCCACTTTTAAAGGAGATGCATTTGAAAAACATACAATCCACCCCGAAAACACATGCAGAAGAGACCCAGATCTTAGTACTGGATCTCTGAATCTCAATATGCACCATCCTGGGATGTTGAAGGATTTTTAGAAATCTGTCCAGACTTCAAGATGCTGCTTAAAATTTTGAGTCATCTGCTGTCATTCTTCCTCCCATTCAGCAGTTTAAATAAAGATGCTCAGCTTTGCACTAGGAAGGTCAGTGAACAGACACGTAACCATTGTGCTAATACTGCTGTCTGCTGGGGCTTGTGTCTACTCAGCACTGGTGTGGTACAGAGCTGAGCTTGAAACATTTGATATCATTTGAGTAAGGTTTTTTTCAAAGCTTGCCTGACAAAGCTTGCTAAGAGTTTGGCCATTGTTCACCCTCTCATCAGTCTTGCAACATTTTTGAGCAATCTTTTTCTTGTTCTAGTATCTGAAATGTGAGAATGGTGTTATTTTTTTTTTTTAAACAAAAAAAAGTCTTATGCTTGCAGAAAATAACAGTATGAACTAGAAGACTGAGGATTAAGAGACATGAAATCAGCCTACCCTGTTTTTCAGGATAATCTCTAGATACGTAGTTTATCGTGGTGAAGGTCTGAGATGTACTTTTTTCTTTTTTTTTTTTTTTTCAGACTGAAAAAGTTTGCTGATAATATAATCTTTCTAAAATTCTTTCTAAAATCAGTCTTTCCACTGATCTCAATGCTTCTTCTACCAAGGCAATGGAAAGACATCTGTTCTGTACATGGCCAGGTTGGGTACACATGTTGTTACCTTGCAGCACAACCCTTGGGCAGGAAGATACCTTCCTCAAAGATCTGCAGGTGGGGCAGTTCATACTCCTTAATCTGCCTTGAGCAAAATCAGTCAGGTTAGCTTAATAACTGGGAAGGGGTTTGCAAGCAGGGCTGGCTGGCTTCATTCACAGCTGATTAAAACCAGCTCGCGTGATCCCTGCAAGGAGCAGAATACTGGGACAGCAGTCTCTGTGTGTGCTGTGATAAATATCTAAGGGCAGGGTATCCATTTGCACAGTCTGGTCCAGCAGAACATATCAGATCATTTCCAGTCAATGTACATCTGCTTAGACATTAAGTGGTACTAGACAGAATAACCAGCTACTGAAGAAAGAAAATCTGATGAAAAGTAGATGATTTCTCTGCTCCCCTTTTTTTCCCTCTAGCCTTATTTTGTCCAGCTGAATTAACCTCTCCTTGCTTTGCTACACAGCACGATCAGGCATACAAAGCCCAGCATTAATCAGAAGTAAAAAATCAGAAGCAAAAAGAAAAAGTATCCCGCCCACTGCAACAATATTACACCTTCAAATTCCTTTTCCAGACAACTTCTCAACATAATGATTTTTAAACTCTAAACAAACCTCTTGCTGAGAAGGCTCTGACTGACAGTGGAAGGAAGGGAGGTTAATCACAGATGTGCATTCCCACTAGAATTTGTCTTTTAAGACAGACAAGCAAAGGGAAAAGCAATAGTTGCACACCAAAACAAAGCAGTGCTTCTTGAAAGGAAGCATCATAGCAAACAGCAGAGATTCTCACTCTTACAGACTTTAAAAAGTATTTTTTATTAGTTGAAAGAGACAATCATACATCTTGGTTTTTCAGCACAAGCAGCACACGTTCAAAGAATGGCTGTCAGTTTTGCTGAAGACAAGAAATGTCCTTTTATGACTGTTTTCAACATGCATCCACAAATTCTATATGAACAGAAATGTCCTCATTAGCTTAAAAAATTCAT